>NC_080042.1:34539508-35184808 GCF_012489685.1 Lotus japonicus | reverse complement strand
AAGAAAGACACCAATTACTCTTTTCCAAATTGGTTCCACTCTTGGTGGGATTTCTTTGGACCTACAAAAGATATTTTCCCCCCCGAAGTACTGGAGGGATTCAAACTTTTTTCAAAAAATTGGAATAAAGATTTAAACAACTATCCGGTTAGTTTAAATTTTAATACAATCTTTTCGCTGTCTTGGATTTTTGCATGGCAGTACTTCATTAAAACAAAAAATATTCCTGAGCTCCACAAGCAAACCTCAATCAAATGGTGGAAAACCTTTGATGCTTCGATGGTTTCAAAAGAAAATATTGATCTTTGGTTCATAACAAATCAGAAATATCTGAATCATGGAAGTCCTCAATCTTGCCTCCTGCTCAACCAGAAGGCTCACATCATTGCAGCACTCGCAGGTGCCTCTTCAGAGGAAGGTTTATTGAAAAGCCTCCAAGTTGCCCTTCAAATACTACAAAATAATTCAAAAGACAATCAAGCATCTTCTTCAAAGGACCCTTTGCAGAAAAAAGAAAAGCATCGGATACCCTCTCAATCAGAATCTGACGCCAGTTTTGTCCCAGACAGCCTGGAAGACAATGAAGAAGATCTCCTTTGATTTTCATCTCAATAATTGTACTTTTTACTGTAGCAAAGTTGACTTTTATACTGTAGCAAAGTTGACTTTTCACTGTAGTTAGTACCGAACAGTTCCAGTCGATAACCAGAACTATTCAAACAGTGTTTGTATTTTTCCTATAAATAGAGAGCCCCTCTTATGTTAGAGGGCACACTTTAGACGCAGAGAGATAGTCAGATCCTAGAGAGATAAACTGTAAGTCTTATCTCTTCCTGCTTTCTCTTTTTTCAATCTGTTTCAGTTTTTCAATCTGTTTCTGTAATTTCAATCCTTTTCAGTTTTCAATAATATCAATCTTCTGCAATCTTATTTAATGGACGGCTAAGCCTCCTGCTTTATTTTATTCTGTCAATGGAAGGCTGAGCCTCCTTTTAATTTATTTACTTATTGCGCATTTATTATTCCAGTCAATCGTTATATTCTGCAGTCTGGCTGCATCCTACTTCTCTTACCAGCTTTAATTCTAACCCCTTAAATCTGCTTCCGAACCCCTCTTGGTATCAGAGCCTGATGGGGAAGTAGGAATATTATGAGTAACCCCTAATTGCTTTGATGATTCATGATAACTCGTCGGATCGCACGGCCTTTGTGCCGGCGACGCATCATTCAAATTTCTGCCCTATCAACTTTCGATGGTAGGATAGTGGTCTACCATGGTGGTGACGGGTGACGGAGAATTAGGGTTCGATTCCGGAGAGAAATCCTGAGAAACGGCTACCACGTCCAAGGAAGGCAACAGGCGCGTAAATTACCCAATCCTGACACGGGGAGGTAGTGACAATAAATAACAATACCGGGCTCTTTGAGTCGGGTAATTGGAATGAGTACAATCTAAATCCCTTAACGAGGATCTATTGGAGGGCAAGTCTGGTGCTAGCAGCCGCGGTAATTCCAGCTCCAATAGCGTATATTTAAGTTGTTGCAGTTAAAAAGCTCGTAGTTGGACCTTGGGTTGGGTCGATCGGTCCGCCTCTGGTGTGCACCGGTTGGCTCGTCCCTTCTGCCGGCGATGCGCTCTTGGCCTTAATTGGTCGGGTCGTGCCTCCGACGCTGTTACTTTGAAGAAATAAGAGTGCTCAAAGCAAGCCTACGCTCTGGATACATTAGCATGGGATAACACCACAGGATTCTGGTCCTAAGACCTTGTTCTTGGAAGGCCTGAAGGGTTTGGATTGGGAAGGCATAGTCTTCCTTAGTTTGTTTGGATTGGACAAAGCTTTGGGTGGATAACCCAGATTGGTTTAGGGTGGATGAGTTATATAATTGCACAATTCAGTTAGTACAATCCAACAAAGCATATTCGCAGATATCAACACATCTTATGATTAGCCACTTAGCAAATATAAAGCATGTGATTCAGTCAACATCAATCATAGCAACAAGCAAATCACCAACACATATGTCGGTCAAAGCCCTAGAAAATAGAGACATAAGTCTCAAGTTTTAACCACGGCTGAAGCCTCGGAAAACATTTCCCAATGCAACTCAATTAACATCATCACAATCAAATAAGCAAGTCGAAGTTATCAACACCTAAAGCATTATCTGATAAGTAAGTTGCCCTCACCTCCAAATTGTCCAACTTCATAGTGCAGGGGTCCTTCACTCGCTTCCTCACTGGCTTCCAAGGTTTCGAAAACCAAACCTTTCAGAAAACATAACATTATTCAGTCAAATACAGTCTAAACAGTGTTAACTAACATCTGACGAAACTTTAGAAGCTTCAGAGTATGTTAATCGAAGACGAAAGGATGAGTTTTCGTTGTTCCAGCCAAGAACATAGAGATATGGTATAGTACTTAGAGTGAAGGGATTGCACAAGAGATAGAATCTAGAGAGAGGAATGTGTAACTACGTAGAGAGAGAATGTAACCGCTTAGAGAGAGAAAATAACTGAATTGAGAGTTTATTATTGATCAAATGAGCCAAGAGTCCCATTTACATATGGTAACCGCTCCCTATTTATAGGCTAGGGGCGGGGCCTGGAAAGTTTAACTACCCCTATTGAGCATGTAGGCCTCGCAGGGGAGGCCCAACTCTGAGCTTGCCTGACCACCACGAGGCGGTCAGCCTGTAAAGGAATCTGCAGAAGATCTGATTCGAAGGCAAATCTATGTTGATAGCTACCCAGTTTGGTCCAAGCAGGACTCTCCTGAAGCCATCGTGGAGTATCTGAACGCCATGAAGGATGAAGGCATTGACATAGACCCTGAAGACTTCGTCAGGCTCCTTCCAGAGACTCCTGATGTTGAGATTCCGAAGAAAAGGAAGAAGCAGTCAGAAGCCTGTGACAGCGAACAGAAGGTGAAAAGAAAGAAGGCCAAGAAGGATGTTGCTTCAACCGCTCTGAATCAGAATCCAACTCCAAGGCCTACCAGAGGCTCTGCACGACATGCTAGTAAGTTTGCCTCTACTTTTGTTTCTATTCCACTTACAACTATTGATGAAACTCAACCACTTCCCCCTCCTTCTATCTCTACTACTTCCGCCACCATTCCCCTAACCTCACCGCTCATCTCTCACTCTGTACCCATACCAACTCCACCTATTCAAATTACCACAACCACCGCTGAACAATCATCTAACCCCTCTCCAAGAGTTGATCTTCTAGAGATCTTACGTTAATCCACCTCTGCACCAAATCCCCCTATCCAACTCACTTATACCAGCCTTGTTTCCACTGAATCTGATTAACCTCAACTTATTCAATCTCAGCAGTTCCCATTCCCCTCTCAGTTGCCTTCCCCACAAACAACACTGAACCAGCCACATCAGAACCTTCTGATGTGTCCCTTAAACAATACTCACCAGTCACCTCCAAAGACTTTGTCTTTTCGCAACCAGAAACTCCACCCTCACAATTGGCCCCTGATCAGACCATTCCTGATCAGATGATCAAGACCAAGCTTCTGAACAAATGAACTCTGAAGCAGACACTTCTGCTCCAGTAACCTCTGAAGCTTGTAGCTCAACTCTTACACGCACTTCATCTAACCAAGCTTGAATCCTATACAACGAACCTGATCCAAACAACCTTCTTGAGTTTCTCAATTGGTTAAGTGTTGAAGCAAGCACCAGGGTCCGCAATCTATATGCTGCCACTAATTCAAGCTCTCAACCAAACTTGGTTAATGCGCTTTTGGGGGGAATTTGAGAGCTGGTTGCGCATTCGTCTTGAAGATATGCTTGTGCTTTCTGATTATGACAAGGATCAAAGGGTTAAGGCTGCGAAAGTAAGGCAAGTAAGGCAAGCTGCCTTGAATGCAAGAAGAGAAGCTATTGTTGAGTACAATAGTTTGCTCAATCTGAGAGAGCTGGCTCTGGAAGCCATGCGTCAAAGAGAAGAAGAAGTGACTGCACTTAAGGTTGTCTATGAAGCTGAACTGGGAGAGTGTGTTCAGATAGAAGAAGAGTATGACGAAGCTTCCAGAATCGAAGGTGCTCGTATAGAGGCCCTGGTCAAGGCTAATTCGTTCAAGGCCAAGGCTACTCAGTTAGAGGCTCTAGCTGGCAGTTCTACATCAACTATATTGGTTAGATCTTCTGCTCCAACTCCCTCTAGACTCGAAGCGACTCTGGCTACCATTCAAGCTGAACAACAAGCCTTCCGGGCTCTATTGGATCATCAGGACACTGTCACCTCTGCAATCCAGAAATCTAATGATGAAATCAAACAAATGCTCTTGGACCTTCTGAACAGAAAATAGTTTTAGGACTTGTTCTTCTTTTGCTTCTCGTTTCTTTTTAACTCTCATCCATTGTTTTTGCATTTGTTTTTACCGCACATTATATATATATATATATATATATATCTTTGCATCTGATCTCTTCTACTTTTCTTCACTCTGTTTTCTTGTGAACTTAGTCCTGTATCCTAATCAAGGGGAGTACCTAGTACTTCTTGTTTTCAACTTTAAGTTTTTCACACTCTTTTTGCTTATGACAAAACGGGGGAGTATACAAATTATTTTTGATAAACTTCAAAATTTTTCTAGAGATAAGTGATCAATCGCTATAACCCTTTCACGACGAAATAGCAAGGAATACATTTCACTTCTTCGGAAGTGAATATATACTCTGATAAATCAATAGTCTGATATAATCATAATGCCTAATTCATTTGTCAAACTATTTCTGTATCACTCTGATTGATATCATTATGGTCATTATCTCAAATATTTAAGCTCAGAATCTAGACAACTCTAACGATTTCATTAAGTCTTAGATTCAGGGGGAGCTTAGCACAGAATCAAGCTCTAGACTTGGATTCAGAAGGAGCTAAATAAACTATACAAATCATGATAAGTTTAACTCTGATATCTTAAACTATGAGTGTAGTTAGTTTATTGTTTAAGAATTGTTCATCAAAATACATGGTTTTGTCATCATCAAAAACAGGGAGATTGTAAGAGCAAGATTTGGTCAGGTTGTACAACTCTAAGTTTTGAGGATAACAAGTTTATATTTATGTATGAACAATTATGGTACTCTAACGTTTGTCTTTTAAGTGTGTGACAAACAGGTTCTAACTCTGACCCAAAGACATATACATTAGGAGTTAAAGACCAAAGAGTAACCAATGAAACACTTCTGCAATCACTACATTCTTCTGAACGGTAGTAAACGCTTCAGATGTTCTGAAGATTAAAGCTCTGATGTGGGGTCTGAAGATTCAAGTGTTGAAGTTCTGAAGACTAGAAGTTCTGAGTGAACGGTCCAGAAGCTGAGACTTGAAGATTCTGAAGTACAAGAGTAAGCTGGCTCTCAAGACCAACGTACTTCCAATTCTCAAGACCAGATGTTCAAAGAGAACGGTCCAGAAGTAGAAGTTCAGAAGGTCAGAGGATCCAAGCTTCCTTCTAACTCTGATCAATTGCTCCACAAGTTCCAACATGAAGCGTCGCCAAGATCAGAAGTCAACTAGGCTAAGGAAATGTCATTGTCAATAGTACAAAAGCAAGTGTACTATTCTAACCGCCTTACCTACGATGTTCAGCCACATGAGTCTTAGTGTTGCTATTTCATAGATTTGTTAGTCACTGAGCAAGGTGTGCTAGTGCAGTTGTAACAATCTTTGAATAGTGGATTACCTTCATTCTAAGAAGGAAGAAATCACCTTAACGGGTGGACTGGATTAGCTTGAGGGATTTACCAAGTGAACTAGGATAAAACACTTGTGTGCTTTTCTCATCCCTTCATCTCTTGAACTTTGTGTTCTTTAAACCGAAAATATTTGTAAAAATCTTAGAGGGAAAGTTTTTAAAAGCAAAACCCTATTGAAAGCCCCCTTTCTAGTGTTTTTCATACCTTCACCCAGATGGTAAGTTTTGCTTACAAAGAAAGTTGTCTCCAATACTTTTGCGTTGTATCAATAATGGAAAGATTCATTGATGTTTGATAGTACAATATAATATTGGAAAATGAAAGGTACATCTGTATAGCATTATTCCTCTGTTTTTCTTCATATATATATATATATATATATATATATATATATATATACGGCCATTCCCCATATATATATATATATATATATATATATATATATATATATAGGGGAATGCTAATGCACACCCACTCTTTTTTTAGAAGGAGTACATTAGCAACATACACCTTTTTTCTTTCGACAAAAAGCTCGGGTTTCACTTTTTAAATTAAGTTACTTTATAAGGGTGCCAAAGTAATTTTGCAATCTACACTCTCTCCAATTCAGACTTTGCAGAGAAGATGCATCACCCTATCACACCTTCATTTCTCTCTCTCACTCAACCTTTTACCATCTGCACTCCATCTCTCTCGTAGCCTCTATTATTCCTTCCACTGCTATCTTCAATCTCTCTCCCCTAATTTGAATATTGGGTATTTACCCATTTATTAATCCTTCTCCCCCAATTGCATTCCTGTTCAACTCCATCTTCGTCTC
Source organism: Lotus japonicus (assembly GCF_012489685.1). Taxonomy (NCBI): domain Eukaryota; kingdom Viridiplantae; phylum Streptophyta; class Magnoliopsida; order Fabales; family Fabaceae; genus Lotus; species Lotus japonicus. The sequence goes on along the minus strand of NC_080042.1, from coordinate 35,178,264 downwards.
TTCCAAGTTTCACACCCACCATCTCCATCACTATGTTGGATTGGGGGAGAAGATTCAATTGAAAATTGATACCCAGTTCTTGTACGTTGTGGGGTTGGTTTCGTGTTGGCAGTGGAACCAAATTTCATCAATTTGGACCCAAAAAATCCAGAAGTTCAAAAAAAAATTCATTCATTCATTGAAATTGAAACACCAGAAGTTCATCTCCAAAACCTAGAAATTTAACCATTTTCTTTATCTTTAAAACCCAAGCACCCATAATTCCCTTCATCTTCTTCTTCCTTCTTCTCATCACACTCCCACCCAAAACCACCATCACAAGCGAACCCCCCCAGCCCCATAAAGGTGAAAATAGTGGGTACTCCACTACGCCATCAGTGGCGTCCCTCTTTCACAAGTGATGTATTCGCCCAACTCCTATCACTTATGAATGAGCGACCCGATTTTTTTTTGTGTTGTTTTAGTGTTACCCTTTCTAACTACACTTCGATTCAGAGACCACTTGCGACCTTTCACAGTCGCAGAGTTCCCCTCTAACATTTTCAGACGGATGATCGTATCCTAAGACAAGCAAGTTAGCAACAGATAAAACATCAAACACATAGCATACGTGGCCAAGGCCACTACAAAGCTCGAATGACAGAAGCAAGAGAGTGTTCAAGTGAGGGTATACACATCCCCCACAAGGCATCATCAAATAAAAACTTAATTAATCAAGAAAACTAGTAAGAACTATCATCGGATCATTCGGCTTCATTCCCCAACCTCCTCCTCCTCCGAATCCTCTTCCATGTCTCTTTTGTTCCCCTCCTCCAGCACTGGCATAGGTAATCTCTCTCCCAACCCATCGGGCTTCACGAACCGCTGTTTGTAAATCCAACATCCCTGGAAAAACTTGGTGATCGGACCCTCTTCCTGTAAGACCAAGATTTGGTCATGTAGTACAACTCTATGTTTTGATGATTACAAGTTAATTATTGTGTATGAACAATTATGGTACTCTAACGTTGTTCTCTGAGTGTTTTATTAACAGGCTCTGACTCTGGTCTAACAACACACTTATCAGAAGCACAAAGCCAAAAGAGTAACCAACGCAACGCTTTCGGTCTCACTATGTTCTGTTTCAACAGTAGTAAATGCTTCAGAAGTTCTAAAGATTACAAGCTCTGATATGGATTCAGATCACTTCAAGTTCTGAAGACTAGAAGCTCTGATGATCAGAAGCTCTGAAGGTTCCAGAAGTTAAGAAGTTAAGAAGTGAAGACTCTGAAGTCCAAGATTAAGCTGGCTCTGAAGACCAAGTACTTCCAACTCTGATGACCAGAAGTTTTGATGAACAGTCCAGAAGCAGAAGCTACGAAGGTTAGAGGATCAAAGCTTCCCTCTGACTCTGATCTCATAAGCTTCACGCGTCCCAACACGAAGCGTCCCCAGATCAGAAGTCAACTAGGCTAAGGCTCACGTCGCTATCCAAGTACAAAAGCAAGTGTACTATTCTGACGGCCTTACCTAAGATGTTCAGCATAGCAGAATCTGGAAGTTCCGGATTTGCCCTCCAACGGTAGCATTCCATGCAACGGCTACAACCCTAAACCTTGGAGTATATATAGAGGTTGAAGATGGAAGAAAGAAGTTAAGAAACTTTGTGCCAAACTCAAGCAAATATTCCACCGATTCTCTTAGCAATCTTTCTTCATTATGTTCTTATTGTGTTTACCTTAGCTTTCTCAGAAGCAATTCATTGTAAACCAAATCTTTCAAACAGTGAGTTTGTATTTCCTTAAGGGACCAAGGTTGGTCAGATCCTTGAGAAGACTAAGAGAGTGAATCTTAGTGTTTGCTAGTTCATTGTATTGTTTGTCATTGAGCAGGTTACTAGTGCAGTTGTAACAAACATTCTAAGAAGGAAGAAATCACCTTAACGAGTGGATTGGATTAGCTTGAGAGATTATCAAGTGAACCAGGATAAAATACTTGGTTGCCCTCTACATCTCTTATCTTTGCACATTGTGTTATTTGTTCCGAAAAGATTTGTCTAAATCTTAAGTGGGAAAAGTTTTTATCTGAAAACGCTATTCAAACCCCCCCTTCTATCGTTTTTCATACCTTCAATGGGTATCAGACCACAGCTAACAATGTTCAGTGATCCGGGCCGGTGTTTAAAAAATGTGATGGCGACCACTAGTGATGCGCAAAAAGACTACTACAATGCAAAGCCTCATGTCTTTGATGGAGAAAAGTTTGAGTACTGGAAAGATAGAATTGAAAGTTTATTTCTTGGCTTCGATGCAGATCTGTAGGATATCGTTGTGGATGGCTGAAAGCGTCCAGTTGATGCTAATGGCGAAAAGATCTCAAGAGACATGATGACAGCTGAGTAGAAGAAGGACTTCAAGGATCATCATAGAGCTAGAACCATTATTCTCAACGCTATCTCATATGAAGAATATGAGAAGATTACTGATCGTGATTCTGCTAAATCCATCTTTGATTCTTTGAAGATGACTCATGAAGGAAACAAAGAAGTATAAGAGACAAAGGCGCTGTCTTTGATCAAAAGGTATGAATCCTTTCAAATGGAACCTGACGAATCCATTGGCGACATGTTACCAGATTCCAGTTGATTATTGCTGGAATAAGAATTCTCAACAAAGGTTACACCACTGCTGACCATGTTAAGAGCACCACTGCTGACCATGTTAAGAGGATCCTTAGAGGTCTTCCTGAGAAATGGGTACCTCTGATAACTTCCTTGAAGTTTTCCAGAGATATTGACCAGTTGAGTTTAGAAGAACTAATAAGCATGCTGAAGAGTCATGAGTTAGATCGCGCTGAGTGTCAAACTCAGAGGAAGAAGTCTATAGCTTTGAAATCCAAATCTGAAAAGGCCAAGGCACTTCAAGCAATAGTAGAATCTAAAGAATCCTCTGAAGATTCTGATGAAGATGTGCTTACATTGATCTTCAGAAAGCTTAACCGCATCTGGAAGCATAGCAAGAACAAGTACAAAGGTTCAGCAAAGGCAAGAGGAAAGCATGAATCTTCATCAGGACAGAAGAAGTCCTCATCAAAAGAAGTCACTTGTTTCGAATGCAAAGAACTTGGCCATTACAAGAGTGATTGTCCTAAGCTGAAGAAGGACAAGAAGCCTAAGAAGCACTTCAAAGCAAAGAAAGGTCTCATGGTGACTTTTGATGACTCAGAGTCAGAAGAAGTTGATTCTAATGGTGAAGTCATAGAAGGACTCATGGCGATTGTCAAGGACAAAGAAGCATAATCAAATGATGCACCTAATGTTGAATCTGCATCAGAAGAAGAGCCAGACTCAGATGATGAAAATGAGGTATTTGCGTCTCTCTCTACTTCTGAACTCAAAGATGCCTTGTCTGAAATTATGGATAAATATAACTCTCTTTTGACTAAGCACAAAAAGATGAAAAAGAATTTCTTTGCTGCCTCTGAAACCTCTGTTGAACATGAGAAAAAGATTTCTGAATTAAATGAGAGTAACCATGCTTTAGTTAACTCTAACTCTGTGCTCAAGAATCAAATTAGAAGAAGTTGTTTCCTATGACGCCTCTGATGTTAAGAATGAATCAAAATATGAAAAGGCTTTTTAAAGATTCCTAGCTAAGTGCGTAGATAGAAGCTTAATGGATTCAATGATCTATGGCGTGAGCAGAAATGGATTGAATGACATTGGCTATTCTAGACCCAGTAGAAAGGAGCCTCCTATGCCTAAAACAAAATCCTTGTGTGAACATTTTGTACCCTCTGGTACTATATTGCCTGAACCTTTTACTGTTGATGTTGCTCATCCCCCTCTCAAAAAGGGAACCTTCTCTATGTCTAAATATCATGCTCAGACTCCCCTGTATTATCATGTTGAGAAACCCAAAATGAGACCCAGAAAATGGGTACCTAAGGAAAAGATTATCTATGTTGCAGATATCCTTGATCGCTCCACGGAAACACCAATCATGGTATCTGGACAGTGGATGCTCGCGACACATGACGGGAGAAAAGCGTATGTTCCAATACCTAAAACTTAAACCTGGAGGTGAAGTTGGTTTTGAGGCAATGAGAAGGGTAATATCATTGGTTCTGGTACCATAAGTGTTGGTAAGAGTCCATGCATTGATAGTGTTCTGTTGGTAGATGGTTTAATGCATAATCTGTTGTCAATAAGTCAATTAGCTGACAAGGGTTATGACATTATTTTCAATCAAAAGTCTTGCAGGGCTGTAAGTTAGATCGATGGCTCTGTTCTTTTTAACAATAAGAAGTGGAACAACATCTATAAGATCAGATTATCTGAGTTGGAATCTCAAAAAGTAAAGTGCCTTCTTTCTGTTCATGAGGAGCAATGGGTATGGCATAGACGGTTAGGGCATGCCAGTATGAGAAAGATTTCTCAGTTGTGTAAGCTTGACCTTGTCATGGGCTTACCCACTCTGAAGTTCTCTTCAGATGCTCTTTGTGAAGCATGTCAGAAGGGCAAATTTACAAAAGTCCCATTCAAGGCAAAGAATGTTGTTACCACCTATTTGGACCAGTGAAAACTGAGTCTATAGGTGGCAAGCAAAATGGGATGGTCATAGTTGACGACTATAGCCACTAGACATGGTTAAATTCTTAAGACGCAAAGATGAGTCTCATTTTGTGTTCTCTACCTTTGTTGCCCAAGTGCAAAACGAGAAGGGTTGTAGGGTTGTGCGTGTCAGAAGTAATCATGGTGGAGAGTTTGAGAATGAGAAGTTTGAGGATCTTTTCGATACCTATGGGATATCACATGATTTCTCTTGTCCTAGAAGTCCTCAGCAGAATGGTGTCGTTGAAAGGAAAAATAGAACTCTCCAAGAGATGGCTAGAATAATGATCCAAGAAACTGACATGGCAAAGCACTTCTGGGCCGAGGCAGTAAACACAGCGTGTTACATTCAGAACAGAATCTCTATCAGACTAATTCTGAATAAGACTCCTTATGAATTGTGGAAGAATACAAAGCCCAACATTTCTTATTTTCATCCTTTTGGTTGTGTTTGCTATGTTTTAAATACTAAGAATACATTGCATAAATTTTGATTCGAAGTCCTCTAAATGTCTATTACTTGGTTATTCTGATCGCTCTAAAGGTTATAGAATTTATAATGTTGAATCTAGAACTATTGAAGAATCTATTTATGTTAGATTTGACGATAAGCTTGACTATGACAAGTCAAAGCTAGATGAAAAGTTTGCAGATATGAGCATAACTGTTTCTGATGAAGGCCAAGCTTCAGAAGATGCTGAGCCAGAGGCAACTACATTAGAAGAAGCTGATCCCTCTGATCCGCCTCGTCATAAGAAGAGCAGAGTGATTGCCTTTCACCCTAAGGAACTTATTCTAGGGAACAAAGATGAACCAGTCAGAACCAGATCAGCGTTCAAACCTTCAGAAGAGACTCTATTAAGCTTAAAAGGATTGGTGTCATTGATTGAACAAAAATCTGTTGATGAAGCTCTTCTAGACAATGACTGAATTCTGGCTTGGGAAGAAGAATTGAATCAATTCTCCAAGAATGATGTCTGGAACCTAGTCCAGAAACCCAAAGGTGCTCACATCATTGGAACCAAGTGGGTCTTCAGAAACAAGTTAAATGAGAAAGGAGAAGTAGTCAGAAACAAAGCAAGACTAGTTGCTCAAAGAAGGGAGAGATTACACTGAAACTTTTGCTCCAGTAGCAAGATTGGAAGCAATCTGACTGCTGATCTCATCTCATTCTCTGTGAATCACAACATAGTTCTTCATCAAATGGATGTCAAGAGTGCCTTCTTGAATGGATACATCTCTGAAGAAGTTTATGTGCACCAACCTCCTGGACTTGAAGATGAGAAAAACCCTGACCATGTCTTTAAGTTGAAGAAATCTCTCTATGGTCTGAAGCAAGCACCCAAAGCATGTTATGAAAGATTAAGCTCATTCCTTCTGGACAATGAGTTTGTAAGGGGTAAAGTAGATACAACTCTCTTTTGCAAATCCTACAAAGATGACATCTTAATTGTGCAAATTTATGTTGATGATATCATATTTGGATCTGCTAATACATCTCTTTGCAAGGAATTATCTAAGATGATGCAGGCTGAATTTGAGATGAGTATGATGGGAGAACTTAAGTACTTTCTGGGTATTCAAGTTGATCAATAACCAGAAGCAACTTACATCCATCAGAGCAAGTAAACAAAGGAACTTCTGAAGAAGTTCAATATGACAGAATGCTAGTGCTAAAGTTTGTCAGAAGCTCTATCGTGGTATGATAGGCTCTCTACGATATTTGACTGCATCTAGGCCAGACATTCTTTTTAGTGTACATTTATGTGCTCGATTCCAATCAGATCCTAGAGAAACTCACTTAACTACTGTTAAGAGAATTCTCAAATATCTGAAAGGTACCACTAACCTTGGCTGAATGTACAAGAAAACATCAGAGTATAAGCTTTCAGGTTATTGTGAAGCTGATTATGCTGGAGATAGAACAGAAAGAAAAAGTACTTCTAGAAATTGTCAATTTCTGGGAAGTAACTTAGTCTCATGGGCAAGCAAGAGGCAGTCAACTATTGCACTACCTACTGCAGAGGCAGAATACATTTCAGCAGCTATTTACAGCACACAAATGCTCTGGATGAAACACAAATGCTCACTTGTACTTCTTGGTTCTGTATTGATTTCACTCTTTGCATTCTCTGTGATACTTGCACAATTCTTGAGACCTGTGGGTTTTTGAGCTTCGTAGTTTGTTGGCTTGAACATTTGTCCCTAGCTGTCCCTTTTGAGCCTATTGAAGATTTCTTTGTTAGCTAAATGATTAGGATGAATGATAGGTTGGAATTTGGGGAGTGCTGGTCCTTGCATTGTTTTAGAGCTAATTAAAATTGAAAGTGTCTCTTGCCCCAACTGAAAAAAAAAAAAAAAGGAAAAAGAAAGAAAAGCACTCCTAATCAAAATTAGAGTGTCAAAGAAAAAAGAAAAGAAAGTTGAAAAAGAGGGGTCAAGAGACTTGTGCTTATTAAGTTTGTTTATTGAAAGCTCTGGGGTTACTACTAGGACCACACTCAATATGTTTTGAAGCCTAGTCTTCCTTAGGGACCAACCACCTTGTACTTCACCAAGCCAACATTTCAACCCTTTGTAGTCTCATTAAATTTGTGCATGTTTGATCTTGGTTGCTCTTGAGTGAATGATATCCAGAACCTGTGAACGGCTTGTGTGCTCAGTGCACTAAATATATATCTCATCCTAGGATTTCAGATTTATATGCTTCCCATGAATGGACTCTACACTCTTCTCTTTTCAAAAGATTCATGAAGTAGGTTGTTGGATCTTTCTCTTGGAACCAGTTGTGGTTGCTTTGTCCCCCTGTTTTGTGTGAAGTATTCCTTGTTGAGAGCACTTGTATTGGAAGCATTTCTTGCGCTTGAGGGTAAGCGAGTGTTTTTTACGCTCGAGGGCGAGCTGCCGTTGAATATAGTGGTGTGATGACCCTAGTTTATTAGTGTTTTTAGGGTCATTTCTTTGTTTGTTTTAAGTCTTTTTGTCAAGTCTCATGTAGTGTCTCATGCATTCTCATGCATTTTTATCTTTCTTTGAGTCTTTACTTTGTTTTGGTAATGTTGTAGTTTTATAGGGACTTTTCTCGCATTTTAAGTAAGTTTAGGACTTGCATGATTTTCTTATGTTATTTGAGGGTCCTCTTTGCTAATAAGCTCTTTGAGCTTCTGAAGGAGAAAGAAGGTCAAGAAGCATGGAATTGATGGAGGACTTAAAAGTGCTTGAAGAGGAGTTATGAAGAAGCTAAAAAGCCTTTCCAGCGAGCTTCGAGCGCCTAGGCGCTGGGAACCTTCCAGAGAGCATGTTTTCAGCTGGAATTGGCGCTCAGGCGCTCTGAATTGGCGCCTGAGCGCCGAGCTCGATTGTTTTTCCTATCAATTGGTTTTTAGACATTTCTCTTGTGACCTTTTGTCATTTTATCATATTTTCATAAGTTAGAAGAGAGGGTTTGAGTTCTGGAGCTTGAGGAGCTTTCTCTAAGCCCTATGTTTCAGGTTTCATCTTTATCTTCTTGTATGGATTTCTGTAAGACCCAAGTTTTTAAGATTATGTCAAGTGAATAGAATCCTATTCACGATTAGGGTTGATGTATCGTGAAGGGAAACCTGAACAAGAGTTTACTAAATGAAATAAATTTATGAAGGAGAAAGTTTAGGAAAAGTCTAAAGATTTCATCATGATCGATAAAAGGTATAGCACGATCGACATACGCTTAAACCTAGGTCAGAAACCCTAGTAAATAGCTAGTTTTCACTTAAAGTCACGATGGAAACTAATTCCAAAAATCTTCAGAGAAATGTTAGAACTTCTCTTATTCCTTATACGACAATCATTTCGAGGCGAAACTCTAGAATCTACGAACGCCCGATTCCAATCATCGGAAGTTTGCCGAAACTAAAACCCTGATAGTTCAAAATCCTAGAATCAACCGACGATGAAGACTTTTTCTATTCGGAACTTCAGATGAAGATTCCACACGCGTACGCCCATTTCTCTTGATGATCTCAATCTTTCTTCAGAAGGAAGTTTTCTATTCCGACATCCGATGCAAAAAGCAACTTATGGGGTAAAATAGTTTTACACCGACTTTGCATTAGTCACCTAAAATACAAGGAAACCTCTTTTGAGTTTTGGATTTATGTCGCCAAAACCTATCTTAGAATTCACGGAGAATGAAGCCGGAACAATCGGAATCGCGAAACTTTCATTTTACCGCGTTTTTCCATCTTATATATATAGCAAGAAAAGGAGAAAAAATGGCAAAACTTCACCATTTTCTCTCCAAACCCGCGAGCTTCACTAAGAGAGGAGGAAGAAGAGCTTTTCTTCATTTCTTGCTTGATCGTTGATTCGACAGTTGCTGCTTGAAGGTATCGAGGTATAGTCACTAATCCTTACCTCTGATCGTCTTTTCCATAGCTTTTCTCTATGTCTTTCTGTGCTCATAGTTTTGAGGTTTTTGCAAAACTATCCTGATAATTCCATTTTTGATTCTAAACATCTTCCCTACGTTCTCCTGAGTATGTTTAGCTAATAATACTGCGCCGATTCTCGAAAAACTACCGTCGAGTTTCAATTCTGCTTAAAATACCCATTTTGGGGCAAAGCTTCGTCCTTTGGACTGAAAACTATCGCGTTAGCTTAGTGCTAGTAAGATTAGTCGTCATAAACGTCGTTGGTGACGTCCCCATCCAATTTGCTTTTCGAAATTTCAGTTTTGAATTTCTGAGCTAAAAATATGACCAAAATACCACTGCGACAGTTTTTGATCCGATAATTTTTCCGAGTTTAGAATACCCTTAGTTACGGCTAATGATAGCATAGGAACCAAGTTTGATCGAAGAAAAATCGAGCCACCTAATTACCAATAGTGGCCGAGCACCCTAGGGGGGAGGAAGGAAAATTCCTTTTTCGAAAACTTGTCCTTTCGCGCTAGATTATCGTACCTCGGAGTATATACTACTTTGTGTAACCCTAGTACCTATTGTTTACTGAGTTTCTGACTCATTGTGATTGATCTCTGTGGTTTTGCTCTAAAGGTGCTTTTGAGGAATTTGCTGAAGAGCAAGGCATTGATTGTGAAGGAACTTTCGAAGATCACCGTGGAGAATCTTCAGGTGAGGGCTTCTCACTGAATCCTTAGTTAATGCTTAGGGTCGATGCTTTCGACATTGATTTACTGTTTATGCACTTGTTTGTGTTTGATTGGACAAATGTTTTCTGAGGCTTCGGCTGACAATGTAGATGATTCATCTACTGAATGTTTTTGAGATTGAATTACATGGTACGTGCTAAGTGGGTAATCTATGATGTGTGATGCATGCTTTATATGCTAAGTGCTACGTGGTTATTTTAGAATGTGTTGATATATGACATGTTTGTTGATTGTGCTGATTTAATTATGTCCTTGCACTGATATCTGTGATTCTGAGTAGTGAGAATAGCGGGCAGGTCATGCCGATTTTATTTTGAGATTTTGGGGAAAGTTTGATAGGACGAATGAGATTCGGGCCTTTTTATGGTTATGATGGATCGAGACATTCTCGAGGGATTAATTGGGATTATTGGATGTTGAAAAAACTCATAAGATTTGCGATAAGACTAAAAGGATATTATTTTGTAAAGAAAACTCATAAGACATTAAACAACCTCTAAATCTTCAAATAATGATAATAAACTCGAAAGGAAGCTTTGGATGCAGATCTTAGTTTTGGAAAACGAGAAGTGTCGTCGGATCCAAGTGTCTGGATATTGGTAGGTTCTGAGTATGTTGATACTCTTGTGCTCTGGGAGCAGTTGTGTTGTTGGGCTATCCGGGGGATAAGTCCGGGAAACAGGTAGTTTCCGAGTATGGGATACTCTTTGCTCGTTGAGCAGTTGTGACCATCGGATGGAGATGAGTCGGATGATTTGGAGATCATCATGACTTATGTGTTGTTGTGAAGAAGTGTCTTTTGTCGCAGAATCGACTTTACCTTAGGGTAAGCTTTTAGAGACAATAATTTACCTAGAACACGTGGCGACGTGTCGAGTGAGGTCGGAGACGTTGTTTGACTAATCATTTTGCATTCATGCACCATTAATGAGGTATTAACACGGGACGTACTCCGGACCTCGGTGGATTCCAAAATGGTCATAAGACCGGATTTCCGCGTAAGAGCGTTTGTAGACGACTCTTAGTAGCAGACCGAAATGGCAGACCTTCGGGTTTACTGCTGATCTGACTACCGTTGTTGTTGGAGTAAGAGGCACGCGGGCCGAAATGGTCCCACCGTGGCTGGTGTTAGGGCTGATCTGTTTGATGTCCATCTGTTCCGGAATGCATTTGGTTAACTGGGTTAACCGTCATATCATTTCAAGCAACATGCATACTGACTTAGTTGCTGAGTGTGATTGATAATTGTTAATCTTACCTGATGCATGCTATTTGTTATTACTGTCGTTATATTCATTGTGGAATATGCCACCCTAGGATGTTATCCCTAGCTATAAGCCTAAGTGGCTAATCGCTTATCGGTATCTATTGGATTTATTACTTATATAATTCTTTGGAGTTGACCCTCGCGTCTTCTGTGTGTGCTTTGGCGGACTACACCCTTTGTCAGATGTCCATGGCGGACTGGATCACGACGGTTCACCCTTCGGGGGGAACTAGGGTTGAGATGCTGGAACAGGAGCGCATCGCGGTTGCGAGAGGAGGACGGGTAGTGTACATAGACTTGGTCGTTCTGGATTCTGATTCAGACGACGATCATGCTAGCACGTAGGTTTTAGTGCTGGTGTGAGCTCCTCGAGATAGGATTAGTGTAGGAGTAGAGTCTTAGCTCTAACTGTCATTTGTTTCCTTGGGGACAAGGTAGTTTCCCACCTATAGCTTTTTGTGTGGTTTCCTTACGGGAATCACAGAGAGTTGGTTGGACTTAGGAGGTCTTCTTTTCAGGCCATTGGGCCAACTTATTCTCATTTTTGAAGGTTTGTGTTGCGGACACTTAACCTTTCCTGTTGGTTTGTATATATTGCCTACGGGCGCTACACCTTTCTACTTTCCGTCACTGGAGGTTACTCGTGATGAGGTTGCTACTTACAGCGGGGGCTGTAATATATATTGTATATTAGTTCTGTTATCTCTCGCATTTGCTTTTCAGTTATGTCAGTCTTGTTTATATTATCGAAAAAAAAAATATATTCACGTTTTTCCGCATTAAGTTTATTTTTGGTTACTAAAGTAACGCCACCGAAATCGGGGTGTTACAATTTCATAGTCATGTTTGGCTAAAACCCATTTTGCTTGGGTTCTGTGTAAGACTTATGATGTTTTAATCTTAATTCCTATTTCTATTCATGATTCCTCTGAGTAAACCCTTGAATTCCATATCCATGCTTTATGTTTCAAGTTAGAACATGTGCTAGCTTTATGCTTTTCTATAATAGAACGGAAGTTTGTTATAGATTAGGGACTTGTTGAGGGATTACTTCTTCTATGCTTGCTACTAGGGATAGAGGGAGGGTTGGGGTTTGTTGGCCTGAATTGCATGCTTAATGCCTTTAGCAAATGTTTAGGTTATCAAGGAATTGTGCCTATCTTTTGGCTTGAGAGGATTGTTTATGCGAGGCATCGATAGATGATTGATTAGGCTAGAACATCAAAGAGAAACTCAGAGTTTTGTGGATAGAATAGGTTGACTAGAACTGAATTAGTTAAGCAAGAACCCAAGGCATTCTCATCATTGATCTTCACACACTTATCTTTGTTCGCTTTATAATTAATCAACTCAACAATCAACCTTAAAACTCAATTTTACTCGCTTTCCTACCGTGAACTCGAGGCTTAAACTGAATTCGCATACCAATTCCCCGTGGTTCGATAAATTAAAACCGGGTAGATTTTGTACACTTGCAGATTGACCAACACTTACATTCAAGGGTCAAGCACATTGAGGTAAAGTATCATTTTATTAGAGACTATGTTCAGAAGGGCGTACTTCTTCTGAAGTTTGTTGATACTGACCATCAATGGCCAGATATCTTCACAAAGCCCTTAGCAGAGGATAGATTTAAATTTATGCTGAAAAATCTGAATATGGACTTGTGTCCACTATGATGCTTCTGTCCTCTATCAGAAGTTGTCTAGTTCAGAAGATAACTTGATCAGAAGTTGTGTACCCATTGGTGCTCCTTCTGAGACAAGACAGCAAACGTGTGTCAGTTAATTCTGATACCTCGTTCCTTGTGCCTCTCGGGAATTTCTGTTGTAATGATTACATCTACTTTATTCTCCACCGCATGATATGTGTATTTATTGCTTGTTATTATGTCATTAATTTCTAACCGTTGATTTTTAACTTTTATCTGTGGTTTACTAACTACTCAACGGTTACTTTCAAAATTCACTACATACCCACGTTTGCACACACGTTCTCCACTTCACACACCTTCTCTCTCTCTCTATTCGAAATATCAAGTGTTAAGGTTTTTCTTCAAACTCTCTCTTCTCTCTCTTGTTCATCACCCTCTTCTACTACCCAAACCTTCATCCGCCATGGAACTTGCAGAGAAGGCCGACTCCACAGATGGAAGGGTTTTTCCTAATTTGGTTGTGGGTCTAGCAACAGGACAAGCTGGTCCTACTCTTCGATCATGATCCCATGAATCGCCTCAAGCTGAGACTCAGGGTACCGGGGAAATTATTCCAATTGCTAAGAGAAGTTGTGTAGTTACATGCAAATTTCCACTAGAAGAACTTCAAGTACTCTGTGAAGTGCGAGTTGATTTCCAGAATTTGGCAGAAAATGGATTAGATCTTTTCCCAGCTGTGAAAGCTCAAGGCTGGGAAAGGTATTTCAACAGGCTCTCTGGACCCATTTATGACAAGCTTGAGAAGGAGTTCTGGAATCATGCGGACTGTGATGATTATCCAGTTGTTTCACATGTGCTAGGCAAGAAAATCATCATCTCTGAAAGATCTATTGGTTTACTTCTAGGCGGTGAAACTATCAAAGGCTATAGATTTCAGACCAATGACTCCAAGTCAAAGAAATTCAAGGAAAACATCAACTCAGTGTTGATTACAAGACAAAAGATCTTCATCCTGACTTAAGAATCTGGCATAAGATCATGCTCAATTGCCTCAATCCCAGACCCTCTGGAAGCTCTCCTGATAACATCAACTTTACTCAAAAAGTGATGATGTTCTTCATCAAGACAAAGCAGAAGATTTGCCTCCCTTACTTCCTGTTGACTTATCTGAAAGATTGCATAAAGAAGTCAAGGACAACTGCTTCTGAAAGCAAGAGCAAAATCAAGTAACAAAGCAGAAGATTTGCCTCCCTTACTTCCTTTTGGCAGGCTTCTGTCTGATATCTTCGTTGAGAGCAACTTGATCAAGGATATAATCAAAGCAGGGTGCACTGAAGATTTAACTACTCTCACTAGAGATGCTTTGACTTCTAAGACTCTAAAAAGGATGGGACTCATACAAAATAAGGTTGTGGCTGCCTCTGTCTCTAAACCGGCAGAAATTGTGAAGAGAAGAATTCCCATTGATGATTTCCTGCTCTAGTCCAAGGTTGATGATCCAGAGGCAGTCATGCATTACATCAATGATCTGTAGAGTCATGGTCTGGATATTGATGTTGATGAATTCTTCAGGAATCTCCCAGATGCTCCTGATTATGATGCTCCCAAGAGGAAGGCAAAGAGGAAGAATGAGGATGCTACTAATGCCAAGGATGACTTTGAGGATGGTAACGATGATGAGCCACCACCTCAGAAGAAGAAGAAGAAGAAGGTTAGAATTGCAACCAAGGTTATCTAGATGGAGACCCAACAAGCACCGAGGCCTACCAGAGTTACAAGGTCCTCTATCAAGAACTCAAGTAAGTTTGTAGTTCTTTTTGATGATGATGAATCTGATGATGATGCTGTTACTGGTTCCTCTCCCATTCCTACCCAAACCTTACCTCCTCTCGCTCCTAAATACACTTCTGTCATGAAACCAAAAACCAATATCTCCACCACAACTACCACCACTTTTTCATCACCACCCAAGACTTCAAAAATCCAAACATCTATTCAAGATGATCCCATTTGGCAAAGGATTCAAGGTCCACAAACCTCTGAGCCTCCATCACCCATCTTACTCCCATACAAACGTACCACCTCTGAACAAGACTCACCCACTCCTTCCATACCAAACCTTCCTGATGAAATTATTAAAGCTCCAAGTCCAACACACTCCAATTCTCCACCTCCTCCGTCCACTGTAACGCCCCAATTTCTCGAGGGTCACTTTAGTAACATTTTTCCAAAAACGTGTGTAAATTTTCGTTGAAATAAAACTTTTCAATAACATTGCTTACAAATAAAATGTAGTAACTTGAGAAGTAGACTGAATAAATCATGTTATTAATAAAAGCTTTGGAAGCGTACAATGATTCTTTCAAATTACAACATAATGATTAAACTAGTGTCCGACCGCCCCCGAGCCAACACAACAAGAAGGTCTCTAGGTTAGGTTCGAACCCTATAAACAAACTCAGCTCACCCCCAAGTACAGACTCAATTATCACACTCAATACCCGACTCATAGGTCGCGTGCCCTCCAAGGCCTCCTCCAACGCTCGAATCATATCGCCTCGCATCCTCTGCTCTCGCCAATCCTATAGCTGAACCATCAGTCGCGCAGTCGATGTCTCGAGCCTTGTCGTTGTCCACATCAAGCAGATATAGGGTCGCATCTCGACTGATCACACGCATGCTTGATGTCTAGGCGTTAAGCGCCCCAAACAACAAACAGCAAACAAGCAAACAAGCAAGGGTCAACTTCTAACACACACACATCATAAGTAGGGAATACTACCCTATCAATAACAAGTTCTTCACTAAGCTAACATTCACAAATATGGGAACTATATTAAGTTCTAAGGTTCACAAGTATAGGGAACTATCTCATAATTCTAAGTTTCACAAGTATAGGGAACTATCTCATAGTTTATTGCTAGTCAATGCTCGTGCACATGCATGCAGACGCTTTGGATATCCATAAGTCAATCCCTCATGGAAAGGCAGGACGAACACGACTCCACGATCGGGGTTGGACACCTCCAACGCACCGCTGCCCAACAGTTTGATGATCGGGGTTGGACCTCTCCAACGCACTGCCGTTTCACGTTCGTCCTTTGTTCAGGTCCATCCCCTGAACGTCACCACGGACTAGCCCAATCCAGGTCACCAGTCGTGGCCAACCAAGCCCAGTCCAGGTCACTTGGCCCACAAATGCATGCCATGCAAGTCAGTCATCATCACTAGGCCCTAGGCCCATCACGTTCATCTCATATGAACAAATTATCATAACATAGTAACTTGCATGCATATCGATAAATGTAGCTAACACCCTAGGCACATAGGCATGTTCATAATAATACTAGCTAACATTTATTGCATCACCATCATATAGCATATCTAGTACATACATCATCAATAGTCCTAGCATCATGCTTGCTAACAATCACAATCACAAACAATTTATCTAGGCCGGGGCCGAAATGCCCTTACCTTTGTCACAGCAATAACACGTCCTAGGACTTTGGATTTGGCGGGATCACGCTCACTTCGAACTTCCTAGTCATGTGGACAGAGTAACGGTACGAATTAGTAGTCGTTTAGCGATAATATATCCTTTCCCCGTCTTTTCAAAAATATTATCTTAAAACCTAGAAAAATCAAAACTTTCTCTTTCATAAGATCAAAACCTCTTTTCTAAAATAATTGTTTGAAGATCATAAGAAAATTTTAAGAACATCATGAATTTTCTTAAGAAAAACCCCCAAGAACATAAACATTCATAAGCAACCCGATCAAGATCATTCTCTTCTGGTTTTTGGCAGATCAGCTTAAGCTGCAACCATAGAGCATATTGAGAATGGCCTTGCTCAAGGCTTAGAAATAAAATAAATAAAAATAAATAAATAAAAGAAGGCAAGAGAGGGAGAGAGCTCACGGCTAGGGAGAGAGAAGAGCAAGTGAGCTTGTGTGAAAAATGAGGAGGAGGAGCTCTCTATTTATAGTGAGAGGTGAGAGCAAAGCTAATTGCTTTTCTTCCTCCCCAAGTGAGGCCCAAAACCGCCCCTCCTTCAGCCCATTCTAGGGTTTCTAGAACTTTCCAAAACTCCCCACCTTTAGCCCTCAAATTTAGGTTTATTTCCTAAATTAAACCCCACAAAAATTAGCATTTAAATCCCTAATTATTTAAAGAGATAAAATCTGAGTCACAAGAGTTTTAAATCAGATTTGGAGGGATCCTTGGAAGTTTTAAAACTTTAGAAATCAATCCCCCATTAAATAGAAAATCAAAGAATCACATCCTTAATTTCTCTCCATCATAAAACCTAGCTAGAAAATGAAATTTTTGCAAAAGTCTTCTTTTTCCTTCCTCCACAAGTCTTGGACGACCACACACTCTCCATGCTCAGATTTTCACCAAAAATTTTTAAAATAATAATTTAAATAAAAACCCCAAAATAATTAATGCATTAAATGCACCATTTACCTCCTAAATGCATCAAAACTTCAATTTTAAAACCAAAAATCCTCATCAATAATTTTTGGCTCCAAAATTTCGTGCACCAGCTCCATGATGCCTCAAAAATATTTTCAAAATTAATTTTGATATTAAACCATAGGTTAAAATTATTTAAATGCATTTTATTTAAATAAAACCCCATTTTATTTAAATAAAACCTTCCAAAATAAAACCAAGGAATATTCTCTCCTAGAATATTCTTAAAATCATGCCCAGCACCTCCCCATAAGGTGCGGCCCACGAAATCGTCCTCGTCGACTCGATTCGCCAACTCATCGCTGCTGTTGGGTCGATTTTGACCTAAAAGTCGTCGTCGTCGAACCCTAGCAATATTATAGTCAAAATGCTCGTATCGTCGCGCTCATCAACGTCTGGAGGTTTCTAGGACTTGATCATGCTTCTAACAATAATCACCTTTTTAAAAGGCATAATATCACATATAGCACAAGCAATTCACAGAATGTTATTTAATATTATTATTAAAATAGTATGCCATAAAACCGGGTCTTACAATACCACCCTTCTTAAAATAGTTTCGTCCTCGAAACTACTATAGGAGGACACACCACGCTTCCATTGCGCACTCTGATACCTTCCACGAATTTTCGGTCGTCTCGACGCATAGGTTTCCGTCCTTAGTCTCATCTTTCTGGTCTTCACGTGACATCTCTAGTTGTCTGGTTCCACATCATTTCCACAAAGGGAATCTGTCTCTCCTTAACGTACCTTTCATAGTCCAACACCAACTATCATTCTGATCACCATTTTCCAATATTAAGTTAATCAGGCTCAATATCCAAAAGATGGCAATTAGAAAAATAACTGGTAAGGATGTTCGAGTTACTCACATCACACTGTCTATAACCTAGACACTTGTCGTAGAACCTTATGAAACTCTCCCGTAAGAACACGACCCAGACTGCCTCATTGCAGTCACACGAAAACAACAAAATTTTTAAGTCAAACAGGTGTTATGCTCATGCCGGTACACGCTGGTCGGCGTCCCGTCCAGGTGTTCCAGATGCAACATCAACAGCTCAGACACGGGAAAACAAACTTTCCGGACACCGAGCTCAAAGGTTCCATCCACCACCTAGTCCATTCGAAGGTTCCATCCACCATCTGGTTTGTCCGATCTATGGTTCCATCCACCATATATGATCGTTGGTTCCATCCACCAATCCCGTCTTTCCTGATGGTTCCATCCACCATCTCGGTCTGACCAATGGTTCCATCCACCATTCCTGCTCAACTGATGGTTCCATCCATCATCTCATCGATCTGACGAATCCATCCACCATCCCGATCGATGCACCCCGATCATTGGCTCCATCCGCCATCCTTTCTTAGCTGATGGTTCCATCCACCATCTTCGCTAAGTGAGGATAATCGAGAGTGAAACACAATCACACAAAACACCACAAAAACATAGGGAAGATAGTGACTTGGTCACCCTTTGACTCAAGAATGAGTCTCCAACACAACAAATCACATACATCATAGTTAAGCAAACTTCTAGCGAAGACTTGGGTTGCAAGGAAATCTCTTATTGAATGTCATCAAGAGGTTACATCTTGATTTAGAAGTTAAAACGAAAGGTAGCGACCGCTACAACATAGATAAGTGGAATACAATTTCAAAAAAAAACAAAGCCTCAAGTTCAAAACAAAGCGCTGACAAGGTCACTAACATAACTAGCCTATTCCCGAGCTAGCTCCCTGGTGTTCTCAACTTCGTCAGCGTTCAGGGTGTACACTCGTCCTGCTGTTACCAGACACCTTCCTCCTGCGGCATTCAAGGTTGCTCCCACTTCAACCTTTGGTGCCTTGCAATCCCTTGCCACGTGTCCTGACTTATTGCAGTTAAAGCACACTCTAGGGTCTTCCTTGCAGACATTAGCATAGTGACCCGCTTTTCCGCACTTGAAGCAAGTCACGTCCTTCCCTTGGGCTTGGTTACCTTGACCTTCATGGGTTGTCTCATTGGGTGTGTTCTGACCCATAACTCGATTGTTGCCTCGCTGGTAGTCATATAAGGCTTCTTCTGAGGTTGTTTCCCTTTACCATGCCCCTCATAATCTTGATGGCTTGGCCTGATTGGTCCACCCCTTCCTTGCCTACTTCCTCGGCGGTTCTTCATAGCCTCAACTTCTCGAGCCTTCTCGACTAGCACTTGGAATTTCCGAATACCCAGGGGCCTCACAGCTTCCTCAATGTCGAACCGAAGCCCCAACATAAAGCGGTTGCACAGGTAGGGTTTGTCCACTTGCAGCTGGAAGAATCGGAAATGCTTTGATAACGCCTCCATCTTGGCGGCATATTCTCCGACAGACATGCCCCCTTGGTGGAGCTTCAGAAATTGTGTTTCCTTATCTTCTCTTGCAGTCTCTGGGAAATACTTGTCGAGGAATGCCCTCTTGAAAGAAGTCCAGGTAATCTCCACATTGCCTGCAACCAAAATCTTCCTGGCGCTCCTCCACCAGTACTCAGCATCCCCCAGCAGCATGTACGTAGCTAGCACCACCTTAGTATCATCGGGGGTTTGTAAAACCCCGAAAATCTTCTCGAGTTCTTGGATCCAAAGATCAGCTTTCTCAGGATCCGGTTCACCACTGAATCTTGGCGGGTCTTGGCGCTTGAAATCATTCAACCCTCTTGTCTGAGCCTGAGCTAGCTCTCGTGCTTGCTGCTGAGCCCTCAGAGTATGCTCTTCAGCCTCCCATTGAGCTTGAGCAGCAGCATTAGCAACAGTTGCAGCAGCTTGTTGTGCCACCAACTGGGCCAGCTGAGCCATGGCTTGAGCCAATTGTTCGTTAGATGGGTCTTGTCGTGGAGGCATCTCTCAACCTGCACAAGTTTACCATCCAAATTCAAACTGCACTTCAAACAAGAGTCTTAGAGTCTAAGGACTCCAAGGTTTGAGCATCACGGCAATGACGCTCCAGACAATCTCACAAGTCAATCAACCATCTTAGCAAACAAGTTCTACCCAACTCAACTCCTAGGCACCACTAACCCAAAGCTCTGGTTTTCTCAACCAAAGCTCTGATACCACAATGTAACGCCCCAATTTCTCGAGGGTCACTTTAGTAACCTTTTTCCAAAAACGTGTGTAAATTTTCGTTGAAATAAAACTTTTCAATAACATTGCTTACAAATAAAATGTAGTAACTTGAGAAGTAGACTGAATAAATCATGTTATTAATAAAAGCTTTGGAAGCGTACAATGATTCTTTCAAATTACAACATAATGATTAAACTAGTGTCCGACCGCCCCCGAGCCAACACAACAAGAAGGTCTCTAGGTTAGGTTCGAACCCTATAAACAAACTCAGCTCACCCCCAAGTACAGACTCAATTATCACACTCAATACCCGACTCATAGGTCGCGTGCCCTCCAAGGCCTCCTCCAGCGCTCGAATCATATCGCCTCGCATCCTCTGCTCTCGCCAATCCCATAGCTGAACCATCAGTCGCGCAGTCGATGTCTCGAGCCTTGTCGTTGTCCACATCAAGCAGATATAGGGTCGCATCTCGACTGATCACACGCATGCTTGTTGTCTAGGCGTTAAGCGCCCCAAACAACAAACAGCAAACAAGCAAACAAGCAAGGGTCAACTTCTAACACACACACATCATAAGTAGGGTATACTACCCTATCAATCACAAGTTCTTCACTAAGCTAACATTCACAAATATGGGAACTATATTAAGTTCTAAGGTTCACAAGTATAGGGAACTATCTCATAATTCTAAGTTTCACAAGTATAGGGAACTATCTCATAGTTTATTGTTAGTCAATGCTCGTGCACATGCATGCAGACGCTTTGGATATCCATAAGTGAATCCCTCATGGAAAGGCAGGACGAACACGACTCCACGATCGGGGTTGGACACCTCCAACGCACCGCTGCCCAACAGCTTGATGATCGGGGTTGGACCTCTCTAACGCACTGCCGTTTCACGTTCGTCCTTTGTTCAGGTCCATCCCCTGAACGTCACCACTGACTAGCCCAATCCAGGTCACCAGCCGTGGCCAACCAAGCCCAGTCCAGGTCACTTGGCCCACAAATGCATGCCATGCAAGTCAGTCATCATCACTAGGCCCTAGGCCCATCACATTCATCTCATATGAACAAATTATCATAACATAGTAACTTGCAGGCATATCGATAAATGTAGCTAACACCCTAGGCACATAGGCATGTTCATAATAATACTAGCTAACATTTATTGCATCACCATCATATTGATCATGCTTCAAATCTGAACAGGTCTCTATAATTTTTCCCAAAGCTTCAGCTCATTTTTAAATCACCATGCTTATAGTTGAATCTAAATTTCTCACCATGCATTCATTTATGCCATAAAATGCACTTACTTAAAAAACAAGTAGCACTTAGCATGTTTGAAATTACACGTAACATATTCCACATTTCCATTGCTTCTCACATAAGACATGATTACTTAAAGGAAAAGTAACATTAAGCATGCTCAACCATTCATCCACAAAACTCTACCCAAAATTTTCCCCGAAATCACCCTAAACATCATGCATCATTACTAGAGTTTCAAGAAAAGGTTTTTCTCCCCCAATACACATGCTAGCTCTCGGCCAAAAATGGATAATCCAAGATTGATGTTTTCTTTTACTACAAGCTAATTCCTAGGCATCATGCATCATTATTAAGGCATAAGAATTGATTACCGCATGCTTATACTCTCCCCAAGGCGCTAGAATAAAAGCCCCAATTTGAAACCCTAAAATTTTAAAGTTATGATTTTTCTGAAATTGGTTTTACATAGCTCAAATTAAAGCATATATAAACAACTAATGCAAAGACCCTAAGCATGAATATGACTCTAACATAATCAAAGTCCAATTTTTTTGTAAAAGTTCTACTTTTCCACACAACATTTATATTAATAGAAAGCTACTCCTAGTTTATAAATATACATTTTCATAGCCACTGCAATTTTGATACAAGTATTCAACAGATCAATAAAAAAGCAATCCGCAACATGAAAACCCACATCATCAATTTATTTGTCTAACTACATGTATCCACTTAGCCTAAGACGAATGAATCAGGTCCATAAGCCATCAAGAAAACCAAAAAGCAAGCCTTATCACATCTCCATGATACAACATAAACAGGGGAAAAACAATTGAATACCAGAAATATAAATGTAATGAAGGTGAAATGAGGGACTAGGGAGTTCATACATGGTGATCTTGGTGAAGAAGAAATTGGAGCATGGCATGGTGTTGGTGGTGCTATGGCTAGCGGTGGTGATTCTTTGCTGGCCATATAAGGAGAAAACCATGGTGATGGTGATGGTGTGATCAGCGGCTGCAAGAGGGAGAGGAAAGCATGATGATGTTGGTGATTTGTGGTGCTGCAACGTGAAGAGATCAAGGTTGTATGGGTGCTGTCATCATGAAGAAGAAGAATGAGGCTGGTTCTCGCATTGATGGAGACACAAGGTGGTGGCGGTTGCTCACGTGAAGAAGGAGAAGCTCGTGGTTGCTTGCTCCATTGAGAGAGGAGGTACGGTGGTGATGAGAGGAAGGATAAGTTGAAGATGGTGATGGGGTTCGGTTGTTGTAACAAGAAAGGAAATGAAGGAGAGTTTAAGGGAAAATTGGAGAAGTGTGGGTCGGTAGCTTAGGAGAAATAAGGAGGAGAAGAAAAGAAATGGGTCTAAAGCAGCAAAACAAAGAAAATGAAACTGAAATTAGAAGAGAGGGACAGTGTGCGTGAATGATAGTAAGGGAGAGGAAAATAGATATTTGTTGGTAGTAAGAAAAATCAAATAAACATCTGAGCAAGGGACGTGGAGGAGGGAGAACCTAGGAAAATGAGAAGATATTTCGTTATTCGGTACGAATTGATTTAGACACCGAAAGATTTAGCTCATAGGGTTAAGAGAAAAATATAGAGGTGATATATTATTATCCTAAAAATTATGAGGAACTTTATGAAATAATAAGATATAAATTAGGATCACTTTGAGCAAATTAAAATGATCCATGAACCAAGAAATGAGTCAAAACTGAACTAAAGAATAATTGTGAGACAATTAGAATAAATATGATGTTATCATATTATACAACTAAGCTAAGTATCCCTTTATAAAAGGTCGATACTTGCTTCGGAATTTCATTTAAGTGAGAAAATTGCTTGAACGCGATCTGCTTCAAAATATGCCGCAGAACTACTTTTTGCAAATGACGTCGAATGTAGAAACTTCCTTCTGGAAAGAGATCCCAAAAATCAAAAGAAATGAGGTCACGCGGATGGAAACTTCGTTAGAAGCTCCGAATAGAAAATCTATTTGTTCAGGCTCCTCTAACGCTTACACAACGTCTTAGGCGTGAGTCGGAAATTAATTAATTATTCTAATTCAAAAATGTGGGTCTTACAAATTGGATTGAGAGATTAAGGAGTTGACTGGTGTGATAGTGATCAAGTTAGAGAAAGAAAGTTTTAGCATAAGTTGAATACATGAGAGTGTTGATATGGATTTAAGAGAAATGTGCTAGGATTATTAAGTGAGATTTACTAAGCTGGATTAAAACCTTAGGGGTTAAGATTGTCCTTGAGAGTTGAGAGACAGGTATGAATAAGAGATTTAAGGGTTTTAGTTGTGACGATAGCAGTTGAACCTTTGAAGATTAAAATCTAGGGAGCGAAAGTTGGGCTAAGTCCCTTGAGGCACAATATATGGTTAGATCTTGAAGGGAATGAATTCTGAGTTATGCAGAGATTTCAAACTTAGAAATAAGTTATAATTTGACTTGTGGATAAGTGAAAGATTGATTTAAGGTTTGAATGAGGATAGTTCCGAAACAAGAGATGACGTATGGATTGTTATGTATTAAGATGATGATTAGCTTATAAACGGTTGATCAATTGGATTTGGATTTGGCGCCTAGTGCCCTAGTACGAGCGTGATATCTAGGTCTATCTGAAGATGATTGCAAGATATCTAACGGTTGTCGCTTACCAAATATTGAGGTTGGAATGGACGCTCCAAGTGGGACACGCCTGACCACATCGAGACCTTGTGTCAGACTTGGTAAAATAAATAATATTTGGTATTATTTCATTTTGTGAATGGTTTGTGATTTATGTGTGTGATGTGATTTGGTGTGCTGAAGGCTCATTATTGAGTCATAGAGGCGGGGGAGAACACTGACCGAGTCAATGTCTTCCTTAGGTTTTTGTGGTGCTTTGTGTGATTGTGATACACTCCTGATTTTTCCTCACTTAGCAAAGATGGTGGATTGAACCATGAGCTAAGAAAGGATGGCGGATGGAGCCAGTGAACAGAGTGCGTCGATCGAGATGGTGGATGGAACCATCAAGGTCGATGAGATGGCAGATGGAGCCAGTGAACGGAGTGCGTCGATCAAGATGGTGGATGGAACCATCAAGGTCGATGAGATGGCGGATGGAGCCAGTGAACGGAGTGCGTCGATCAAGATGGTGGATGGAACCATCACGGTCGATGAGATGGTGGATGGAACCATCGGTGAATCAGGAATGGTGGATGGAACCATTGGTCAAACCGAGATGGTGGATGGAACCATCAGGAAAGACGGGATTGGTGGATGGAACCAACGATCGTATATGGTGGATGGAACCATAGATCGGACAAACCAGATGGTGGATGGAACCGTCGAATTGACTAGGTGGTGGATGGAACTACCGAACGAGTGAATTGGTTGATGGAACCTTTGAGCTCGGTGTCCGGAAAGTTTGTTTTCCCGTGTCTGAGTTGTTGATGTTGCATCTGGATCACCTGGACGGGACGCCGACCAGCGTGTACCGGCATGAGCATAACACCTGTTTGACTTAAACTTTTTGTTGTTTTGTGAGACTTCAATGAGGCAGTCCGGGTCGTGTTCCAACCGAAGAGTTCCGTGACGTTCTACGACGAGTGTCTAGGTTATAGACAGTGAAATGAGAGTGACTCGAACATCCTTACCAGTTATTTTCTAGTTGCCATCTTTTAGATATTGAGCCTGATCAACTTGATATTGGAAAATGGTGATCGGAATGATAGTTGGTGTTGGACTATGACAGGAACGTTAAGGAGAGACAATTTCCCTTTGTGAAAATGATGTGGAACCAAACCACTAGATATGTCACGTGAAGACCAGAAAGATGAGACTAAGGACAATAACCTATGCGTCGAGACGACTGAGAAATTTGTGGAGAGTATCAGAGTGCGCAATGGAAGCGTGGTGAGTCTTCCTATAATAGTTTCAAGGACGAAACTATTTTAAGGAGGGTGGTATTGTAAGGCCCTAAGCTCATTTTATACTATTCAAGTGGAAAATTGAATAAAAATGAAGGTTTTGACAAGGTTTGAGTTTTGACAGATTCAGGATGTCACTTTGTACAAATTTTAAAGCGTCTTAACGACCTCATTTGGGAAAACTTCCTTCATGAGCGTTGTAGCCCTTTAAGTGAAGAAAATTCTCCAAGTGGTTTCAGGTCATTCCGACCTGCGTAGCTCGAGATATTCTCGTTTTAGTGACTGTTGTCAGAGCTGTACAGTGCCAGCGGATTAATTGAAATATTTTTCTCTTAGTTCCGATTTTGTTTCTGTTTTTAATGAAAAAGGGCTAAGTTTTCAATGGGTTCAGACCTGATTAGGTGATTAACTAAAGGGTCAAGTGTTTAATTGGGTTTGGGCTTAAAAAGAAAAGAAAAAAAAAGAAACAAAACCCTAGCCCATCTATAGTGTAGCCGCAAGTTAAATGGGGTGAAAGGGGGGGGAGGAAACCCTTATTTCCTCCTCATGCAGAAATAGAAGTGCACCCATACACCACTCACATAAGAAAAACATAAGAGAGAAAGAGAGGAAGAGGAGGGAGCCGCTGCTGCACCCTAGCTTGCCGCCGCCGATCACCGTGCGAGAGAGGGAGAGACCGTGCAAGAGAGGGAGAGGTCGAGTAGGGGAGGTGAAGAGGGACCTTGGACAACAGCTTTTGCTCACCTTTCATCTCCAAAAACCTCTGTTTTTCATCAACTTTGACAAAGGTAAGGGCTTGTTCTTAGGAAAAGGGTAGAGTTAGGGCTTTATCATGAGTGTTTTCTGATGTTGTGATTCTTAGCATACTTTTATGGAATCTTGTTGAGTGTTGTTGGTTCTGGAAACTAAAGCATGTTATGTGACACATGTTGACTGGATTTTTGTTGTTTGAATATAGCCTTAAACCTTGTGCTTAATTGGTTTATAAATTAATTTAGAGGCGGAAGTTTCTCTGCCAGTTTTCTGTACTGGTCAGCGGACTTCAGGGCCTATTATCACCCTTTTCTGGATCTCGGATGAAACCGTGTTTAACAAGAGAGTAGTAGATCTTTAAAATAGCTTTCCAGAAAGGTATCATACGTTATTTTTTGTTGGAATATGCGTTCTGTAGACCAGTTTCAATGAATGTTGTTCCTGCTGTCAAAAACTAAGTTGCGAAAATGTTTGAAGTTTTTGTTTAGGAACATGTGATTAGGAGATGCTATGAATTATATGTGATTAAGCTTCTGAACATGTTCATGATTGTCTATATGTTAAGCATGATGTTACTTGCGAAGTTTTTGGAAGGTCGCTCATCCAGCTGTAATCCCTTCCATTGTGTTTTGTATGCTGTCGTTTATTTCTAAATCGAAGTTGACATAAGACTCTAGGACTGACTTTAGAGCCTTAAATTATGAGATTGAGAATAATCGCTTGCAAGTATTAAGAGATGAGAATGTGATTAATGGAACATAGGTCTAGGTGAGGCTATGTACCATGAGAACGATGGTGCCGTTAGAGACAACGGTAGCTTGCACGCAAGGGAGAAACTTTGGTTGACTGCGGTCACCACGAGACTTTTGTGAAGCATTGCGGCTTCACGTGATTTGGTTGACTGCGGTCACCGTGAGATTTTTGGTGAAGCATTGCGGCTTCACGTGATTTATACATCTGCGGATGTATGTGATTGGCCAAGGAGTTTTGGTGGGTTGTGTGATATGAGAAAACGTTAGTCTAACTGAGAAGTAGGTTACTAACTCAATTAGTGCTATTGATACAAGAGAAGTTATGACAGTTGGTTATGTTCATATGATGAAAGTTTATATGAGATGTGATTTAGTTTATGCATGATTTGTTGTGGAACCTGACCCTTGCACTACTTGTTTACGTGTTTATTTGCGGGGGGTAGATGGTCGTGAAGATAATGGCGACGACTCATTCTTGGGAGCTGATACTACGTGACGAGCCACTACCGGATGACGACTATACTCCTGATGAAGAGGAAGAAGATAAAGAGGAAGGGGCCAAGGATATGGTTGGGTTGAGAGACATCCATTTTTCCTTTTGGGTTGAGAGGACCGAGTTTTGGAAGCATTGAACCATTACTTTATTTTAGTTGGGATATTATAACTTGATGTAATTTACTTTGAAGTTTTCTTTCGGATATTTATTTCATACTCTTTTCAATGATTAATAAAGTTTGAGGTTTACGTGGATGATTATTTCCGCAAGTCGAAATGGTTAAGTTTCAAGAATTTTGTAAAATTGAACGATTTGTCACTAAGTAAAGAGTAATAAATGAATCGACAAAAATTCTTTACGAAAACTACGTCATTTGGTTGCTGTGTGTGTAACACCCCGATTTCGGTGGCGTCACTTTAGTAACCAAAACTAAACTTAATGCGGAAAAACGTGAATATTTTTTTTTTGATAATAACTAAGACAAGACTGAATTAAATAAAACCCAAATGCGAAAAGTAATAAAACTAATATACAATATATAAACAGCCCCCGCTGTAAGTAACAACCTCGTCACGAGTAACCTCCAGTGACGGAAAGAAAAGTGCAATGCCCGTAGGCAATATATACAAACCAAATGAAAAGGGTGAAGTGCCCGCAACACCATCCCTCAAAACTGAGAATCAGCTGACCCAATGGCCTGAAAATAAGACCTCCTAAGTCCAACCAACTCTCTGTGATTCCCGTAAGGAAACCACACAAAAAGCTATAGGCGGATCTACCCTGTCCCCTAAGTAACAAATGAAGCAAGACTGTCAGAGCTAAAACTCTACCCCTACACTAATCCTAACTCGAGGAGCTCATACCAACACTCAAAACTATGTGCTAGCATGATCGTCGTCTGAATCAGAATCCAGAACGACGAAGTCTATCAACCCTATCCGTCCTCCCCTCGCTCCTGCAACGCTCTCCGATGCTGGACTCACGGGCTTAGGGCCCGAACCCTGATCATCAATGATCGCAACGGAGGGTGCACTAGACCCTGCCGAAGGCACTCCCACTGGAATCTCCTCTGAGGGATCCTCCTCCTCTGAAGATGACGGTGGCGGCGGTGCTCCTCCAAGACCTGGTCCACAGTGAACGCCCGGTGGCAAGTTGAAGCTGATAGAGCATCGCCTCAACACTCCTGACCTCAAGAGTCCTCCACTATCCACGTGGTCCTCCATGATACGCCCCGAATACGTCGCTCGGTGGCTCACGGGGTCAACCACCCACGACCCGGGGTCGTCCTGGTCGATCATCTCATACCTAATCCCCCCCGAAGGG
Organism: Lotus japonicus; assembly: GCF_012489685.1. Classification (NCBI taxonomy): domain Eukaryota; kingdom Viridiplantae; phylum Streptophyta; class Magnoliopsida; order Fabales; family Fabaceae; genus Lotus; species Lotus japonicus. Next base: position 35,149,505 of record NC_080042.1, on the reverse strand, counting down.
TGGACCATTGCGAACCAATCCGCAATGTTCATCTGACAAAAGGCGTTGTCCGCCAAAACACACACAGAAGACGCGAGGGTCAACTCTAAAGAACTATGTAGATAATAAATCCAATAGGTACAAATAATAGATAGCCACTTAGGCTTATAGCTAAAGATATCATTCCTAGGGTTGCATGTTCCACAATAACATGAACGCAATAATAACACTTAGCATGTTACAAGTAAGATAATCAAATAGCAATCACACTCAACAACTAAATTAGTATGCATGTTGCATGATATGTATGCAGGTTAACCCAGTCAACCAATATGCAATCCGGAACGGATGGACATCAACGGATCAGCCCTTCACCAGCCACGGTGGTGCCATTTCGGCCCGCGTGCCTCTTACTCCAACAACAACGGTAGTCAGATCAGCCGTAACCCGTAGGTCTGCCATTTCGGTCTGCTACAAGAGACGTCTACAGACGCTCTATCACGGAAATCCGGGTCTTATGACCATTTTGGAATCCGACGAGGTCCAGAGTACGTCCTGTGTTAATACCCCATTAATGTTGCATGAATGCAGGATGATTAGTCAAACAACGTCTCCGTCCTCACTCGACACGTCGCCACGTGTTCTAGGTAAATTAAAGTCTCTAAAATCTTACCCTAAGGCAAAGTCGATTCTGCGACAAAAGACACACTTCACAACACACATCGCTGCTCCAACAGCACAAGAGTATCACATACTCGGGAACTAACGGTTCCCCGGACTTATCCCCAGGATAGCCCCACAACATAGCTGCTCCAACAGCACAACAACCAACGCTGCTCCAACAGCACAACAACAACAGACTCAACACTTGGATCCAACGACACTTCTCGTTTTCCAAACTATGATTTTCATCCAAAGCCTCCTTTCGAGATTATTACCCTTACTTAAAGATTTAGAGGTTGTTTAATGTCTTATGAATTTTCTTTTCAAAATAATATCCTTTTTAGTCTTATCGCAATTCCTATAAGTTCTCGGGATCTTCGAATCCCCAAATGACTCCAGAGAATGTCTCGATCCATAAACCCTATACAAGGCCCGAACCTCGTTCGTCCTATCAAACTTTCTCAAAACTCTCAAAATAAAATCGGCATGACCTGCCCGCTATTCTCACCATTCAGAATCTCAGATTTTCAGTGTAAAGCATATTTAAATCATCACAATCGACAACATGTCATATATCAATAAATCGCATCATAAACACTTAGCACTTAGCATATAAAGCATGCACCACACATCCTAGATTACCCACATAGCACATAGCATGTAAGTCAATCTTCAAAAACATTCAGTAGATGAATCATCTACATTGTCAGCCGAAGCCTCAGAAAACATTTTCAATCACACACAATCCCAGTGCATAAACAGTAAACAATGTCGAAACATCGACCCTAAGCATTAACTAGAGATTCAGTGAGAAGCCCTCACCTGAAGGTTCTCCAGCAAAAACTTCAAACTCTTCTTCACAAGCAAGGTGTTGATCCTCAGGAAATTCCTCAAAATCACCTTTAGAACAAAACCACAAAAATCAATCAGAATCTATCGGAAACTAAGCTATCGATACTTACTAAGGTTACTCGAAGTAATCTATACTCTAAGGTACGATAATCTAGCGCGAAAAGACAAGTTTTCGGAAAAGGAAATTTCTTCCTCCCCCTTAATAGCTCTCGGCCACTATAGGTAATTGTAGGGTTCGATTTTTCTTCGATCAAACTTGGTTCCTATGCTTTCATAAGCCGTAACTAAGGGTATTCTGAACTCGGAAAAATTATCGGATCAAAAACTGTCGCAGGAGTATTTTGGTCATGATTTTTAACTTAGGATTTTCAAAACTGAAATCCCAAAAATAAAATTTTGCAGGGACGTCACCAACGACGTTTATGACAACTAATCCTACTAGCACTAAGCTAAGGCGATAGTTTACAGCCTAAAGATTGGAACTTTACTCAAAAACTACATAAAATGGGTATTTTAGGTTCAAATTGATTCCGGCGGAATTCCGGCGACATAACGGAAAATCTAATCCGGCAGAAGTGATCTTGGGCATACATAGAAGAGGTTTAGAATCAGAAATGAAAGATTCAGGATAGTTTTGCAAAAACCCATAAACTATCCACTCAGAAAACTCTACAGAAAAGCTATGGAAAAAGCGATCGGAGGTAAGGATTAGCGACTATACCTCGAAGCCTTGAAGTAGCAACTAACGGATCAACGATCAAGCAAACGATGAAGAAAAACTCTTCTTCCTTCTTCCTTGTTCTTGGCCGCGGTTTAGAGGAGAGAAAATGGAGGAAAATTGTGTTTTTTCTTCCTTTATTTGCTATATATAGAAGGTGGAAATTCGCGGGAAAATGAAAGTTCCGCGAATCCGATTTTTCCGGCGTCATTCACCATGAATTCTAAGATAGGTTTTGGCAAAGGAATTCCCAAGCTAAGAAGATGTCTCCTTGTATTTTTGGCAACTAATGCAAAGTCGGTGCAAAGTCGGTGTAAAACTATTTTACCCGATAAGTTGCTTTTTGCCTCGAATGTCGGAATGGAAAACTTCCTTCTGAAGAAAGATTGAAATCATCAAGAGAAATGGGTGTACGCGTGTGGAATATTCATTTGAAGCTCTGAATAGATAAAGTCCTCAAAGTCGGGAAATTCTAGGGTTTTGAAATACCAGGGATTCGGTTTCGGCAAACTTCCGATGATTGGAATCGGACGTTCGTAGATCCTAGAGTTTCGCCTCGAAATGATTGTGATATATGGAAAAAGAGAAGTTCTAACATTTCTCTGAAGATTTTTGGAATTAACTGCCATCGTGCCTAAAAGTGAAAATTAGCTATATACTAGGGTTTCTGACCTAGGTTTAAGCGTAAAACGTTCGTGCTATAACTTTTATCGATCATAATGCAATCCTTGAACTTTTCCTGAACTTCCTCCTTCATAAATATATTTCATTTAATAAACTTTCGTTCAGGTTTCCCTTCACATTACATCAACCCTAATCGTGAATAAGAAGTTTATTCACTTAGTATGAACTTAAAAACTCGGGCCTTACAGTGTGACACTCGAGAAATCGGAGCGTTACAACTGACCTCTGACTTCTGGTTTTTCATTACTCTATTTCTAGCATTCCTAAATCATAATCAAGTTCAGAATCACTTAATTAAGCTGATTAATCTAGCTTAAGTACAAATTAATTCCAAGTTTACTGGCAAATTAAGAAATTCATAAACTAAGCTAAAACTAACTTCTGATACTCTATTCCAATAGTCTCCAACCTTCTGACTTCATCTATGCCATTTTCAGAAGCATCTGAGTACTGTAACTACCTCAATTGGTCAGTTTTCCAATCGGTCGTGAGGTGAAATTGAGGTTTTTCACCTCAGAGCTTTATCATCGTTCATACCTATCCTAAAAGGCTCTACCATGTTCCAGAAGCATAAACTAATCAATTTGGCACTCTAATTCGAGGCTTGAAGCTCAACCCGATAGCATGCTCGAGTTTGAAAAATCAAATATTGGTTCTACTAATTCGTGATGATTTGAGGCTCCAAACTAGTCTAAAGCTTCCTAAAAATGTCCTAACATGCTTAAGGGTAAGTTTTGAATCAATGAGTTGCAGAAACTCACTTCGCCAGAGAAGACGATCGGAGGTGTCTAAATCGTCACCGCCGTGTTGTTATGGGCACTAGAACTTGATCTACAGGTTATGGTGATGAGTTTGGTGCCAATGGGTGTTGCTATGGAGGTTTGGAGCGTGAGAAAAGTCGAGTTGTAGGTCAGAGCACTCGCCGGATTATGGGGAATGCTCGCCGGAGTTGCAGGTTGCTCGCGGGTTTGGGTTTTCTGGGCTCAAAGCTTCACGAAACTGACCCAGATCGAATCCTCACTCTCTTAGGAACTTATTGGAATGAAAATTACACTCTAACACTCAGCTAATTATGATAATTGAAGAGAAGAAGCTTGTGAAGCTCTTCTCGGTCTCTCACTCTCTATGAGCTCTCTAGGAGTTTGAAGAGGCTAAGTGTTGGAATGGAATGTATGAGGCTCAAGGGGTTCGAATGGGCACCATTTTATAAGTTGTAAGTGGCTAAATTAAGTAAATCAAGATTAAGAGCTTAACCAAGTTGCACCACCTATGGAATTGCATGCAAGCTGATTATCACAAGGTTCTAGGGGCTACTGCAGGTCTGAACACGTCCAGGCATCATTCAAGAGGGGTTTATGGGAACTAGAAGTCATCATGGTGCTTACTATTGATGAATAGTAGTGTGTCATCATGGATGAATAGTAACCTAGGGCACCAGTTGGTCAATTATTTTATTCTGTCTTCAAGTCGGGACGAATTGGCTACTATGCTTCATCATTTCTGATTACTAAGGGCTCTCTAGTAGTGTATTTCCCCTCTGAATGCCTAATACTAACACATATTGTATACTAGGGTTTGGTTTGTTGGTTCGACTATCGGCCGATCTAAGACAGTGTGTTACTACAGTCAAGAGATTCGATCAGAGTAGTTTCATATCCTCATCTACTCGAGTTACTCAATTAAATGGGAGTCATGACGACCATGTCTTTGGTACTTTCAATTGTCGGGCCGATCTAATCGTCATACCAACGTTTTATCATCGCATCGTAAATCGTGTATAGAAAATAAAGCATATGTATATACACAAGCACACACACATACAATCCCACATACATATATGTATATATATATATATATGTATATTTAGATATTTATACTACCTCTGGCTTAGTTAGAGTCCTAATCCTAGTCCATTCCTAGTTATAGGGTTAATTTGTCGACTAATGGTCATCACCTGATTGGTTCGAGTGTGGGATGTTACACCATCTACCCACAATCAGATCCGTCGTAATCTTTCCCTGTCGTCGATCCACCACCGTCGCGTGATGGATCAACCAGACTTGTCGTCCTCTTATGCTGCTCAAGTGTATCAACACCACTTATAAGAGAGAAGGGAAGATAGGGAATTGAGTGAGTGAGTGAGAGAGAGAGGAAGATAGTCTTGTGGTCTGAAATCGGGCGGTGAAGGGTGGCAGCAGTGGGTGGGATCGCCATTATCAGAGAGATGAGGGGTGGGTTGAAATTAGGGTTGGGAAGGTCGACGGAGAAGAGCTGCAAGATCCATCGATACCCGAAGCCCACGTATCACATCTGGGTTTTCAACCTGAACTTGTTCTTCAGCTTAATTTCCCAATTCCTAACTGTTCTTTTCTTTTTTGTTAAAAGAGATGGGTGTGGTTTAATTTGTTTTGGTCTGGGTCGGGGTAAGGAGAAGAAGATTGGGATGAATTTCTGGGTTGCAACAGGGAGGAGGGGAAATGGATCAAAGAAGAAGAAGTCAAGCATCAATCAAGGATGAATTTTTGGCTTATTATTGGCTGGCGAATTGAAATGCTCTGTATGCTGAGATCTGCGTAGGTGCTAACTAGTGTTGCTACTAAGGTTTATCTGGAAAAAGAATTTGAGATATTGTTTTGAAACAATTAGAACCTGGAGTTAGGACGGTTCATGGTTCGGTTCTTTGCTTGAACCAAACCGAAACCGAACCTGAACCAAAATTATGGTTCGAGAGAACCAAACCGAACCGATATAGTATGGTTCGAACCAAAACGAACCGGTTTCAAATTTCGGTTAACCAATTCGGTAAAACATGCATATTAATAGTATGGTTCGAACCGAACCGAACCGATATACTATGGTTCGAACCGAACTGAACCTGAACTGGTAGTTGAAATTTTGGTTCGGTTATCGAACCGGTTTTTCAATTCAGGTTCGATTCTTAAAGGTTCGGTTCTTAAACGATTCGATTTTCTGTTCGGTTTTTTGTTAGCTTCGGTTTTCAGAGAACCATGAACAGTCCTACCTGGAGTCAATGTTACTTTGTTATGATTCATTTATATTGTGTTGAAAGTGATGATGTACTGGATTAATTAGTGAGGAAGATATATTAATTAGATGAAGGAAGAGATTAATTTGTTTTTTTTTTATAATTTAAATAAAAAAAATTATTCCACCTTGTTCTTGCCATGAACATTGATGAAAGGTATAGTACCTAGAGTGGAAAATTGCGCTAGAGAGAGAATGCTGAATTTCATGTATGATTTCATCAAATGAGCCCCCGTCCCTTACAACTGATAACTACCTCCAATTTATAGAGCTCGGGTACTACCTATTGGGTCAATTGGGCCTCCGAGATCAAGGCCCAATTTAAGGCCAGGGCCCCGCCACGGGGCGGGCTATATGCTGGGCGTTGCCCCTCTAGGGGCTCGCCCAGTCCACTAGTCCACAAGACACCGAGCTCGAAGTATGAGAGCTAAGTGTGTCTTTTAAATGCCTTTACATGTGTCCTATTGTGCACTGGGATCTAAGCTGGAGTTAGTGAAGAAGGCGCTGGCGGAGCAAGAGAAAAAGTCTGCCGAGTCCCTGGCCCTGGCGAGGTCTGACATGGAGGCGGTGATGCAAGCCACAGCTGAGGAAATCAAGAAAACGACTGGTGCTCACGCCGAGGCCCTCGCCTCGAAAGATGCCGAGATTGCTTCCCAACTGGCAAAAATCAAAGTGCTCGAGGACGAGCTGGCGACGGAGAAAACCAAAGCCACTGAGGCGAGGGAAGAAGCCGCTGACATCGCCCTCGACAACCGCGAGCGCGGTTTCTACCTCGCCAAAGATCAGGCCCAACTTTTGTACCCGAACTTTGACTTTAGCGCCATGGGAGTAATGAAAGAGATAACCGCTGAAGGACTGGTTGGTCCCGACAATCCTCCCCTGATTGACCAACACCTCTGGACAGCGACTGAAGAAGAAGAGGAAGAAGAAGAACAAGATAAAGAGAAAGAGAAAGAAAACAATGAATAATGTAATTTTAACATTACTTTAGCTTTTACTGCCACCTTATAGTGTACTTTTCCGCCATGCATCTATGTTTAAGCAACCTCGCCACCTTGCCGTAGCTTTTTATATCGCCGTTGGATATTTTGTAAACCATGTTGGAATGCTCTTCGCCGTACATTTTTTGGTCGCCGTATTCTTATTGCTTAAAAAATTTAAGAACGAGTTTCATAGTTTAACCCCCCAACACGCCGAAGTAGTAAAATACTCAACATCCTGAGTGACCAAGCACTCGCCTTCCACCTTATTCATTCGCCGACCTTATATCTTGCGTTGTTTTTCACGCGTCATATGATTGAATTACGCCTAACGATTTCGTGCATTAATTTTAACTAGGACTTGTTGCTTGGTATTCCACCACCAAGACTTTAGACGTTTTCCCCAAAGGGAGAAAACGGCCTCCATTCTCGAGGGCTTCGCCCGGGGCTTTGCCCGCTCGGGGCTTACAATGCTTGGATCCCAATGGCCATTTGGAGGTCCCAAGACTTTTGCCTAATTAACGGCGCTCGTCGTATTCTGGCGAGACTTACCCAGCACATCGTTTACGGGACCGGCGATCACGTCAGACTTTCCGGGGGGTGATTCCCAGGCGTCAAAGGCCATTTGTGGAATCGCTGCCACCTTCAGGGTTCCAGCAAGCCCCTTTGGGGATCAAGCTTGTCCCACTTAGTGATCGCCGTAATTCTTTAAGTCGATCGGCAATTCCGATCGTCAGGGAATCCCTGGAATTTTTGGACACGAATTTCGTGAATTTTCGTTTTATTTTTTTAATGGAGCGCCTCATTAAAAAACTCATTTCGGAGAAAAAGAGCACGCTTTGTTTTTGTAATACATTGGAGAATTTGGAAACACTTTTCAGAAAATTTTAAAGATCTCTGGCTCCGGCGACTCCGCCTTGCTCGCTTTCTCGCCTGCGATCAACTATAATAGTAGCGCAAGCTCAAACCATTGAACGACCGAGGTAGCCGCCTTCCATCAAGCTCTTCTAAATGATAGGCCCCATTACCAAGAACTTTAATAATGCGGTAGGGCCCCTCCCAGTTAGGAGTAAGCTTATTTCCCGGGGCTCCCGATCGCCACTTGAGGACCAGGTCGCCGACCTGCATATCTCGGACGCGAACCCTGCTGTTGAACTTTGCCGCCACGCGCTGCTTCTTTGCTGTTTCCCGAATGTGCGCCTCGTCACGCGTTTCCGACAAAAGGTCCAACTCCGCCGCCATATTGGCCTGATTCTCCCCTTCAAAATCTGGCTGGGTTCGCCATATGAAGTTGTCAATCTCCACTGGCAACATAGCATCAACCCCATAGGTCATTCTAAAGGGGGTTTCCCTTGTAGTGGATTGCTCAGTGGTGTTGTATGACCATAGCACCACCGGGAGTTCCTCCAGCCATGCTCCCTTAGCCTCCTTGAGCCGCCGCCTTAATCCACGCAGGATTACCCTGTTTGCAGATTCCACTTGCCCGTTTGCTTGCGGATGTTCCACAGAGGAAAACCTCATCTGTATGCCCATTTCCTTGCAAAATTCTCTAGTTTGATTGCTTGAAAACTGGGTCCCGTTGTCGGATACGATCGCCCTTGGGATCCCGAACCTGCAAACAATTCGCCTCCAGTAGAAGTTGACTATTTTTGCAGAGGTTATTTTGGCCAAGGGCTCGGCCTCAATCCACTTAGTGAAATAATCCACCGCCACCAATATAAACTTCATTTGCGACTTGGCGATCGGAAAAGGTCCGACCAAGTCCACGCCCCACATGGCGAAAGGCCACGGGGCGCTCATCGTTACCAGCTCCTTTGGCGGTGCCTTAGATAAATCAGCAAACACTTGACATTTTTTGCATTTTTTCACAAAGTCCATGCAATCTTTCCTGAGGGTGGGCCAGTAGAATCCCGCCCTCAACACCTTGCAAGCCAAAGATCTCCCCCCAATGTGGCTTGCGCACACTCCCTCGTGCACCTCAGACATGATCGCATCGTACTTTTCTGGCGGCACGCATTTTAACAATGGCGCCGAAAAACCACGGCGATACAAGTGTCCGTCGATGAGAGTGTAGTGGCTCGCCTCTCGCCGCTGCTCCTTTGTGCATTGCTCTACTTCCGCCGGGTCCCCCGCCAAGATAGACAATATAGGCCCCATCCATGTCGCCCCTCTGTCCACACATACTATAAGCTGGCCTTCAATGCTGGGGAACGCCAGCGTTTCCTGAATCACACTTCTATTGTTGCCGGGCTTTCGCGTGCTCGCGAATTTGGCCAACGCGTCCGCCCGCTGGTTTTCAGTCCGAGGAACATATTCCACCACAACCTCTTGAAAAAGCGTCATCAAATATCGCACTCGCTCCAGGTACTTGATCAGATTAGGATCTTTGACCTGGAAAGTGCCCTTCACTTGATTCTCCACCAACTGCGAGTCCGTCCTTATCAACAAGCTCCCGATCTTTACCTCCCGCGCCAACTTCAACCCGGCGATGAGAGCTTCATATTCTGCCTGGTTGTTTGTGGCTTTGAACTCAAATTTCAGCGATTGTTCCAGTACTAGATCCCCTGGTCCCTCCAACGTTACTCCCGCGCCACTGCCGCTGCTATTGGAGGATCCATCTACAAAGAGAGTCCACTGTGTGTCTACTCTTTCAAACCGATCTGGGGTTAATTCCACCACAAAATCAGCCAGCGACTGTGCGCCAACCTTGCCTCGTTTATCATATTGCAACCCATATTCGGACAATTCAACCGACCAGGCGACCAATCTGCCTGACAAATCCGGTTTTTGTAACACTTGTCTCAGGGGTAAATCCGTCCGCACTCTTACTGGAAAACTCTGAAAGTAAGGTCTTAACCGCCGGGCGGTGACGAGGACCGCTAATGCTGCCTTCTCGATTTTCTGGTATCTGACCTCTGCGCCCTGGAGTGTGTGACTAACAAAATAAACAATTCGATGTTCGCCATCTACCTCCTGCAATATCACAGAACTCAGAGCACTATCGCTTACAGCAAAATACAAATGCAGCGGGTGTCCCTGTATTGGCTTCGACAAGATCGGTGGCGACGATAGGAGTTCCTTGAGGCGAACAAAAGCTTCCTCACACTCCGCCGTCCACTCAAATGCGACATTCTTGCGAAGACACTTGAAAAAAGGGAAAGATCTGTCACCAGACTTAGGAAGAAACCGAGATAACGCTGCTATTCGCCCTGTTAAACGTTGGACCTCCTTCACATTAGAAGGGTTTTTCATCTGCTGAATTGCCTTGCATTTATCTGGGTTTATCTCTATTCTTCTGGATGTGATCATGAATCCCAAAAACTTGCCACCCTGAACACCAAAAGAGCATTTCTCCGGGTTGAGGCGCATATTGTGCTTCCTTATCTCGCCAAATGCTTCCCCCAGATCTTGATGATGGTCCAAACCACGTACCGATTTAAAAATCATATCATCAACGTAAACCTCCATGTTTCTTCCCACCTGCCCAGCAAACACCCTATCCATCAACCTTTGGTAGGTCGCCCCAGCGTTCTTTAGTCCAAACGGCATGGTGCGATAGCAATAATTGACTCTGGCGGTCATGAAAGCCGTTTTGTCCTCGTCTGCCGGGTGCATGCGGATCTGATGATAGCCAGAATAAGCGTCCATCAAGCTAAGCAGTTCGTTGCCCGAGGCACCATCAACGAGGCTATCAATGCTGGGAAGGGGATACGAATCTTTTGGACATGCTTTGTTTAAGTCTGTGTAATCTACACACATTCGCCACTTCCCGTTCGCCTTCTTCACCATTACGACGTTCGCCAACCACGTCGGATACTTCACTTCCCTGATGAACTCTGCGGCCAGCAACTTGTCAACTTCCTGTTGAACCGCCTTTCCCTTGTCTCCTCCCAAGCGCCGCCTAAGTTGTGAAACAGGCTTGACACTTGGATTCAATGCTAGTCGATGGCAGATGAAGTTTGGATCAATTCCAGGCATGTCTTTGCAGCTCCAAGCAAAAAAATCTAGGTTCTCCCCAAGAAGCTTTGTCAGGCGCGTCTCCTGCTCTTCTGTCAGTCTGGTCCCAATCTTCAAAGTGCGATCGCCAAACTTTAGCGCCTTCGTTTCTTCAATTGGCGTGGGCCTGTTTACCCACCCCTCGCCACGTGGGTCAAGATTTTCATCCGAAGCTTCAATTTCATAACATCTATGACCGACCAACGCACTCTTCTTGCCATACAAGTTAAGGCAATTATTGTAACACTTCCTCGCCATCTTCTGGTCCACCTTCAGCTTTCCAACATTTCCACTGCTTAGCGGATACTTGACCGTCAAGTGGGCCGTTGAAATTACAGCACAAAGGCGATTCAATGTATTTCGCCCAATGATGACGTTGTAAGATGCCACCACCTGGAGAACCAGATACCTTACCTTCAAAACCCTGGCACACTCATCTTCCCCGAATATTGTGTCTAGATCAATGTATCCTCGCACCATCACTTGCTCCCCCGCGAAACCTACCAAGGTTCCTGCATATGGAGTCAGATCACTGTCAGTTAGTCCTAACTTGTCGAATGCATCGCCATAAATGATATCAGCCGAACTACCCTGATCCAGGAGTACCCTTCTAACGTTGAAACTGTTCATCCTTAACTGCACTACGATCGGGTCATCCTTATGAGGCTTTATTCCCTCAAAGTCTGCCATCGAGATTGTTATATCAGGGTGTACGAATCCAAAAGCGACCTCATGAACGGAATTAACCGCACGAACATGGCGTTTCCGCACCGCATGGGTGTCGCCACCGCCGCCAAACCCTCCAGCGATGGTGTTTATGGTCCCGACGGGCGGTCCTGAGTGTTGAGCGAACGTGTCATCAGCTCCTCTTGTGGCGATAGCCGCTGATTCTTGCTTTTTCTTGCCCTTAGTGTCCACTCGCTCCTCCTCTTGCTTATGCGTTTTGTTGTGATCGCCGTTGTTGCGCCACTGGCCTTGGCGATTTCCTTGATATCCTGCCCGAATCAACTTATCAATTTCCCGCTGCAAAGTCCAGCAGTCGTCTGTGCTGTGCCCGGCGGACCGATGGAATTCACACCACTTCTTGGGATTGGCGTCCCGTGATTGATACTTAGGGGCCTCTGGCTCATCCACTAGATTTGCGCCCCTCGCCTCACGGAGCATATCCGTTAATTCGGTATTCATTACCATGTCAGCTTCCTCCCGCTGGCGATGGGACTTGGATTGCCATGGCCGGCGCTGTTCATAGTCATCACGCCGTGGATACAACTGCTCCTTGGTCGGCCTCAATGCCGGCTTCCCTTTATCTTGCCGCTGCTGCTTGCCATCCCCCTTATCTTCGCCATTCTTATCTTTTTTCGCGCGCTTGGGCGACGTGTCGCCCTTTTCCAGCTTCGCGCGCTTTCTTTTGAAAGCGTCGTCCTCCTCATCAAGAATATAAGTGCTGGCGCGAGCACGCATCTCCTCCATCGAACGCGCCGGCTTACGTGTCAATTTACTGTTCAATCCTCCCGGTAGCAAACCGTTTTTAAATGCTAGAGCACAAGCTCGAGGCTCCTCGTCCTCAACCTTGACCGACGCTGCGCTGTACCTTGCCATGTACTCCTTCAGTGACTCTCCTTCTTGCTGGCGAATATTATATAGGTCATTGATCGTCACCGGCTGATTCTTATTCGCCGAAAATTGCACTAGAAACTTTGATGAGAAGTCTCTGAAATTCGAAATCGATCCGCGCGGCAAAGTTGTGAACCACGCCATCGCCGTCGATTTGAACGTCGATGGAAACATCCTGCACTTCACCGCATCTGACGCCGCAATTATCACCATCTTCGTATTGAAATACAGAAGATGATCCTTCGGATCGGAATCTCCGCTATAAGAATCCAGAACTAACGTTTTCATATTATCCGGAATCGCCACACTCTCGACATATTCCGAGAACGGACGGAACTCAGCCACGGAATCTGCTTCTCTGCTTCCATCGTCCCGCTGCTCGTGACGGTAGAAATCCAACTGAGCCTGTAGATGCTCATTCCTCTGCTGGATGTTGTCAATGCTGCGCATCAGATGGCGCCATTGCTCCTGTGTCACCGCCGGCTGTTGCTCCGGAGCAGGTGAATTCTCTGGTGAGCGCTCCAGAGATCCAACCTGTGAAGGCGATGGAGGAGGTGGTGGTGATGGAGGAGGAGAAGGCGGCTGTACTCCCGCCGTTCGTACCGGAGAATCCAGGATCACACGATGAGGCCGCCGAGGCGGCGAAATTCGCTGACGCACCGGTGAATGATGCTGCCTCCTGCGTCGAGTCTCCATCCAAACCAAGAACGATGCAAACTCGATCAGAAAACGAACACCGGTTACAGAATCAAAATCAAAAGTCCAGAGAATTGCCGATCACAAACAGAGATAACTTCCTGCACAATCAATCCACGTGAATGGGAGTAGAAAGTTTACAGTCCCCACAGACGGCGCCAAATGTTCTTGCCATGAACATTGATGAAAGGTATAGTACCTAGAGAGTGGAGAATTGCGCTAGAGAGAGAATGCTGAATTTCATGTATGATTTCATCAAATGAGCCCCCGTCCCTTACAACTGATAACTACCTCCAATTTATAGAGCTCGGGTACTACCTATTGGGCCAATTGGGCCTCCGAGATCAAGGCCCAATTTAAGGCCAGGGCCCCGCCACGGGGCCGGCTATATGCTGGGCGTTGCCCCTCTAGGGGCTCGCCCAGTCCACACCTGGTCTCATTAATCCCACGTGGCCATGCCACATGGGTCTTCGGAGCTCCGGCGTTGACCCAGAGCTCCGGAGGGATCAAAACCAAACCTTTTGACAAAAGTTAGGGATTAAAACCCACCTTTTCTCCGATGAGGGACCAATGTCAAGCATTTAGTAAAGGTTAGGGACGGAAAACTTATTTAAGCCATGTTTTTTTTATAACGGGATTCAGATATGATTTCTATATTAGCAGGTTGAATATAAGATTTATTTCCCTTTGATTTCTAGTCATGTTGATTTGAATTAGGACAGTGAAAGAGTTGTTAATCTCATTTCTCCAGTACTTTAACTCTTTCAAGGTAAGACGCACTCTTCGTACTTGGCTGCATCAAGTACGATTGTATGAACTACGAACTACGAAGATTTGAAATTTGATTTGATGTATATTTGGGAAAAATTTATTATACACAAAACTTGTATATAGTTGCACAATGCTTTTTACCTACTGCACTAGGTTTACAGGTAAATTGGTATTTTTCAAAAATTCAAATAATTTAAATATTAGTGTATGAGTAGTGAATGGTAAGTAATGTCATTAGCTCTAAGACAAATCAAATCTTGTTCCTTTCTCTGAATCCTTGACACCCACGGTTGGAAAAAATCCAATCTCTTCCCACTGAGAATACCAAAGTTGGTTATGACTTGGTTGAGTTGGTTCAATTAAAAAAGTACACGTTTTTAGTCAAGCAAGAGGATCAGAAAGAAGAAATCATCTCAATCTCAGAAATCAGAACAGACTTTCAACTTTTCATCTCCTTCTTTTTCAAATGGGTATTTGTCTGCTCAAATTCTTAAAATCCATACTTTTCCCCCCACCTAGAACCCATAAATCACCCAACCCTCCATCCCAAGCCCTTCTTTTTCATATGGGTATTTGTCTGTCCAAATTCAAACTATTTCTCAATCTCAATTTGATGTTCTACGATGCTTATCTGTGTAACCTTGGCAAAGCTTGAACCTTTTTATTCTAGTTCTTCATCAGTTTTCAAATTCAATCTTTTAAAGGTTGAATCCTCAAATTAGTCAATGTCTTTGTCTCGTCGTCTGAACTAGGTCCCTCCTCGAAACAATTTGTGCAAAAGGTCCTCTTATATGTAAAACGTTTGGAGTAGGTCCTCGCCGGAGCCCGGGCTCCGGCGAGTGATGATTTGGCCTGCGAATTGTATTGATGAGGCCTATGTAAACACTTACGTTACGTGGATTTAAAAAAAAGAAGACATCAAAAAATTAAATTAAATTAAGAAAAATAAAACAAATTAACAAAATTAACGTAATCTAATTAACAAACCCAAAACACTTTCATTATCACCATCATCCACTGGTCCATGTTCATCATCTTCATCATTCTAACCCAGAAAAATGCAAGTCCATAATTCTTGTTCCTTGACTTGTGCTTCTTCTCCTTCTTTGATCTCTTAGACCTGTAACCCACCCTCATACAAACCCACCGGAGCTTCATACTCACTGGAACAAACAAACCCACCCCCACCCTCAACAGAAACCCCAACCCTTACCCAAACGAAACCCAAACCCACGACTCCCCACCCCCACCCTCAACAGAAATAGAGAGGAACATAGAGGAGTGTTGCTTCTTAACCTAGATCGTGCCTCCCTTAGCCCAGATCGCGCCTCCCTCATCCCAGATTCATGGTGGCCAACTCGGCTTGAAACTCAGCATCAGCAACCGAGTTCAGATCCTGCTCGTTGTTGAAGAACCCATGAGGTGGAGGCACATGGTCGAACAGAGAGAGTGAAAAAGAAGAACCTTGCACTTCGCCTTGGTGGCTCTCGAAGAAATCTTCCAGTTTCGGCACCACTGCCATTGGTAGCTGACTTCCAATCTGTGGCGTTGTATCACCCATCAAGCTTATGAGAATTGAACCTCAAACAGGTTAAGAGATTCATGTGTATTATGGGTTTTGTGAATCTTTAAGAAAATCAAACCTTTTGTAGGTTTTGTCTTGTGTGTTCAATGGGTTCTGTGTATAAGAGAATGAAGATTGATGATGAAGGGGAAGAAGAAAGGAGGAGAAACGGGTTAACGGGAGGTGTCATTTGGGTTTTTAGTTCAGACCTTGCTTATCGTTCGAGATTGATTTGGGGTTCTGTAGAATTTCTGGAAAAAAAATTGTTCTCAGCATGTAGATAAGATAATGTGAAAGGTGAACAGAAAATTGTGACTGATTTGGCTAGAGAGACTAATTTGTTGATCAATTAGTGATCCATATGTTCTGTCACATTTCCTAAATAATTGAGATGTAGTTGCGGTTTGGTTTTTCGATAATCATTGTACATGCAAGTGGCATTTTCCTAATGTTTGCAAATCTAAACTTGTTTGATGAATCTGTACAAGAAGAAACAGGTCATGATTTTCTGGTTTACATTTTCTGCTCCTATTGTATCTTTGATTCTTGTTTCTAGACAGAATTTTTTCTCATTGTATTTGGGATAGCATCCCTTGTGCTGGTTAAATGCAATGTGTTGGCTTATCAAAAAAAAATGAGAAGATGAAGGAGATATTTTTTTGATAATTTAATTTAATTTAATTTTTTAATTTACTTTATGATGTATAATTTTTTTTTAATAAAAGAAGGTTTATTTGCACTGCAAAACTTTTAAAGAATGAGAAGGATATTTTCAAAGGGGACTTCAATCCTTTTTAGAAAAGAGAATTTCAAAGGGGAACTTTATTTGATAATTTTTGAGAAAGGAAAGACGAGACTCGGTGACACGGTTACTTGGAGTTGAGTGACCTGTCATAGTGTAAACTTCGGTCACTTGGAGCGGAGTGCCACCGTTGGTGATGAAACCAGAATTGTGTCCTAGTTTGACTATTTTCTTAGCAGTAAACATGAACACTGGAGAGGGCGTTCTTGTTTGTTTGGCTAACCATGATTCATATTACGCATGCATACATTTTGTCAGGATGGTGGAGTGGCCATGCCTGTCTTCTGAGGACGATGGAGTGGTCGTACCTTCAGATGTTGATAATGGAGAGGTTATCAACTATGTTGATACTGGAGTGGGTATCAACTAAGTGGCATTCACTAGTCACAGGTCGATACTGGAGTGGGTATCAGACCGACGAAGTGTTGTCCCGCCTACCTCATATCAAAATGGCGTTTATATTCGGATCATTTGATGTGCCTGTGTGGCATTGCATTTGCACGAGCATATAGACTAACCTTAGGGTTGTCGATTGAGCTTGGTGATTGATGAGCAATATTTTATCCATTTTATATAGCCTTAATTTGTCATTATTAATGATTATTCGTAATTAATTGACCTTGCTTGACAGAGATTTCTATTATTTGGTCTAATTACGTTTATTCTTATTTTCATGTTTTATTTGACATCAAGGGCATTTTGGAGAATTGCGGAATGAAGATTTAATTGTGCTGGAGTGAAGATTGTATTTTAGGAAATATTAGGATTTAATTTTGAAATAAATTAAGTTTGATATCTTTCAGATTCAAACTTATTTAGGTTGTTATTTTAAAACTCTATCTTTAGGATTTGTTAGGATTTATTGTTATCTTTTAGGATTTGATTTTGATTAGGATTTGTAATCTCAGCTCCTATTTAAGGGTTTGTGCTGAGAGAAACAATTACCTTTTGCCTTCTGATTATTATTTTATGCAATTTCTAATTTCAGTTATATTAGAGCTCTGCTAGGATTTTATGCTTTTAATCCCTATTCTCTTCTCCAATATAATTGTTGAATTCGCCCCATCCATGGAAGGCTAATTCACTTTGAACGAATTCCTTTGCAAAGTATATCGCGCTCTTGAGGTATAGTGCTTAATAGAATTCACCTGATTAGTTTTCTTCATCTCTAATTCTGGCTTAGGTTTGCTTAATTCCTTATGTTCACGAAATAGAAGATGATGTATGTTCGCTTAGTTCATATTAGGGCGTAAACGATTCTTAATCGCTTAGTTTAGGAATCTGTGAATTAGTTATCGCTTAGTTAATTAATTCTCACGAACTAGGAAACTAATAACAAGAATTGATCTTTAGATACCCGTGATTGAGCAGCGATATACTGAACGAAGGGATTCGTCCGTCTTTACTTATCGTATTAATCTGTTTTTACTTTCTGCTAATCTTTTGAACTGAATCACAAAACCCCCCCGTGTGTGTGTGTTGTGCGTTCTCTTAATACTGAGTCTTTGTTGAAACGATAATCCTTGGGAAACGACCTAGGAGTCACTTCCTAGTTACTACAGTTTTCTAAATTAATTATTTGTATCGGGTACGGCCTCGATCAAATTTGGCGTCGTTGCCGGGGACTATCGTCTTTACCAAAGGTTCAATAGTATTAGTATTATTAGTATTATTAGTAGTAGTATTAACAAGTTCGATCTCTGACGCAGGTACTGGATTTGTTGGTGAAGGTAAGGATTAGTGATTTTTGAAGGATAATTAGGCTGTAACTTCAAACGGCCATATATTTTGCTCCAAAACTCGGAATTGAACATATTATATATGCTTTTGGGGTAGAAAAAAATTTCCAATTCATCTGTGACCGCTACGCTGTGATATCGATTCTTAAAAACGCAAAAAGAGGCCTTCCGCCAAAAGTTTTTTTAGGGTTTTGAAAAAAAAAATTTACTTTCAAGTGATTCTTATTCTATTTGGGATACTTAGTGTTGCATGACTAGGGCTAATCCTGGGTTTTTGCATCCATTTATTTCTGAAATAGATAGAGAATTTCATAGGTTAATTAGAGCACGTAGAGCTTTTGTTATTGATCCTCATTCAAGTGATTCTGATTCTGACCTTGATTTTGATTCTGATTTTGTTGCAGTTTCTGATAACATGGCTGAAGAAGGACCGCGAGAGAGAACATTAAGGGAGCTGGCTGCACCTGATTTCACCTACAAAAGCTTGTGTATCCAGTATCCTGAGGATGTACCATGTGTACTCAAAACTGGACTAATCCATTTATTGCCTAAGTTTGGTGGTCTTGCAGGTGAAGATCCTCATATGCATATCAAGGAGTTTCGTACTGTCATATCCACCATGAAGCCTCCTGAAGTTGACAAAGATCATATATGTTTGAAGGCTTTTCCTCATTCCCTTCAGGGAACTGCAAAGACTTGGCTGTATAACCTGCCTCCTTCATCCATTGCAAGCTGGGACGACCTGAAAAGAAAGTTTCTTGAGAAGTTCTTCCCTGCCTCTAGGACAACTTCAATCAGAAAAGACATCTCAGGAATCAGGCAGCTACATGGAGAGACTCTACATGAATACTGGGAAATATTCAAGACACTATGTGTGAGCTGCCCCCATCACCAGATTTCCGAGCAGCTCCTAGTTCAGTATTTCTATGAGGGTTTGCTCAACATGGAGAGACATCTCATTGATGCTGCTTGTGGAGGTGCATTGAATGACATGAATCCTACTGAAGCCAGGCAGTTGTTTGAGAAGATGGCTGCTAATTCTCACCAGTTTCAAACAAGGAGTAATGATGTTGTTAAACCTGTTAATGAGATTGGGACAGATCCAATGATGGACAAGCTTGAGAAGAGGATGGAAACCATTGCCAGCTTGGTTACTCAATTGGCCATGAACCAGAATAAACCTTCACAACAGGCAAAGGTTTGTGGCATTTGCACTAAAGACCATAATACTGATGTTTGTCCTTCTCTGCAGGAACCTACAGATGAGAATCCTGAAGCATATGCTGCCAACATTTTCAATAATCGACCTCAGCAAAATTATGATCTGTCATCTAACAGATATAATCCTGGCTGGAGAAATCATCCAAATCTTAGATGGTCTGATCAGTCACAACCTGCCCAAGCACCGTTTCAGAATAATGCTAGACCATATGTTCCTCCTCCAATGCAACAACAGGCTAACAACCCTGCTGCACCGCAATCTAAAGAATCTTCATTGGAGGATATGTTGAAGCAGATGACAGCCCAAAACATGCAGTTCCAACAAGACACCAGATCCTCTATTCAGAATCTGACCACCTAGATAGGACAGATGG
The DNA here is from genome assembly GCF_012489685.1 of Lotus japonicus. NCBI lineage: Eukaryota > Viridiplantae > Streptophyta > Magnoliopsida > Fabales > Fabaceae > Lotus > Lotus japonicus. Next base: position 35,129,807 of record NC_080042.1, on the reverse strand, counting down.
CTACTTCAATAAACCAGCTACAGTCCCAGAATTCTGATAAGCTGCCCTCTCAGACGGTTGTCAATCCAAGAAATGTGAGTGTCATCACCTTACGGTCGGGGAAGCAAATTGATGCAGATCATGGACCAGAGCCAGAGCCTGAACCTGAAAAGGAGACAGAGACCACTGCCACAAGAACCTTCCAAGTACAACCACCTTCCATTCCTCTTCCATTCCCTCCGAAAGCTATGCCAAGCAAGAAGAAGGAAGAGGTAGATAAGGGAATCTTGGAGATATTCAAGAAAGTGGAGGTGAACATACCTCTACTTGATGCACTCAAGCAAATTCCAAGATATGCAAAGTTTCTGAAAGAATTATGCACTCAGAAAAGGAAGCTGAAAGGAAATGAAAGAGTTCGCATGGGGAGAAGCGTTTCTGCAATCATAGGTAAGGCTGGTAAACCTGCTCCTGTTTCTGATGTTCCTGAAAAGTGTGAGGATCCAGGTACGTTTTCTGTTCCTTGTGTCATAGGTGATACTAAATTTGAAAATGCCATGCTAGATCTAGGAGCTTCAATTAATGTGATGCCTATGTCTATTTTTAAATCACTTTCACTTGGACCTTTGAAACCTACGGGTGTTGTCATCCAATTAGCAAATAGACCTAATATTATATATATATATATATATATACACATATATTCTGGAAGTTGACTCTCGCACGCCATTGTATGTATAGCTTGTGTTTGGGCGGTCGGCGACTGCCAGGTGATGGACGACGACGTGATCATGTACCATGCCTTGGAGGAGCCACAGTGATGCTGCCAATGACGAGGAGCCATGATAATGAGGTTATGAGCCATGCTTTGTATCACAGTTCGATGAAGTGTGTCGTGAGTCGTCCGTGGGATTGACTAGACGTGTGCTGATGTCAGAACCCTGTTGCAGATCTTATCCGAGATCGATTGTTCGACCGTCGAGTAAAATCCCGCAGAGGAGGAATAGATTCTTGTGTAAGGCTTGAGCCTTTTGAGTAGAAAGCTTACCGTTGTTGGTTGAAGCTTGTAGGACGATCATATGAGTTTGTATTCTTTTGGTTTTAGGGGAAAGGTAGGTTCCGATGTTTTGCTATTTTGTGGTCTACCCAGTGTGGAGATCACAATGAGCTTGTCGGGCATAAGAAGTCTTTTTATTTTTCTTTTGAAGACTTATCTGTATGCATATTTATGGATATAAAGATATCTATTATTGTGTAATTATTATGCATTTTCTAGAGCATGTTTTGGAAAAAAAAATATTCTCGCTTTTTTTGGAACTTCGAAAGTTTAGTCAGCATATTTAATTTTTAAAAAGGTTACTAAAGTGACCGTCGAGAAATCGAGGCGTTACATTTAGCAAACGGGGTAGTTTTTAGAGAAAATGCCACGGGCACTGTGCCCCTGTCAATAAACCTTGGCTTAAAGTCTGTAAAGGCAACGGTTCACTGTAAATGTGGGTAGAACCCACGTTTCGTCAAAGGCTACGGTTCTGTAACTGTTGCCTAAAGTTTGTTTACAATAGAAAATTCATATAAATTATTTTAACTTATGTAAAAAACAATTCTTAATTTTTTTATAATTTCATATGAAATTACTGTATTTATTTGTTTTCTTTAAAGATATTTATTTTTAAAAACAAAAATAGATATTTATTTTAAAGAACAAAAACAAATATGAGGCTTTTTCTTTATTTAAATATTAATAAAGAACACAAATAGCTATAATAAACTCATGAAATTTTACTGATGTATAATTTTTTTTGTGAAAATATCTAAATAAAAAAAATGCCTGTATTTATTTTAGTTCTTTAAAATAAATATCTATAAATAACACAAATGAATATAGTAAACTCATATGACATTATTTTTTATTACATAGGAAATATAGTAAAGTCATTAAATTCAACAAACATATAATAATTTATTCATCATCAGTTAAAATAATTTATATGAATCTTTTAGAGAAAAAAAAAATTGATGTGAATGTAAGGAAACCTTTGCTGAAACCGGGATTCGCCCACACATGCATAGAACCGTGGCTGTTTATGTAACGCCCCGATTTCTCGAGTGTCACACAGTAACCAACACGTCATGAATTTCGTAAAGAATTTTCGTCGATTCAATTATTAATCTTTAATTAGTGACAAATCGTTCAAGATCCGAAAAACTCTTGAAACTTTACTTTTCAAAACACGCGGAAATAAAGAAATAGTCGTAACCTTAACATTAAAGTAAACCATAACGCAATATGATAGTTATTAAAATGATTCTCAAAATGCGATTACAATAACCTTTCAATAAGGGAAATAAAATCCAACTAAGAAAAATAAATGAGTTCCAAAACTAACGATCACTCAACCCAATAGTAAAGTAGAGTAACTCAGACCCCTCTTCCTCCTCTTCATCTTCATCCTCAAGCCACCCTCCGCATATCTTCTTCTGTGGCTCTACTGGATCCTCAGCCTTCCGCTTGACGGCAGCTGCCTCCAGAGCTGGTACTGGCAGTGCACTGGGCCCTGCCAATGTCCTCCCCAAGGCGATCCCCATATCCTCCGAAGGATCTTGCTCTTCGTCGATACCTGAGCGGAACTTGTCCTCGACCCTGCGTCCATTAAAAAATAGAAACGAGGGGGTGCAAAAGGCACCTTCACCCTCCCATGCTCCATCCTCTGGGTCTGGTTGACTAGTCCTCTAGCGTCGCGTCCCGTGATCGTAGCCTTGCCGACATAAATCCGACACACCTGGCGCGAGTCGACCACCCAGGCGCCGTCAATATCTTCATCGTGAAGTTTCAGTGTCCAAGAATACACCGAACTCTTCGTCAGCACCATCTGCCCCACCCCCCCAGAATAAACAAATAGCAGATAATAGAGGGTTAGTTCTCATGCAAAGACTCTCAGAAATCACAAGCATATAGCCATAAAATAAATAGTAACATATCTCAAGTTAGTAACCCTAAATTGGTTAAACTAACTGAAGGTATGAAAAAACGATAGAAAGGGGGGGGGGGTTTGAATAGCGTTTTCAAACTAAAACTTTTACCACTTGAGATTTTAACAAATCTCTTCAAACACAGAAGATAAAGGTGCTAAGATAAGAGTTGAGGAAAGCACACAATGATTTTATCCTGGTTCACTTGATAAATCCCTCAAGCTAATCCAGTCCACCCGTTAAGGTGATTTCTTCCTTCTTAGAATGAAGGCAATCCACTAATCAGAGTTTGTTACAACTGCACTTGCAACCTGCAAAGTGACTAACAATACAATGATTTAACTATCACTAAGATTCACTCTCTTAGTCTTCTCAAGGATCTAACCAACCTTGGTCTCCTTAAGGAAAAATAAACAACTGTTTAAGAGTTTGGGTTTACAAAGAATTGCTTCTCAGAAAGCTAAAGTAAACACAATAAAATCAGTTTGAAGAAAGATTGCTAAGAGAATATTTGAATGTTGCTTAAGCTTGAACAAAGTTTCTTGGGCGGCATCTTTCAATCTTCAGCCTCTTTACATACTCCAAGGATTAGGGTTTAGACATTGCATGGAATGCTACCGTTGGAGGGCAGATCTAGGATTTCCACGTTCTGTTGTGGCTGAACACGTTAGGTAAGGTCGTCAGGATAGTACAATTGCTTTTGTACTTTGGATAGTGACATGACATTTATCCTAGTTGACTTCTGATCAGAGCGACGCTTCATGTTGGAACTTGTGAAGCTTGGTGATCAGAGTCAGAGGGAAGCTTGGATCCTCTGACCTTTGTAACTTCTGCTTCTGGACTCAGAGGAGAAGTACTTGGTCTTCAGAGCCAGCTTACTCTTGGACTTCAGAGTCTTCACTTCTTAGCTTCTGGACCTTCAGAGCCTCTGGACCTTCAGAGCTTCTGAACCTTCAGAGCTTCTGGATCTTCAGAGCGTCTAGTCTTCAGAACGTCTGGTCTACAGAACTTCAAGTGATCTGAATCCATATCAGAGCTTAACTATCTTCAGATCTTCTTAAGCTTTTTCTATTGTTCAGATTGAACATAGAGAGTGCGAAAGCGTTGCGTAGGTTACTCTTTGAGCATAGTGCTTCTGATTTATGTGTAATTAGATTAGAGTCAGAGCCTGTCATTAAAACACTCAGAAAACAATGTTAGAGTAGCATAATTGTTCATACATAATAGTTAACATGTAATCATCAAAACATAGAGTTGTACTACATAATCAAAACTTGATCTTACACAAACGTCCTCACCATTTCACACAACCACCTCAACACCATGGATCCAATCTCGATCATCCGCAGATGAACAATCACGAGGGGACACTCAGTCAACCCAAGTCACATGGAGACACTCAGTCAATCCATAAATCTCGAGGAGACCGCAGTCGACCTCATCTCGTGGAGACACACAGTCAATCCACAACCACCCTCGCATGCAAGTAACTGTTTGTCTCTAACGGCACCATCGTTCTCATGGTCCATAGCCTACTCTTAGAACTATTACCATAAGTCACATCACACTACTTGCAAGTGACTAAGTCATCAAGAGTTACCATAATATCCTTTTAGTCTTAGAACTATTACCATAAACTCTTCACGGAGAATGAAGCCGGAAAAATCAGATTCGCGAAACTTTCATTTTCCCGCGTTTTGCCAACCTCTATATATAGCAAGAAAAGGAGAAAAAATGGCAAAACCTTCACCATTTTCTCTCCCAAACCCGCGAGCTCCATTGAAGAGGAAGGAAGAAGAGCTTTTGTTCATTTCTTGCTTGATCGTCGATTCGACAGTTGCTACTTCAAGGTATCGAGGTATAGTCGCTAATCCTTACCTCTGATCGTCTTTTCCATAGCTTTTCTCTAGGTAATTCTGTGCTCATAGTTTTGAGGTTTTTGCAAAACTATCCTGATAATTCCATTTTTGATTCTAAACATCTTCCCTACGTTCTCCTGAGTATGTTTAGCTAATAATACTCCGCCGATTCTCGAAAAACTACCGTCGAGTTTCAATTCTGGTGAAAATACCCATTTTGGGGCAAAGCTTCGTCCTTTGGGCTGAAAACTATCGCCTTAGCTTAGCGCTAGTAGGATTAGTTGTCATAAACGTCGTTGGTGACGTCCCCATCCAATTTGTTTTTCGAAATTTCAGTTTTGAATTTCTGAGCTAAAAATATTGACCAAAATACCCCTGCGACAGTTTTTGATCCGATAATTTTTCCGAGTTTAGAATACCCTTAGTTACGGCTAATGATAGCATAGGAACCAAGTTTGATCGAAGAAAAATCGAACCCCACAATTACTAATAGTGGCCGAGCACCCTAAGGGGGGAGGAGGAAAATTCCTTTTTCGAAAACTTGTCCTTTCGCGCTAGATTATCGTACCTCGGAGTATGTATTACTTCGGGTAACCTTAGTGAGCATTGATAGATTAGTTTCCGATAGATTTTGATAGAATTCTGTGGTTTTACTTTAAAGGTTCATTTGAAGAGTTTCCCGAGGAACAAGGCTTCGCTTGTGAAGAGGAGTTAGGAGATCACCCTGGAGAACCTTCAGGTGAGGGCTACTCACTGAATCCTTAGTTAATGCTTAGGGTCGATGCTTTCGACATTGATTTACTGTTTATGCACTTGTTTGTGGTTGACTGGAAAAATGTTTTCTGAGGCTTCGGCTGACAATGTAGATGATTCATCTACTGACTGTTTTTGAGATTGACTTACATGCTATGTGCTATGTGGGTAATCTAGGATGTGTGGTGCATGCTTTATATGCTAAGTGCTACGTGTTTATTCTGAGATGTATTGATATATGACATGTTGGTTGACTGTGATGATTTAATTATGTCTTTCGCTGATATCTGTGATTCTGAGTTGTGAGAATAGCGGGCAGGTCATGCCGATTTTATTTTGAGTTTTTGGGGAAAGTTGATAGGACGAATGAGATTCGGGCCTTGTTATGGTGTTTCATGGATCGAGACATTCTCTGGTGTTATTTGGGGATTAGGAGATCCCGAGAACTTATAAGTTTTTGCGATAAGACTAAAAGGATATTATTTTGTAAAGAAAACTCATAAGACATTAAACAACCTCAAAATCTTCAAATAATGATAATACACTCGAAAGGAAGCTTTGGATGCAAATCTTAGTTTTGGAAAGCGAGAAGTGTCGTCGGATCCCAAGTGTTGAGAATGTTAAGAAGTTTTGAGTATGTTGATACTCTTGTGCTCTGGGAGCAGTTTGTTTAGCCATCCAAGGGATGAGCCGAGGAGCTTCACTGAGGCGTGAGACCTTGTGAATGCGGGATACTCCACTGAGGCGTGAGACCTTGTGGAAAGCATGGATCTTCACTGAGGCGTGAGACCTCGTGAACAGCATGAAGCTTCACTGAGGCGTGAGACCTTGTGAATGCGTGAAACTTCACTGAAGCGTGATACTTCGTGCAAGTGTGTAAATTCACTGGGGCGTGAGACCCCGTGAAAGCATAAAACTTCACTGAAGCGTGAGACTTTGTGAATGTGTGAGACTCCACTGAAGCGTGAGACTTCGTGAGAGCAGTGATGACTCGAAGAGTTATCGTGAGTGGTTGCACTCATTTTATGATTATTGTATTTTGTCGCAGAATCGACATTTACCTTAGGGTATGCTTTTTAGAGACATTAAGTTAGCTAGAACACGTGGCGACGTGTCGAGTGAGGTCGGAGACGTTGTTTGGCTAATCACATTGCATTCATGCACACATAGGAGGTTAATACACGGCGTGATTACCGGACCTCGTCGGATTCCAAAATGGTCATAAGACCCGGATTTCCGTGTAAGAGCGTTTGTAGACGACTCTTGTAGCAGACCGAAATGGCAGACCTACGGGTTACGGCTGATCTGACTACCGTTGTTGTTGGAGTAAGAGGCACGCGGGCAGAAATGGTCCCACCGTTGCTGGTGCTAGGATTGATCCGTTTGATGTCCATCCATTTCCGGAATGCATTTGGTTAACTGGGTTAACCGCCATATCATTTCATGCAACATGCATACTGACTTAGTTGTTGAGTGTGTTTGATAAGTGATAATCCTATTTGATGCATGCTATTTGCTATTATTGTTGTTTACATTCATTGTGGAATATGCAACCCTAGGATGTTATCTCTAGCTATAAGCCTAAGTGGCTATTCTATTATCTGTATCTATCGGTGCTATTATTTACATAATTCTTTGGAGTTGACCCTCGCGTCTTCTGTGTGTGCTTTGGCGGACTACGCCCTTTGTCAGATGTCGTTGGCGGGCTAGTTCACGATGGTTCACCCTTCGGGGGGAACTAGGGTTGGGATGCTGGAACAGGAGCGCATCGCGGTCGCGAGAGGAGGACGGATGGTGTACATAGACTAGGTCGTTCTGGATTTCGAATTCGGACGACGATCATGCTAGCATGTAGGTTTTAGTGCTGGTGTGAGCTCCTCGAGATGGGATTAGTGTAGGAGTAGAGTCTTAGCTCTGAACATCATTTGTTTCTTTGGGGACAGGGTAGTTTCCCGCCTATAGCTTTTTGTGTGGTTTCTTTACGGGAATCACAGAGAGTTGGTTGGACTTAGGAGGTCTTGTTTTAGGCCATCTGGGCTAACTCGTTCTTCTTTTTGAGGGTTTGTGTTGCGGACACTTAACCTTTCCTTTTGGATTGTACTTATTGCCTACGGGCGTTACACTTTTCTTCTTTCCGTCACTGGAGGTTACTCGTGACGAGGTTACTACTTACAACGGGGGCTGTTATATATATTGTATATTAGTTCTGTTGTTTTTCGCTTTTGGGTTTTATTTACTTCAGTCTTGTCTATGTTTATATCGGAAAAAAAAATTCACGTTTTTCCGCATTAAGTTTATTTTTGGTTACTAAAGTGACGCCACCGAAATCAGGGTGTTACATATACAAAGCACCAAAGGACATATTTTTCATGTTATAACAATATATCATACTAAATTCCAGCATACTATTCATCAACATATCAACATAAAAATCCATCTCCAACTTACTTTCATAAGTCTGGTGCATACATGAATTTTTCATATTTTTCTCCTACATTTCATCATGAAATCATGGCATAGGAGTTTAGCATAGTCAAAATAGAAACTACAAATCAGGTTCTTGCACAAAAAGGGATTCAAATCATCCATTCATGCAACATATATTCAAGATCATCATAGATCACAACTTTCGCAAGAAAATCACAAAACTTTGAGCATGTTATCGCCTAGACTCTACCCTTGACTAGAACCACCTTCACCTTAGTTCTTAATCCTGGAAATGAGAGATGAAAGATGAATGTTTTGATGTAGATGATGAGCACCCTCTCTTCTCCTTGCTCCTCTCACAAATCTGCTCCTCCCTTGCTCTTCTTCTATAGGTGGCGGCTCTCTCCCTTTCTCTCTTTCTTGCTCTCTCTTTTTCTCTCTTTCTCGTGATCTCCCTCTTTTTTCTCTCAAGGGCTCTTTTTCTCTCTTCTTGTTGAAGCTCTTAGGTGAAGGAAATCAGAGGTGTTGCTCCTTCTATCTATTTTGTAAGAATGAGAAGAAAATGAAATTTCCGTCCCCCTTCTCCCCTTTGTACCCGCGGCTCCACACCCACATAGGCTAGGTTTTTCTTTTTTTTTCCTCTTCCTAGCCCAAGCCCATGACCAAGCAATCAATTCTATTAATCACTCATTAAGGAGAATGAAGTCAAAATGAAACCTCCCTCACCCCACATGAGTGGCCGGCGGCCACACTCTCAAAACGTGTTCACCCCTTTTTTTTTTCTTTTCTCCATATACTTAATTGTGATAATTATTTAATTATTCAATTTAAATAAAACTGAATTAAAATAAATGAGTAAACATATCCCCCTTCACTCATAATCAAACTCAATCACATTCAATAAATTTCACATACATCATCACTCAAGCAAGACACATTCTTCACTAGACTTTCACAATTATCATTCATCTCAATACTAGCAATAACCCTATTGAAATCCGGGCCTTACAGTTTATGACTTTTGGCCACGGTTTTTGACCCGTGGTACTGCTTGCGTTGCCTTTTCTAAAAAACTACCCCACTTTGCTAAAAAAAAAAAAATTTCCACCCTTTTTTGCTAAATAATTTTTTTTTCATATTATTCAGAAAAAAAAAAATCAGTAAAGAAGGATATTGTATGCTGGATTAGATCATGTCTGGCTTTTTAAGGTCTTGGTGTTTGTGTGTTGATGCCGTTTTGGTTGTTTTTTAACAGGTATGGATGTGGTATGGGTGATAAATTAAGGATGAGGAAGCTTTTGATGGTGCTTTTTGTCTTTTGTCATTGTTGGAGCATTGTTGTGTGTTAATGGACGAAGGAGATTTTAGCTGCAGAATCTGATTTTTGCTGCGTGGTATTGCTGTTTTGCTGAGATAAGTATATGGAGGAATAAATATAGATTGTAGGTTTATTTGATTTATGGTGGCATATATCTGGTGGTTACTTGCATGAGGCATTAGATGGGAAAAGTGGAGCAGCTAGTTATCCCTTGGTGTATCACGTTTGGCCCTTTTTGTTGCTGAACTGGTTAAGGGTGTTTGGAGCAATTTTTCAGGTTTTTTGGGATTGTGTTTCAAAGGCACTCTAGTTGTTTGGTGTACTCTTTTTACTTCGTCTAGAAAGGTTTTAAGGAGGCTCAAGCGCTAGGCATGTGGGGGTTTGATGTTGTTGCAGTTGCTGATGTTGCTGTCAAGTATTTGCTGTTGTTTTGTTGCTGGTGCTGTTGGTTTTTTGCTGCTGTTGCTGTTAATTTTGGCTGATGTTGCTGTCACGAAATTGCTGTTGTTTCTGTCAGAAATTTCCCTGCTGTTCCTGTCACGAATTTGTTGCTGTTTGTTGGCTGGTGTTGTTTGTTATTTACAGCTGATGTTATTTTTTGTTGTTGGTGCTTTTAGATTTTCTTAACCGTTTTGCGGGAAAGTCGGTAACGGGTGGTTCTTAGTTGTTTTCTTTTCTTGATTGTGAGATAATGGGTCTTGTACATTGTCCCAGCCTTGAGAACCTTTACTCATGGTTGCTTTATTATTAATAATATTACTTTCATTTTCAAAAAAAAAATATTATATTTTTAAGATGATAAATAACTTGAGTGAAATTAAAATATTTATAATAATTTTAATATTAATATTATATAGGTATTAATGTGAAAATAAAGTAATGTTAAATATAAAAAGAATTATACAAGTATGTCCTTTTATGTCATTTTACAATTTCAGCTTGTTCAACAGGTAGTTTTACCAAACACTTTTATTCCAGTTACATAGCTTTTCAGCTTTCATTTAGCTTATCAGCTATCAGCTAGCTTTTCAGCTATGTGTGCCAAACATAGTCAAAGTAGAAGTGGAAACGACACAAACATCAATTTCAGATCTAAATTTAACCATCATACGGAGAACCCATCTTCTTCTTCTTCTTCTTAATTGTTGATTCCCAAGTTTTGAATTTTTCTTTTTCCTTCCATCTCAAGGTTGCGTCTCTGAAGGGGACATGAACGACCTCAAGATGCAACTTGAGGACGAACGACATGTGTGTCTAACGGTGGAGACGAACCCACCGCCGTCCACAAAGGCGTTTTAGAGTAATGATTGTGGTGACGAAGATCTGACGAACATGTATGGTGGTGACGAAGCCGATGACTCAGATGCTATGATGAGCAGTTGAGCCCCACCATTAACAAGGCCCCTCCTCTCTGGTCTCGATCTCAGAGAAACCACCGTCACCAACAACCATAAACCTCCGCCCTCATTCGCATCCTCGGAAACCACCACCACCAATAGCCAGAAACCCATGCTAATCAAACCATAAACAAGAAACCCATGCACTACCTGCTAGGCTGAACGTTATTTGGTGTTCTCCCTTACTGGATCTGGAAGAAAAACGTTTCTTTCCTCATCCTTTAGCTGGATCTGGATTTTGCCAGGTTTTGTGGCATATGAAAAAAAAGGCATTGCAAGTTCGGGTTTTTTTGGCTCCTCTCTTTTGTCAGTCTACAATTTCTTTATCCCTTGTCCGTGGGTCGAATCTCTGGTGTCAATTTCTTCTCTGGTTTGTGCTTGCCTTTACTAATGGGTATTGACTAGAATCCAATCGTATATAAGCATTCATCATGTACGCCACAAAAATATGTGAAGCTGTACTACATATTATGATAGAAGTGCTGAGTGAATTAGGAATTGAATCCTTCTTTGAACCTGTGTTGGCAACTCTACCTCAAGCTTATGAAAGAAAACATATGAAGCTGTTTGATCATCATGTTAGACTTTATAAGCCACAAGAACTATAGCATCACGTGGCATGCAATAAGAAAGTTAAACGGTTAACACCAAACCTGTAGGATTCAAAAGTAAGGAAAATGAAAAAAATGTTGCTCTGCTCATATTAGATATCTCCAGAGGAGGAGTTGTCAAGAGCTCTAATTCCACTACTCTTCAAATTAAATTTGAAATCATAGCAAGAAATTGAATCCCAGAAATAATAAAGAATGAGTTACAAGAGTTAAAGAACATATTAAAAATATTGTCTTGATTGAAATGAAGTTGTCCAGTAAACTAGTCTTGTAAAAATGACACAGTACAACAATATATCATCTTCACAATCTTCATATGACATTCCTGGCCATCCTCAATATTGAGACCTACAAGTAATACTAGAAAGTTAGATTAATGTTTCACAATGATAAGTGTAAATTCTATCAATAAAGTGCAATTAGATATATAATCTTGAAATAGGCTAAGAATATAGATATACAAGTATAACTCATCTTAATTGAAAAATAAGACAACATCACTTACATGCTAAGTTGACATTTTGCAAGTTGTTTGATAGTGACCACATTCTCCGCAAGATTTGCATGCTCTTCTTTTGACCGAGGTCTTGTTCAATGACACCTCAAGACCACTCTTATACCTTCCTGCTGAAGGCGTTTTGTCAGAATCCTTCCTTTTTCTACCTTTTATTTGTGATATATGTGGGTCTTTCAGAGTACAATTTGCAGCAGCATCATCCCTGTCAAGCATCAAATCTTGCTGGTTTGGTAGAGCTTCATTGGCATCAGGTGTTTCATTTTCCTTTGTAACAGCTATTTTGTAAATACGATCAAGCTCTGGCATAAAATACTTGTATGCATCTTTTGCTCTTTTAGCCAAGTGAGAAAAAATTTCAAATTGATGTTGCACATACATACTTAAAACATCTGATTCATGACTTTGAATCTCAATATCTTCAACCTTAATACACACATATTGGCTTCCTTTGTTTGCGCTGCATAATATATTATTGACTTCGAATTTGAATACTATTTTTTGCTTTAAAAATTACCAAGATATGCCTACACAGTATTCCCATAAACTCATATTTACATTTAGCATTCTTTGATTCCAAATCTACATCATCAAAGAATGCATCTCGAGCATTAAAACAATTAGAAACTCGATACTTTAGTTGTAAACCAATTTTCTCAATTTTCTCCTTTGTAAACTGGCTAACACTAGCAATCTCATGATGAAACTTTTGAAAGACATTTCTGGTATACACAGATGCAGCATGCTCCTCAAGTTTTGAGCCAATAGTCAAAATACGAGATTTATGTACAGACTCAAAATCCTCTCTTTTCTCAACCTCACAACGACTATTAACTACTTTCTCAAATTTCACCACAAAGTCTCGCAATGTTGTGCCTGAATTAACAGGAGTCAAAAAATGAATTGATACCAGCAAAAAAAGTGCTTCTATTATAAATAGGTATCCATGATTCTCTAATTTCAAATAACTTTTGAAGCCACTCATTTTCTTGCAATTCATACACATCTATTATGCGCTTCCAATCATCTTCAAAATCCTTGGTACTTGGAGATTCTCGAATGCACCTCTTCAAATCACGCTTAAATGCAGAATATAGATATTGGTCTTTTTCCATTCATTGCCTCAAGACAAGTTTCAAACAACCATCTGAAAGATGCTTCAGTTTCATCTTGTAACAGTGCACAACCAAATAAAATTGATTGAAGATGATGATTCAATCCAGTGAATGGGGCAAATGGCAGGTTGTACTTGTTGGTCTTACACGTGGTATCAAAAGTGACAACATCTCCGAAAAAAAGCTTTTCATTCGAGCATCATCATCACACTGTATTGCATATAAGAAATCAGAATTTTGGCCTTGTTTTTGTTTGCAATAATTGAATACAGCTTGAGCATCTCCGACATTGAAATTCTTTCTACGCACATTTGTCAAATGATTCCAACAATCTTTATGAGAAAAAGCTAAATCGCCACCACTGAATATTGCAGCAACCTTTCCAGTAGGCAAACCTTCTTCATTAAACTTTTCAACAAGATTTTTTTGCAGCATCATTCATTTTTCTGTGACACCTCAGATAAGACACACTTTTAGGACTAGCCATGACATGATTATGATTATCATTAAAGGACCTTACCTTCCATATGACAACGGTGATGTTTGGGAGATTGAGGCTAGGTTAAATTCAATGGTGGGAGGATAGAGGTAACTGCAATTGAAAAGGGGAAAAGAGTAAAAGAAAATCACGTGATCTACTAATTTAAATTATTTGGGACAATTAGATTTATATTTGATCAATGAACAATAATAAGTGTAAGAGTTTTAGACTCACACAGTTGTAAACGGAGTCATCCTCTTGTTATTATTATGTTGTACACGTTACTTTTAATTGATTTTGAAAAAGCATGGAGAAAGGTCCCCTCTTGTTATTATTATGTTGTACACATTACTTTTAATTGATTTTGAAAAAGCATGGAGAAAGGTCCCGGTTGCTAGAAAGACGGAATCCTACAGGGGGTGATGAACTTTTTGCATTCCATCAACATTGTGAAAGACACTGAAAAATTTCCTTCAATCATCTAATGAGCCCAACATAATTCTAGATCCAAAACATAATTAAAAAGAAGAATATCACTCACTAACTAGTCGTACCACAAGACTGTAAAGAAGAGCAATCATCTACTGCAACAGGGTTACAATGCGAATGGCTTACAAGGTTGCATTACAAATAACAAATGTCACGGATTTTCTACCCTGTAAATTAAAATTGAAATTTGGAAATTCACATTAAGGATCTTCTAAACAAATTGGAAATCGAAACGACGATGAGTCGTACAAATTAAAACTCAGAAATAAAACAATCCAAACATTTGAAAATGGTTTTCATTCAAGAACTGGTGAGACTGGTAACGATGGGGATGACAATAACCAGAATGAGGATGAGAAGAATGATAATCCCAATACACATCCACTTCCTGCTGCTCTTCTGGTACATCTTTGCTGTCTGAAGGTTCTTCGTTCCATCCTTCACATAGTGAGAAGAATGAAGCACGTGGTGCTCAATGTCATCCATCTTCTCCCCCTGCGCCTCCACCATCACCGCCATGTCCAGAAACACCTGATGCAGCTCTAACAAACTCTTCTCCACCTCCTTTGCGCCCTCGTGCCGGTCCTGTATCTCCGCCACAGTTTCCAGAACCTTCCCTCTGCCGTGCTCCTCCACCGCCTTCCCCAAAAACATAAACCCTCCTTCATCACCGTTCGAAATGATCTTCTCAATCACCTCTTCATCTGGATTTTCCCCTGTCACAGTGAAATACCTTCTCCCAACAGTTTCCCTGTACTCACTCATCATCCTCTGCCTCAGCCCTTGAAACTCCATCATCAGCTCCTTCAGTTTCTTCCTCAGCCCATTCGTCACCGCAATTCGCGTCCGGTAAATCGCCGGCGTCCCATCTTTGAGCCCTGAGAGCCTTCTGTTAGCGTCGTTGGCGCGGTCCATCTCTTCGAGCTGGGTCCTGATCACCCTCGCCTTCTTCAGGAGGGTCACAATGTCGGTGTTGATTCTGGTTTGGAGCGATTTCAGGGCTTCCGGTTTGTGAAGGGACTTGCTCTCTTCGTTGGCTTGTTGGAGCTTTCCGAGAATTTCACGGAGATCGCCGATTTCGGTTCTCACTCGCTCTGCTTCTTGCAGGAAGAGACCCATGTCAGTGTCCATTGAAGATCTTAAGCTTAGTTCCACATCGGATGAAGGACGAGGAGGGTGACCTGCTTCGAGATCAACGTCTTTCATCGCTGCTTTCTTCAGATCTACGTAGTTGGTGAATGACTTGGTCATGAGGTCGTTCATCTTTGGATCTCAGAAATTAATTGGGAAAATCCACTTCCCTGTATAGAAAAAAAACAGAAAATCAATTCAATTCAATTCCTCAGTGAAATCAATCAGTGTTTATGTCAGGAATTCGAAATAGGAAACGAAACACCTTACCCCGTTAGCGTTGTAAGAAAGGAAAGAAGGATGAAGTGGACTTGAACAGAGAAGCAAATCAGTGAAGTCGGAGAAGATGAAGGGTAGAGTAGATTTGAAAATTCAAAGTGTTGAAGGTGTTTTATTTAATGAGTTCCCAGCGGAGTGCCAACGGATAGTTTTTTTAGGTAAGTAGCCGTTGCTGTTCTCTCACCAATCCCAACGGATACTTTTAATATCAATCAATTAATAACAAAACGTATTTACCATGATCTTGACTTCTTAAGTCTTGACCAATTCTTTTTTGGTTACAAAAATATTTAAATAATTATCCGAATATAAATAATATGTATAATGTAATATTGTAATCAATCATAAATTATAGGGGTGTAATCGGACCGGATTGGTTCGGATTTAGGGTGTTTAAATGTCCGAACCAATCAAATATGTTCGGTTTTGGTTGGTTCGGATTTCATGATTTTTACCATGAAATTCAGACCAAACCAACCCGATTTCAATCAGAAAAAAATTCTAAAAACGTGAAAAATTATAAAAAAATATATATAAAAATTCAACATTTTTAACCAATACAACATTCAATAATGACATAATTCATATAATTCAAATAAAACTAACATCTCTAACACAAATATATATATATATATATATAATGTAATGGGCTGAAAGTGTTTGAGTTTGATGTAAAAAAAATCTTAATTCATTGGGTTGGTTCGGATTGATCGGTTTTTCAATCCCCAGATCCGATACTTGAACCGATGGTGATCGGATTCAGTAAAAAAAATCTGTACCAAACCAATGATCCAATTCAACCCACCTTAATGTGTTCGGTTCTGATCGATTTGATCGGATTCGTGGATCAGACCATACCCACTTACACCCCTAATATATTATGGTCACCACTCAAGTGGTAAATGTTGGCGACATATGGGTGGGGGAGAGGAAGATCTAGTGATCAAACCATGTAGGGTGTAATCACAAATTATGATGTCGTGGTTAGCTCAATTTCTCACTAGTTCGTTTCATGCTCAGGGAATGGAGCGCATATTGTGACCAGCGTGTTTCCCGCTTAGTGCAAGCACCAGGTCAAAGTGATTAGTCATTGCTATAGGCAGTGATACCCTGGCTCATCAAAAAAATATAATATATATCTTTTTTATTTCTTTGAAAAACAACAAAAAAATAGAGGAGCGAACACCTAGATGCACAAGTAAATGTGAAGTTGAATTGCATTCACAATAAATCCTATGAACATAAATCATCCAACCTAACACAGGATGTGCCTGCAACCCCTCTCTTATGACCTCCACTCTACCAAAAGAGGATCACCACCACTATCATAAGACAAAAATTCAAACTTACGCCGGTCCTAATCATCTCTAACAAGACAACCACCACTACCCATACATGGCTTATAAAAAGAACCGAGTGATCATGAAAGGTAGACGATGCATAGATAAGTGAAGGTTTAGGATATGAAGACCTTACCGTCGTGAAGGTTTGAAGAACTTGGTTCACATCTGTAACATCGCGATCTGACGACTGGCCTCACGGTAACAACACGAGTCTTTTCAGCGCACTTTGTCCTCACTCGCACGCTTCTCGGGAAAACTTTCCAGGAGGTCACCCATCATAATATTGCTCCAAGTCTAGCACACTTAACCATGGAGTTCTTATGAGTTGGGCTCCCGAAAAGAAGTTGCAACTTGTTGTTATGAGTAGTACAATCAAATCATATATGCTCTCCTCAACTGTATAGTCCATCCCTACACAGTCTCGGAATACCTCTAGTTCAGGTGTGGTGCGTCCCTCCACATAGAAGGCGATCAATCCTCGCCCTCGTCAGCTCAAGGCGTCACAGGCCCACCAACTTCTACTTGGTTTGTACTCGAACTACACCATACTGGGAGAGGTCGGCTATGATACCAGACGACGAAAGGAGGTGATGTGAGCAGATGCTACTCCACGTGGAAGAACTATAGAAGACTCGAAGAATAGAGTCGAGTGTAGGGTTAGAGCCTTTGGGTAGAAAAGCTTACCGTTATTGGTTTAAGCTTGCATAATCATTTTATGATTTGTATTTGAGGTTTTGGGTAGGTTCCGGTGCATTGCTTTTCTATGGTTACCCCCATGTGGAAATCATAGGGAGTATATCGGATCTATGGAGTCATTGCATAGTGAGTCCGTTGTTGGATCTTAATTTATTTGTCATGTGTTTTATGTTGTGCCTGGATCGAGGCCAGATGTAAATTATTTACGGTTGGGAGTATGCATTACATATTTTAGAAACACTTCGAAAAGGAAAAAAAATACTCGCATTTATAAATCCTTTTTTAGAAAATATTGCATATTTACTTTAACGGGTTACCAAAGTGACCCCTGAAAATCGGGGTGTTACAACATCAGGCAAGATGATGTCATCATCCTCTTCATTTTCATCATCAAATTCCTCAATCCTATGTCGTTTGGCATAGCGTGGGACAAACCTTTGACTGACTGAAGATATTTGAACCTCCTTTTGTTTTGTCCTTGAAGATGGCTCTTGTCGACCATAATGAGTTTGAAGAGTTCGTGTATTTGCAGAAAGATATTTGTTGAGATCTGGTCCTTCTTGGAACAACCGGATCAATGAAAGGAGGGTCTTCTTCAGAATATATCTTGAGAGAGGGATGAGCATGCCTTTGAAACTTGAACACAGGATCTCCACCGGAGGAAA
The DNA here is from genome assembly GCF_012489685.1 of Lotus japonicus. Taxonomy (NCBI): domain Eukaryota; kingdom Viridiplantae; phylum Streptophyta; class Magnoliopsida; order Fabales; family Fabaceae; genus Lotus; species Lotus japonicus. The sequence continues at coordinate 35,111,783 of NC_080042.1, read as the reverse complement.
TTCTGAGAGGTGTTTGAGTAGGCTTTTGAGTCTTCTAGACTTACGATTCCAAGTTTTTGCCTGAATCTGTAATTTCACGTATGATCTTGGGTGCTCTTTGCAAGTCAATTTCCTTGCCTTTTCCTCTGCCTTTAGCTATTTTCCTCTTCAAGTTTGTTCGAAATTTCTCAGGAATTTTGGAATCATCAAAAGCGATCCTCATCTTCTGAACGTCTGAGAGTTCAATGGGAGTGGGCCACACTATGTCTTCATCAAGAAGGTCACCAGTTTCCACAAATGAAGCCAGGATTCCTTTCTTTTCTATCATGGCAGTGATGAGAGACCCAAACGGCAAGTCTTCTTGAGGGTTGGCCAGAAAGCAAATTAGGAAGTCTCATATGAGATGGGCTGGATTTACTTTGATCTTCTTCATAATTTTATACAGTGCATATTGTGCATGCCAATTGACTTGATGTATTGCTCCTCCCTTAGGTAAGATGATGTAACACCCCGATTTTTGGGGAGTCACAATTAGTAAAATTCCTAGAGTATGCAATGCATTGTAACACCCCGAAGAAAGGGAGTCACTTTGATCTTCTTCATAATTTTATACAGTGCATATTGTGCATGCCATAAAGGATTTATGAATACGGGTATTTTTTTTTCTTCTCAAAATGTTTCCATAAACTTGACATACATACAGCTGTCTGAAAACCCATACATCCAGCTGAAGGTATGAAAAACGGTAGAAAGGGGGGGTTTGAATAACGTTTTCAGTATAAAGCTTCCACCTTAAAGATTTTGACAAATCTTTCGAGAACTTAAGTGCTAAAGATAAGAGATAGAAAAGCACACAAGGATTTTATCCTGGTTCACTTGATAAATCACTCAAGCTACTCCAGTCCACCCGTTAAGGTGATTTCTTCCTTCTTAGAATGAAGGCAATCCACTAATCAGGTAAGAGTTACAACTGCACTTGAAACCTACAAGTGACTAACAATTACACTGACTTAGCTCACACTAAGATTCACTCTCTTAGTCTTCTCTAGGATCCGATCAACCTTGATCTCCTAAAGGAACTAAACAAACTGTTTATCAAAGAATTGTTTACAAGAGATTTGCTTCTAAAAAGCTAATAGTAAACTCAATGAATTTCAGATGAAAGAAAGCTTAGAAGAATTTGAATTTGTCTTGTGCGTATGTGAATGCTTCTAGCCGCTTCTTTCAGTCTTCAGCCTCTTTATATACTCCAAGGATTAGGGTTGAGCGTTGCATGGAAAATGCTACCGTTGGAGGGCAGTTCTGGAAAATCCAGCTTCTGCTATGTCTGAGACTGTTAGGTAGGTCGTCAGGAAGGTACAGTTGCTTTTGTACTTGGATAGCGACTTGACCTTTAAACCTAGGAGACTTCTGATCAGGGGAATGCTTCATATTGGAACTTGTGAAGCCGGTTGATCAGAGTCAGAGGGAAAGCCCAGATCCTCTGACCATTGTTTCTTCTGATTCTGAACTCAGAGGGAAGTACATGGTCTTCAGAGTATCTTGCTTCTGGACATCAGAATTTCACTAATCAGCTTCTGGATCTTCAGAGTCTTCTACACCATCAGAATATCTGAGCCTTCAGTGTTTCTTGGTTATCAGACTTTCTGGATCTTCAGAACTTCTAGTGACTGAGTCCACATCAGAGTTTGTATAACTTCAGAACTTCTGAAGCTTTTCCACTGTTCATACTGAACATGGTGAATGCGAAAGCGTTGCTTGGGTCGCTCTTTAACACAGTGCTTCTGATTTGTGTGAGATTGAGTTGAGGTCAGAGCCTGTAAATAGCACACTCAGAAAAACACGTTAGAGTACCACAATTGTTCATATCAAAAGGTTAACTTGTAATCATCAAAACATAGAGTTGTACTACTAGATCAAAACTTGATCTTACAATCTCCCCCTTTTTGATGATGACAAAACTAAGATTTTTGATGAACAATTCTTAAACATTAAACTAAATTCACTCAGAGTTTAGAGATATAGAATAAGACTTATCCTGATGTGAATAGTTTATCTTGCTCATTCTGAATTCAAGTCACTGCTTGATTCTGAGCTTAGCTCCCCCTGAATCTAATACTTGATGAAAACATTAGTAAAGTCTAGATTCTGAGCTAAATGATATAAGAGTTCAGAGTGAAAAACTTATGACATAGATGAAAATAGAGTAATCAGAGCGCATAAGTAATCAGAGTCAACGGACAAGGTATCAGAGTCAAATTAGAATCACTTCAGAAGAAGTGAAATGTATTCCTTGTATTTGCCCAGTGACACATCTATGGTCATAAAGGTGGAACTCTTAAATTCTCCAAAAGAAAAATAAATCACACTAACACATCTTACACATCAAAAACTGGGTTTACTCCCCCTTTTTGTCATAAGCAAAAAGCTTGGGGTGTGAAAAACTTAGCTTGAAGTACAAGGTACTCCCCCTTAGAGAAGGTCTAAGTTTAAAGAAAATGAAAACGATGCAGGAATCAGAGTTAGGCGAAATAAATAGAAGAGTTAATGCAAGATAAGAACGTTTACCACCGGCCAAGGGAGTAAAGAGGAGGGTCAGTTACCAAGAACTTAACCTCGAGAAACTGTAGGAGCATTAACTTTCAGAGAGAAAGTGAAGCCTATATAAAGCGTTGGAGAGAGAGGTAAGCTTCACAACTCGAACAATTATCAGTAAAAAAATGGCATCATACATCGTAGCACTAGAAGAGCTGAGAAAGAAGGCCTTTGAGGAGGACTTGTTCCTGAACATTAGGCATCCAGAGGGTACAAAAACCATCTCAGAGCTAACACGGACACTGCTGGAGGAGGACCTACGTCCAGAGTTGAAGAGAGACTTGAGGGAATTTCTTGCCTTCGTGGAGGAGGTGCAAGAACTCAACCAGCTTGAACTCAAGCTGCTGGAAGAAAAGGAGATTTTTGAAGAGAAGCTCAAGACTGCAGAAGAGATTCTGGAGAGGGATGAGCTAAAAGACAGGCTCAACAACATCCAGTATGCACTGGAGCGTCTGGAGAAGGAGAGGTCAGAGCAGCGCCAGGAGTGCAGAAGAATGAGGAGGGATCCTCCATTCTAGGATTTTAGGAAAAAGAAAGAGAATGTATGATGTAAAAGCGTTTATGATGAATAATAATAAAAAATTAATTTGCAAACATAATGTCAGAAATATATATATATATATGCATAGATAATCACAAACGAACAAAGTAAAGATTAATAAGAAAGAGCTAGAGGTTAACGAAATAAAACATAGATAAAGAAAAAGAAATCAAAGCGAAGAGATCCTAAAGCTAGGGTTTATCAGATCGACGCAGAAGTTCCATCATCATTTGCTTCATTTCAATCAGCAGAGACTCATGAGTGTCAAGACGTTGTTCCACAATGTCGAGTCTGGACGAGTTTGGCTGAGCAGAACTAGAAGGAACATTCTGAGCAGCGTGAGGATCTGGAGTGGAAGCAGAAGCAGCAGGAGTAAAAACTACGGGTGCAAGTGCTTGGCATCTAAGAGCTTCAGCCTCAGCTTCAAGTCGTTCTGTCTCTAATCTGTCTTGTTCAGCTTGAGCTGCTGCTTGACGTGCAGCTTCTTCTGCTTGTTCTTTCTTTCTTTTGGCTTCTTCAATAGCTTCAAGTAGCTTATGTCTCTGTTCTTGTTCATGAAGAGCCACCCTTCTAGCAAACCTTTGCTTTGCAGCCTCGATCCTCTGACTTCCCTCTGCATGCAGGAGCTGCATCATAACTGGAACTTGAGCCACTAGCTAAGTGCCCAGATTGTTCCACTCTTCAGCCACATGTTCAGCATTTTCGCTTAGGTCAGTCTGACCTTGCACATTGCGTAGCATCAAAGAGGCTTCATGATAGAAAATATTGATGCACTCAGAGAGAGATGTGGGTCGGAGGTGAGTGTAAGGAATTATAGAGAGGTTGGTTTCAGGATAGGCTGGGTGATTGCTGCTGTGAGCGTCAGAGGCACCTTGTGGAGAGCCAATGTTAAACATTTGAGCATTTGGTTCAGAGGTTCCAAGGTGAGGTTCTGAAGTTTCAACCAGAGGATGGGGTGATCTAACTGAGGATTGGTTAGATACAGATTGTTCTGGTTCAGGTTCTGGTTGAATAGGCTCTTGTTGGTCAGGGGCAGGGTGAGCTTGTTGAGCCAAAGGGTCTGCCTCATGTAAAGGATTGGCCAAGATAGGTTCATCTGGGTCAACTAGACGTTCAGGTCTAGGGCCAGGATATCTCCTAGGGCTTGGACAAGTGAGATAATATTCTTCTAAGGTAGACACCTTTTCTTTTCTAACTTCCATGAATTTTCGAAGGGATTCAGAGTTGTTGGAAGGAGAAGAATCAGCAACATTTGTTGGGAAGGATACGGGTGTAAGGGCTGTGGAAGAGTCTGTATCCGTGGTTCTGGGAGCCAGACGTTCTGATGCTCTTGGGACAGAGTGATCAGAGGTTCTGGGTCCAGGTTCTGTTTGGATAGGCTCTGGTTGCTCATGAATGATAGGTTCAGAAGTTAATGGGTTGTACGGGATGGTAATGGGAGAGGTTGGTTCATCTGGCCTAGAGGGTTGGTTCTGGAGCAAATTCCAGAGAGGTGCTTCAGTAGGGGAAGGTTGAAAAAATGAAGACCTTGGGGAATGTGGTGGAGAGGTGGTTTGTGCAGCTGGTTGGGACTCAGGAATAGGAGTGAGGGGATTTGAAGATTGTTTGAGCATGGCTGATATGGGGAGTGCATCAAATAAATTCAAATCATCATTAGAAGCAACTGCAGACTTACTTGAATGTGCTGATGATCTTGTCACTCTGGCAGGAGTTTCAATCCTTCTGATCACTTCAGCAGCTGGTTCCACCCGAGTAGGCTTCACCACAATTCTGACCTGCTTCTTCTTCTTCTTAGGAGAAGGAGGACCATCCTCATTATCACCATCATCACCATCATCGGGCTTGCTGGTTTCATCATGTTTTCTCTTGGATTGACCAGCCTTCTTCTTTTTGATCAGAGGAACATCTGATTCCTCAGAAGATTCTTCTAGGATCATCTTCCTCTGAACTTTCTTCTTGATAGGAGAAGGAAACTCTGGAGCTGGCGGCAGTCTGCTGAAGAATTCATCGAGATCAATTTCAAAGCCTTGAGCCCTTAGGTCTTCAACATAGCACCTAATGGCTTCAGGATTGTCTGCCTGTGTCCACAAAGGGTAGTCATTCAGAGGCACCCTTCTACTTCTGATTTCAGAAGATGTGTCTTCATGGGCAGGAGCAATCTTCTTCTTGACTAGGCCCATTTTCTTTAGAGAATTTGCAGTGAAGACATCACTGACAATGGTGGTCAGATCTTCTGTGCATCCAGCATTTACCAGATCTTGAATGAGGCCACTCTCAATGAAGAGATCAGACAACAGTCTCCCAAATGGAATATACTTGATTGCTGACTTGATGGAGGCAGTGGTACGAGGCTTCCGGATACACTCCTTCAAGTAGGAGAACAGGAAGTAGGGAAGGCAGATCTTCTTCTTGTCTTGGATGAAGAACAACATCGCCTTCTGGTTGAAGTTGATGTAATCTGGGGAACTGCCCTTTGGTATCTGGTTTATGCAGTGGAGCAAAATCTTGTGCCAGATCCTGAGCTTGGGATGAAGGTCCATCACTTTGTAATTAGTCTTGCCCGGTTTGTAATTGGTGTACAGGGCCTTGTTGGTCTCATCCTTCGTCTTGGGTTTCAGCTTTGATTCAATGAATTGGAAACGATACCCAAAAGCAGTTTCTGCACCCAGCAGGTTCACGAAAGACTTCTCTGTAATGATGATCTTTCTTCCAAGAATGTGAGATACCACCTGAGTATCATCGCAGTCGGCGTGCTTCCAGAATTCCTTGATCAGTTTATCATACACCGGTCCTCGAAGCCTGTTGAAGTAATTTCCCCAACCTTGAACTTGGACTTCAGGACGAAGATCATACCCATTTGTAGCAAGGTTGTCGAGGTCGAATCTCCATTCTGCCAGTACTTGAAGTTCCTCAGGAGCATATACGCAGTGAACGGCACAGCCCCGTTCTGCAATCGGAATAATCTGCTCTTGAGCTTGACCTTGATCTTGAGTCGGATTCTCAGGACCCCTTTGACCTGTTGCTAGACCAACTACCATATGAGGGAACTGGGTTGCATCTGCAGTAGCTCTTCTGGTTTGACTCACCATTTTTGGAGCGGTTGAAGGTTTAGGTAAAAGATGAAGGTTGAAAGATGAAGAGAGATCGAGGATAAGCGGTTTTGAAATAGCAAGAGAGAGAGAGAGTAAAAACCGAAAGTGAAGGAGATCGTGTGTGTATAGTGGGTTTTGACAAATAACCGTTGTTGATTCAAAAAGCAACTTAAAATCAACGGTTGAAAATTAAAGATAGATAGTAACAGTAAATACACATATCACACACAGGAGAGAAGCACATCTACACGCAACATGACAGACTGTCACACGGGCACAAGGAACTATGCATCAGAAATACTGACACACGTGTTGTTGTCTCAGCTTCAGAGTCAGTACCAATGGGTACACACACTCTGATTGAGTTACCTTCTGGACTAGACATCTTCTGATCAAGAAGTATCATAGTCAGAGGTTCTGATCCATCTTCACTCTGGACAAAAGTCCATGTTCAGATTTTTCAGAATAAAATTAAATCTATCCTCTGCTAAGGGCTTTGTAAAGATATCTGCCCATTGATGGTCAGTATCAACAAACTTCAGAAGAAGTACGCCCTTCTGTACATAATCTCTAATAAAGTGATACTTTACCTCAATGTGCTTTGCCCTTGAATGCAAGATAGGATTCTTACTCAATGAGATTGCAGCAGTGTTATCACAATAAATTGAGATATTGCTCTCAAGGATCTGATAATCCTCCAGCTGATGTTTCACCCAGAGCATCTGAGTGCTGCATATTGCTGCTGAGATATATTCTGCCTCTGCAGTTGATAGTGCAATGGTTGATTGCCTCTTGCTTGCCCATGAGACTAGATTGCTTCCCAGAAATTGACAATTTCCAGAAGTACTTTTTCTCTCTGTTCTATCTCCAGCATAATCAGCATCACAATAACCTGAAAGCTTATACTCTGATGTTTTCTTATACATCAAGCCAAGGTTAGTGGTGCCTTTCAGATACCTTAGGATCCTCTTAACAGCAGTTAAGTGGGTTTCCCTTGGATCTGATTGGAAACGAGCACATAAATGAACACTAAATAGTATGTCTGGCCTAGATGCAGTTAAGTATAGAAGTGAACCTATCATGCCACGATAGAGCTTCTGACATACTTTACCACTTTTATCTTCTTTCTCCAGAATGCATGTAGGATGCATTGGAGTCTTGGCCACTGTAGATTCCAGCATATTGAACTTCTTCAGAAGTTCTTTAGTGTACTTGCTCTGATGGATATATGTTCCTTCTGGTGTTTGATCAACTTGTATTCCCAGAAAGTACTTTAATTCTCCCATCATACTCATCTCAAATTCAGCCTGCATCATCTCAGAAAATTCTTTGCATAGAGATTGATTAGCAGAACCAAATATAATATCATCAACATAAATTTGCACAATTAAGATATCATCTTTATAAGTCTTGCAAAAAAGAGTTGTATCTACTTTACCCCTTACAAACTCATTCTTCAGAAGGAATGAGCTGAGTCTCTCATACCATGCTCTGGGAGCTTGCTTCAGACCATAGAGTGATTTCTTCAATTTGAACACATGGTCTGGCTTCTTCTCATCTTCAAAACCTGGGGGTTGATGAACATAGACTTCCTCTGAAATATAACCATTTAGGAAGGCACTCTTCACGTCCATCTGATGTAAAACTATGTTGTGATTCACTGAAAAAGAGATCAACAGTCTGATTGCCTCCAGTCTTGCTACTGGAGCAAATGTTTCAGTGTAGTCTATTCCTTCCTGCTGGCTGTAGCCTTGAGCAACTAGCCTTGCCTTGTTTCTGACTACATCTCCTTTCTCATTCAGCTTGTTTCTGAATACCCATTTTGTTCCAATTACATGGACACTCTCAGGCTTCTTCACTAAGCTCCAAACATCGTTCTTGGAGAATTGATTCAATTCTTCTTCCATAGCCAGAATCCAATCCTTGTCCTGAAGAGCTTCATCTATGAACTTGGGTTCAATTAAGGACACCAATCATAAGGAGTCTTATTCAGAATTGGTCTCACAGAGATTCTGTTCTGAATGTAACATGCTGTATTTACTGCCTCTGCCCAAGAGTGCTTATCCATGCCAGTTTCTTGGAGCATGGTTCTAGCCATCTCCTGAAGAGTTATGTTCTTCCTCTCAACAACACCATTTTGTTGAGGAGTTTTGGGACAAGAGAAATCATGTGCAATTCCATAGGAATCAAACAGACTCTCAAACTTGTCATTCTCAAACTCTCCACCATGGTCACTTCTGACACGCACAATCCTACAAGCCTTCTCGTTTTGCACTTGAGCAATGAAGGTAGAGAACACAGCATGAGACTCATCCTTGCGGGTTAGAAACTTTACCCATGTCCAGCGGCTATAGTCATCAACGATAACCATCCCATATCTCTTGCCACCTATAGACTCAGTTTTCACTGGTCCAAAAAGGTCGATATGCAGAAGTTCCAACGGCCTTGAGGTTGAGACAACATTCTTTGCCTTGAAAGGGACTTTTGAGAATTTGCCTTTCTGACATGCTTCACAAAGAGCGTCTGAAGCGAACTTCAGATTGGGTAAGCCCCTGACAAGGTTTAGCTTGCTCAGCTGAGAAATCTTTCTCATACTGGCATGCCCTAACCGTCTATGCCATACCCACTGCTCTTCATTAACAGACAGAAGGCACTTCACATTCTGAGCCTCCAACTCAGATAATCTGATCTTATAAATGTTGTTCTTCCTCTTGCTGTTAAACAGAACAGAGCCATCGATTTGACTTACAGCCCGGCAGGACTTTTGATTGAATATAACATCATAACCCTTGTCAGCTAATTGACTTATAGACAATAAGTTATGTGTTAAGCCGTCTACCAATAACACATTATCAATGCATGGACTATTATCTACACAAATAGTACCAGTACCAACAATTTTACCCTTTTCATTTCCTCCAAAGCCAACTTCGCCTCCAGGCTTAAGTTTCAGCTCTCGGAACATACGCCTTTCTCCCGTCATGTGACGCGAGCATCCACTGTCCAGATACCATGATTGGTGTTTCAGTGGAGCTATCAAGGATATCTGCAACATAGATAATCTTGTCCTTAGGTACCCACTTTCTGGGTCCTCTCTTGTTAGTTACCCCAGAGGTTCTGATCACCTTGGGTGTCTCAACATGATATTTTAAAGGAATATTTGCATGATATTTAGTCATAGAGAAGGATCCCTTTTTAAGAGGGTTTTTAGCAACTTTAGCAGGTAAAGGATCAGGCAATATAGTACCAGAGGGAACAAAGCATTCATACAAGGATTTAGCTTTAGACACAGAGGGCTCATTTCTAATTGGTTTAGAATAGCCAATGCCATGCATTCCATTTCTGCTTACGCCATAGATAATTGAAGCCACTAAACTTCTATCCACGCTTTTAGCTAGGAATCTTTGAAAAGACTTTTCATACTTAGACTCATTTCTACAATCAGAGGCATCACAGGCAACAATTTCTTCAAACTTAGCAATCTGGTTCTTAAGCACAGAGTTAGAATTGATCAAAGCATGATTATCATTTTTCAAATCAGAAATAATTTTCTCATGTTCAGAAGGAGTCTTGGAAACAGCAGATAAATCCTTTTTCAGCTTCTTATGCTTAGACAATAAGGAGTTATATTTATCCATGATATCAGACAATGCATGTTTCAGTTCAGAGGTAGAGAAAGAAGCGAATACCTCATTTTCATCGTCTGAGTTAGGATCTCCTTCTGATTCTGAGTCAGAGTCAACGGCTCCCTTTGACTCTGCTTCCTTGTCTTTGACAATAGCCATGAGTCCTTGGACTTCACCATCAGAGTCAACATCCTCTGACTCTGATTCATCAAATGTCACCATCAGACTCTTCTTTGTCTTGAAGTGCTTCTTTGGCTTCTTGTCCTTCTTCAACTTTGGACAGTCACTTTTGTAGTGCCCTGATTCTTTGCACTCAAAGCATGTGACTTCCTTAAGTGAGGACTTCTTCTGACCTGAGGATTCAGACTTTCCTTTTGCCTTTCCAGAGCCTTTGTATTTGCTCTGCCTGTGCTTCCAGATGCGATTGAGTCTCTTGGAGATCAGAGTCAGCTCATCTTCATCAGAATCTTCTGATGCTTCTTCAGATTCCTCTTCTCAGCTTGAAGAGCTTTTGACTTCTCAGCCTTAGCCTTTTCAGATTTAGATTTCAAGGCTATGGACTTTTTCCTCAGATCTTGCATCTCTGAGCGCTTCAGCTCATGGCATTTCAAAATGCTGATGAGTTCTTCTAAACTCATATTCTCAACATCTCTCGTGAGCTCTATTGAAGTCACTAAAGGCATCCAACTTTCAGGAAGACACCTGATGACCCTTATGACATGATCTTTTGTTGTGTAGCTCTTGTTGAGAGGTCGTATGCCAGCTACAAGCAACTGAAATCTGGAGAACATTTCTTCAATGGACTCATTTGGCTCCATGATGAAGGATTCATACTTTTGGATCAAAGACAATGCCTTTGATTCTTTGACTTTCTTGTTTCCTTCATGAGACATCTTCAGAGATTCGAAAATGCCTTTCGCAAACTCACGATCTGAAATCTTCTGGTACTCTTCATAGGAAATAGCACTTAGAAGAATTGCTCTTGCTTTGTGATGTTGTGAGTACAGCTTCTTTTGATCTGCAGTCATCTCTGACCTTGGGATCTTCTTGCCGTCTGCATCAACTGGACGCTCGTAGCCATCCACAATAATATCCCAGAGATCTGCATCGAAACCCAGAAAGAAACTTTCCAGTCTATCTTTCCAATATTCGAACCTTTGACCGTCGAACATAGGAGGCTTTGCATTGTAACCATCTCTTTGAGTTTCACTGGTGGTGGCAGCCATTGTTTTTCACACCGGCCCGGATCACTGAACACTGTTAGGTGTGGTAATCAGAACTTGCGCTCTGATACCAATTGAAGGTATGAAAAACGGTAGAAAGGGGGGGTTTGAATAACGTTTTCAGTATAAAGCTTCCACCTTAAAGATTTTGACAAATCTTTCGAGAACTTAAGTGCTAAAGATAAGAGATAGAAAAGCACACAAGGATTTTATCCTGGTTCACTTGATAAATCACTCAAGCTACTCCAGTCCACCCGTTAAGGTGATTTCTTCCTTCTTAGAATGAAGGCAATCCACTAATCAGGTAAGAGTTACAACTGCACTTGAAACCTACAAGTGACTAACAATTACACTGACTTAGCTCACACTAAGATTCACTCTCTTAGTCTTCTCTAGGATCCGATCAACCTTGATCTCCTAAAGGAACTAAACAAACTGTTTATCAAAGAATTGTTTACAAGAGATTTGCTTCTAAAAAGCTAATAGTAAACTCAATGAATTTCAGATGAAAGAAAGCTTAGAAGAATTTGAATTTGTCTTGTGCGTATGTGAATGCTTCTAGCCGCTTCTTTCAGTCTTCAGCCTCTTTATATACTCCAAGGATTAGGGTTGAGCGTTGCATGGAAAATGCTACCGTTGGAGGGCAGTTCTGGAAAATCCAGCTTCTGCTATGTCTGAGACTGTTAGGTAGGTCGTCAGGAAGGTACAGTTGCTTTTGTACTTGGATAGCGACTTGACCTTTAAACCTAGGAGACTTCTGATCAGGGGAATGCTTCATATTGGAACTTGTGAAGCCGGTTGATCAGAGTCAGAGGGAAAGCCCAGATCCTCTGACCATTGTTTCTTCTGATTCTGAACTCAGAGGGAAGTACATGGTCTTCAGAGTATCTTGCTTCTGGACATCAGAATTTCACTAATCAGCTTCTGGATCTTCAGAGTCTTCTACACCATCAGAATATCTGAGCCTTCAGTGTTTCTTGGTTATCAGACTTTCTGGATCTTCAGAACTTCTAGTGACTGAGTCCACATCAGAGTTTGTATAACTTCAGAACTTCTGAAGCTTTTCCACTGTTCATACTGAACATGGTGAATGCGAAAGCGTTGCTTGGGTCGCTCTTTAACACAGTGCTTCTGATTTGTGTGAGATTGAGTTGAGGTCAGAGCCTGTAAATAGCACACTCAGAAAAACACGTTAGAGTACCACAATTGTTCATATCAAAAGGTTAACTTGTAATCATCAAAACATAGAGTTGTACTACTAGATCAAAACTTGATCTTACACCAGCTTAACAAGGCAAGCGCCCGTAGGTAACAACAGATGTCCATATTATAAGAAATACAGTAATATAAAGTTTGGTTCGACAATTGAATCTAAAAGCAACAACTCCATAAGTCCAACATACTCCCTATGACTTCCATACCGGAGAATCGCAGTAAACCAATGCATTAGGACCTACCAAAAACCAAAAGTAAACTTATACAAATAACCTTACAAGCTCTAACTAATGGTGGTAAGCAAGGTTCTAAATATCGGAACGATATCTTGATATCGTCCGATATGTTGCGGTAACGGCGAGGAACGTTACCGTTACGGAACGATTTCTCGGTGCTATGCAGAATCACGTGTAACGGCCGCACCGTAACGGCGTATCGGCCGCAACAGAGGCGTTACAGAGCCTTGTAACGCCGTTACTGCCGTGACTTCTTCTTTTCCTCCAAAAAAACCCATTTTCGGAATCAATTTTAGAGAGAATCAATGGAGAATTGGAGAATCTTGTACCAAATTTCAGCTTTTTCTTAGATTCAACTCAGAAACCTCTATCTTCCCTTCTTCCTGTGTTTTTCCCTCTTGCTCTCTGACTCTGAGACTTTGACCGTGAGAAGTGAGAACTGAGATGAGTTCGTCAGTTCGTGCTCCAAGCCTCTGACCGACCAGCGCAGCCGCGCTGCCACCCAAAACCACCGTACACTGTCCGCGACGCTCTCGTCTTCACTCTTCTCTTCTGTCTCTTCTTCACCCTTCAAGTTCAATCTCTTCAGATCTGCAGTTGTCTTCTCTCTGGCTTTTGGGTTTTTGTTGATCGTGTTTTGGAATGGGAGGAGAGTGGAAAGATTTTGATTTTTTTCTCTTAAAAAAAGTGGGGTCAGTTTTGTTATTTATTTTATCATATTTTGATTTTCTGATTTCCCTAAAATTATGCCCATGATTTAGTTTTTCCCTTCCCTGGAATTGATTCTGAATTAATTTGTTTAATTGGTTAAAAGGGTGTTGGTTTGGGCTCATAACAAATTCGTTGAATGGGTTATATGGATTTAAAAAAAAAACTGAAATGGGTTATATTATATGTAGTTTTTTTTTATTTGATTATCTAGCTTTTTATTTGATTATCTAGCTTTATATCTAGCTTAATAGACATATGATTCTTTTGAATGATTCTTATTGTTTGATTTATGTTAATGTATGAATTTTATTAAATATATTAGTAGCTACTAATGTATTCATATCAATCATTTTCTAATTATTTTCTTTACTTTTTGACATCTTATGAAGATTTAAAATATATGTCATGAGTTTTTGTATAATGTAGATGTTACTATTATGATCAATAATATATGTTATATAATAATATTTCTTTTTTCACATGATTTATGCATTTTAAACATAATTTGTGAAAATCTGAGAGTCATTCACACCGCAATAGGCGCAACACATACCGCAGCAACGATAATATCCGTTATCGCGAAATCCGCAACGCGACCGCAAACGATATTTAGAACCTTGGTGGTAAGCTTCACTACCTAAGGCCCTAGCCTTATATTTAAAACCACTTTTACATTCTTTGGATGATCCACTCACTCCGAGGAAGTCTTCCCCCTCGATCAACCCGATCACCTTCTCTTAGCAACAAGCAGCTACTCCCGGCAACACCCATTATGGCCTGGAAGTTTGTCGACCGCCTGAGCAAAAACAAAACAAACAAGGCATGCAATGGTCAACTTCCTAGAGTAATGTAATATATATCATAGCATAATTTGGCATAGCAATATAAGGCATGTAATTAATAATTAACAGCAACACATATTCCTTTTTGGTGACCATGAGTTACGTCATGAGTTCGTAAGCTCGCCGCCTACACAATGTATATCTCCAGGCCCTCACCAGAGCAGCACCACGTACCTCTATAGTGCTTGCACGACCCGAAGTTCAAACGATTAAACCAAACATCAGTATTAAGGTCCACCCTTAATCAAACTAGCAACACATAAGATTAAGGTTCATCCCCTTAATCAAACAAGTAACACAAGATTAAGGTTCATCCCCTTAATCAAACTAGCAACACACAAGTTTAAGGTCCATCCCCAAAATCCCAACAACGAACAAGATTAAGGTCCATCCCCTTAATCAATTAACAAAACACGATTGAGGTTCATCCCCTCAACCGATCAATAAACATGGTTAAGGTAAATCCCCTTAACCAATCAGAAAAACACGATTGAATTCCATCTCCTCAACTGTAAGACCCAAGTTTTAGAATTAGGGGAATTAAGTAAATTCGGACTCATGCCTAGGGTGTTGTGTAAGCGTGAGAGGAACCAGTACAAGTGATTGATGAATTGACAAGTGAAACAATGTAGAATATTCAATATATGTATAGGGTTCGCATTCCGGAAACCCGATAAAATTATATTTTATCACCGCAAGGACTTATGTGAGCCCCTGGATCAAAGGATTTTGTGTTCAGAGCTTCTTCCGGAGGTTTCGTTCGCTTTAACTTAATCATTTGACCTCTAGGAATCTTTTCTGTGAAGGAAGTTTTCTCATCCGACGAATATTTCATTAGTCAGATTTTGCAGCTGACTGCTCCTGGAATTCTTTTCTCATTTAAATGAACCCGGGGTAAGCGCTATCAATCTCATTCTGAATGACTAATTGAAGAAAGAAATGAAGCATGTGTTGTACAGATAAAATCTTCTAAGGGAAGAATGGTCAAAGCAAAGAGCATCGTCTACAAAGCTTAGAAGAACAAAATGAAGAATGTGCATCACAGTTACATCATCTGATGGAACACATATTAGCTGAAGCAAGTATTATCGTCTAAAGATCAAGAGAATGATGAACAAAGATTGTCTGAAGCAGAATGAAGACGATAGAAGCAGAAGATCATCTAAGGAATCAAGCTCTCACTCAACCAAGCTACAAAGTCAAATGAAGTACACTTCTCGTTGAAGTTAAAGCCAAGAAAGCTTTGTGCAAAAGTTTCAAGATGAAATCTCAATCTCTGCCACAAATGCTATGATGAAAATAAATGGTATCGTGGTGTCACTATCAGATTTCCTTATCTCTACACCAACAGATAGCAATTCAGACCTATGCTACCTGCTAGATGATAGATTACATCTTCCCAACAAAGGGTGTAAGACCCAAGTTTTTAAGCTTAGAATAAGTGGAAGAGATTTCCATTCACGATTAGGTTTGACGTATTGAGAAGGGAAACCTGAACAAAAGTTTATTAAAGGAAATATATTTATGAAGGAGAAAGTTCAGGAAAAGTCAAAGGATTTTATCGAAGTCGATTTAAGTTATAGCACGATCGTTATACGCTTAAACCTAGGTCAGAAACCCTAGTATATAGCTAATTTTCACTTTTAGGCACGACGGAAGTTAATTCCAAAAATCTTCAGAGAAATGTTAGAACTTCTCTTTTTCCATATATCACAATCGTTTCGAGGCGAAACTCTAGGATCTACGAACGTCCGATTCCAATCATCGGAAGTTTGCCGAAACCGAATCCCTGGTATTTCAAAACCCTAGAATTTCTCGACAATGAAGACTTTTTCTATTCAGAGCTTCAAATGAATATTCTACACGCGTACACCTATTTCTCTTGATGATTTCAATCTTTCTTCCGAAGGAAGTTTTCCATTCCGACATTCGATGCAAAAAGCAACTTATCGGGTAAAATAGTTTTACACCGACTTTGCACCGACTTTGCATTAGTTGCCAAAAATACAAGGAGACATCTTCTTAGCTTAGGAATTCCTTTGCCAAAACCTATCTTAGAATTCATGGAGAATGATGCCGGAAAAATCAGATTCGCGAAACTTTCATTTTCCCGCTAATTTCCACCTTCTATATATAGCAAACAAAGGAAGAAAAAACACAATTTTCCTCCATTTTCTCTCCTCTAAACCGCGGCCAAGAACAAGGAAGAAGGAAGAAGAGTTTTTCTTCATCGTTTGCTTGATCGTTGATCCGTTAGTTGCTACTTCAAGGCTTCGAGGTATAGTCGCTAATCCTTACCTCTGATCGCTTTTTCCATAGCTTTTCTGTAGAGTTTTCTGAGTGGATAGTTTATGGGTTTTTGCAAAACTATCCTGAATCTTTCATTTCTGATTCTAAACCTCTTCTATGTATGCCCAAGATCACTTCTGCCGGGTTAGATTTTCCGTTATGTCGCCGGAATTCCGCCGGAATCGATTTTAGCCTAAAATACCCATTTTGGAGTTTTTGGAGTAAAGCTTCAACCTTTAGGCTGAAAACTATAGCCTTAGCTTAGTGCTAGTAGGATTAGTTGTCATAAACGTCGTTGGTGACGTCCCTGCAAAATTTTATTTTTGGGATTTCAGTTTTGAAATTTCTAAGTTAAAAATCATGACCAAAATACCCCTGCGACAGTTTTTGATCCGATAATTTTTCCGAGTTCAGAATACCCTTAGTTACGGCTTATGAAAGCATAGGAACCAAGTTTGATCGAAGAAAAATCGAACCCTACAATTACCTATAGTGGCCGAGAGCTATAAGGGGGGAGGAGGAAATTTCCTTTTTCCGAAAACTTGTCTTTCGCGCTAGATTATCGTACCTTAGAGTATAGATTACTTCGAGTAACCTTAGTAAGTATCGATAGCTTAGTTTCCGATAGATTCTGATAGTAATTCTGTGATTTTGTTTTAAAGGAACTTTTGAGGAATTTCCTGAGGAACAACACTTTGAGTGCGAGGAAGCACTAGTTGATTATTCTGGAGAACCTACAGGTGAGGGCTTCTCACTGAATCTCTAGTTAATGCTTAGGGTCGATGTTTCGACATTGTTTACTGTTTATGCACTGGGATTGTGTGTGATTGAAAATGTTTTCTGAGGCTTCGGCTGACAATGTAGATGATTCATCTACTGAATGTTTTTGAAGATTGACTTACATGCTATGTGCTATGTGGGTAATCTAGGATGTGTGGTGCATGCTTTATATGCTAAGTGCTAAGTGTTTATGATGCGATTTATTGATATATGACATGTTGTTGATCGTGATGATTTAAATATGCTCTGTACTGGAATCTGAGATTCTGAACGGTGAGAATAGCGGGCAGGTCATGCCGATTTTATTTTGAGAGTTTTGAGAAAGTTTGATAGGACGAACGAGGTTCGGGCCTTAATTCTGTTTAGTGGATCGAGACATCCTCTGGAAGCGACTTGGGATTGGGAGATCCTGCAAATGTATAAGACTTGCGATAAGACAAAATGGAATCTATTTTATAAAGAAAATTCATAAGACCTTAAATAACCTCAAAATCTTTAAGTAATGATAACAACCTCGAAGGAAGGCATTGGAAGTCAAATCATAGTTTTGGAAAAGCGAGGAGTGTCGTCGGATCCAAGTGTTGAGGAGTTTAGTAAGTTATGAGTATGTTGGTACTCATTCGCTCGTTGAGCAGTTTGTTAGCCATCCAAGGGATGAGCCGAGAAGCTTCACTGAGGCGTGAGACCTTGTGAATGCGTGATACTCCACTGAGGCGTGAGACCTTGTGGAAAGCATGGACCTTCACTGAGGCGTGAGACCTCGTGAATAGCATGGAACTTCACTGAAGCGTGAGACTTCGTGAGAGCTTTGATGACTTGAAGAGTTATCGTGAGTGGTTGCACTCATTTTATGATTATTGTATTTTGTCGCAGAATCGACTTTTACCTTAGGGTAAGCTTTTAGAGACATTAATTTACCTAGAACACGTGGCGACGTGTCGAGTGAGGTCGGAGACGTTGTTTGGCTAATCACATTGCACTCATGCATACATAGGAGGTTAATACACGGCGTGATACCGGACCTCGGTGAATTTGAGGTTAATACACGGCGTGATACCGGACCTCGGTGAATTGGAGGTTAATACACGGCGTGATACCGGACCTCGGTGGATTCCAAAATGGTCATAAGACCCGGATTTCCGCGTAAGAGCGCTATTAGGCGACTCTTAGTAGCAGACCGAAATGGCAGGCCTTCGGGTTTTATGCTGATCTGACTACATGATGATGTTGGAGTAAGAGGCATCACGGGCCGAAATGGCACCACCGTGGCTGGTGAAGGGCTGATCCGATGATGTCCATCCGTTCCGGATTGCATATTGGTTGACTGGGTTAACCTGCATATCATTTCATGCAACATGCATACTGACATAGTTGATGAGTGTGTTTGATACTTGTTAGTTCTACTTGATGCATGTTAACTGTGATTTACAGTCGTTATATTCTTTGTGGAAATATGCAACCCTAGGATGTTATCCCTAGTTATAAGCCTAAGTGGCTATTATCTTATTTATATTTATTGGTTTATTATCTACATAGTTCTTTAGAGTTGACCCTCGCGTCTTCTGTGTGTGTTTTGGCGGACAACGCCTTTTGTCAGATGAGTATTGCGGACTGGTTCACCATGGTCCACCCTTCGGGGGAAACTAGGTTGGGATGCTGGAACAGGAGCGCGTCGCGGTAGCGAGAGGATGACGGATGGTGTACATAGACTAGGTCGTTCTGGATTTCGAATTCGGACGACGATCATGCTAGCATGTAGGTTTTAGTGCTGGTGTGAGCTCCTCAAGATGGGATTAGTGTAGGAGTAGAGTCTTAGCTCTGAACATCATTTGTTTCTTTTGGGACAGGGTAGCTTCCCACCTATAGCTTTTTGTGTGGTTTCTTTACAGGAATCACAGAGAGTTGGTTGGACTTAGGAAGTCTTATTTTCAGGCCATTGGGTCAGCTGATTCTCAGTTTTGAGGGATGGTGTTGCGGGCACTTCACCCTTTTCATTTGGTTTGTATATTTTGCCTTCGGGCGTTACACTTTTCTTTCCGTCACTGGAGGTTTACTCGTGACGAGGTTACTACTACAGCGGGGGCTGTTTATATATTGTATATTAGTTCTGATTATTGTTAGTGTTGGGTTTTATTTAATTCAGTCTTGTCTTAGTTATTATCGAAAAAAAAAATATTTCACGTTTTTCCGCATTAAGTTTACTTTTGGTTACTAAAGTGATGCCACCGAAATCGGGGTGTTACAAAGGGCCTCCATCAAACAGTACAACGCTCTGACGCAAGTACATTTTGTACCGTTTGATCCAACACCTAGAAGCTTTGTGAAGAACACTCTCCAACGGGCTGCAACGACTATCTTTCACTCATAGAAGATTCAGAAGTATAAAACGAAGAAGTGAAGACTTGAAGAGGTAGCGCTTATGCTCACATAGATTGTGCTTCTATGCTCAAATCACTTAAGCGTGAAAAGAAGCCTCAGAGCTCATAACTCAGAGATGATCATCAATATCGTCTGCTTCAACATGGGCAGATTTTCTTAACAGTCAAATTCTATGTAACTCTCACATGTAACAAAACATAAAGTATACACTAAGAGTCAAACCTCGTCTTAAATATTTTATGATTCATGAACTTAAATGTATCTACCATCACTCTTATTAAAAGAGACTATTTGTAGATGAAACGATCTTGCGAAAGATCGTTTGAGGAGAAGTCATTTAAACGTGTTGTAAATGAGGAGTCCTGATAATACATAGTGAGGAGGAGTCATTCGAATACTTGTTCCTGGAGAGGTAGTGGCAAAAGAATACTCTGTAATACCTGGAGAGGCAGTGGCAAAAGAATACTCGTTATGCCTAAAGAGGCAGAGAAAAAGAATACTTATTATGCTTGAAGAGGAATGTATTATAATACTTGTATGGAGAAGTCATTGATACTTGAGCTTAGTGAAATCTTGGCGTTGCCAAGGACTGGACGCAGCCAACGAAGATGAAATTACTAGAGTGCATCGTCTACTTCCCTGCTTACCTATTTCTGCTACACCAAACGATACCAACGAAGATGATAAATCTTTATATCGTTTGGAGAACCAAGATTTTAGTGGGCACAATTCAAACCCCCTTTCTTCTGCTACTCTAATCAACTTCACTAATTACATGTTTTCTATTGCTATACTGAGTTATGCTATAGTGTATTAGACATTACCCTAGGAAGTTCACCCTTATATGCATTGTTTGTGTTGTTTGTGGTTGGGCGGTCGGAAAACTTCGAGGCCATCACAAGTGGTGTTGTGAGTGGCTGCTGTGTTGCAGGGAGAAGGTGATTGCTAATCGACGGGAAGACTTCATAAAAAGTGAGTAGATCGACCTGAGGGCCTTTGGTTGATCAACATAAGACTTGAGTGATGATGGAGGGCCTTGGGTAGAGAAGCTTACCATCATTGGTTAAAGCTTGTAGGAAAACTGTATAAGTTTATTTTTGGATTTTGGGTAGGTTCCGGTGCATTGCTTTCCCGCACTTCTCCGGTGCGTAAATCGTAGGGAATATATCGGATCTATGGAGTCATTGCATTATAGATTTATTTGTCGAACCAAACCATATTTTGTTGTACTTCTTATGTTATGGACATCTGTTGCTACCTCTGTTTACTTGCCTTGTCAAAAACCCACATTCACAACTTTATTTTATTTATAGTATCAGATCCTTGTCACATTCACAACGTTATTTCACGACGTTATTCTAATTCCTTTTTTTAATAGTAGAAAAATCACAATTGACTTTTGTTTATTTGTCTAATATCAATAAATTAGAGTTTGGAACATATGGGTTGGGGAGTGCAAGGTCCAGGGATCGATCCCTGGAGGGTGCAGTTTATCTTTCCGATATACTAAAAAAATATCAATAATAACCCTCAAATGTCATAAACTATTTTGGTAGAAAAGTCACAATTGTCTTATGTTACTTATTTTAATATCATAATAACCATTAAATGTCATTTTAATACGGTAGTTATTTTTAAAAAAAGTCACAATTGAATTTTGTTAATTATTCTAATATCATTAATAGCTGTCATTTTAATACAATAGTTATTTTTGAAAATATGAAATTATTAAATATTTAAATAACTGAAAAGTTAGAAAATAAAAATATGACATCATCTATGAACTAATAATAATTTGAGAGAGAAAACTTATGAAAAAAATGCATAGCATGAGGTGGTGATACTTATCGAAATTACCACATCTTAGTATTGAACAGCAACTTGCCCAATAGTGCCTCTAATCAGATATCAAGATTACAACCTAGAACACAAAGAACCATCCATTCCTCTTTCCCATTTTTCCGTGAAACAACAACAACCAAACCTCCATTTCTTCTCAAGTCTTGATCTCCCACCACAAGAAGATGAGCTATAACTCAGATTTTTTAGAAAAAATCTAGATTTCCAAATCAAACCGGTTAACCCAGAATTTAGATCCATAACCAAAGCCTGAAATCCCACCCAAACCCAAAAGTGACGGGGGGATGAATTTCTGTTCACCAACATCAACACTATCTTTCCCTTCACTAGTTGACCAAAAAACCAATTTTTTTTGTTCACCATCCTTCTCCACTTTTACGCAATCAACACTTTGCGAGAGAAACCCAGATTGAGAGGGAGAGAAGCGGATGCGAGAGAAGCAGATGTGAGAGAAACCTCAATGACCATCAGAAGTAGACAAGCAGATCAGGAGCCCTTCTTCCTGGCTAGTCTGTGAGCCCTTCCCCTGCCCCTCTCTTCAACCCAGATTGCGAATCCTTCTTCGCCTCTGAAGCAACCACCACCAGCCATCTTTTAACCCAGATAATGTTCGGTGTTGGTACGACGTATTGTGGTGGTGGTGTTGTGGTGAAGCCGTGAAGGAGAGAAAGGTGAAGAAGTGGTGGGGTGGCGGTGGTGGGATGAAGGAGAAATTGGAATTTTTTTACTTATTTAATTATTTTAGATTTTGTTTAGGGTTATTTTGTTTTTAAATTTTTGTTTGTTAACTTTAATTATTACTGAAATTTTTGTGTTACAAAATTAATGTTTTATTAATAAATTATTCATGCGGTAAGGTGAGATGGACTTCCACATCAATTAATGATACTACGTCAGCATCCTCCGTTAGCTTTTGATGGTAGATTGACGGAAGGATCATAATTGCTCACATCAAAAATAAAAGAGACTAAAATCGTGTTAGATTAGGAAGCAAATATGCAATTAAGTCAATAAAATAAGATATCTTTGGTATTTTTGTTTGTTTGTGCTTATCTGTTTAATTTGCCGATCGAGTTGAAGGACCACTTTATCTGTTATTGTCAGTCAAAAATGTGATAGACATCATCCATGTTAGCATTTTCCGGCACAATTATCTCTACAAAACATGAGTCGTTTTAGGTGACTATCTCACATCGTTTGATCCGAAACCAAACCTCTATGCTTTGTGCTTTTCCCGTATTCTGATTCTTTATTTTTCTCTCTTGTTTCAAAAGCAAGAAGAAAACCCACCAAAAAAAAGAAACTTTCGTGCTTTGTAAACGCAGAGATCCTATAAGGGTTAGGAAAAGATGGTTAATGCAGTAAAGGCAGCGATTGGAGATGCGGTGTTGACTTTCATGTGGGTCTTTTTCTCTGCCAACATTGGCTGGGTCGCCAACGCCATAACCAGAGCGCTTGATGTTCATCATTTGTCTTACAATGGTCTTGATTACCCCAATATTATTCTCACCACTGTCATCATCTTCGTCCTTGTCTCCATCTTCACCATCATTGGCAATGCATTGGGTGGTGCCAGCTTCAACCCCACCGGCAATGCTTCCTTCTATGCAGCTGGTGTTGGCTCAGACACCCTTTTCTCTATGGCTCTGCGTTTCCCTGCTCAGGTTTGTTACTTTTGTTTTTATGCCATAAAGGGTCTTTTCAGATGCTGATGGGAAAAAATTGCTTCCTGTCTCTTTTCTATCATGATTACTGGTTAGTGCATGCTTGGTTTAGCTTTGGAGAAGTATGTTTGGTTGAGCTTTTGAAGAAATAATTTTGGATAGAATTGATTATGTGTGTGTTCGGATGAGTGTTTGTCACAATTGATTTTGATAAAATTGATGATAGTAAAAGTGAAGTGATTTATGTTTGGATACCTGTATGAAAACAATGAGTTAGAATAGTGTTGTAAAATTCAGTTGTAAAATCTCACAATTGGTTATGTTCAACCGCTGCTGTTTCGAACTTCTACCAAAATTGATTTTAGGTCTGAAATCATCTATCCAAAATAACTTCCGAACATTGATATTTTCATCCAGAATTGATTCTGAGGTTTCCCAAACCAAACACACTCACAAAATTGATTATGGTAAAAGTGAGTTGAAGGTGATGTGATTTATGTTTGAATACATTTATTATAATCATGATTTTATGGGAACATGATAGAAATGTCTTGTGAGAAGAGCTGAAATCACTTTCATGTTCTTTTTGCTTTGACCTCAAAGTGATATTGTCCGTCTCAATTTCTTCTAAGAATTTCACCAAACTTGTTTTAATTATGAAACACTGTGTTTGAGAAGATTAGAAGTGCTTTTGCAGATGAGCAACACGAAACCCAACATGTTGTACTCATAACAACCATGGTTGTGGCTGCAATATTGTATGTTTGAGAACCTCTGTAAGCCAAAATCACAGGGGATAGAAACAACTTCACTTAGATTTTGTGGCTTTCCGCTATGGTTTTGGCTTTACTGTTGATTTCCACAGTGTATTCAAACATGCACGAGTTTAGAAGCTTTTAAAGCCATGCATCAGCCATTTTCTTTATCTTGTGATTTGTGTTCTGTATTATTTTCATGGTGCTTGAGAGTTTTTATAGACGTGAGTGAATTGAATGAGTGGTGTTAAACAGGCGCTAGGTGCAGTTGGCGGTGTTGTCGCAATTATGGAGGTGATTCCACCAAAATATAGGCACATGATTGGAGGGCCTACTTTGAAGGTTGACTTGCATACAGGAGCCGTTGCAGAAGGGGTGTTGACATTTGCAATCACTTTTGCTGTTCTCTTCATCGTGCTCAGGGGTCCTCGTAGTGAGTTGATGAAGACTTGGTTGATGGCGATGTCAACCGTAGCTTTGATCGTTGCCGGTTCGGCTTATACTGGACCAGCCATGAATCCTGCCTTTGTGAGTTGTTATCAATATTTTTCTTCTCTGAATTGGTTTTGTTTGTTACCTGTACCGGTTTTAATTAACTACTATACATCTTCTTATCATGAGGGCTGGGATGGAGCCAGAAAAAAAAGAATTAGGGGTGGAAATTTAACACGCTAAGTAAAATCAAGAACGACTAATTGAAAAAGACAGTATAAAAATTTTGAGGCTTGTGAATGCAGCATTTGAATACTACTTTATTAAGAAAAAAATTCTCTTGGATGGCGGCTGCCCGGTTTCTACAGACTACAGTACCTTGTTCTGGCCCTGCATGAGGGTGGTCTGAATTCTCTTATCTTTTAATTCCCTTTTCTGTAGCTTCTGATCTGCTTCTCATGTTTGAAACTTTTTGTTGTCAATATCAATCTCTTTTAGACTTCTGGAATTCTGAATTTGACCCTTTCCTCTTGCCTTAAGTTGGCTTTGAATCTTGAACCATGAAATACCATCCCTTTATCTTTTTGTCATGGTTCATTAGATAGATGGAATGGGTTATTTCTAAGGTGATGTTAATTTGATAGAAACCAGGGGCTGGGATATTTCTAAGGTGATGTTAATAATAAAGCAGCTATTTCTATTGTCTTCATGTTTATTTATTCATCTAAACAATCAATCTATTATAACCTGAGTTGACTGTCGCATTTATTCCTGCTCGGCTGTAATTTTGTTTTCATCAAAATGCGATGCATATCATGCTGTATCTTCTTTCTCCTAAGTATCAATATTATTATATGTTACTATCAGGTGAAAGTAAACTGTAATGTGGAAATATGGTCAGTTTCTCATTAATTTTTACAATAACTGTGCAATATGTGTCGTAGGGTATTTATGTTAAATATTAGCTTGAAATCATGAAATCCATTTGTTTTTGAAGACAGAAAACCTACTAAATTACAGTTATTACTTATGACTTCGTGAAATATCTTCCTCGGGCAGTTAGCCTCAATTATTCCTCGCTCTGTCTATCAGTTTCTGAGATGAAGATTCAGGACCTAACTGTAAACGAGTTAAAGGTAGAGAAATCTTAGCGTAAGTTATCTATTAGGGATGATAAAAGGAGGGAAAGGATGGTAATTTTCAGATCTTCTTCATGAGGAAAATTCTAATATAGTAATATCTACTTTTTGAGGATTGAGGTGCTCTTTCTTCCTTCCTCAGGATTGCTGATAGGGATGACTAAAGGTTCTTCTGTGTGTAAAATATGAGAGAGCAGGACAGATCTTAATGTTGTGTGAGAGAATGAAAGCAAATTAAAGATAAGGGCCAAAAGAAAGGACTTTAAAATAATTAATTAATAGAAACTGTAGCATACAATATTAACTCTTTTGCATGATTAGTCAAGTGAATCTTATTTCCTGTTTTGTTATCCGCTATGATTGATATTTTCCCCTTAGATGAAGTAACCGAAATTGATGAAAAGTTTTTATCAGTTCGCATCCCTTTTCCAATTTTGTAATTGCTAAATAATATATTGCTATGGAAAGTGCAGTTAGATACTTCTCTGCAGTGAAAACATGGAATGCTATCACGAGGGTAACACTGTAAGAGATTTAGATAAAATAGGATATGTTGATGAAATAGAACACTGTCTCTCCTACATAAACCATATCTTTTAGTCGTTCTCTCCCCTGAATAGGGAGGAATAGGACAGCTTCGAAGTTGTTTGAAGTTACTACATGACTGATTAGTTTAAGATTTAGTGTCTTTAGTTCTATTTTTAGTTATTTTCGTATATGATTCCAGTATTTGTCTCACGTTAATCACCATTACCTCTGGCTCTAATCTAATGGAAAATCATTCTCCATTATAATTTGGCTCTGATTGCTCTTTCTCAACTATTAGAGCTCGGTTCAAATAACAATTTCTCATCCAGTACTTTAATGGGCAAATATGGATGGTGTTGTGGGTTTGAATCTACTCGGCATCGCACACTTATACCTATCCAATTTGATATGCTATCAATGATGGTAATATCAAGTATCAACCTTCTTTTCCTTTTCTCTTTCTTTGCCTCTGCAGTACAGCGGGTATGAAAAATTATTAGTTTCTTACTCACCCTCATCTTGATTGCTTTTAAATAGACGCTCCTAGATGGGTTAATCTTGTCTTGCTTTGATTTGGTTATGATAAGTTGCTTGTGTGGTTGATCACTTTCCTGAAAATGGACTAGATGCTTCCTCTCTTCAACCAAAGGATTAAGTCAAAAGAACTAAAAACTTGGGATAGCTGAACTTCCAGGCTTACTATGATGCTTTTTTGGCATCTCTGTTATAGAAGTGGTCAATCCCCCTTATGGATGTTCTAAGCTTTTTAGAAATGACCATATAGGGGCTAGGATTATATTTCATGCAATGTTGCTAATGGCAGACCATGGCGAAGAGCCAAAAACCCGCCATATTTGACAAATATAGTTATTGCGGATGGCGGGATATCGGCCATGATGAGAACCAAAAACCCTGATTTCATGATAGGCTGCTTTATTAAATTCGTGCAATGCTTATACAAACATTACTATTGTTTCTTTTTGCCTAGACGAGGTGGTGTTAGTCTAATAAAAACGTTAGGAGAACCATACCACAAAAGCTAGCTGTTGAAGTTGGAAAGCCTAAAGCCTAATAAACCCCACACTAGAATCTCATGCTTCCAATATGGGACTTAAGTTTCATACCTTGCAAGATCCAAGAGAAGCCTCTAGTTTGGAAGGTATGTTCTAGGAAGAGGAGGTCCTTGGGGCATGAAGTCGCAGAGAACGCAGAGGTGGAGCGATGGCTGGTGTGCTTGATGCGCATGGAACCCAGAGGCAGGGCCTGGGGCTAATGGACCTATTTGACCATGGGCCTGGCTTTAGTCTTATCTAATATAGTTAGTTGGTCTTTTTAGGCCTGTTTGGCCGAGTCTGTCTTTATCAATTGAGTTGGGCTGTTTTGGGTTAGTCTTATTTCATTAGTAAGGTTAGACTAGTATATGTAACCTTACTAATGAAATAAGACTAGTATATGTATTGACCAAAAAAAAAAAGACTAGTATATGTAAGGTTATAGTCTCTCGTATCTAATTGACTAACTAACTCTCTAATTGTCATTAGCAGTTATCTATCATAGTCATAGATGTGATGACTAAATACTAGTTACTATCTTTAAAACATGGAGCAACTACTTATTATTCAATGATTTTCACAGTTCACAACATGGAAACAAAAAAAGAAGGGCTAATGCCGGATGAATGGCATATGCTTTCAATTTTCAACTCTTCTACCCTTTATTTTGATTATGGTAGAAATATAAATAATGCAGAAACAAATTTATTGGCTTGAGGGAAAGCATCCTCCTAACATTGATTTTAAATACTAAATAGTCAACATTAAGTGTTAGTCAATGCATTGTGGCATATTTCTTTGAAGATCCTGTAGCATATGTGGTTCTGGTGTGCAAATTACTTAATTCTTTTGGACCATATTTTCTTAGTGACTGATGTTAATGTCAGCTTCTTGGGGTGTTATTTTCAGGCTTTTGGCTGGGCTTACTTAAACAACTGGCACAACACCTGGGACCAGTTCTATGTTTACTGGATCTGCCCCTTCATTGGAGCAATACTGGCTTCTTGGCTGTTCCGTGTTGTGTTTCCCCCACCAGTGGTAAAACAGAAGAGAGCCTGAAGAGGAATGGTAGACATGCTTCCTATGCAGCACCATTATAGTGCATTAATACCCGCTTTTGCTCCTTAATGTAGAATAGTAGACATGTGCTCCTTCTCTTCTTTTTTGGGTATACATATTTTTCTTAATTTTTAGTTTGGGTTAATCGCACTTTTGGTCCTACACGAAAGCTATATGTGCCATCGGGGTCCCTAAACTTCAAAATTCTCATTCCGCATCCCAACGTTAATCTCCATTAACAACTTTGGTCCCTCCCCTCCTTTCCGTCCAAAAACAAAGTTTTTGGCTTATGTGACGGTTTTTTTTTATGAGTTAGCATTCTTGTCGGAGAGAGAGTGAGCATGTGGCTAGCTATTTGTAAATTATGTGGAACCCAAATAGGAGAGAGAACCTCATATGTGGCTATTTGTAAATTCTATATATTTTTTTTTAGAAAAGAGAATATATATATATTATTAAATAAAGAAACATCCAAGAGAACAACCCTCTCAAGGTAGGGAAAATGAAAGGTAGAGTCTTCAACAGGAAAATAGAATAAAAGATAACCAAAAGAAAAAGACAAGAGACTAAAGACTAACTAGCAACAGAGCAAAAGAAAAGAAAACAAAATAAAAGAAGAACAAGGATGAGGCAAAAACCAAAACAGCTACAGCACACGTGAGGAGAGGACTTGGACAACACCCCAAGGACCAAAAACTTAGGAGAAAGAGGGGCCAAGAACAACCTGGAGACAGCCACTAAAAGCAAACCTTTACCCCAGGAAAAATACTAACCCACGCAGCAAGCAAGGGTCAGTCTAAGGTCTACAAAGCCGCTGCAAAAATAACCAGAGACACGAACCCCATGGCGACAACATCATCTCCATCAATAGTGCAGAAAAACATAGCAATACAAAACAGCACATATCAGATAGCATCTCAAGAGCACATATCAGATAACATCAATAGTACATCAGCTGCAAGGGAAACAAAAACGATGCTCCCCAATGACCGCATATCAGATAGCATCTCAGCAGCACATCAAAGGCAGAGCATTCAAAATCAGTAAATAGAAGCTGCAAAATGCAGAACCAGCTCCAAAACAACATGCCAGATTTTAGATTTTTAGACCAAGAGACCACATCAGTATTTCCCCCAGATAGGAAAAAGTCTACGACATCCGGACTTAGCCAAGTGATCTGCCATAGTATTAGCTTCCCGATAGATATGGGACACTCCTAAACACTCCACTTCCGACATAAGCAGATCAATTTGTATTAGATCTTGGCACAACTTCCATGGCCTGTTATGGACTGAGGCCACCCAACCTACCGCTATGGACGAATCAGATTCAATAAGTACGTTTCGGTAGTGAAACTGTTTACAGAATAAGAGCGCCTTACGTATGGCTTTTACCTCCGCCTCGTAGGCCCAAAGAACACCAGCTGCTTCTGAGAACACTCCCAAGATCTGCCTAGAAGAATTTCTTAGAACCCCACCAACACCACTCACCCCCGGATTGCCCAAAGAAGAGCCATCCACAATGAATTTAAGGACATTTTCCGGAGGGGGGAACCAGAAGGCAGAGCGAGGTGAATTAAAAGTGGGCCTAAGTGAAATTGCCGAAAAGTTTAGAAGGAAATCAGTCATGGAGTAGGAACAATCCTTTTGCCATGCTTTAATCCACCAAGCGATCCTTGAGATGTGCATATCCCATATGTTTTCAGTGGCAAACCTCGTATTTTGAAAGATGAGATTATTTCTGTCTAACCAAATACTCCAGCATAAAGAAAAGGGAATCAGCTCCCATAATACATGATCAGAGATGCCCCTCAAATGAGTCCATTACAATTAAAATAAAATGAAATAAATAATTAAAAAATAAACACTTTAAAAATCTCTAAAATCCCTACTTAATTCAATTCACTCAGATCACTAAATTCACCCAGATCTTCTTCACCTTCACTAGAATCTCAAAATAACCCAAAATTTCAAAATCTCTTAACTTCTCAAAATAAAAACACATAGAATTTGATGAAACCCAGCAAATCAAAGATTTTTTCGGAAAAACAT
Organism: Lotus japonicus; assembly: GCF_012489685.1. NCBI lineage: Eukaryota > Viridiplantae > Streptophyta > Magnoliopsida > Fabales > Fabaceae > Lotus > Lotus japonicus. The sequence goes on along the minus strand of NC_080042.1, from coordinate 35,081,735 downwards.
GGAAAACAGAATATTTTATTGAAGGATAAACATCACAGATACATGGAGAACAAAAAAGAACCAACAAGAAAAGGAACAGAATAAGGGCCAACAAACCAATAGCAGAGGATGAGTGGTGCGATACCTCCTCCTTCCCCAATCTAAGATCCATCGTCGTTGTCCTATTCGTTTCTGGCATCCACAGTCACCGCCACAACCACCTCCTCTTCCAGAACCACTTAGGGCCGAACCTCACCGAGTCGGAGGCGATTGCGTCAGAGGTTGACCACCGTGTACGAAGGCCTCGATTGTGTGCTGCACCAAAACCGCTCCACCATCACCTTGCAAGAGATTTAAAACTTCTTGTCCTTCTTCGCCACTGAGAGAGACGAGGGGTCGGTGATGAGATCTGAGAGAGAGAGGTGAGAGGTAAGAGATAGTGGACTGGCGAAGGAGATGGCACACGTGAACCCCAAATAACCCAAGCCATAAACCACAACCCCAAAAGTCCAAATCCAGATCTGAAACCCTCTATGTTTGTTGTAACATCCCGAATTTCAGGTAGTCACAATAGTAACCGATTCTAAACTAAGTGCAGAAAATGCAAGTATTTTTTTTCTTTTTAAAGAAGGACTTGTCCAACAAGGACTTAATTCAAAACTTAAGACATAACCTGATATACCATATATATATATACATGTACAACCCCTACTGTAACTATAAGTGTCACCAGTACCTGCAAGTGACAGAAGTATGCCCGAAGGCAAAATGTACGCATCCAGTGATCAAGTGTAAGAGTTATAATTACAATTCTTCAAAGTGTGGGAGAATTAGCCCAAAACAGCCTCCTCAAGACCTCCTATCGTTCGACCACTCCCTGTGATTCTCATACAGAGAACCACCACACAAAAAGCAAAATGTCGGGAACCTACCGTGTCCCAAAATGTACAACTGACGAATCAGAGCTACGACTATATACACCTAACCTAGTCACCCGAAGAAGCGGGTCTTCCAACCCTCCTCCTCCTCCTCACTAGTGTAGTCGTCATCCTCGTTGTCAGAATCCACATTGGTCACGTCGACATCCAAATCCAGAACCTCTCTCCTCACAGTCCTACGCACTACCCTAGTCAAGCCTGTCTCCAAGTCAACCACGTCGGTGGCAATGTCCTCCTCCATCACGTGAACCAAAGGTTTCAAGTGATATCCACAAGAAGAAGTGGACACACCTAAACGAGTGGAAGGTGTGGCGACCGGCTCCTTCTTTGGCTCTATGAGCCTCGAAGAAGACGCAATGTCTGTAGTGTCAATGGCAACAGGAGGTGTCGGTCCATGGAGTGTTCCTGTAGCAGCGTCAATATCAGACGGGTCCTCCTCCTCAAAAGACAGCTGTGGTGAAGGTGGTCGCATCCTACAACCGGGTACAAAGCGAACCATAGGTGGCAAGTCAAAGCTAAGTGTATACTTCTGCAGTACTCCCTTCGTCAAGTCTCCATGCTCGTCAATCCTATCCTCCATCAGTCTCCCCTTGTAAGTCGTGCGGTGATTGGCGGGGTCCATCACCCAAGCGACAGGGTCGATCCGATCAATCATCTCGTAGCGAATCCCCCCGAAGGGTGAACTGTCGAGAACCACTCTCCTAGAGACATCTGACAGTTTGTCGACCGCCCAAACACAAACAATACACACAAGGCAAGGCGCGAGGGTCAACTCACAAAATAATGAATATAATACAGACAACAAATAAAGCATAAGGGGATAGATATATAGGTTCCATAAGTCTTATCATGGCATACAATATCATATCCTCAGATTACAATAATAACATTCATTAGACTTAATTTCAACTTTAGTCCCTGACGTTTACTAAAACCACGATTTTTGTCCCTCACCTAATTTAATTACAAAAATAGTCCCTCACGTTCCCTCCCGTTTGCAACGTTAGTCCTTCCGTCCAATTTTTAATAGAGAAGGCTTATGTGGCAACGCGCATGCCTCTCATGTGACCAAGAAAAATAATTTAACTGCACTTTTAGTCCCCTACTTATACACATTATGTAGTTTTGGTCCTTAAAGTTCAAAAAATGCATCCAAATTAATAAAAAAACAATAAAGAAATAGAAAATGATAACTATTCATCTTCTTCAAAAATTCTACTCAAATTAAAATTTATTTTACTATGCCTGATTATGATTTTATAAAATACTTATTTAAATTCTTATTCAGTAATGTTTTGATAACAATCATAATTGTTTCTCTTTCCATCCTATTTAATTTAAATTGAAATTATTTATATATAATCCTTCATTTTTTTTTCCGATATATTTTATATTAAGTTAAATGTATTGATTAAATATATTTTTATTATTCTATAAGTATAGACAAATCAATACATATGTTTTTAATTATTTAAAATTAAAATTTATAATATTATGCCTGAGTATGATTTAATAAATATGTAATTAAATTTGAAGAATATGAATACTTATCATTTTCTGGTTTTTTTTTGTTTTTATATAAATTTAAATGCAATTTTTGAACTTTAAGGACCAAAACTACATAATGTGTATAAGCTAGGGACTAAAAGTGCAATTAAATAATTTTTCTTGGTCACATGAGAGGCATGTGCGTTGCCACATAAGCCTTCTCCGTTAACAATTAGATGGAAGGACTAACGTTGCAAACGGGAGGGAACGTGAGGGACTATTTTTGTATTTAAATTAGGTGAGGGACTAAAATCGTGGTTTTGGTAAACGTTAGGTGTAAGATCAAGTTTTGATCGAGTAGTATAACTCTATGTTTTGATGATTACAAGTTAACATTTTAGTATGAACAATTATGGTACTCTAACGTGTTTTTCTGAGTGTGCTATTTACAGGCTCTGACCTCTATTTTATCTCACACAAATCAGAAGCACTGTGCTTAAAGAGTGACCCAAGCAACGCTTTCGCAACATCTATGTTCACTCTGAACAGTAGAAAAGCTTCAGAAGATCTGAAGTCAAACAAGCTCTGATATGGACTCAGTCACTTGAAGTTCTGAAGATCCAGACGTTCTGACAACCCAGACACTCTGAAGGTTCAGATGTTCTGATGGTGTAGAAGACTCTGAAGATCCAGAAGCTGAAAAGTGGAGACTCTGAAGTCCAAAAGCAAAATGGCTCTGAAGACCAAGTACTTCCCTCTGAGTTCTGATCAACGAGCTTCACAAGTTCCAACATGAAGCATTCCCCTGATCAGAAGTCTACTAGGTTAAAGGTCAAGTCACTTTCCAAAGTACAAAAGCAAATGTACTATCCTGACGACTACCTAACATTCTCAGCCACAGCAGAAGCTGGATTTTCCAGAACTGCCCTCCAACGGTAGCATTCTCATGCAGCGTTCAAACCCTATTCCTTGGAGTATAAATAGAGGCTGAAGATTGAAAGATGCGGTTGGAAGAATCTCACACGCGCAAGCTATATTCAAACCTTCTAAACATTCTTTCATCTGAATTCATTGTGTTTACTATTAGCTTTTCAGAAGCAATTTCTTTGTAAACATTCTTTCTTAAACAATTGTTTAGTTACCTTTAGGAGATCAAGTTTGATCGGATCCTAGAGAAGACTAAGAGAGTGAATCTTAGTGTGAGCTAAGTCAGTGTATTGTTAGTCACTTGTAGGTTTCAAGTGCAGTTGTAACAAGTACCTGATTAGTGGATTGCCTTCATTCTAAGAAGGAAGAAATCACCTTAACGGGTGGACTGTATTAGCTTGAGTGATTCATCAAGTGAACCAGGATAAAATCCTTGTGTGCTTTTCTATCTCTTATCTTAAGTACTTTATTTGTTCTCGAAAGATTTGCCAAAATCTTTAAGGTGGAAGTTTTATTCTGAAAACGTTATTCAAACCCCCCCTTTCTACCGTTTTTCATACCTTCAATTGGTATCAGAGCGCAAGTTCTGATTACCACACCTAACAGTGTTTAGTGATCCGGGCCGGTGTGAAAAACAATGGCTACCACCAGTGAAACGCAAAAAGATGGTTACAATGCAAAGCCTCCCATGTTCGATGGTCAAAGGTTCGAATATTGGAAAGATAGAATTGAGAGTTTCTTTCTGGGCTTCGATGCAGATCTCTGGGATATTATTGTGGATGGCTATGAGCGTCCAGTTGATGAAGAAGGCAAGAAAATCTCCAGATCAGAGATGACTGCTGAACAAAAGAAGCTTTACTCACAACACCACAAAGCTAGAGCTATTCTTCTGAGTGCCATTTCCTATGAAGAGTACCAGAAGATTACAGATCGTGAGTTTGCCAAGGGCATCTTTGAATCCCTGAAGATGTCTCATGAAGGAAACAAGAAATTCAAAGAATCAAAGGCGTTGTCTTTGATCCAGAAGTATGAGTCCTTCATCATGGAGCCTAACGAGTCCATAGAGGACATGTTTTCCAGATTTCAGTTGCTGGTAGCTGGAATAAGACCTCTCAACAAAAGCTACACTACAAAAGATCATGTCATAAGGGTCATCAGAAGTCTTCCTAAAAGCTGGATGCCTTTAGTGACCTCAATAGAGCTTACAAGAGATGTTGAGCGTATGAGTTTGGAAGAACTCATCAGCATACTGAAATGTCATGAGCTGAAACGCTCAGAGATGCAAGATCTGAGGAAGAAATCTATAGCCTTGGAATCTAAATCTGAGAAGGCTAAATCTGAGAAGTCAAAATCTCTCCAAGCTGAAGCAGAAGAATCTGAAGAAGCATCAGAAGATTCTGATGAAGATGAGTTGACTCTGATTTCAAAAAGGCTCAACCGTATCTGGAAGCACATGCAGAGCAAGTACAAAGGCTCTGGAAAGGCCAAAGGAAAGTCTGAATCCTCAGGCCAGAAGAAGTCCTCAATTAAGGAAGTCACATGCTTTGAGTGCAAAGAATCAGGGCACTACAAGAGTGACTGTCCAAAACTGAAAAAGGACAAGAGGCCAAATAAGCACTTCAAGACCAAGAAAAGTCTGATGGTGACTTTTGACGAATCAGAGTCAGAGGATGTTGACTCTGATGGTGAAGTTCAAGGACTCATGGCTATTGTCAAAGACAAAGGAGCAGAGTCAAAGGAAGCGGTTGACTCTGACTCAGCATCAGAAGGTATTCGCTTCTTTCTCAACCTCTGAACTGAAACATGCTTTGTCTGATATTATGGATAAGTATAACTCTTTATTGTCTAAGCATAAAAAGTTGAAAAAGGACTTATCTGCTGCTTCTAAGACTCCTTCTGAACATGAGAAAATTATTTCTGATTTGAAAAATGATAACCATGCTTTAGTTAATTCTAACTCTGTTCTTAAGAATCAGATTGCTAAGTTAGAAGAAATAATTGCTTATGATGCCTTTGATAGTAAGCATGAATCTAAATATGAAAAATCCTTTCAAAGATTCCTGGCTAAAAGCGTAGACAGAAGCTTAATGGCTTCAATGATCTATGGCGTAAGCAGAAATGGAATGCATGGCATTGGCTATTCTAAACCAATTAGAAATGAGCCTCCTATGCCTAAAGCTAAATCTTTATATGAATGCTTTGTTCCCTCTGGTACTATATTGCCTGATCCTTTACCTGCTGAAGTTGCTAAACCCCCTCTCAAAAAGGGATCTTTCTCCATGTCTAAATATCATGCAAAAATTCCTTTACATTACCATGTTGAGAAACCCAAGGTGATCAGAACCTCTGGGGTAACTAATAAGAGAGGACCCAGAAAGTGGGTACCTAAGGATAAAATTATCTATGTTGCAGATATCCTTGATAGCTCCATTGAAACACCAATCATGGTATCTGGACAGTGGATGCTCGCGTCACATGACGGGAGAAAGGCGTATGTTCCAAGAGCTAACACTTAAGCCTGGAGGCGAAGTTGGCTTTGGTGGCAACGAAAAGGGTAAAATTATTGGTACTGGTACTATTTGTGTAGATAGTAGTCCATGCATTGACAATGTTTTGTTGGTAGACGGCTTAACTCATAACTTATTGTCTATAAGTCAATTAGCTGACAAGGGTTATGATGTTATCTTCAATCAAAAGTCCTGCCGGGCTATAAGTCAGATCGATGGCTCTGTTCTGTTTAACAGCAAGAGGAAGAACAACATTTATAAGATCAGATTATCTGAGTTGGAGGCTCAGAATGTGAAGTGCCTTCTGTCTGTTAATGAAGAGCAATGGGTATGGCATAGACGGTTAGGGCATGCCAGTATGAGAAAGATTTCTCAGCTGAGTAAGCTAAACCTTGTCAGGGGCTTACCCACTCTGAAGTTCTCTTCAGACGCTCTTTGTGAAGCACGTCAGAAAGGCAAATTCACAAAAGTCCCTTTCAAGGCAAAGAATGTTGTCTCAACCTCAAGGCCGTTGGAACTTCTGCATATCGACCTGTTTGGACCAGTGAAAACTGAGTCCATAGGTGGCAAGAGATATGGGATGGTCATTGTTGACGACTATAGCCGCTGGACATGGGTAAAATTTCTAACCCGCAAGGACGAGTCTCATGATGTGTTCTCTACCTTCATAGCCCAAGTGCAAAACGAGAAGGCTTGTAGGATTGTGCGTGTCAGAAGTGACCATGGTGGAGAGTTTGAGAATGACAAGTTTGAGAGTCTGTTTGATTCCTATGGAATTGCACATGATTTCTCTTGTCCCAGAACTCCTCAACAAAATGGTGTTGTTGAGAGGAAGAACAGAACTCTTCAGGAGATGGCTAGAACCATGCTCCAAGAAACTGGCATGGCTAAGCACTTTTGGGCAGAGGCAGTAAACACAGCGTGTTACATTCAGAACAGAATCTCTGTGAGACCAATTCTGAATAAGACTCCTTATGAATTGTGGAAGAATATAAAACCCAACATTTCTTATTTTCATCCTTTTGGTTGTGTTTGTTATGTTCTTAACACTAAGGATAGATTGCATAAGTTTGATGCTAAATCGTCTAAATGCTTATTACTTGGTTACTCTGATAGATCTAAAGGGTTTAGATTTTATAATACTGATGCTAAAACAATTGAAGAATCTATACATGTTAGATTTGATGATAAGCTTGACTCTGATCAGTCAAAGCTAGTTGAGAAGTTTGCAGATTTAAGCATAAATGTTTCTGACAAAGGCAAAGCTCCAGAGGAAGCTGAGCCAGAGGAAGATGAACCAGGAGAAGCTGGTCCCTCTGATTCACAATCTCAGAAGAAGAGCAGAATCACTGCGGCTCATCCTAAGGAATTGATTCTGGGCAACAAAGATGAACCAGTCAGAACCAGATCAGCCTTCAGACCCTCTGAAGAGACCTTGCTTAGTCTGAAAGGATTGGTGTCCTTAATTGAACCCAAGTCAATTGATGAAGCTCTTCAGGACAAGGACTGGATTCTGGCTATGGAAGAAGAACTGAATCAATTTTCCAAGAATGATGTTTGGAGCCTAGTGAAGAAACCTCAAAGTGTCCATGTAATTGGAACCAAATGGGTGTTCAGAAACAAGTTGAATGAGAAAGGTGATGTAGTCAGAAACAAGGCAAGGCTAGTTGCTCAAGGCTACAGTCAGCATTCTTGGCGGATCCTTCCTCATTCTTCTGCATTCTTGGCGCTGCTCCACTCTTTCCTTCTCCAGACGATCCAGTGTATACTCTATGTTGCCGAGCTTGATGCTCAGCTCATACTTCTCCAGACTATCTTCTGTCGTCTTGAGTCTCTTTTCCACAGTCTTCTTCTCTTCCAGCAGATTCAGCTCCAGCTGGCAAAGCTCCTGAATCTCCTCCACGAAGCAGAGGAACTCCTTCAGATCTTTCACCATCTCTGGACCAAGATCTTCTTCCAGCAGTGTTTTCGTCAGCTCGTGTATGGTCTTTGTACCATCAGGATGCCAAATATTGAGGAACATATCTTCCTCAAAAGCCTTCCTTCTGAGCTCTTCTAATGCAATCCTGTATCATGCCATTTTTTGGAATTGATTGAGTTGTGAAGCTTACCCTCTTCTTAATCGCTTTATATAAGCTTCATCCTATCTTTGGAAGTTATTGCTCCTACAGTTTCTCGAGGTTAAGTCCTTGGTAACTGAAGCATCTCTTTACTCCCGTGGCCGGTGGTAAACGGTCTTCATTCGCATTAACTCCCTTCTTTAATTCGCTTAATTCTCTTTCATGCATAGTTTATTTCTCCATCCTTTTGAAACTTAGACCTTCTCTAAGGGGGAGTACCTTGTACTTCAAGCTAAGTTTTTCACACCCCATACTTTTTGCTTATGACAAAAAGGGGGAGTACACCCAGTTTTTGATGTGTAAGCTGTGTTAGTGTGATTTATTTTTCTTTTGGAGAATTTAAGAGTTCCACCTTTATGACCATAGATGTGTCACTGGCAAATACAAGGAATACATTTCACTTCTTCTGAAGTGATTCTATTTGACTCTGATACCACTTATTGTTGACTCTGAATACTTATGCGCTCTGATTATTTCAATTCATCAATGTCATGTATTTTCACTCTGAACTCTTACATTATTTAGCTCATAATCTAGACATTTCTAACGTTTTCATTAAGTCTTAGATTCAGGGGGAGCTATGCTCAGAATCAAGCTGTGACTTGGATTCAGAATGAGCAAAACAAACTATTCACATCAGGATATGTTTAATTCTATTTCTCTAAACTCTGAGTGAATTCAGTTTATTGTTTAAGAATTGTTCATCAAAATACTTGGTTTTGTCATCATCAAAAAGGGGGAGATTGTAAGATCAAGTTTTGATCGAGTAGTACAACTCTATGTTTTGATGATTACAAGTTAACATTTTAGTATGAACAATTATGGTACTCTAACGTGTTTTTCTGAGTGTGCTATTTACAGGCTCTGACCTCTATTTTATCTCACACAAATCAGAAGCACTGTGCTTAAAGAGTGACCCAAGCAACGCTTTCGCAACATCTATGTTCACTCTGAACAGTAGAAAAGCTTCAGAAGATCTGAAGTCAAACAAGCTCTGATATGGACTCAGTCACTTGAAGTTCTGAAGATCCAGACGTTCTGACAACCCAAACACTCTGAAGGTTTAGATGTTCTGATGGTGTAGAAGACTCTGAAGATCCAGAAGCTGAAAAGTGGAGACTCTGAAGTCCAGAAGCAAAATGGCTCTGAAGACCAAGCTCTTCCCTCTGAGTTCTGAATCAGAAGGTACAACGGTCAGAGGATCCCTGCTTCCCTCTGACTCTGATCAACGAGCTTCACAAGTTCCAACATGAAGCAATCCCCTGATCAGAAGTCTACTAGGTTAAAGGTCAAGTCACTTTCCAAAGTACAAAAGCAAATGTACTATCCTGACGACTACCTAACATTCTCAGCCACAGCAGAAGCTGGATTTTCCAGAACTGCCCTCCAACGGTAGCATTCTCATGCAGCGTTCAAACCCTATTCCTTGGAGTATAAATAGAGGCTGAAGATTGAAAGATGCGGTTGGAAGAATCTCACACGCGCAAGCTATATTCAAACCTTCTAAACATTCTTTCATCTGAATTCATTGTGTTTACTATTAGCTTTTCAGAAGCAATTTCTTTGTAAACATTCTTTCTTAAACAATTGTTTAGTTACCTTTAGGAGATCAAGTTTGATCGGATCCTAGAGAAGACTAAGAGAGTGAATCTTAGTGTGAGATAAGTCAGTGTATTGTTAGTCACTTGTAGGTTTCAAGTGCAGTTGTAACAAGTACCTGATTAGTGGATTGCCTTCATTCTAAGAAGGAAGAAATCACCTTAACGGGTGGACTGAATTAGCTTGAGTGATTCATCAAGTGAACCAGGATAAAATCCTTGTGTGCTTTTCTATCTCTTATCATAAGCACTTTATTTGTTCTCGAAAGATTTGCCAAAATCTTTAAGGTGGAAGTTTTATTCTGAAAACGTTATTCAAACCCCCCCTTTCTACCGTTTTTCATACTTTCATTAGGGACTAAAGTTGCAATTAAGCCTTCATTATTTATCAATTCATCAAATAATAACATAACGATGTTCATTAACATCCAATCGTCAAGTCATCAAATGCATGGTATGAAATGCAATGTCATGCTAAAAAAATGCTCTAGAAGGCTGGGCACCATCAAGTAAGTCATAACACAGACCCTTGTGTTTAACCACTCCACTCGGGTGTCGCTTACTACCTAATTGTAGTGAGATCGACCTTAACCCGTAGGTTAGCTACTAAGTCTGCTACGTAAGAACACTCTTGGTGTTCTTATGTGGAAACCCGATCTTCCGATCCCACTGGCTCCACCGAGGTCCGGTGTCCCGCCGCATAACCTCAAACATTAATGACGTATCGTCCTCACAACGCAATATGGTTAGCCACAACATTGTAAAATGATTTCTATTCCTTTTTGTCTCTAACTCTATAAGTCTTAAGATTCCATCAAACCCATGTAATCATTCTAAAACGTCAAAGGTTCAAATCTTGGTCCGACCTGTTAATCATTCATTTAAAATTTTGATCACTAGCATGGCCTAACCTCACGTTTCCCCACACTCCGACGATCCATACATATATATATATATATATATATATATATATATATATATATATGTATATAATTGCACGATTTAGTTAGTACAATCCAACAAACATATTTGCAGATATCAACACATCCTATAATTAACCACTTAGCACATATAAAACATGTGATTCAGTCAACATTAACCATAGAAACAATCAAACATAAACACATATGTTGGCCGAAGCCCCAAAAAACGGAGACACAAGTCTCAAGGTTTAACAACGGCCGAAACCTCAGAAAATATTTTCCAATTCAGCTCAATCAACATCATCACAATCGAATAAGCAAGTCGAAGCTATTGACGCCTAAGTCATTAGCTAGCAAGTAAGTTTCCCTCACCTCTAAGTTGTCCAACTTCACAGTGCAGGGGTTCTTCACTCGCTTTCTCGCTAGCTCCCAAGGTTTCCAAAACCAAACCTTTGAGCAAACATAACATTATTCAGTCGAAACAAGTAAATACAATGTAAACAGTATTAACTAACGTCAGACGAAACTTTAAAGGATTCAGAGTATGATAATCTAAGACGAAAGGAAGAGTTTTTGCGATAAAGATTTTCTGCCCCTCTCACAATGGTGCTCTCGGCCACTCCCCCCTTTTTAGCGTTTCCGTGCTTTTTCTTCGATCTAATTTCATTCCTAGGTAATCTCGGGTCATAACTAGGGTCAAACAATGCTCGGAAAATTATCAGAATTGAAATGCCAATAGGGGTATTTGGGCCAAGATTTTAGCCTCAAAAACTCAAAGTTGAAATTTTGAAAAAGCAAATCGATAGGGTTGTAGAGAATGCAGTTTATAGCAACTAATCCTAAAGGCACTAGGTTAAGTCGTGAATTTTTGGTTCAAAAAGCAAACTCACAGAGAAATGGGTTTTTTAGTTAGATTTTCAGATCTACAACGACTCGGTGAAAATCTAAGCACACCGGCGGTGAATATGGAACGCAGGAAAGGTATAGAAGATGATTGAAAGAAGAAATCGAATTAAAAAGATGTTTTTGCAAAATGCTCAAAACTTTGAGCACAAAAAGATATAGAGAAACACAACGGAAAACAGAAACGGAGGCAAGCAGTAGAAAGGTTACCTCGTTGCCGATCCAATGCAACTAAAATCGGGTCGATCAGACAAGAATCGGGAATTTTCTCTCCTCCTCTCTCTCTACCCGAGACTCTCTCTCTCTCTCTCTTGGTGGGAAATGAGATATTTTCTCATTTCCCTTCCTTTTATAGCGGAGGGGAAAAAAGGAAAAACGAAGGTTTCGCGGATCCAGTCATCCTGACACTTTCATCTGCTGATAAGAAGTGAATATTTTGCGATAGAATGCCAAAACTCAAAACGAGGTTCTTTAAATTGAAGAAAACGATTCTTTAAATTGAAGAAAACGACTCAAAACGAGGATGAAGAAACTTCCTTCTGGAGAAAGATCGCAATCGTCGAAAGAAATGAGGCCCCGCGGATGGAAACTTCATTAAAAGCTTCGAATAGAAAAACTCTTCATTCAGGGTCTTAATTAAAGTCCCCGAGAAGATAAAGCCTAGCTTCGACGGACTTCCGGGAAGCCAAGCCTATTGTGTGTACAGTGAAGGTATGAAAAACGGTAGAAAGGGGGGGGGGGTTTGAATAACGTTTTCAGTACAAAACTACCACCTTAAAGATTTTGACAAATCTTTCGAGAACTTAAGTGCAAAAGATAAGAGATAGAAAAGCACACAAGGATTTTATCCTGGTTCACTTGATAAATCACTCAAGCTACTCCAGTCCACCCGTTAAGGTGATTTCTTCCTTCTTAGAATGAAGGCAATCCACTAATCAGGTAAGAGTTACAACTGCACTTGAAACCTACAAGTGACTAACAATTACACTGACTTAGCTCACACTAAGATTCACTCTCTTAGTCTTCTCTAGGATCCGATCAAACTTGATCTCCTAAAGGAACTACCACTAAGATTCACTCTCTTAGTCTTCTTTAGGATCCGATCAACCTTGATCTCCTAAAGGAACTAAACAAACTGTTTATCAAAGAAATGTTTACAAGAGATTTGCTTCTAAAAAGCTGGTAGTAAACACTATGAATTTCAGATGAAAGAAAGCTTAGAATATTTTGAATATCTTGCGCGTGTGTTACTTCTTGTATTCTCTCAGCCGCTTCTTTCAATCTTCAGCCTCTATATATACTCCAAGGATTAGGGTTGAGCGTTGCATGGGAAATGCTACCGTTGGAGGGCAGTTCTGGAAAATCCAGCTTCTGCTGTGGCTGAGAACGTTAGGTAGGTCGTCAGGAAGGTACACTTGCTTTTGTACTTGGATAGCGACTTGACCTTTTAACCTAGGAGACTTCTGATCAGGGGAATACTTCATATTGGAACTTGTGAAGCCGGTTGATCAGAGTCAGAGGGAAAGCACAGATCCTCTGACCATTGTATCTTCTGATTCTGAACTCAGAGGGAAGAACATGGCCTTCAGAGTTTCTTGCTTCTGGACTTCAGAGTTTCCACTATTCAGCTTCTGGATCTTCAGAGTCTTCTACACCATCAGAACATCTGAACCTTCAGTGTTTCTTGGCTATCAGAACTTCTGGATCTTCAGAGCTTCTAGCGACTGAGTCCTCATCAGAGTTTGTATAGCTTCAGAACTTCTGAAGCTTTTCCACTATTCATACTGAACATGGTGAATGCGAAAGCGTTGCTTGGGTTACCCTTTATACACAGTGCTTCTGATTTGTGTGAGATTGAATTGAGGTCAGAGCCTGTAAATAGCACACTCAGAAAAACACGTTAGAGTACCACAATTGTTCATATCAAAAGGTTAACTTGTAATCATCAAAACATGAGTTGTACTACTAGATCAAAACTTGATCTTACAATCTCCCCCTTTTTGATGATGACAAAACTAAGATTTTTGATGAACAATTCTTAAACAATAAACTGAATTCACTCAGAGTTTGGAGATATAGAATAAGACTTATCCTGATGTGAATAGTTTATCTTGCTCATTCTGAATTCAAGTCACTGCTTGATTCTGAGCTTAGCTCCCCCTGAATCTAATACTTGATGAAAACATTGGTAAAGTCTAGATTCTGAGCTAAAACATATAAGAGTTCAGAGTGAAAAGCTTATGACATAGATGAAAAACGAATAATCAGAGCGCATAAGTGATCAGAGTCATGGACAAGGTATCAGAGTCTTGGGTATCAGAGTCAACTTAGAATCACTTCAGAAGAAGTGAAATGTATTCCTTGTATTTGCCCAGTGACACATCTATGGTCATGAAGGTGGAACTCTTAAAATCTCCAAAAGAAAAATAAGTCACACTAACACATCTTACACATCAAAAACTGGGTGTACTCCCCCTTTTTGTCATAAGCAAAAAGCTTGGGGTGTGAAAAACTCAGCTTGAAGTACAAGGTACTCCCCCTTAGAGAAGGTCTAAGTTTAAAAGAAAAAGAAAGCGATGTAAGAATCAGAGTTAGGCGAAAATAAATAGAGGAGTTAATGCAAGGGATGAGCGTTTACCACCGGTCAAGTGAGTAAATAGAAGGGTCAGTTACCAAGAACTTAACCTCGAGAAACTGTAGGAGCATTAACTTTCAGAGAGAAAGTGAAGCCTATAAAAAGCGTTGGAGAGAAAGGTAAGCTTCACACCTCGAATAATTTTCAAAAAAAAATGGCATCATACAACGTAGCACTAGAAGAACTGAGGAAGAAGGCCTTTGAAGAGGACTTGTTCCTGAACATCAGGCATCCAGAGGGTGAAACTACCATCGCGGAGCTGACACGGACACTGCTGGAAGAGGACCTGCGTCCAGAGTTGGAGAGGGACCTAAAGGAATTTCTTGCCTTCGTGGAGGAGGTGCAAGAACTCAGCCGGCTTGAACTCAAGCTGCTGGAAGAAAAAGAAATCTTGGAAGAGAAGCTCAGGACTTCAGAAGAGATTCTGGAGAAAGATGAGCTAGAGGTCAGACTCAACAACATCCAGCATGTACTGGAGCGTCTGGAGAAGAATAGGTCAGAGCAGCGCCAGGAATGCAGAAGAATGAGGAAGGATCCTCCATTCTAGAGTTATATGATGTAAAGAATGTGATGTAAACATAGAACAATTATGAATAAAACAAGTTTTGCAAACATATGTGACACAAATATATATAGATATATGCATATAGAATCACAAACGAACAAATGAAAATAAGTAAATAAAAAGGAAACAGAGTTTAACAAAAAGGAAAACAAAGTAAACGAAAGAAGAAAAAGAAGAGATCCTAAGACTAAGGTTTGTCAGTGCGGCGCAGAAGTTCCATCATCATTTGCTTCATCTCAATCAGCATGGATTCATGAGTGTCAAGACGTTGTTCCATGATGTCGAGTCTGGATGAGCTTGTCTGAGTAGAGCTGGAAGGAACGTTCTGAGTAGCTTGAGGTTCTGGAATGGAAGCAGAAGCAGCAGGAGTAAACATAACTGGTGCAAGTAGCTCTGCCTCAGCCTCAGCTTCAAGACGCTCTGCCTCAAGTCTGGCTTGTTCAGCCTTAGCTGCTGCTTGACGTGCAGCTTCTTCTTCTTGTTCTTTCTTTCTCTTGGCTTCTTCAATGGCTTCAAGAAGCTTGTTTCTCTGTTCTAGTTCGTGAAGAGCCACCCTCCTAGCAAACCTTTGCTTTGCAGCCTCAATGCTCTGACTTCCCTCTGCATGCAGGAGCTGCAGCATAACGGGAAACTGAGCCACCAGCCAAGTGCTCAAGTTGTTCCACTCATCAGCCACATGTTCAGCATTCTCACTGAGGTCAGTCTGACCGTGCACATTGCGGAGCCTCAAGGAGGCTTCATGATTGAAGATATTGATGCACTCAGAGAGAGATGTGGGTTGAAGGTGAGTATAGGGAATTATGGAGAGGTTGGTTTCAGGAGAGGCTGGGTGATTGCTGCTATGAGCTTCAGAGGCCCCTTGTGGAGAACCAATGTTAATTATGGGAGCATTGGGTTCAGAGGTTCCACGGTGAGGGTCTGAAGTTTCAACCAGAGGGTGAGGTGATCTAACCGAGGATTGGTTAGACACTGAGCGTTCGAGTTCAGAGTCTGGTTGAATTGGCTCTTGTTGGTCAGGGACAGGGTGAGCTTGTTGAACTAGAGGGTCTGCCTCTTGGATAGGATTGGCCAAGATAGGTTCATCTGGGTCAACTAGACGTTCAGGTCTAGGGCCAGGATATTGCCTAGGGCTTGGACAGGTAAGGTAATATTCTTCCAAGGCAGATACCTTCTCTTTCCTAACCTCCATGAATTTTCTAATTGATTCAGAGGTATTGGAGGGAGGAGAGTCAATGACATTGATGGGGAAGGATACAGGGGTGAAGGCTGTTGAAGAGTCTGTATCCGTGGTTCTGGCGGCAGGACGTGCTGATGCTCTGGGAGCAGAGTGATCAGACGTTCTGGGTTGTGGTTCTGTTTGGTTGGGCTCGGGTTGGTCTTGGATGATGGGTTCAGAAGGTAATGGGTCGTATGGAATGGTAAGGAGAGAGGTTGGATCTTCTGACCTAGAGGGTTGGTTCTGAAGCAAATTCCAGAGTGGTGCTTCAGTAGGAGAAGGTTGAAAGAATGAAGATCTTGGGAAATGTGGTGGAGAGGTGGTTTGTGCGGCTGGTTGGGTTTCAGGAATAGGAGTGAGGGGATTTGAAGAGTGTTGGAGTAAGGCAGAAATTGGGAGTGCATCAAATAAATTCAAATCATCATCAGAGGCAAGTGCAGGCTTACTTGTATGTGTTGATGATCGAGTCACTCTGGCAGGAGGTTCAGTCCTTCTGACCGCTGCAGCAGCTGGTTCCACCCGAGTAGGCTTCACCACAATTTTGACTTTCTTCTGCTTCTTCTTTGGAGGACCATCCTCACTATCATCACCATCATCATCATCAGGCTTGCTCTTCGCCTTCTTGACCAGAGGGACATCAGATTCCTCTGAGGATTCGTCCAGAACCATCTTCCTCTTGGTTTTCTTCTTGGGAGGAGAAGGAAACTCTGGAGCTGGTGGAAGTCTGCTGACGAAATCATCAAGGTCAATCTCGAATCCTTGAGCCCTGAGGTCTTCAACATAGCATCTGATGGCTTCAGGATGGTCTGCTTGAGTCCACAGAGGGTAGTCATTCAGAGGCATTCTTCTTCCTCTGATCTCAGAAGATGTGTCCTCATGAGCAGGAGCAATCTTCTTCTGGATTAAGCCCATTTCTTCAGAGAGTTGGCAGTGAAGACATCACTGACAATTGTGCTCAAGTCCTCTGTGCAACCAGCATTGATCAAATCTTGCACCAGGTTGCTTTCAATGAGAAAGTCTGAGAGCAGCCTCCCAAAAGGGATATATTTGATGGCTGACTTGATGGAGGCGGTGGTGCGAGACTTCCGGATGCATTCCTTCAAATAGGAGAACAGGAAGTAGGGAAGGCAGATCTTCTCCTTGTCTTGAATGAAGAACAGCATCGCCTTCTGGTTGAAGTTGATGTAGTCTGGAGAACTGCCCTTTGGTCGCTGATTGATGCAGTTGAGCAGGATCTTGTGCCAGATCCTGAGTTTGGGGTGAAGGTCCATCACCTTGTAGCTCGTCTTGCCCGGTTTGAAGGTGGTGTACAGGGCCTTGTTGACTATGTCCTTGGTTCTGGGTTTCAGCTTCGATTCCGTCAGTGAGAACCGATACCCATGAGCAGTTTCTGCACCTAGCAGATTCACGAATGACTTCTCCGTGATGATGATCTTCCTACCCAGTATGTAAGAGACCACCTGAGTGTCATCACAGTCGGCGTGCTTCCAGAATTCCTTTACCAGCTTCTCATACACCGGTCCTCGAAGTCGATTGAAGTAGTTTCCCCAACCTTGAGCTTGGACTTCAGGACGAAGATCAAACCCATTTGCAGCCAAGTTGTCGAGGTTGAATCTCCATTCTGCCAGGACTTGGAGTTCCTCAGGAGGAAATACACAGTGAACGGCACAGCCCCGTTCTGCAATAGGAACAACCTGCTCTTGAGCTTGAACTTGTTCTTGTGCCGGATTCTCAGAGCCTCGTTGACCCGTTGCCAAACCGACTACCATGTGAGGGAACTGAGGTGCATCTGCAGTGGATCTTCTGGTTTGTCTCACCATTTTGAAGAGGTTGAAGGTTTGAGGTAGAGGATGAAGGATGAAGAACGGTAGAAAATGAAGTTTGAAGGATGAAGAGAGATCGAGAGAGAAATCAAGAAGGAGGCGGTTTTGAAAAGCAGAGAGTGCGAGAGTGAAAACCGGAAGTGAGAGAGAACGTGTGTGTATAGTGGGTTTTATCAAATAACCGTTGTTGATTCAAAAAGCACTTTAAGATCAACGGTTGAAAATTAAAGATAGATAGTAACAGTAAAATACACAATCACACACAGGAGATAAGCATATCTACACGCAATCATAACAGACTGTCACACGGGCACAAGGAACTATGCATCAGAAATTCTGACGCACGTGTTGTTGTCTCAGCTTCAGAGTCAGTACCAGTGGGCACACACACTCTGATTGAGTTACCTTCTGGACTAGACATCTTCTGATCAAGAAGTATCATAGTCAGAGGTTCTGATCCATCTTCACTCTGGACAAAAGTCCATGTTTAGATTTTTCAGAATAAACTTAAATCTATCTTCAGCTAAGGGCTTTGTAAAGATGTCTGCCCATTGATGGTCAGTATCAACAAACTTCAGAAGAAGTACGCCCTTCTGTACATAATCTCTAATAAAATGATACTTTACCTCAATGTGCTTTGCCCTTGAATGCAAGATAGGATTCTTACTCAATGAGATTGCAGCAGTGTTATCACAATAGATTGGGATATTGCTCTCAAGGATCTGATAGTCCTCCAGCTGATGTTTCATCCAGAGCATCTGAGTGCTGCATATTGCTGCTGAGATATATTCTGCCTCTGCAGTTGATAGTGCAATGGTTGATTGCCTCTTGCTTGCCCATGAGACTAGATTGCTTCCCAGAAATTGACAATTTCCAGAAGTACTTTTTCTCTCTGTTCTATCTCCAGCATAATCAGCATCACAATAACATGAAAGCTTATACTCTGATGTTTTCTTATACATCAAGCCAAGGTTAGTGGTGCCTTTCAGATACCTTAGGATCCTCTTAACAGCAGTTAAGTGGGTTTCCCTTGGATCTGATTGGAAACGAGCACATAAATGAACACTAAATAATATGTCTGGCCTAGATGCAGTTAAGTATAGAAGTGAACCTATCATGCCACGATAGAGCTTCTGACATACTTTACCACTTTTATCTTCTTTTTCCAGAATGCATGTTGGATGCATTGGAGTCTTGGCCACTGTAGATTCCAGCATATTGAACTTCTTCAGAAGTTCTTTAGTGTACTTGCTCTGATGGATATATGTTCCTTCTGGTGTTTGATCAACTTGTATTCCCAGAAAGTACTTTAATTCTCCCATCATACTCATCTCAAATTCAGCCTGCATCATCTCAGAAAATTCTTTGCATAGAGATTGATTAGCAGAACCAAATATAATATCATCAACATAAATTTGCACAATTAAGATATCATCTTTATAAGCCTTGCAAAAGAGAGTTGTATCTACTTTACCCCTTACAAACTCATTCTCCAGAAGGAATGAGCTAAGTCTCTCATACCATGCTCTGGGAGCTTGCTTCAGACCGTAGAGTGATTTCTTCAATTTGAACACATGGTCTGGTTTCTTTTCATCTTCAAAACCTGGGGGTTGATGAACATAGACTTCCTCTGAGATATAACCATTTAGGAAGGCACTCTTTACGTCCATCTGATGTAGAATTATGTTGTGATTTACTGAGAAAGAAATCAATAGTCTGATTGCCTCCAGTCTTGCTACTGGAGCAAATGTTTCAGTGTAGTCTATTCCTTCCTGCTGGCTGTAGCCTTGAGCAACTAGCCTTGCCTTGTTTCTGACTACATCTCCTTTCTCATTTAGCTTGTTTCTGAATACCCATTTCGTTCCAATAACATGGACATTCTCAGGCTTCTTCACTAAGCTCCAAACATCGTTCTTGGAGAATTGATTCAATTCTTCTTCCATGGCCAGAATCCAATCCTTGTCCTGAAGAGCTTCATCTATGGACTTGGGTTCAATTAAGGACACCAATCCTTTCAGACTCAGCAAGGTCTCTTCAGAGGGTCTGAAGGCAGATCTGGTTCTGACTGGTTCATCTTTGTTGCCCAGAATCAATTCCTTAGGGTGAGCTGCAGTGATTCTGCTCTTCTTCAGAGTTTGTGAGTTAGAGGGACCAGCTTCTTCCTCTGGTTCATCTTCCTCTGGCTCAACTTCCTCTGGAGCTTTGCCTTTGTCAGAAACATTAATACTTAAATCTGCAAACTTTTCAACTAGCTTTGACTGGTCAGAGTCAAGCTTATCATCAAATCTAACATGAATAGATTCTTCAATAGTCTTAGCATCAGTATTATAAAATCTAAAACCTTTAGATCTATCAGAATAACCAAGTAATAGACACTTAGAAGACTTAGCATCAAATTTATGCAATCTATCCTTAGTATTGAGAACATAACAAACACAGCCAAAAGGATGAAAATAAGAAATGTTGGGTTTTATGTTCTTCCACAATTCATAAGGAGTCTTATTCAGAATTGGTCTCACAGAGATTCTATTCTGAATGTAACATGTTGTATTTACTGCCTCTGCCCAAAAGTGCTTAGCCATGCCAGTTTCTTGGAGCATGGTTCTAGCCATCTCCTGAAGAGTTCTGTTCTTCCTCTCAACAACGCCATTTTGTTGAGGAGTTCTGGGACAAGAGAAATCATGTGCAATTCCATAGGAATCAAACAGACTCTCAAACTTGTCATTCTCAAACTCTCCACCATGGTCACTTCTGACACGCACAATTCTACAAGCCTTCTCGTTTTGGACTTGAGCAATGAAGGTAGAGAACACAGCATGAGACTCATCCTTGCGGGTTAGAAACTTTACCCATGTCCAGCGGCTATAGTCATCAACGATAACCATCCCATATCTCTTGCCACCTATAGACTCAGTTTTCACTGGTCCAAACAGGTCGATATGCAGAAGTTCTAACGGCCTTGAGGTTGAGACAACATTCTTTGCCTTGAAAGGGACTTTTGTGAATTTGCCTTTCTGACATGCTTCACAAAGAGCGTCTGAAGCGAACTTCAGATTGGGTAAGCCCCTGACAAGGTTTAGCTTGCTCAGCTGAGAAATCTTTCTCATACTGGCATGCCCTAACCGTCTATGCCATACCCACTGCTCTTCATTAACAGACAGAAGGCACTTCACATTCTGAGCCTCCAACTCAGATAATCTAATCTTATAAATGTTGTTCTTCCTCTTGCTGTTAAACAGAACAGAGCCATCGATCTGACTTACAGCCCGGCAGGACTTTTGATTGAATATAACATCATAACCCTTGTCAGCTAGTTGACTTATAGACAATAAGTTATGTGTTAAGCCGTCTACCAATAAAACATTATCAATGCATGGACTACTATCTACACAAATAGTACCAGTACCAATAATTTTACCCTTTTCATTTCCTCCGAAGCCAACTTCGCCTCCAGGCTTAAGTTTCAGCTCTCGGAACATACGCTTTTCTCCCGTCATGTGACGCGAGCATCCACTGTCCAGATACCATGATTGGTGTTTCAGTGGAGCTATCAAGGATATCTGCAACATAGATAATCTTGTCCTTAGGTACCCACTTTCTGGGTCCTCTTTTGTTAGTTACCCCAGAGGTTCTGATCACCTTGGGTGTCTCAACATAATATTTTAAAGGAATATTTGCATGATATTTAGTCATAGAGAAAGATCCCTTTTTAAGAGGGTTTTTAGCAACTTTAGCAGGTACAGGATCAGGCAATATGGTACCAGAGGGAACAAAGCATTCATATAAAGATTTAGCTTTAGACACAGAAGGCTCATTTCTAATTGGTTTAGAATAGCCAATGCCATGCATTCCATTTCTGCTTACACCATAGATCATTGAAGCCATTAAGCTTCTATCTACGCTTTTAGCCAGGAATCTTTGAAAAGATTTTTCATACTTAGATTCATGCTTACTATCAGAGGCATCGCAGGCAATAACTTCTTCTAACTTAGCAATTTGATTCTTAAGCACAGAGTTAGAGTTAACCAAAGCATGATTATCATTTTTCAAATCATATATGATTTTCTCATGTTCAGAAGGAGTTTTAGAAACAGCAGATAAGTTCTTTTTCAGCTTCTTATGCTTAGACAACAAGGAGTTATACTTATCCATGATATCAGACAAAGCATGTTTCAGTTCAGAGGTAGAGAAGGAAGCAAATACCTCATGTTCATCGTCAGAGTCTGGATCTCCTTCTGATTCTGAGTCAGAGTCAACAGCTTCCTTTGACTCTGCTCCTTTGTCTTTGACAATGGCCATGAGTCCTTGGACTTCACCATCAGAGTCAACATCCTCTGACTCTGATTCATCGAATGTCACCATCAGACTCTTCTTGGTCTTGAAGTGCTTCTTTGGCTTCTTGTCCTTCTTCAATTTTGGACAGTCACTTTTGTAGTGCCCTGATTCTTTGCACTCAAAGCAAGTGACTTCCTTGATTGATGACTTCTTCTGACCTGAGGATTCAGACTTTCCTCTTGCCTTTCCAGAGCCTTTGAACTTGCTCTGCCTGTGCTTCCAGATGCGGTTGAGTCTCTTGGAGATCAGAGTCAGCTCATCTTCATCAGAATCTTCTGATGCTTCTTCAGATTCTTCTTCTTCAGCTTGAAGAGCCTTTGACTTCTCAACTTTAGCCTTTTCAGATTTGGATTTCAAGGCTATGGATTTTTTTCTCAGATCTTGCATCTCTGAGCGCTTCAGCTCATGGCATTTCAAAATGCTGATGAGTTCTTCTAAACTCATATTCTCAACGTCTCTCGTGAGCTCTATTGAAGTCACCAAAGGCATCCAACTTTCAGGAAGACACCTGATGACCCTTATGACATGATCTTTTGTTGTGTAGCTCTTGTTGAGAGGATGTATGCCAGCTACAAGCAGTTGAAATCTGGAGAACATTTCTTCAATGGACTCATTTGGCTCCATGATGAAGGATTCATACTTTTGGATCAAAGACAATGCCTTTGATTCTTTGACTTTCTTGTTTCCTTCATGAGACATCTTCAGAGAATCAAAAATGCCTTTAGCAAACTCACGATCTGTAATCTTCTGGTACTCCTCATAGGAAATAGCACTTAGAAGAATTGCTCTTGCTTTGTGATGTTGTGAGTACAGCTTCTTTTGATCTGCAGTCATCTCTGACCTTGGGATCTTCTTGCCATCTGCATCAACTGGACGCTCGTAGCCATCCACAATAATATCCCAGAGATCTGCATCGAAACCCAGAAAGAAACTTTCCAGTCTATCTTTCCAATATTCGAACCTTTGACCGTCGAACATGGGAGGCTTTGCATTGTAACCATCTCTTTGAGTTTCACTAGTGGTGGCAGCCATTGTTTTTCACACCGGCCCGGATCACTGAACACTGTTAGGTGTGGTAATCAGAACTTGCGCTCTGATACCAATTGAAGGTATGAAAAACGGTAGAAAGGGGGGGGTTTGAATAACGTTTTCAATACAAAACTACCACCTTAAAGATTTTGACAAATCTTTCGAGAACTTAAGTGCAAAAGATAAGAGATAGAAAAGCACACAAGGATTTTATCCTGGTTCACTTGATAAATCACTCAAGCTACTCCAGTCCACCCGTTAAGGTGATTTCTTCCTTCTTAGAATGAAGGCAATCCACTAATCAGGTAAGAGTTACAACTGCACTTGAAACCTACAAGTGACTAACAATTACACTGACTTAGCTCACACTAAGATTCACTCTCTTAGTCTTCTCTAGGATCCGATCAAACTTGATCTCCTAAAGGACTTACCACTAAGATTCACTCTCTTAGTCTTCTTTAGGATCCGATCAACCTTGATCTCCTAAAGGAACTAAACAAACTGTTTATCAAAGAAATGTTTACAAGAGATTTGCTTCTAAAAAGCTGGTAGTAAACACTATGAATTTCAGATGAAAGAAAGCTTAGAATATTTTGAATATCTTGCGCGTGTGTTACTTCTTGTATTCTCTCAGCCGCTTCTTTCAATCTTCAGCCTCTATATATACTCCAAGGATTAGGGTTGAGCGTTGCATGGGAAATGCTACCGTTGGAGGGCAGTTCTGGAAAATCCAGCTTCTACTGTGGCTGAGAACGTTAGGTAGGTCGTCAGGAAGGTACACTTGCTTTTGTACTTGGATAGCGACTTGACCTTTTAACCTAGGAGACTTCTGATCAGGGGAATACTTCATATTGGAACTTGTGAAGCCGGTTGATCAGAGTCAGAGGGAAAGCACAGATCCTCTGACCATTGTATCTTCTGATTCTGAACTCAGAGGGAAGAACATGGCCTTCAGAGTTTCTTGCTTCTGGACTTCAGAGTTTCCACTATTCAGCTTCTGGATCTTCAGAGTCTTCTACACCATCAGAACATCTGAACCTTCAGTGTTTCTTGGCTATCAGAACTTCTGGATCTTCAGAGCTTCTAGCGACTGAGTCCTCATCAGAGTTTGTATAGCTTCAGAACTTCTGAAGCTTTTCCACTGTTCATACTGAACATGGTGAATGCGAAAGCGTTGCTTGGGTTACCCTTTATACACAGTGCTTCTGATTTGTGTGAGATTGAATTGAGGTCAGAGCCTGTAAATAGCACACTCAGAAAAACACGTTAGAGTACCACAATTGTTCATATCAAAAGGTTAACTTGTAATCATCAAAACATGAGTTGTACTACTAGATCAAAACTTGATCTTACATACAGTCCAGAGTTTGTAGCAAAACACTGGTCATGGAAAAAATACCCGAAGGTTCTTATTTTTCTAAAGATTTTGAATTTTGCTTAAACAGTGCTCTAGGAGCGGAAATAGCCTTTTTCGGACACTCTCGACCTTAGCCGAGTGTAGAAATGACTCGAGCTATCACTTAACTTGACTATAGTACTATCCTTAGTCATTTCCTGAACTTTCTTCTTCATTAAGTTATCCAAAACAACAAACACTTGTTCAGGTTCCTTTCACGATACACTGAAACCTAGGTGTGAATAGGAGATTAACTTATTTAATATAATCTATATCAAAAACCTTGGGTCTTACATTTTTTTCTTCTTCTAGGTTCACAAAGAGAAATGAGGGTGAAGGAGAGAATGCAGATGAAGATGAAGATTGAAGAAGCACGGGGAGAATAAGATGAAACGTGAGATGAAAATAAGGATTATTGGTTTTAATTAATTAATTTCCATTTTTAATTAGGTAATTGTTATCCTCATCCCCCCCCCCCCTCTTATCTAATTCTACCTCCCCTTCTTATTCGAAACCTGAAAACACCCTTAATCTTTTTTTTCGATCGCACTTTAAAGCGTTATCCTCGCAATTAAAAGTGCGCATCTTACACACTTTAAAGTGCGTAGTGACACCGACCACTTTGACTGCAGGTGATGCACATTCTAAAACTTCCACTTTCCCAAACTCCATATTTCCAATTAAAGCACATGTTACACAAGCTTTTGACATTAATTACAATGTTGAAATCGTTAATTCCTATGACAATTTTAGATTCTATAAATAGCCCCTTTTCACACAATTCTTCATCGATTCTTTCTCCATTTATACCTTTATGCATTCTTCCTTGGTACCTTCTTCCTTTTGCTCAGATGATTGGTGATCTCTGCATTTCATTACCAATATTAGCTACTTTGTGTGTTTTCAATTTGCCTATTCAGATTCAGAACAACAAAGCAGCTAAAGTGGGTGTCAAACGCATTGTCGTGGTGCGTGTCAAAGTATTTTTGCTGTTAAGTGCAGTACAAGGTGTTGAACACCAGGATCGTTCTCACAAGGACTCGATGAAGTATTAATTGAGATTAGAATAAAACAAAAGCAAATAAAACAAGGGGGTTATGATTGAAAGGTAACAAAGCAATAATGAATTAAATTAGGTTTAGAAGAGAGAAAATATTAGTCATCGGATTATAACATTCAAGTGCAACAAACCTTCATTGGTTATACAAGATTAATTCCTACTTATTGTTTCCCTAATTCGTTAGAATTAATTAACTAAGCGAAAATCAATTCACAGTTTCAAGAACTAAGCGATCAAGAAATAGTTACGAACTAACATGAACTAAGCGATCATGCATCAACTCTTATTTCTAAAATAACGGAATTAAGCAAACCCTAGATCAGAAACAAAGATGAAGAATATTAGATTAATAAAGAACGAACTTGCATTAAGAACAAAACCTCAAGTTTGCAAACACAGGAATATTAAATATCCTAAGACTAACTAAGGAGTTTAGCAACTCATACTAGAAAAGAGGGAGAGATAGGAGGTGAGGTGAGGTGTGGTGTGGTGAGATGATGTGAGGTGAGGTAACAAGAGCCTCAACTAGCCTATTTATACTAATATATAAACTTGTCCATAAAGTAACAATCTTTATTATCTAAATCTTCACAAAATCGGGCCCACAGAAAGGAATAAGCTGCTGAAGACTTAGGCATTCACGGGTCACACAAGAAGTCTGAATCTTCAGTCAAAGTAAACATAAGAGTTGTAGCTCTCTAAGTCAACTTCGCGAACCTTCAATTGGATCCTAATTTGGAGTTCTATAGCCCAAGATATGATCATTTTAGTCCAGACTGTTCCAGACTCGCAGGATTGGTGACAACAACTTTGAAAGGAAATTATGACCAAGCTAGAGACATTTTATGCAATATTTCTGAACATGAAAGTTGTATATCTTTCTTCTAGATTTCCAACGATATATTACATTCCTTACTCGGATCACTCTAGCTCCAAATTCAACTTGTTTTAGCAAAACAGTCACAGAAACTAAAACTGTAGAATTCAGCACTTTTCCATGAATAATCCAAATAAGCACTAATGGCTAGTACATGGCTAACTCATAAAAAATAAGCACAAAAATGTATATAATGAAGTTTAGAAAGACACACATAAATTGCATCAATTATGCGCTTATCAAATTCCCCCACACTTGGACATTTGCACTCCCGGACAAAACTTAACTTCTAAGAAGAATCAGAAAATCGTGTATGAAAACAAGCACTTCATAAACATAAAGACTCAGCACACACTTACCTTTTAGAAGTAGTAATTCGGATTTATGAGCAAGAAAACAACCACCTCACTTTCCACAGAGATTAGACAAACAAAAACTCAATCACCTACATTCCAAGCCAACAAGAATTTCAATTTGAACATCAAAGTTGGACGCAAGTGTTATTCCCTCTACTCTCAAGTGTTTGTTTTTGTGCTTAATCATGCTTAAGCAACTCTCATCATCTCATGAAAACATGCATCTATCATAGGCTTGACAAGATTTTAACACACCATTTAAATTGAACAAATGCATACAAAAATCAACGGACTTTTGAAGGCTGTAATGAAGTTAAGGTCAAGGAAGAATTTATGAAGATATTCAAAGTTAAAACCTTAGGAAAAATAAGAGGAATGAGGAAAAATTCAAATTAAATTTAATCACAACCCTAAGAATTAGCACATTCTTCCTTTTTACAACTTCTTTTTTACAATTTCCACTTTCTTTTCTTTTGCAATGAGTATCTTCCTTCACTTTGTAACTTCTTTTTTTTCTTTTTTCTTTTTTACATTGTTTTTTTTTTTCAGTATTTGTTTTCCAGCTTTGTCATCATTTTTTTTTTCAAGCTTGCTTACAATTTGTCTACAAGGAAAGTACCTCTTTAGAGCAACTTAGACCCTGCATTCGAAGGTGGAGAAGGAGAAGCAGAAAAAGAAGAAGGAGGTGGAAGTGGAGGTGGAGGTGTGAGGTTATGAAATGGATGCGTGGTGGGTTAGGAAAATTTTGAAATGAAAGGTGGGGGGTGGTGGTTATCTGAGGTTATGGGAATTTTTTTTTAAAGGGGTATTCTAATATTTTTTTCACTTTTAGGGGGTGGAACTAGATGAGAGGGGGTGAGAATAACAATAACCATTAAATTATTAATTAATAATTAATAATTTACTATTTTAAATTATTATTTGTAGAAGTTAAAATTAAAAAAAAAATCTATGTTAGTAAAAAACGTTAATTTTTTGACGGAATAGTGAAGAGAGGGGGGGACCAAAAGTATTAACTGAGGTTAACGACGGGGAGGCAAAATGAGATTCTTGAAGTTTAGGGACCCCGACGACATATATAGCTTCGTGGGGATCAAAAGTGCGATGGAGGTGGAGGAGGAGGAGGAGGCGGGAGGTTATGAAATGGATGTGTGGTGGGGGTAGTGGGTTAGGGAAATTTTGAAATGAAAGGTGGGGGGTGGTGGTTATCTGAGGTTGGGAAGTTTTTTTTTTTAGAGGGATATTTTAATTTTTTTTCACTTTTAGGGGGTGGAACTAGATGAGAAGGGGTGAGAATAACAATTACCATTAAATTATTAATCATAGAAGTTGAAATTAAAAGAAGCCATGTTAGTCAAAAACGTTAATTTTCTGACGAAATAGTGAAGAAGGGGCGAAAAGTATTAACGGAGGTTAATATCGGGGCGGCAAAATGAGATTCTTGAAGTTTAGGGATCCCGATGACACATATAGCTTTCGTGGGGATCAAAAATGCGATTAAACCTTTTGTTTTATATAATCTCTTGTTCATTCCCATCCCATGTATTCTGCTGCTGTTTGGGACTCTTGGCTTTCCCTTTAAGCTTTTATTAGAACATATTTTTATCAATCATATAAAATTTAAACATGTTTCACCTAACGTGTGCAAATCAATTTTTCTATTTACCATCATGATCACAACCATCATAATCACTTCTGATATTTCAAGATTAAAATTTTCTCTCTTTTCTAGGGACCATGTTGCGTTTGTCGTCTGAGTCCGAACTCTAGACCTCTTTACAAGTAAATTTCACTCCTTGCTCCTACGTCTATAAGGGAAGAATTTTAAGTTTAACTTTCACCGCACCTGGATCGAACAAGATTGTCTTAATAAAGGTTATATGTAATCAAAGCTGAATTGAATTTTCATTCTATAAAATTCTCCTCCTCTTAGGCAGGTCTTGAAAATGAAAATCATTTTCACAAAATGAAATCAGAAAATGAAAACAGAAAATGTTTTCTCAAACTAAACAGGCCCTAATTTGTTAAACCAAATTCAAATTGTTTAACACGATGCAGTATTCCCCAAATAGTAGCTTTTACACGATGCAATATTCCCCAGACATGTATCAATAGGAGCACAAGGGGTGCCAACTACAAAGAAGCAGCTCAATTCTAAGTAAGAAATTAAAGAGAACATGAAAGAACAGAGCAAACAGCAAACAGATAATTAGAGATATGAAGCAGCAATAAGTCCCTCAATAACACCAGTGAAATTCATTCAGATGGGGTACCAACTACCAAGTAGCAGCTCAAACCTAAGCAAAAGAAAGGCGATTATTGGTAAAAGTCGCGCCAAACAGTAATAGTTACAAATTCCGACATACAAAAACCACTTCCTGGACAGTACCCAAGGACTTGAAAGGTCAAAAAAAACGCCCAAAAGGTACATTTTAACATTATGCAATAAAAAAGAAACTGTAAACTCATCCCACCAGGATGCAAAACCATCACAAAAAATTGTAATCAGGACAAAGCCATCATTTTCAAGTTTCAACCAATTAACAACTTGTTTTCCTCCAAGAAAGTGTAAGTGGGAACCTCCAGATTGTATGGTGCTGGTCCTTTCCTAATTCTGCCAGAAATATCATAATGGGAACCGTGGCATGGGCAAAACCATCCACCATAGTCACCAGCATTTGGCAATGGAATGCAACCCAGATGTGTGCAGACCCCAATCACAACGAGCCATTCTGGGTTCTTGACTCTATCGGAATCCTGTTGTGGATCACGAAGGGATCCAACATCAACACTATTTGCCAGGTTAATATCATCCTCTGTTCGCCGCCTGATGAATACCGGCTTTCCACGCCACTTAACAGTCACTGTAGTGCCGGGCTCAATGCTGGAGAGATCGACCTCAAGCGAAGCAAGAGCAAGAACATCCTTACTAGCAGACATGCTAAGCACAAACTTGAGTACAAGGAGACGGACCAGAGAGGCATAAACAAACCTGCCACCTGTAAGGACAAAGTAGGCGAATGCCTTCTTGTTTGGGTCACCTGGGGGAAATCGTTCATGGTTGTGCTCATCATAAAGAATCTTAGCACTAGGGTTCTTGACAGCAGCAATGGTTGCGGGAATCTCAGGAAATATGCTGTTTTCTCTTGTATCGATCACTGATTCATTAGCAAAACCTGGACGAAATAAAGTTACATCAATCACTAGAGTTTCCTTTAGTTCGATGAATAATAATCAAATAAAACAATATAAATTACTGAAGAAAATGCTTTAACCTTTTTGAATAACCAAAAGAATAGGCACAATCAAAAACTACAAACTAAACCGCTAGAATAAAATAATTTGCAAATATGATTGATTCACCAACAGTGAAGAAAAGCACCTTACAACAGTAGCAAACACAGAAACCTAAATAGATGTGTTCAGTTTCAGCCTACATTCAAATAAATTCAATATGAAAAAGAATAAAAGAAAGAAGAACTGGTTATTGAATTGAGATTCGAATCTTGAATCAGAAGTCATGAATCAAATCTTTTTATGTATTGTAAGATACATGATACAGAAAAATCAAGTAATAAATTGAAACATAAGATGATATAATATATAATAAACCTCAAAATAATCTTGGATTCAAGCATCAAATCAAGTTAGAAGAAAAATAGTGAATGCTTGCACAAAGTTCAAGTATTCAACCCCTTAAAAAAAACATCAATAAGATAACAAAATCCAAATTACTTTCCTACTTCCTATACTTGGATCCTAGTAAATAATCATAACCTAACGAATTGAGTCACTCATCATCCTCAAGGTCAACACTAGAATGTAGCAATAACAAAAAATGCACAACTACAGTAAACAAATATAACAGCAGGAAAGGCGTTAATAGATGGTGTTGAGAAGTACAAGGGGACAAGAACCGATAAAACAAAGGAGACGCATTTCTTTGGTAAGCCTGAAATGTCAAATGAATCGATGGTAGTGAGGACCAAATTAGGGTTTGATTTTCATGAAAGTGTGATGTGGGCCTTTTGGAGGAATATTAGTAGGATTTTGTGGCCTATTTTGTTAAAAACTTTAAAAAGTCAGCCCAAAAAGCACCAAAACTGATACAGATCATGCAACCAGACTCGACTGAAGTGAAACATGCACACAAATTTGAATTGTAAGATTCAACGGCGAATTGTAAGATTTGGCTTCGACTTGGAGATACAGAATGATATTCAGTTTCATTTTAGATTCACAGTACACTCTACGTATCGCTGCCTCAAGAATTTGTATCGTATCAAGATACATATCATAAGATACTAATAACTATGAGCAAAACTATGAACTCTGGATTCATAGCTTATTCAAATCACTGCAACCTTTTTATCTCTTTATTTCCTTTTAAGCAAAACAAATCTTAACTATTTACAGAAATTTAAATTAAACCAACAAAAGGAAAAAGAAAAAGCAACTCCCTAAATGACAGTATTTCAAAAGATTACACATCTTGATTTCATTTTAGTTATAGCAATTTTGAAGACTTAAAAGGGAAGAAAAAGAAAGGGGAGAACTGGTTCTATAGATAAATCCGTAAATCTTATCATACCTCAGTTAAAGAGGGCCCAATCTATTAGTTAGTAGGAAAATAAGTTAATTTAGCAAATTAGAGGAGAAAAGGAAGGACATAAATAATAAGGATAGAGATCAGTCATTGGATTTTTGGGGTGGTATTGTGGTAATTGGGCGGTTGACTCTAAGTAATTGGGCAAGGGAGAGATTTCTCCATACAATTTGTTCATATCTCTTAGGATCTAAATATTAAGGATTTAATTTATTTTAATTTAGGATTCAATCTTTTGTTTTAGGAACTAATATTGTATTTTAGGATGTTATCTTTTATTTTGGTTAGGATATCTTTATTATTTCCTAGAGGTTATGTTATCTTATTAGGATTAGTTTATTATAAATAGGAGTACCCTCCTAAGGTTAAGCGATTGTCGAACCTATTGTCTTAGCATCGTGCAGGACATTTGTACTACAGGGAACCTGAATTACAGTTCTGATCAATAATAACAATTCCCTTTTTCTGATCTTCCAAAACCATCCTTTATAAACTTTAACTAACAGACTGAGTAGGTAATTTTTCTGGAGGATTATAAACATCTGAACAAACAGAAAGAAAATCGCCACTCAAATCTGCATTTTCTTTCATTGTCTTCTCTTCATTTCCTTCCCTTCCCCCCCCCCCCCCCAACATCCAAACACACTCTAAAAACCCTTAAGATAAATCCGTAAATCTTATCATACCTCAGTTAAAGAGGGCCCAATCTATTAGTTAGTAGGAAAATAAGTTAATTTAGCAAATTAGAGGAGAAAAGGAAGGACATAAATAATAAGGATAGAGATCAGTCATTGGATTTTTGGGGTGGTATTGTGGTAATTGGGCGGTTGACTCTAAGTAATTGGGCAAGGGAGAGATTTCTCCATACAATTTGTTCATATCTCTTAGGATCTAAATATTAAGCATTTAATTTATTTTAATTTAGGATTCAATCTTTTGTTTTAGGAACTAATATTGTATTTTAGGATGTTATCTTTTATTTTGGTTAGGATATCTTTATTATTTCCTAGAGGTTATGTTATCTTATTAGGATTAGTTTATTATAAATAGGAGTACCCTCCTAAGGTTAAGCGATTGTCGAACCTATTGTCTTAGCATCGTGCAGGACATTTGTACTACAGGGAACCTGAATTACAGTTCTGATCAATAATAACTATTCCCTTTTTCTGATCTTCCAAAACCATCCTTTATAAACTTTAACTAACAGACTGAGTAGGTAATTTTTCTGGAGGATTATAAACATCTGAACAAACAGAAAGAAAATCGCCACTCAAATCTGCATTTTCTTTCATTGTCTTCTCTTCATTTCCTTCCCTTCCCCCCCCCCCCCCCCAACATCCAAACACACTCTAAAAACCCTTAAGTAACTTACATTATCAGTAAAAAAGAGAGGTGGAAATCATTAACTATAAAGACCTACCACTTTCACTCGCACCTAACTAATAATCAGTTTACAACAAATTCCTGTCTGTTTTCACAAACAAAATCAAACGAGTTTCACATCATCAGAACGGGCACCGATACTACAGCTACAGCGCGCCGCACACCTTACATTCCACTACAAAATAGTTTACCATTAACTATACTATAACTCTTTTCCAATAAGCAGTTCCATAAGGAAGATGGCACAAGACACACAAAACCAAGTTTCATTTAAAGAGAAAGAACATGAATTCCCAATCCTAGAAATCAGCAACAAACGAATCAACTTACAATGATTCCAAAGCATGACATAGTGATGATCAGCTTCTATGAGCATATACTGATAGGAAGGGGCAAAAAGGTAAAATACCAACCTCTGAAGGGAAGAAGGAAATGAGAGCCTGGGTCGGATCTGTGGCTATCGACGACGGAGTTACGAGAGAGGCAGGCGGAGGCGGCGGCGTGGCTGGGACTCCACGGAGACGAGGAGAGAGAAGAAAGCCTCCTAGCAGCAACCCTCAACATCTTGTTTTGCCCTTTTTGTCCCCCTTCTCTTTCTTTTTATTTGGCAGAAAAATGGAGCTGAAAATATGAATGAATGGTGTGTTTTGTTGTTGTGATGCAGCTTTTCGAGAGGAGAAATAGGGAGAATATGGTGGAAACTTTGAAGAGAGAAGAGGGAGTGGAATATGTATATCTCTCAACGTGGCTCCTCCCAAAACTAGTAAAACAGGGGCAATCCGGCCCGTCAAGCTGGGCCATCATTTTGTTAGAAAATGGACCCAGATAACTCGGTCAACCTAGTCTCATCTTATTTATCATTGACAAAAAAAAAAATCTCCACTCATCAGTTAGAGCTGGGTAAGAAGCCCTGCAGACTAGCGCAAGTTATAGTTTGGAAAACATAGGACCGCTTAAGTGCGGGCTTACACGGGGCGGGCCTACAAAGGCGAACAAAGGGGGTAAGAGAGACTAAAGTTTACGGGTCATTTCATGAGATTACAGACTAGCATAGACTATAGCCCAGAAAACAAAGGACCGCTTAACTATGGGGCAGGCCTGCCCACGTACCGAGCTCTACTCATCTAATATCTAATATAATAATATTTGTGGCTTATGAAATCATGCAAACTAAAAAACAAGACTTAAAACATTTTGATTGCAGTTTTTTATAACTTTTTTTAGGAAAAAAAATGAATTACATATTTTCCAACATTAAAAAAAATTAATTTGAAAATTAAAAACTAAAACTGAAATAAAATTATTTTTGACAGTTTTTAAAAACATGCAGGACTTTAAAATTTTTCATTTTTTAAAAATAAAGAAACAGTTTTCAAAACTGTAATCAAACAAGCCCTTATAAAATCTTACCTGGCAAAGAATTAAAGCCATAACAAAATCAAACCCACATGTGTCCAGCTTCTAAAGATTCTTATAATGCATCCTTTAATCAAGGTTAAATTGTTGTACCAAAAAAATGGGTTAAATTGAATTCCATAAATATATGTGTTATAAAACAAGATTAACATAATAAAGCATCCTAGTCTTCAATTTTTTGAATTTGAAAATTAGCTTAATTTGATTTTGAGAATTTATAATTCAAAAAAAAAAAGATTTTAAGAATTTAGGTTGGGAATAAAATCAGGTCTTTTTTTTGTTATAGAGGAAAAGATTTGATTATAACTTTAATATCAAATTTCCTAGATAACTATGCACCTTGTCTCAATTGGGTCACGTCTTTTTTTTTTTACAGCAAAAGGAAATATATAGATATCAAATACTTGGCGGGCCAAGCAAAAAGAAGTACAATGGGGAAATGAGGGATGGTACAACAAAAAGCTAACCCACAAACATCCGAAGGCAACCTCAAAGAAAGCGAATCCAGGTCAAACCCACCAACGCGCCCCAAAGCAAACCCAAAAAAAAGCATATCAACAAAAGCCCAACAAACTAGTTAAAACGGGTCAACCAATCAGCTATGCAACAACCTATGGGACCTAATCTTATCTGCTATGCCTTGCAGAGCAACCTCGTCAAAGAAATCATAAGTCAAACCCATCCGTTTACCTATAGCCAATGCCGATTTCGCCCTCGTCATAACGCCCGGAGACTAGCTAGAAGACGGGGACCCAATTAGAACTAGTTGATTACACAAGGGGTCTAAATCTTCCACTCCACGGCTTGAGGAAGAACAACTCCCATGCTCCAACTCTACACCCGGAATCCACACCTTTCTTGGACGCCCTCGAGAGCGGGGAGGAGACAAAGAGGGGCCTCGATGGTTGACAGCATCTCCCCTAAAAACCCAGTTATACGAGAACCTCCACCAGACTTTCTAGGCCGACCACAGTGTTTGGGAGCCCTGTACGAGTCTATACCATCAACAAGAAAATCTTGTCCATCTCTTCTGTAACATCCCGACTTTCGGGTAGTCTCAATAGTAACCGATTCTAAACTAAGTGCGAAAAATGCAAGTATTTTCTTTTTTTCTTTTTAAAGCAAGACTTGTCCAACAAGGACTTAACTCAAAACCTAAGACATAACCTGATATACCATATATATATATATATGTGTGTGTGTGTGTGTGTTTGTGTGTGTGTGTGTACAACCCCTGTTGTAACTATAAGTGCCACCAGTACCTACAAGTGACAAAAGTACGCCCGAAGGCAAAATGTACGCATCTAGTGATCAAGTGTAAGAGTTATAATTACAATCCTCCAAAGTGTGGGAGAGTCAACCCAAAACAGCCTCCTCAAGACCTCCTAACGTCCGACTACTCCCTGTGCAACTGTCCGGAATCTACCCTGTCCCAAAATGTGCAACTGACGAATCAGAGCTACGACTATATACACCTAACCCAGTCACTCGGAATCCACAGTGATCACGTCGACATCCAAATCCATAACTTCTCTCCTCACAGTCCTACGCACTACCCTAGTCAAGCCTGTCTCCAAGTCAACCACGTCGGTGGCAATGTCCTCCTCCATCACGTGAACCAAAGGTTTCACTCGATATCCATAAGAGGAAGTGGACGCACCCAAAAGAGTGGAAGGTGTGGCAACTGGCTCCTTCTTTGGCTCCACGAGCCTCGAAGAAGACACAATGTCCGTAGGGTCAATGGCAGCAGGAGGTGTCGGTCCATGGGGTGCTCCTATAGCAGCGCCAATCTTAGACGGATCCTACTCCTTAGACGACGACGGCGGTGAAGGTGGTCGCATCCTACAGCTGGGTCCAAAGCGAACCGTCGGTGTCAAGTCAAAGGCCTGTGTATACTTCCGCAGTGCTCCCTTCGTCAAGTCTCCATGCTCGTCAATCCTATCCTCCATCTGTCTCCCCTTGTAAGTCACGCGGTGATTGGCGGGGTCCATCACCCAAGCGGCAGGGTTGATCCGATCAATCATCTCGTAGTGAATCCCCCCCGAAGGGTGAACCGTCGAGAACCAGTCTCCCAGAGACATTTGACAGTTTGCCTACCGCCCAAACACAAAAAATACACACAAGGCAAGGTGCAAGGGTTAACTCACAGAATAGTGTATATAATACATACAACAAATAAAACATAAGGGGATATATACTTGGGTTCCATAGGTTTTATCATGGCATATAGTATCATATCCTCAGGTTGTAATAACAATATACATTATTTATCAATTCATCAAATAACATAACGATGTTCATTAACATCCAACCGTCAAGTCATCAAGTGCATGGTATGAAATGCAATGTCATGCTAAAAAAATGCTCCGGAAAGTCTGGGCACACCATCGAGTCAGTCCTAACACATGCCCTTGTGTTTAACCACTCCGCTCGGGTGTCACTTACCACCTAATTGTAGTCAGATCGGCCTTAACTCGTAGGTTAGCTACTAAGTCTTCTAGTTAAGAACAATCTTGGTGTTTTTATGTGAAAACCCAATCTTTCGATCCCCACTGGGTCCACCGAGGTCCGGTGTACCGCCTCATAACCTCAAACATGAATGAATGATGCAATATAGTTAGCCAAACATTATATCGTCCTCATAAACGCAAAGTGTCTAGCTAAGAATATTGTCTCTAAAATACCCTAAGGTAATTGCTGCATCATCGACCCCAATTCCCAACATCAAAAGAGTGCAAACACCCTTGATGACTACTCGAGTCATCTAACTCATCTTTTAGATGGTCAAGCTGCTCTCCGAGCAAAAGTGTACAACGTACTTAGAAACTTATTAGTTTCCTAGACTTAACCCTTAGGTAGCCTAACATTAAACCCATTGGGGAAAAGGTTCCAAAGCACATAGAGTTTTCCCAAAAACTTGGATCACCGACACTTCTCATTTTTCGAAAACTCTTATCCAAGCCCTAAGCATTCTTCATAGATTATCACTATTATAAAGTTTTCTAATGTTGTTTAGTGTATTATGAATTTCATTTGTAAAACAATTTCTATTCCTTTTTGTCTCTAACTCCATAAGTCCTAAGATTCCATCAAACCCATGTAATTCCCTGAGAAGGTCTCAATCTCCTAAAACTTCAAAGGTTCGAACCTTGGTCCGACCTGTTAATCATTCCCTTAAATATTCCGTCACTAGCATGGCCTAACCTCACGTTTCCCCACACTCCGACGATCAATAGATATATACATATATAATTGCACAATTCAATGAGTGCAATCCAACAAGCATATTTGCATATATCAACACAACCTATAATTAGCCACTTAGCACATATAAAACAAGTGATTCAGTCAACAACAATCAAACATAAACACATATGTCGGCCGAAGCCCAGAAAACGGAGACACAATTTAACAACGGCTGAAGCCTCAGAAAATATTTTCCAATTCAGCTCAATCAACATCATCACAATCTAATAAGCAAGTCAAAGTTATCGACGCCAAAGTCATTAGCAAGCTCCCAAGGTTTCCAAAACCAAACCTTTGAGCAAACATAACGTTATTCAGTCGAAACAGTGAATACAATCTAAACAGTATTAACTAACGTTAGGCGAAACTTTAAAAGCTTCAGAGTACGATAATCTAGGTCGAAAGGAAGAGTTTTCGCGAAAGGAATTTTCTCCCCCCCCCCCTCAATGAGCTCTCGGCCCTCCTCCAAAATTTAGCACTTCGGCGCTTTTTCTTCGATCTAATTTAAATCCTAGGTAATCTCAGGTCATAACTAGGGTAAAACAATGCTCGGAAAAATTATCGGAATTGAAATTCAAATAGGGGTATTTGGGTCAAGATTTTAGGCTCAAGATAGGGTTGTAGAAAATTCCGTTTATAGCAACTAATCCTAAAGGCACTAAGTTAAGTCGTGAAGTTTTGGTTCAAAAAGCAAACTCACAGAGAAATGGGTTTTTGAGTTAGATTTTCAGATCTACAGCGACTCGGTGAAAATCTAAGCGCACCAGCAGTGAATATGGAATGCAGGAAATGTATAGATGATGATTGAAAGAAGAAAACGAATTAAAAAGATGTTTTTGCAAAATGCTCGAAACTTTGAACACATGAAGACATAGAGAAACACAAGGGAAAACAGAAACGTAGGCAAGAAGTAGAAAGGTTACCTCGTCGTCGATCCAATGCAACTGAAATCGGGTCGATCGGACAAGAATCGAGAATTTTCTCTCCTCATCTCTCTCTCTACCCGCCCGTGTCTCTCTCTCTCTCACTTGGTGGGAAATTTCTCATTTCCCTTTCTTTTTTAGCAGAGGGGAAAAAAAAAAGGAAAAATGAAGGTTTCTCGGATCCGGTCGTCCTGGTACTTTCATCTACTGATAAGAAGTGAATATTTGGCGACAGAATGCCAAAACTCAAAATGAGGTTCTTTAAATTGAAGAAAACGATTCAAACGTAGTATGGGTCAAAATACGCCAGAAAACTACTTTTTGCAGTTGGCATCAGATGAAGAAACTTCCTTCTGAAGAAAGATTGCAATCGTCGAAATAAATGAGGTCTCGCAGACGGAAACTTCGTTAAAAGCTCCGAATAGAAAAACTCTTCATTCAGGGTCTTAATTAAAGTCCCCGAGAAGATAAGACCTGGCTTCGACGGACTTCCGAGAAGCCAAACCTATCGTGTGTTCAGTCCAGAGTTCCGTAGCGAAACAATGGTCATGGGAAAAATATGCGAAGGTTCTTATTTTTCTAACGATTTTTAATTTCGCTTAGATAATGCTCTAGGAGCGGAAATAGCATTTTTCTGACACTCTCAACCTTAGCCGGGTATGGAAATGGCTCAAACTATCACCTAAACTAACTACTGTACTATCCTTAGTCATTTCCTGAACTTTCTTCTTCATTAGGTTATCCAAAACAGAAAACACTTGTTCAGGTTCTTGTCACGATACACCGAAACCTAGGCGTGAATAGGAAATTAATCTACTTAATCTATACCTAAAAACTTGGGTCTTACATCTTTGACTAGGCCCATCAGAAAAATTAACAACCTCAAAGGCGGGAGGAGAGGAACCTGACTCAAATGCCAAGGGTTCCACACCCTCCTGCACCCTAGACCAGTCATGGGAAGCCTTTACCATCCAATCAGCAGCCGAAACAGCAAAGGAGGCGAGCCTGAAAACAGAGCTTTGATCACCAAAACAAACGGAGAAGCCATGTCCTTCCTGAGCAAGCCATAACACCTGAGAAGAAACCTCAGGAAGGCAGAGGGGAAGCTCACGAGGTCTTTGAGGACAACACATGGACTTTTCACCGCTGCCAACCTCGGAGACAGAAAGACCAGCAAGGACAAGCAAAGAGGCCCTCTCAAACACCTTCGGGAACAAAGTAGCCGTCGGGATACTAGAGCATCCTAAAGCCCCCAGCCACTGAGCATCCAGATCACGCACCTTATTCTCAATCTCCAGGAAAAGAATCGTCGCCTGACACCTTTCATTGTAAGACCCAAGTTTTAAGTTTAGAATAAGTGAATAAAATTCCTATTCACGATTAGGTTGATGTATCGTGAAGAGAAACCTGAACAAGAGTTTATTGTATGGAGTAAATTTTATGAAGGAGAAAGTTCAGGAAAAGTCTAAGGATTGTATCAAAATCGATAAAAGTTATAACACGACTAATATTCGCCTAAACCTA
Source organism: Lotus japonicus (assembly GCF_012489685.1). Taxonomy (NCBI): domain Eukaryota; kingdom Viridiplantae; phylum Streptophyta; class Magnoliopsida; order Fabales; family Fabaceae; genus Lotus; species Lotus japonicus. Next base: position 35,041,962 of record NC_080042.1, on the reverse strand, counting down.
GGGCAAAGGCACTAGTAAATAGCTAATTTACACTTTAAGACACGATGGAAACTAATTCCAAAAAATCTTTAGAGAAATGTTAAAACTTCTCTTATTCATCTATAAACAAGCGTTTCGATACGAAACCCTAGAATGTACGAACACCAAATTCCAGTACTCGGAAGTTTGCCGAAACCGAAACCCTGATAGTTCAAGAAACCTAAATTCAACCGACGATGAAGACTTTTTCTATTCGGAGCTTCAAATGAAGATTCCACACGCGTACACCCATTTCTCTTGATGTTTCCAATCTTTCTTCAGAAGGAAGTTTTCTCTTCCGACATTCACTGCAAAAAGTAGTTTTTCGGGTAAAATAGATTTACACCGATTTTGAATCGTTTACCTTAATTCCAAGAAACATCTTTTGAGTTTTGGAATTCTGTCGCCAAAACCTATCTTAGAATTCTACGAGGAATGCGCAGGAAAAATCAGAATCGCGAAATTTTCATTTTTCCGCATTTTCCAAAACCTATAAATAGCCAGGAAATGAAAAATTTTGGCAAAAACTCGCCCATTTCTCTCTCAAACCCGCGAGCTTCATTGGAGGAGGAGGAGGATTTGATTTTCGCCGTTTCTTGCCCGATTGCTTCACATTTCGTTGCTACTTGAAGTCTACGAGGTATAGTTACTATCCCTCACTTCTGATCGTCAATTCTGTCGACTTCTTCTATGTCTTTCTGTGCTCAAAGTTTGGAGCTTTTTGTAAAACTGTCCAAATAGCTTGATTTTAGTGTCTAAACATCTTCCCTACGTGCCCAAGAGTACTTCTAGCGGATTACATTTTGCCGAATGTCGCCGAAATGCCGCCGGAATCAATTTCTATGGGAAATACCCATTTTTAAGCAAAGTTGCAACCTTTAAGCTGAAAACTATCGACTTAGCTTAGTGCTAGTAGGATTAGTCGTCATAAACGTCGTTGTTGACGTCCTCATCAATTTTTTTTTTCGAAATTTCAATTTTGAAATTCTGAGCTGAAACTAATGACCAAAATACCCCTGCGACAGTTTTCGATCCGATAATTTTTTCGAGTTTAGATTCCCCTTAGTTACGACTAATAATAACCTAGGAACCAAGTTTGATCGAAGAAAAGTCGGCGCACACAATTGTTGTGTGTGGCCGTGAGCTACCCTTGGGGAGGGGGAAAATTTCTTTTTCGAAAACTTGTCCGATTTCGTTAGATTATCGTACCTCGGAGTATATGCTACTTCGTGTAACCCTAGTATATATTGTTTGCTGAATTTCTGACTCATTGTGATTGATTTCTGTGGTTTTTGCTCTAAAGGTTCTTTTGAGGAATTTCCCGAAGAACAAGGAGTTGATTGTGAAGGAGCGTGTGAAGAGAACCCTGGAGGAGCTACAGGTGAGGGCTACTCACTGAACTATTAGCTAATGCTTTAGGTATCGACGCATTCGACTTGATTTACTGTTTATGCACTTGTTTGTGTTTGATTGGGAAAAAGTTTTCTGAGGCTTCGGCTGACAATGAAGATTATTCATCTATTGACTGTTTTTGAGTTTGAATTACATGCTATGTGCTAAATGGTTAATCTAGGATGTGTGATATCTGCTCTATATGCTAAGTGCTACGTGGTTAATTTAGGATGTGTTGATACATGAGCTATGATTGTTGGATTGTGCTAATTAAACTATGTTATTACACATATATCTGTGGTACTGGAGAGTGAGGATAACAGGCAGGTCATGCCAAATTTTTATGAGATATTTAGAAAGTTTGACGGGACGAACGGAGTTCGGGCCTTGTTATTGTTTTAGTGGATCGAGACATTCTCTGGGAATTACTTGGAATTATGGGATCTTTGAAACTCATAGGAATTACGATAAGACTAAATGGACCCTATTTTTACAAGGAAAACTCATAAGATATTAAACAACCTCTAAACCTTTAAATAAAGATAACAATCTCGGATGCAAGCTTAGGATTGAATTTTAGTTTTGAAAAATGAGAAGTATCATCGAATCCAAGTTTTAGGGAAATTGTAAGTTCTGAGTATGTTGATACTCCTTCGCTCTTTGAGCAGTTTGTTTAGCCATCCAAGGGATGAGCCGAGAAGCTTCACTAAGGCGTGAGACCTTGTGAAAGCGTGAATCTTCACTGAGGCGTGAGACCTCGTGAAAAGCATGGATCTTCACTGAGGCGTGAGACCTCGTGAACAGCATGAAACTTCACTGAAGCGTGAGACTTCGTGCAAGTGTGTAAATTCACTGAGGCGTGAGACCTCGTGAAAGCATAAAACTTCACTGGAGCGTGAGACTTCGTGATTGTATAAGACTTCACTGAAGCGTGAGACTTCGTGAAAGCATTGATGACTCGAAGAGTTATCGTGAGTGATTGCACTCTTTTTATGATTAATTGTATTTTGTCGCAGAATCGACATTTACCTTAGGGTATTCCTTATAGAGACAGTAAGTTAGTTAGAACACGTGGCGACGTGTCGAGTGAGGTCGGAGACGTTGTTTGGCTAATCACTTTGCATTCATGCACTCATTTTGAGGTTAATACACGGCGGATTATCGGACCACGATGGATTCCAAAATGGTCATAAGACCCGGATTTCCATATAAGAACACTGCGGTGATTCTTAGTAGCAGACGGAAATGCAGACCTTCGGGTTCACTGCTGATCTGACTATGCTTTGTGTGGTGTAAGAGACACGCGAGCAGAAATGGTCCAACCGTGGCTGGTGTTAGGGCTGACTCTTTGATGCCCATCTTTCCGGAATGCATCTTGTCAACCAGCATTGCATTTCATGCAACACGCATACTAACTTAGTCGCTGAGTGTGATTGATACTTGTTAAATCTATTTGATGCATGCTATTTGTTATTATCGTCTTTTATATTCATTGTGAACTGTACAACCCTAGGATGCTATCTCTAACTTATAAGCCTAAGTGGCTACTCCTTATCTTTACCTATTGGATTTATTACTTACATAATTCTTTGGAGTTGACCCTCGTGTCTTCTGTGTGTGCTTTGGCGGACTACGCCCATTGTCAGATGTCTATGGCGGACTGGTTTACGATGGTCCACCCCTCGGGGGGGACCCGGTTTGAGATGCTAGACCAGGATGACCCCGGTTCATGGGTGGTCGACCCCGCTGGCCACCGTGCGACCTATTCGGGGATGATTATGGAGGACCGCGTCGACCGACTGGGACACCTGACGGAGGGAATGCTGAGGAGGTACACTGTGAGCTTCAACTTGCCACCTGGCGTGCACTGCGGACCAGGAGTGGGAGCACCACCACCACTACCGTCATCTTCTGATGATGAGGACCCCTCAAAGGAGGAGCCTGTGGGAGGGACTTCTGCGGAGTCTAGCTCACCCACCATCGCTGTCATCGATGATCTTGGCTCGGGCCCTAAGCTCATGAGGTCAGCACCGGAGCGAATCGGGGTAGCGAGAGGAGGTAGGATGGTGTACATAGACTTGGTCGTTCTGGATTCAGATTCGAACGACGATCACGCTAGCATGTAGGATTGAGTGCTGGTGTGAGCTCCTCGAGATAGAATTAGTGTAGGAGTAGAGTCTTAGCTCTGACCGTCATGTTTCTAGTTGGGGACAGGGTAGTTTCCTGTCGATAGCTTTTTGTGTGGTTTCTCTACGGAAATCACAGAGAGTTGGTTGGACTAGGGGGTCTTGTTTTAGGCCGTTTGGGCTAACTTATTCTCATTTTGGAGGGATGGTGTTGCGAACACTTAACTTTTCCTTTGGTCTGTACATATTGCCTACGGGCGCTACTTTTAACCACTTCCTGTCACTGGAGGATACTCGTGACGTGGTTTGTTACTTACAGCGGGGGCTGTAAATATTATTGTATATTAGTTCTGTTATCTTTTGTTGTTGAGTTTCATTCTTTTCAGTCTTTAATTATATCGAAAAAAAAAATATTCACGTTTTTCCGCTTTAAGTTTCTTTTTGGTTACTAAAGTGACGCCACCGAAAACGGGGTGTTACATTGTGGTATCAGAGCTTGTCGAGTCTTTCGGGAGTCTTTGGGGAATAGGTCTTCTTTGCTAGGTTGTGTGACTCTGCAAAGAGTGAAAATTGATTGTCTGCAAGCGATTTTTCGCTTAGAATTGATGGAAGTTATTGCTTGATCATATTGTATAGTTGTGCCAAAGACTATCTTGTGATGAGTACTAACTGTTTGTTTGACTAAGCATAGGATGGTAAGCCATGACCGAATGGCGAAGGCAATAGCTACAATGATTGAGGCAATGATGAACCAGGCTACTGAGGACGCTTACAGACGCGCTGAGGAGACTGCACCTGGGCAACCTCAACTACTAACCGGGGTGTTCAAGTACCAGCATAGTGGATTGGACCGAGCTGGAACTGGAGGACCGGTGAGATCAAATTCTCAGGAGTACCGACGGTGGAAGCCATACCAGCATCCTGAGGGAAGAGACCCTATTCCAGGATCACGCGAGTCGACGACCGCCACCATTGGCCAGGAGGCTGTGTCATGTTTCCGTTGTGGAAAGCTTGGACACTACGCCTTTCAGTGCTCAGTGACTAGACCAAAATGCTGCAAGTGCAAACAACGTGGACATTTGGCCGTGAACTGTAGAACATTCCAGGCGGGACCGTCTGATAACAAGATGATGGGCAAGTTTCCCGCCATAGCTAGAAGGGCAAGGAAACAAGTGTCTTGTTTCAGGTGTGGGGAGACTGGACATTTTGCTAACAGGTGCTCAGCGACTGGACCGAGGTGCTTTAATTGCAACCGAGTGGGACATCTAGCTGTGGTTTGTGAGGCGCCCAAGAGGGAGCCATCTGTTAACACTGCAAGGGGAAAGCACCCTACTGCTAGAGGAAAGGTCTATACCATGGACGGTGAGAGAGCTGAGGGGTTTGCCAGAGGAGAGCGCAAGAACGATGGTAACCTTCTAACCATTCTTTTTCATTCTAGTATAATACACTGCGTTACTCTCGTAGCGCATGCAACACACCTATCTTACTTATATCGTTTAAGCTTTGACCTTATAGTTATTACGCCTATTAAGACTTTATTTGACTGTTGCTCGTGTTTAAACTATAGAAGTTACACGAGGTTTAGAATAACACGTTAAGCCTAGAAAGTAGTCTTGCACCGATGCGTTTAAAAGGAAGCTAGAAGCGGAAGAATGAATCTCAGAGAGATTCCGTATGGATAGTATACGTATGATGTCGAGGGTGTGTAGTTCCGTAGCGACATCATTGAAGATTTAATATCAGGGTATTTGTGACGACTGGATGATAGGAACTCATTGACTGTCCCAGTGGGTTTTTCTAAATTTCCACCTTCGATGTATTAGGCCTGATCAACTTAATATTGAGAGGGTGATATTCGGAATCACAACTGGTAATGGACTTTGATAGAGGGATGTGTAAGATGAATTTGAATTGATCGAGGATTAGTCGGATTTGGGAGGAAAGTTCGTGTTAAGTAATTGATTTCCTTTGGGAAGGAGTTGTCGTTTTAAGAAATGAATATTCATTTAAGAAGTGTTGGAGAGTTAAAGCATATTAGAGGCCCAGACTTAGTGAAGGTTTAGATTTTAAGTCAATCGATTTGATCACGAACGCGTGAGACATGAAGTCTTGTCAGGTTTTACAAGTACTGAGGGAGAAAGAGTTGTACGCCAACCCTTCTAAGTGCGAATTTTGGCTCGAAGAAGTAAAATTTTTAGGCCATGTGATCCCTAAAGAGGGTATAGCTGTGGACCCAGAAAAGGTAGAGACCGTATTGTCATGGGAACGACCAAGGACTGTGACTGAGATCAGGAGTTTTGTCGGTTTGGCGGGATATTATCGTCGTTTCATCGAGAATTTCGCCAAGATTGTTGGACCTTTGACTCAACTCACGAGGAAGGATCAACCTTTTGCATGGACCGAAGCGTGCGAAACTAGCTTTCAGACGATGAAGGAACGTTTGACGACGTCACCTGTACTCGTCCTACCGCAACCAGAGGAACCGTATGAAGTGTATTGTAATGCTTCGCATCAAGGTTTGGGATGTGTGCTGATGCAACATCGGAAAGTGGTGGCTTATGCTTCACGACAACTGAAGGTTCATGAGAAGAACTATCCGACTCATGACTTAGAACTCGCTGCCATCATATTTTCGCTGAAAATCTGGAGACATCACTTATATGGATGCAATTTTACCATATTCAGTGATCACAAGAGCTTGAAGTACTTGTTCGAGCAGAAGGAGCTGAACATGAGACAACGACGCTGGATGGAATTTCTCAAGGATTACGAGTTTACCCTACAATATCATCCCGGAAAGGCTAACGTTGTGGCTGATGCCTTGAGCAGGAAGATGCACATCTCGTCAATGATGGTTAAAGAGCTGCAACTTCTGGAACAATTTCGAGATTTGAGCTTAGATGTGAGATTATCCGAGGGAGAACTGAAGTTCGGAATGATCAGAATCGCCAATGGATTGATGGAAGAAATCCGAGACCAACAGTTACAAGATGAATTTCTACTCGGGAAAAGGAACTTGGTAATTCAGGGTAAGGACCCGGAATTCAAGGTAGGAAGTGACAATGTCCTACTGTGTAAGAATAGAGTTTGCGTACCTAACAACCCTGACTTGAGGAGGTTGATTATGGACGAAGGTCACAAGAGCAAGTTGAGCATTCATCCTGGAATGAAAAAGATGTACCAGGACTTGAAGGTGAATTTTTGGTGGCCAGGAATGAAAAGACAAGTGGCTGAGTATGTAGCTGCATGTTTAACCTGTCAGAAAGCGAAGGTGGAACATCAGAAATCTTCAGGTATGCTACAAAGCTTGGATGTACCAGAATGGAAATGGGATAGCATATCGATGGATTTTGTCGTGGCTTTGCCAAGAACTCAGAAGGGATATGATTCGATTTGGGTAATAGTGGATCGATTGACTAAGTCGGCTCATTTCATACCTGTGAGAACTACGTACAATGTGGAGAAACTATCAGAGATATATATAGCTGAGATTGTACGACTTCATGGAGTGCCAACAAGTATTGTATCCGATCGAGACCCAAAGTTTACTTCACATTTTTGGGGAGCTCTTCAGGAGGCCTTGGGAACGAGTCTGAGATTAAGTTCTGCTTATCATCCACAGACTGATGGACAGACTGAGAGAACTATCCAATCATTGGAGGATTTGCTACGAGCTTGCGTGTTAGACAACAAGGGCAGTTGGGATAACCTATTGCCATTGATAGAGTTCACATACAACAACAGTTTTCATACGAGCATAGGTATGGCACCGTATGAGGCTTTGTATGGCCGCAAGTGTAGAACACCTTTATGTTGGTACCAAAATGGTGAGAATCTGTTAGTAGGACCAGAACTTCTGCAACAGACAACCGAGAAGATCAAGCAGATTAGAGAGAAAATGAAGACTTCTCAAAGTAGACAGAAGATTTATGCAGATCAAAGGCGCAGAACTCTAGAATTCGAAGAAGGAGACCATGTATTTCTGCGAGTTACCCAAACTACAGGAGTTGGTCGAGCAATCAAGTCAAGGAAGCTTACGCCAAAGTTCATTGGACCTTATCAGATTACTCGTCGTGTAGGACCGGTAGCTTATCAGATTGCACTACCACCATTTCTATCAAACCTTCACGATGTATTTCATGTGTCACAACTGAGGAAGTATATTGCTGATCCGACACATGTTATCGAGCTGGATGACATTGAGTTGAAGGATGATCTGTCTTTCGAGACACCGCCAATTAGCATTGGTGACACAAGGATAAAACAGTTGAGAGGAAAAGAGATCGAGTTAGTGAAGGTCATTTGGAACAAAGACACCGGTGATGCGACATGGGAGCTGAAGGAAAAGATCAAGGAACAATATCCAGAACTATTTACTAAACCCTAAGTTTCGAGGTCGAAACTTTCTTTTTGGAGGGTAGTAATGTAAGACCCAAGTTTTTAAGTTTAGAATAAGTGAATAAAATTCATATTCACGATTAGGTTGATGTATCGTGAAGAGAAACCTGAACAAGAGTTTATTGTATGGAGTAAATTTTATGAAGGAGAAAGTTCAGGAAAAGTCTAAGGATTGTATCAAAATCGATAAAAGTTATAGCACGACTAATATTCGCCTAAACCTAGGGCAAAGGCACTAGTAAATAGCTAATTTACACTTTAAGACACGATGGAAACTAATTCCAAAAAATCTTCAGAGAAATGTTAGAACTTCTCTTATTCGTCTATAAACAAGCGTTTCGATACGAAACCCTAGAATGTACGAACGCCAAATTCCAATACTCGGAAGTTTGCCGAAACCGAAACCCTGATAGTTCAAGAAACCTAAAATCAACCGACGATGAAGACTTTTTCTATTCGGAGCTTCAAATGAAGATTCCACACGTGTACACCCATTTCTCTTGATGTTTCCAATCTTTCTTCAGAAGGAAGTTTTCTCTTTCGACATTCACTGCAAAAAGTAGTTTTTCGGGTAAAATAGATTTACACCGATTTTGAATCGTTTACCTTAATTCCAAGAAACCTCTTTTGAGTTTTGGAATTCTGTCGCCAAAACCTATCTCAGAATTCTACGAGGAATGCGCAGGAAAAATCGGAATCGCGAAATTTTCATTTTTCCGCATTTTCCAAAACCTATAAATAGCCAGGAAATGAAAAATTTTGGCAAAAACTCGCCCATTTCTCTCTCAAACCCGCGAGCTTCATTGGAGGAGGAGGAGGATTTGATTTTCGCCGTTTCTTGCCCGATTGCTTCACAGTTCGTTGCTACTTGAAGACTACGAGGTATAGTTACTATCCCTCACTTCTGATCGTCAATTCTGTCGACTTCTTCTATGTCTTTCTGTGCTCAAAGTTTGGAGCTTTTTGTAAAACTGTCCAAATAGCTTGATTTTAGTGTCTAAACATCTTCCCTACGTGCCCAAGAGTACTTCTAGCGGATTACATTTTGCCGAATGTCGCCGAAATGCCGCCGGAATCAATTTCTATGGGAAATACCCATTTTTAAGCAAAGTTGCAACCTTTAAGCTGAAAACTATCGACTTAGCTTAGTGCTAGTAGGATTAGTCGTCATAAACGTCGTTGTTGACGTCCTCATCAATTTTTTTTTTCGAAATTTCAATTTTGAAATTCTGAGCTGAAAATAATGACCAAAATACCCCTGCAACAGTTTTCGATCCGATAATTTTTCAGAGTTTAGATTCCCCTTAGTTACGGCTAATAATAACCTAGGAACCAAGTTTGATCGAAGAAAAGTCGGCGTACACAATTGTTGTGTGTGGCCGTGAGCTACCCTTGGGGAGGGGGAAAATTTCTTTTTCGAAAACTTGTCCGACTTCGTTAGATTATCGTACCTCGGAGTATATGCTACTTCGTGTAACCCTAGTATCTATTGTTTGCTGAGTTTCTGACTCATTGTGATTGATTTCTGTGGTTTTTGCTCTAAAGGTTCTTTTGAGGAATTTCCCGAAGAACAAGGAGTTGATTGTGAAGGAGCATGTGAAGAGAACCCTGGAGGAGCTACAGGTGAGGGCTACTCACGGAACTATTAGCTAATGCTTTAGGTGTCGACGCATTCGACTTGATTTACTGTTTATGCACTTGTTTGTGTTTGATTGGGAAAAAGTTTTATGAGGCTTCGGCTGACAATGATGATTATTCATCTATTGACTGTTTTTGAGTTTGAATTACATGCTATGTGCTAAATGGTTAATCTAGGATGTGTGATATCTGCTCTATATGCTAAGTGCTACGTGGTTAATTTAGGATGTGTTGATACATGAGCTATGATTGTTGGATTGTGCTAATTAAACTATGTTATTACACATATATCTGTGGTACTGGAGAGTGAGGATAACAGGCAGGTCATGCCAAATTTTTATGAGATATTGAGAAAGTTTGACGGGACGAACGGAGTTCGGGCCTTGTTATTGTTTTAGTGGATCGAGACATTCTCTGGGAATTACTTGGGATTATGAGATCTTTGAAACTCATAGGAATTACGATAAGATTAAATGGACACTATTTTTACAAGGAAAACTCATAAGATATTAAACAACCTCTAAACCTTTAAATAAAGATAACAATCTCGGATGCAAGCTTAGGATTGAATTTTAGTTTTGACAAATGAGAAGTGTCATCGAATCCAAGTTTTAGGGAAATTGTAAGTTCTGAGTATGTTGATACTCCTTCGCTCTTTGAGCAGTTTGTTTAGCCATCCAAGGGATGAGCCGAGAAGCTTCACTAAGGCGTGAGACCTTGTGAAAGCGTGAATCTTCACTGAGGCGTGAGACCTCGTGAAAAGCATGGATCTTCACTGAGGCGTGAGACCTCGTGAACAGCATGAAACTTCACTGAAGCGTGAGACTTCGTGCAAGTGTGTAAATTCACTGAGGCATGAGACCTCGTGAAAGTATAAAACTTCACTGGAGCGTGAGACTTCGTGATTGTATAAGACTTCACTGAAGCGTGAGACTTCGTGAAAGCATTGATGACTCGAAGAGTTATCGTGAGTGATTGCACTCTTTTTATGATTAATTGTATTTTGTCGCAGAATCGACATTTACCTTAGGGTATTCCTTATAGAGACAGTAAGTTAGTTAGAACACGTGGCGACGTGTCGAGTGAGGTTGGAGACGTTGTTTGGCTAATCACTTTGCATTCATGCACTCATTTTGAGGTTAATACACGGGGGATTACCGGACCTCGGTGGATTCCAAAATGGTCATAAGACCCGGATTTCCATATAAGAACACTGCGGTGATTCTTAGTAGCAGATGGAAATGGCAGACCTTCGGGTTCACTGCTGATCTGACTACGCTTTGTGTGGTGTAAGAGACACGCGAGCAAAAATGGTCCCACCGTGGCTGTGTTAGGGCTGACTCGTTGATGCCCATCTTTCCGGAATGCATCTTGTCAACCAGCATTGCATTTCATGCAACACGCAAACTAACTTAGTCGCTGAGTGTGATTGATACTTGTTAAATCTATTTGATGCGTGCTATTTGTTATTATCGTATTTTATATTCATTGTGAACTGTACAACCCTAGGATGCTATCTCTAACTTATAAGCCTAAGTGGCTACTCCTTATCTTTACCTATTGGATTTATTACTTACATAATTCTTTGGAGTTGACCCTCGCGTCTTCTGTGTGTGCTTTGGCGGACTACGCCCATTGTCAGATGTCTATGGCGGACTGGTTTACGATGGTCCACCCCTCGGGGGGGACCCGGTTTGAGATGCTAGACCAGGATGACCCCGGTTCATGGGTGGTCGACCCCGCTGGCCACCGTGCGACCTATTCGGGGATGATTATGGAGGACCGCGTCGACCGACTGGGACACCTGACGGAGGGAGTGCTGAGGAGGTACACTGTGAGCTTCAACTTGCCACCTGGCGTGCACTGCGGACCAGGAGTGGGAGCACCACCACCACCACCGTCATCTTCTGATGATGAGGACCCCTCAGAGGAGGAGCCTGTGGGAGGGACTTCTGCGGAGTCTAGCTCACCCACCATCGCTGTCATTGATGATCTTGGCTCGGGCCCTAAGCCCGTGAGGCCAGCACCGGAGCGAATCGGGGTAGTGAGAGGAGGTAGGATGGTGTACATAGACTTGGTCGTTCTGGATTCAGATTCGGACGACGATCACGCTAGCATGTAGGATTGAGTGCTGGGGTGAGCTCCTCGAGATAGGATTAGTGTAGGAGTAGAGTCTTAGCTCTGACCGTCATGTTTCTAGTTGGGGACAGGGTAGTTTCCTGCCGATAGCTTTTTGTGTGGTTTCTCTACGGAAATCACAGAGAGTTGGTTGGACTAGGGGGTCTTGTTTTAGGCCGTTTGGGCTAACTTATTCTCATTTTGGAGGGATGGTGTTGCGAACACTTAACTTTTCCTTTGGTCTGTACATATTGCCTACGGGCGCTACTTTTTACCACTTCCCGTCACTGGAGGATACTCGTGACGTGGTTTGTTACTTACAGCGGGGGCTGTAAATATTATTGTATATTAGTTCTGTTATCTTTTGTTGTTGAGTTTAATTCTTTTCAGTCTTTAATTATATCGAAAAAAAAATATTCACGTTTTTCCGCTTTAAGTTTCTTTTTGGTTACTAAAGTGACGCCACCGAAAATGGGGTGTTACATTCATCTTCCACATACCATCTACCCAAACCTGCAAAAAGACATTCTTGCGCCGGCGTCAACACACGACGGTGAGACTCGCTTGGAAGAACCACCATGATGTCTCGCCACGAGCACGAAGAAGGAAGAGCATCAGCACCGTGACTAACCAGCTTCTGTGAACCAGACCTCTCCGCAACCTGTTTCTGCGAACCAGACCTCTTCCCTTTCTTAGTTGAGGTCAGACCTCCATGTCCATGCTTTTGAGAAGAGGAATAACAGCCGCCTAAAGGTAACCTTGTAAGACCCGTGATAGATCAATAGCAATAAACTCGGTTAATTCCTCGATTTAGTGCTTTAATCCTTGTTATATGATCTTTGTGTGTGTGGCTTGTGTGATGAATTTCATCTAATGGAAATAATACTTTGATTATTAGTATTGAAGTTCGTTCATCGGAGAATTCGGTTGCACTTCGGAAAACGGTCCAACCAACGCGTTTTCGCCTAGAGCATCTTTCTGTCATCAAATCGTTATTCGAGTGTAAAATACACGTTTTCCTTATCATTATGATGATCTACGCGTGATTTCGAGAATTTTGACTGTAATATTGATACGGGGTCGAGAAACTCGCCTAGTAGTGTTTACGGCTCTCATAAACGAACCAATGTGAAATTTGATCAGATTTGGGAGGGAAACTTAGGGAGGAAGCCATTATTAGTGGAATAGGACAAGCTTAGTTTGAATTGGGTGGGCCAACACAAGAAGACTCGGGTATGAGTTTAGCTTGAAAATGACCTAAGCATGGAAGGAAGAAAATCTGAATGCTCCCTCTCTTTTATGCTGGACGGCCAGCTCATTCACACACAATTCAAAATTGCTTTGCCGAGAGAAAGAGAGAGAAGCTTGGAGAGAAAAGAAAGAAAAATAGAGAATGTTAGAGAGAGAACTTCTTCTTCTTCCTCTAAACCTTAACCACCATACTTCATCACCCACAAACACCACCTAATCTTCATCTTTTGCTCTTCATATCTTCACCAAAGTGAGAGACCTTGAGGTGAGTTTTCTTATGGTTGTCTCCTATTCCAAAAATGAGGTTTCTTGACTTCTACCTTGCCTTAAAACCCTTGGTGGCCTTTGTCAAAGTTGTTAGGCTTTTCTTTAGCTTCATCAAAATGTTTTTGGTTTTTTGAAAGGTGTAAGTTTTCAGGGTTGAGGAAATTCGAAAATGGCTTTTGAAGAAAGTGTTTTGTATAAGTTGAAGCCTAGGTGAAGAGCTTTCAAACCATGGACTTAGTTTTCAAAAATGTTGAGTTTTGATGTTGAGGAGTTAGCAAAGTTTGGGCTTTTGGTGTTGAAGCTTTGTTAGTGTGGACTTTGAGTTTTCGACCCTCTCTTAAAATGTGTTTTGATGTTGAGGAAAGCCTATGTTTGAAGAGAAGCTTAAGGATTAGAAGTAAAGCGAGAGTAATGTAGGATTATTCATGGGATATTCAACAAAGAGCAGAGCCTATAGGGTGTACAACATTCGCACAAAGACCATGATGGAATCATTCAATGTGATTGTTGATGATGTGCCAAGGGAAATGAAGGAAAGCATTTTAGTGGAAGATGATGATGTTACTGAAAATGCAGATGTTCCAGCAGATGGCATGAACAGTGTATCTGAGACAAGTGCAACTGAGCAGGAAGACAAGTTGGTCACTTTAAATAAAGCTCCTTCAATCAAAATTCAGAAGATACATCCACAAGAAAATATTATTGGTAATCTTCATGAAGGTGTCACAACTAGGTTCAGGAATCTCATTGCTCATGCTTGCTTCATATCCAAATTGGAACCCAAGAATGTTAATGAGGCACTAACTGATGAATACTGGATTAATGCAATGCAAGAAGAACTGGAGCAGTTCAAGAGAAATGAAGTCTGAGATTTGGTGTCAAGGCCTGAGGATGCAAATATAATTGGCACTAAGTGGATCTTCAAGAACAAGTCTGATAAACACGGGGTTGTCACCAGAAACAAAGCAAGATTAGTTGCTCAAGGTTATACTCAGATAGAAGGAGTTGATTTTGATGAGACTTTTGCTCTAGTGGCTAGACTGGAATCTATTAGACTCTTGTTGGGAGTGGCTTGCTTGAAGAAATTTAGATTATACCAGATGGATTAAAAAAGTGCTTTTATAAATGGGTACTTGAATGAGGAAATTTATGTTGAACAGCCTAAAGGATTCATAGATCCTCATTTTCCTGATCATGTATACAAGCTGAGGAAGGCACTGTATGGTTTGAAACAAGCACCAATGTCTTTGTATGAGAGACTCACTGAATTTCTTGTCAGCAATGGCTATGGTAAAGAAGGAATAGATAAGACTCTGTTTGTGAAGAATGATAAAGGGAAGCTCATGATTGCACAGATTTATGTGAATGATATTGTTTTTGGAGGAATATCGAACACGACGGTGGAGCATTTCGTTCAACAAATGAAATCTGAGTTTGAACCAAAGTTATCAAAGACAAAGGCAACTTGACCCTAACCGCGACCTGCCGGTAGAACCAAAGTTATCAAAGATAAAGGCAACTTGACCCTAAACGCGACTTACCAGTAGAACCAAAGTTATCAAATTTAGTTCTGAACCTAAGAACAAAGGGAAGCTCTCACAATATGAGAAAACTTAATATCATTCAGATTCAAAAACTGATTTGTTCCATACATTGAGTCCCTATTTATAGACTAAGTGGGATGCTATACTTTCCAATAAGTACTAATGCTCCCACTAACACTTAATAAACTCCACTAGAGATTTATAGCTCCACTAAAAACCCACTATACCTAAAGATGACTCATTGGCTTATAAAAGACATTAAAAACCAACTAGGGGAATACAAAATGTCATCAGAAAATTCACCCCTATATTGTTAAGTTCAAATGTTGCATACATCGTCTATCATGTTTTGATTGATAACAATCTTCAGAGCTTCAATATAATACTCAAACATTTAATATGATTTTCTTTTCAGGAAATATGGTTCATGAATCACATTCCCATCGTTTGATGACAAAGTACAAGACTACAATCAAAGCTAAATCTAGTCAACGTACAATAAGAGTCAAAGCAACACGGCAGACTACTTAAGCTGAAAAAAGACAAATATGTGGATCGTCTAACTAAGCGAAGAAAGAGAAAGATTAAAGCTTCAAAGAAGACTACCCAAGAAAAAGGAAGTCCAATCTACTACATCGTCTGATCAGGAACAGAGTAGAAGATCACGAAGATGAGAAGAGTTGAAGCGTCAGGATAAGATATGGAAGAAAGATCAATGCTAGTGGATCGTCTAAGAAGACTGAAGTTGTTAAAAGATCATCATCATCATCGACTGTCTCAAGTACTATTAAAGGAAGTGCAATGTCTATAGAAAGAGAGGCACATTGAATTTTGAATCCTTTGACATACAAGAAGAGAAAGCAAGTGCAAGAAATCACGTGATATCTCACAAAGCACTTTGTCCAAGGAAACAAGTACAACGATGTCAAAATCAATTTCCTCTTTCTCACACACAAGGACTGGAACAAGGCTCAAAAGGCTACCAACCGCTGACACAGATACACATTGTAGCAACAAGTCTCCATCGAAGAAGTACAAGGCATTAAATGCACTTGACAAGAAGACTGTTTGATCCAATGGCTAGTTCTCAAGTTGCTCTACACACTCCAACAACTCTCAACATATCCAATAAGCACTTGAAGTATAAAAGGAAGACTTTTCATCTGTATCATTTTCTTCAAAAAGCTCAAGAGTCAAATCCTTATCGTCTAAGAGATAAACCAAAGAGTCAAATCTTCTATCCAACTCTATCTAGATTCTGAACACGAAGTAAAAATTAGAGTCAAACCTCATCCAAACACTTTGTAGTTCATTGCACTGTAAAAGTCTACAATCCCTCTAGTAAGAAGAGAAACCCGTAGAACCAGACAAGCTTGCAAAAGATCATAGGAGAAGTCTTGTTAAATACTTGTCGTTGAGAGAAGTCTCGTCGAATACTTATTGTGGGAGAAGTCATGGCTAATACTTGTTGTAGGAGAAGTCCTTGATACTTGTTAGTGAAAATCCTGAGTAAGTCAGGGACTGGACGAGTGGACGTAGCCCCCCGTTTGTGGGTGAACCGGGATATATTGTTGTGTGCTTATTGTCGATTTCTTTACCACCTTCATATCCGCTGCATCAAACGATTGCAAAAACTCTTTCTAGACTTATATTCATTTGAAAACTTAAGTTTTTAAGGGAACACAATTCAAAGCCCCTTTCTTGTGTTACTTTTTCCGATATCAATTGGTATCAAAGCTTCGGCTCTGAGAAACTAACATCTTTACAGGTGAAGGGAAAAGATCCATGGCGGCCAAAGATCAATGCATTCCTATAGGGACAGATACGAAGAAGCCTCCCTTCTTTAATGGAACCAACTATCCTTACTGTCAGAATCATATGGATACCTTCATTAGATCCTACAACTACAAAATGTGGGATATCATCACAACTAGAAACATCATCCCCAAAAATGCTGCAAACGAAGTAATCAAGGAAGAAGACTAGACGGACGCACGAAAGAAGGAGAATCAACTCAACTAAAGAACTGGACTATGCTTGTAGTGTCCTCTGAGCAAAGCCCAACTTGACAAAGTTGATGGTCTAGAAAATGCAAAGGAGATATGGGATGCTCTGGGCATTGCATTTGAAGGTACTGAAAATGTAAGAAAGGCAAAACTGAGTTTGCTAGTTGAAGAATTCGAAACCTTCAAAATGAAAGAAAATGAAAGCATAAACGATCTTTTTGGGAGATTCTAAACTATCGTAAACGGACTCAAGAATCTTGATCGAAAATACAACATCGATCAAATCACCAAGAATCTGAGAAGTCTCCCTGCCAGATGGAGTCCAAAGGTCACAACCATCTAAGAAGCAAAGGAATTAAGAACGCTGAAAATAGAAGATCTTCTAGGGTCCTTTGAAGGTTCATGAAATATAACTTAGAAAAGATGATAAAGGGCTTAAGAAGCAGACAGTTGTGGTATTCAAAGCCAAAAGCTCGAAGAGAATCAAAGCAGAACCATCAGTCAACGAAGTATAATGCTTGGACGACGACTCATACGGGGAGCAAGCACTAACAGAAAGTTCAAAAGAATGTAGCTCAAACATCAAAAAGGAAAAGGAAAAAAGGTTACCAAAGGAAGCCACAGAAATGAGTATGACTCCAGAAGGACATCCTCCTTCTCAAACAAGGAGCCCATTACATGCTATGAATGCAAAAAGCCAGGACACATCAAGCCAGCCCAAGCTGATCAAGAAAGCCCTTGCTGTTGGATGAGATGATGAAGAAGAAGATTCAGATCACGAAGATAGGGACAACAATGAAGAATCCTTTCTCCCAGTAATGTAACTAGTAAATGAGTCAGACGACAAAAATGTTTTGGTAAGTTCGGAAATCTCCAAAGAAGATTATGATGAATTACACTTTCTAAAGAAAGTGAGCGGTTAGTAAAGGCAAATGAGGTTTTAAGAAACTAAGCTTCTTCTTCTGAAATTGTTGCCCTAAAGAAAAGAGTAAATTGTTTAATTGATGACTTAGCTTCATTTAGTCTTGGACATGATAATATTATCAAACTTTGTTGAAACAGTGGAGGAGTTTATGAAAACGATACTTCGTCTGAAACCTCGTCATCTAACATTAGTTTTACAACATCTGAATCAACATCTTCTGAACTTAAGACTTATATAGTAGATCATCAACTTATTATAGAAGATGAGAAGGCTTCTTATGAGAAGAAGACACCTTCAAAAGTAACCACTGACCCATCATGACCCAAGAAACTTTGGGTGCCAAATGATCAAATCATCTCTCTTGCAGATATGCTCAACATGACAAAGGAGACTCAAAAGGTGGTTCCAGGAGAATGGAGACTCACAACACTTGGTAAAGAAAAGGTTTATGTTCCAAGAAACCCAAACTGAGGTGCGCCAAGAAAACAGGTAAAAATAAATTAAAGGAAGAAAAACAAGGTCTACTTAGCATAAATTAATTGTGTGTAAGAAGGTTCCATGTTTCCTTTAATAGATTGAAAGTGTGATGGTTATTCTTCCATGATAAGCTTCCTTGAGAACTTAGAGACAAGTAAGTCTTCTTACGAAAAACTTGGAATTTACTACAAATCTTGAAGTGACACTTCTAAGTGTCATCAGAAGATGATACATAGTCTTGAAAACAGAAGTTAGGGAATACTTATTTAAGGACTATCTCTTTCGTGTCATTGTATGACTTAGAGTGTGGTCTGTCAAAATTATCTATCAAAGCTGATGTCACATGTTCTGCAACTTACTCATCTTTTTGTTTCGTCTAAAGGATTTGTAAGTATGTGAACCACTGGAAATGTTTCTGATACTTTTTGGAGTATCATATTTGAGATAGTTTTCAGGAAAAAGGCTTATAGCATAAACCCACACAAAAATTTTCCTAGAATAGTCTTCTGCCATAAGATCAGAATAGCTTACAAGGTTGGAAGCCTCACTTCAAGAAGTCATTCATCTAAAGGATTGTCTAAGCAACATGAAGTTCAACACTGAAGATTGTACCGTCTGCCAGAGGCATAATCATAATTGAAGTGTCTACATGCAACGTTTGCCTATCTACATTTGGATAAAATTCAAGCGGAGCTGATGTCATCAAATCTCCTCTGCCCCACGTGACCAAATCCTTTATAAGTGCATATCAAGTCAAATCAAATTCAATGCTGAAGCAGTTGGGAAACCAAAGTACAGGCTCGTGTTGTTACGTTACTCTAGATCATTATTATCCTTGAGAAACTAAACCAAACTAGTCTTTCATGTCATACTCTCTCACATCTTTCAAAGTTTGCGTTTTTAATACACAACCATCAAAATATTTGTTGAAACCAAAGGCCATCAACACTTGATCTTGCTTGAACCTTTTGCCATCATCTATCTCCAAAAGATCAATCTTTCTGAAAAAGCCTTCAACTACTCTCTACTTACATAACCTCAAATAGCTAGCAACAAGAAGACATCTGGAAAGGAAGTTACTTCCTCAAGAACTAGGAGATCGACTGCCACATGACTGTCATGAACTCTCAAAGCAGTAGATTTACCGAACAAAAGAAAGTTCAAGCATCTGAACTTGGATCGTCCAAAAAGGAAAATCTGCAGAACATAAAAGTTGTCTCCCCACGCTACTTCGATTAGGACATCTTCTGACATGTGAAGCTACTAGGGTTAGAAGACCTGTTCTTTCAAGACTGGGAAAATATTTTCAACATGGCAAGAAAAGAGGCCTACATTCCAATCATCCAGTAGTTCTTCTAGAATGCTGAGATAGTCAACAATGTTGTAATCAAGACTTAGCTCAACAACTAGACCATCACCATAACTGTACAGGATGTAGCCAAAGCTCTGAAGATCGCGCTCAAATCATGAGAAAAGTACTCAGAGGACTGGATGGACAAGTTCCTAGACGCTGACTGCATCTGGAATAACGTTAGCGATCCTATCAGCACCGAATTCAACAACTTAGTGGATGCTTGCCACTTCAATCATGTTGTGATTCGCAAAGTTCTTCTACCAAAGGGGAATGCCAGAAAATACGTAAATGGACATGCTAGGTATGCTCTGTATAAGATCCTGAAAAGCATAAAAATCAACCCTGCATACTCTGGGAGTTTCTACTCAAGTTTATGGAGAGAGGAACATGAAACTTACCCCTTGGATCGCTAATCTCCACCATTCTGGATAGGAAGAGACTACTGATTCCTTATCTGCAAAGCGCTCAACTTGAAGATTCTGAACGTATGGAGTCCACTCCTATCAAGCTAGGAGATGCGAAGAAAATGAAGATAGAAGTGGACGTTTCATAAGTACTATACGAACTTCCGGGAAAGAAGAAGAAGTAGATGAAGGGAAAAGAAAACATTGAAGATTCTTTTGCAACTGCACATATCTCAAGAAGAAAAGAATCATCGTCTAAGGCTCATTCAGTAGCAAAAAGACTCGATTCAGACGAGCAAAACAAGGTACTGAAAATCAAATTGACTATTTCAAACGCTGTTTGAAGAGAAAATCTGTTGCACCCTCATCACTGTACAAAAGGAGGAAGCTTCTATCGAATTAAAAGATTCTTCACCCTCCAACAGCTCAAATCCTTCTTTTGATGAAATACTCACTCCTCCACATCATTCAAGTTCATCCAAAGATCACAATGAAGAGGACTTGCACATTGTCTATACCATAGGCTCTGACGGTGAAGAGCTAAGTCCTCATGACTCTCCTACAACACCCACAACAACAACAACAATAATAAGGTCTGCTGCACAGCCCAAAGACTTAACATCTAAGGCGTTGTCTTCAAAGTCTAGTACTCATCACACAACATTCAATGCTCGAAAACGACAACTCACTCCGCTTGTGCAAGAAACACTATAGAAGAAAAAAAGGCTAACATCTCAACTGAAGCATCAACCTCAGAGCCTCCTTTTCTACATTATCTAGCTCAAAAAGTCCTGAAATCTGAATTTGAATATGCCATTCATTCATGGACTATGTCGTTTGCACCCAAACAGAGCTTCACTCTCTATGCTCGAAGAGACATTGTCCCTGCACCTGAAGTTGATCGCTCTCAATGGCAGTTGTCTACAGTTTCTGGATATGTAGGAACAACACCACACTATCTGAGCAATAGACCTTGGGCCTTCATAGCTCCATGGTCCTCTTGACCATTTGTTATGTTCTCTGCAAATCCAACTTCCAGGTGGAACACACTTGATCGACTTTTCTCTCGCTGCTCAATATCATTTCTTATTAACAGAGAAGCGATGCAAGTAAGTCGGCAATATATTCTTGACATCAATCAATCTGAGAGTCAAGAGGAATATTTTGTAGAAGAACCAACATAAGTCCAAATCATTGTGCCAAGTGGTGAAGGAACTTCTGGAAGCAATGTTGCTGCATCATCTGCTCATCATGAAGAAACTCATGAGGATGACTAAGAAGAAGAAATCAATGTACCTCTGAAAGAAGGTGATCTTGCTCCACTTGAAGTTGACAATGAAGATTGGCTCCATGATCATGAAGAGCAAATCCATGTTGGAGTTGCAGACGCACAAGAAGGAGCACCGACGAATGCAGATTTGGTCGCTCAATTTGCTCAAGATCCGGAAGCACATAAAGCTAGATTTGAAGAAGAGAGCTCCACAGTCAAAGACATTATGTTCAAGATTATGGACAGAATCAAATAGAGGCTCCATCTTCTCAACTCTCAAACTCTTTAAATCATTTAAATTCATTACAAGGTGAATAGTAAATGGATATAGGAAGACAATGATGGGAGGCGAAAAGGTTAGTGGTTTTTCTTAGTGAAATTATATTTAATATTTAATCCATTCAATAAATCAAAGCTAATTATGTTTTCCCTATGGAATTAGTTTTCTTTTTCCCTTCTAACATCCTCCAACTTGTTGTCAAACTTCCCTTCTAAAGAATTATAAATATCAATATTAATATGAATTTTGAATTAATAGTTCAATAAATGAAAATTAAGTATTTTTTTCCTATGAAATTTCATAACTAATAACATCTAAATAATAATAAGTTCATTTAAATAAATTGTAAGAACGGTCAAAATCAAAACTAATAAATGGTCAAGATTGATTTCCTAAAAGTTATTGTATGAAATTATATACACACCCATGGTAAAATATTCATTCATGAGTCATAGTCTATTGCATGACTATTCTACCCTCCTTGTTGTCAAACTTCTCTTTTATATAATACTAGTATTTTTGACCCGTGCGTTTCACGGGGGGATTCTTTTTAATTTTGTATTGTGTTTTTTATAATTTTTTTAAAATTATTTATTCGTATGAAAAATGAGTATAAACAATATTTTTTTTGATAATTAGATTTTTTTATCGAAGTGTTAATTTATGTTTTTGATTGTATAATTTTTGTCGTAGGTTTTTTATGAGTG
The DNA here is from genome assembly GCF_012489685.1 of Lotus japonicus. Lineage (NCBI taxonomy): Eukaryota > Viridiplantae > Streptophyta > Magnoliopsida > Fabales > Fabaceae > Lotus > Lotus japonicus. The sequence continues at coordinate 35,019,787 of NC_080042.1, read as the reverse complement.
TATTTTTTTGTGTCGTTTGTCATTGTTTATATAATTGATGCTTTTGATTGATTCTTTTGATACAACAATTTATTGTACTTTATAGATAGAAGTGATCTTTTTTTAAAGATCTTATTTAATATTAATTTTGTATTTTTAAGTTTCATAACTCATATGAAATAAATAATATTAAATTTATTTAAAATAATGTTGTAGTTTTTTTTTGAAATTAATGTTGTAGTTAATAGTATAAGTTCATATAATGACATTGATGAAGGAAAGATCAAGAGGAAGGGTTAGAGAGTTTTTTTTGTTGAATGATCTTTAACTTTTATGGTTTTTTTATTCATATTAATGATTAGTTGATTAATATTTCAATAAATCTAAATCTAAACTAATAAAATGTGTCTTATGGAATTCATAACTAATATCATATTAATAATAATTTTGACCTATGACATTCCATAACTCATATAAATTAAATAATAATAAATTTATTTAAAATAATTTTGAGATTAATAGTAGAAAGATATATACTAACAACGATGGAGGAAGTTCAAGGGGAATAGGAATATCGAACGACTGAGATTGAAAGTCTGCTAATTATCGAAAAGTTCTGAAAAATCACATATCAAATAATATGTAAAATTACTTAAAAGTCCATAGGTAAGAAAAATATGAAACATTGTTTATTGGTGTTCAGTTCAACTTTATAATGAAACTAATCTCTATCAACTTCAAAATGCTATCCGAATTAAATGGTGGGCTAAGTTCGACATCAAGTTAATTCAGAAGGCTAAAATTGAAGTTAACTGGCACACCATCTACGCCTCTAATCAACCAAGAGGCCTTATTCTTACAAGAAAAATCAAAGATCATGGCTGAACTAGCCTCAGCCACCTCTCAAGAAGAATTCAGATCTAGATTGGAGCTAGTTTCGGGAAGTCAAAAATATGATTCACTAGAAGACGAAGCTTCCTCCAATATTCAAGACAATAATTATCTTCAAGAAAATGGAGATGATTGTTTCAATATGGGCTTCCACTCTTTCTATTAAGTGGAAGACATAATTGCAAAAGACAAGACATTTGGATCAAGATCAAAGCAAATCATGGCAAAATGACAAAAGTGATAGGCGTGGCAGACAAGTTCTATCAGCCATCAACCCAAAAGAAGAAGCAGCCAAAATAGTCATCAATAATTTTCAAAAAGGAAAACTCGAGTTATTTCAAAAGGTAACCCGAGTTAACATAACCCAAGATACAGTAGTGGTTCAAAGGATGTATAAAAGGAAGCTTACCCATTCGGGGAAGGCATCCGGAAAAAACCCATCTCCTTCTCTCTCTCAATCTGTGTAATATCTCTTTCGCATTGTAATCCATGTTTTGAAGTTCTCTCAATAAAAGCTCTATTATTGTAAGTATTTTATTCTTGTCATTCTATTTTCCTGCCTACTCATTTCAAAATACACATATAACTTATCTTATGTCAAATTTAATATGCTTCCGATTCTGGTATCAGAGCCCGGTCCCGTGAGGGATTAGGGTCTCTGGTTGATATAAAAAATAAAAAAATAAAAAGTTTTTCTTAATCAAAGCCAGTTTTCTGAGGGATTAGTATAAGGATAGTGTGAGTTACCCCTGCAGTCTAGTGGTCCCGGCAGTAAAACCTTGGATAGGTAGTGAGCCCGTTGGTTTAGCTAGATTGGGAAGAAGCACGAACCCTGGTACAAACCTCATTAAAATATGGCAAGGTTAATTAAAACCTTAAGTGAGATAAGCTTGGGAAAACCTAATAATAAAATGATAATCCCACCTTCAGCCTCTAGTACCGAGGAGATCAATAGATTGTCTCAACAAGAACTAGACATAGCCTCTATAGAAAGAGCCCTTCAAAACTGGTCAATACCCATAGTCAAGAAAAAAGAAATTTACAAACAACATACTTTGTTCAATAGGTCTGACGAATCTATTTTTACAATAGAGTGTTGTCAGCACAGTTCTGATCACAAGAGTACCATAAAATTGTTAAATGAAGATATTTTAGATCAACATGTAAAAAATGGATATAATTTCATTCACATAGGTTTAGTGCAAGTAGCTGCAAAACCTAATTTCTGACTAGGAATCAATTCTCCAATAATTGTCATGTTGAGAGACATGAGATTGTTAAAACCAAAAGATTCTTTAATTGCCATTTTAGAATCAAACCTTCATGATGGTCCTGTTTTCTTTAATTGTTATCCAAACTATGCCATGAAATTACAAAACAGTTGGACTAAAAATGCTTTGCAACTAGATTTGTTGGCAAATGATGACATATTCGAAGAAGAAAGTGATCCTTTTTCAATGATATATAGAGTTTATTATAAAGTTTCAAAAATTAATTATAATTTTAAAGCCTTAAGATCATCACCAAAACAAGAAACTATTATGTTAGAAGCAAATCTAAAGAGATCTTCAGTACAAGTTCCGAAGAAGCTTACTCATGATGAAATTATGAGTAAGGCTCCTGAAGAATGGGTATTCAAGAACTCTTTACCTCAACAAAAAGTTCATAATACACAAGTACGAGAACTAATTCAAGAAGGAACAAACCTAACTCTAAGGATGAATAGATCAAATTCATTTGCTGTTAGAACTCCTGAACAATTATACAAGGTAGATATCCCAAGGTCCTCTGTATCCTCAACAGAGTCAACAATAAAACTTAAAGGGTTAGACAATAGTTTTCCAAACCTCTCCCAACCGGTCTATCAAACCCATCCAGATTCCCCTGAATACTCTCCACTTGCTTCTCAGGTTTTAAACACATTAACAAGAGATTACCCTTTTCAAATTGACAAGAAATGGATTAAAGAAGACTTTTTAGCAGGTTAGAATAAGCCAAAAAGAGATTGGTATTTTGCAACCTTTTCAAAAGAAGAAACAGAAAATTATAGGATACTGTATTACCAATCTATGGAAGATCAAGAGCTTAACTATTACTTCTTTGATTGGTTTGAGTCCTTCTGTATCGAAAATCAAATTGATTATCCTTTTTCAAAAGAAGTTAATCCATTAGGAAAAATAAGTTCAACCTGGAAAACTGTTCAAGATAAGGAAGTAGATTCAGAATATCCACCCCAAGAATGAGTAAAAATCCAGGTGGGAGATCTAGAAGTAAAAGCTTCTCCTTCTCCTTACAAAAAAATAAGTAAAGAAGGAATAGTCGATAAAGAAGATATTGGTAAAATTCATCAACAAATGAACTATTCAAACCTTATGTTAACTACCATGACAAAACAGTTAACAAGGATAGAGTCAAAAGAAGAAAAAGATATTTCTAAATTTCCTATCATTTCCATGACTGGAAAAGGTTTACAAAGTCCAATTCTAAAAGTCCCTAGTTATACAAAAGAAGACCTAAGATCAATAAAGATTTCGAAAACCCAAGACTTGGAAGATATTAAACTAAAATTGCAAAAACTTAGTTTGAAGGATTCAACAGTAAATCATCTTGAAAAAGAAGATTTATCGATTAATAAGATAAAGGGAAATCAACAACATTATCCCAAACTTAGAAATTATTACACTAGGCTAACTTATCCAGATGTCCAATTCGAAGAAAGAGGAGAACTTGTTCAAAATCATTTCTCAGGATCTGGAATCAATGAATGGAATTTAGACGGCATGAGTGAACAAGCCATTCTTGATCTAACAAATCAAATGGTTATGGCCGCAATGGCTTATAAGGCAAAAAATAATTCTGATCGGGCTGCTGCCATGGTTATCACTCAGGGTTTCACTGGTCAATTAAAAGGTTGGTGGGATAATTTAATAAGTGAACAAGACAGAATGATAATTTTGTCCAAGACAAAAGAAAATGGTGAAGAAGATGCTGTTTCAACACTAGTTTATACAATAATATTACACTTTGTAGGAGATCCCAATATGTTTAGAGAAAGAGCCAGAAATCAGCTCGCCAATCTTTACTGTCCAACCATGTCTGATTACCGATGGTATAAAGACATGTTCCTTTCAAAAGTAGTATTAAGAGAAGATGGGTCCAGTGCATTCTGGAAAGAACGCTTCATAGCTGGACTTCCGAGACTAATGCAAGAGAAAGTCTACCAAACCATTCAAACCTTCAGTGATAGCTCTCCTAACTTTGACTTATTAACCTTCGGCCAAATTCATAATGCAATAATTCATACTGGTTTGCAAGTCTGTACCGACTTCAAACTCCAACATAAAATGCAAAAGGAAGTTTCAATAAGCCGACGAGAAGTAGGAAACTTCTGCCAACAATATGGTGTAGAACCCATTAGGGCTCCTACCACACAACAAAAAAGAGTTGCTAAGAGAAAAGCTCAAAAAGATTCCTCAACAAATAAGAGACCTTTTAGGAGAAGATCTAATTTTCAAAACTATCAGAAATCAGAGCAAACCAACAAATGTTTGTTGGAAGTATGGCAAACCTGGTCACTACGCCAATAAGTGCACAACCCAGCAAAAAATTAATAACCTTAAACTAGATGACAACATCAAACAAGGTTTATTAAGTGTTGTAAGATCAAGTTTTGATCTAGTAGTACAACTCTATGTTTTGATGATTACAAGTTAACCTTTTGATATGAACAATTGTGGTACTCTAACGTGTTTTTCTGAGTGTGCTATTTACAGGCTCTGACCTCAAATCAATCTCACACAAATCAGAAGCACTGTGTATAAAGAGTGACCCAAGCAACGCTTTCGCATTCACCATGTTCAGTATGAACAGTGGAAAAGCTTCAGAAGTTCTGAAGTTATACAAACTCTGATGTGGACTCAGTCACTAGAAGTTCTGAAGATCCAGAAAGTCTGATAACCAAGAAACACTGAAGGCTCAGATGTTCTGATGGTGTAGAAGACTCTGAAGATCCAGAAGCTGAATAGTGGAAACTCTGAAGTCCAGAAGCAAGAAACTCTGAAGGCCATGTTCTTCCCTCTGAGTTCAGAATCAGAAGATTCAATGGTCAGAGGATCTGTGCTTTCCCTCTGACTCTGATCAACCGGCTTCACAAGTTCCAATATGAAGCATTCCCCTGATCAGAAGTCTCCTAGGTTTAAAGGTCGCGTCGCTATCCAAGTACAAAAGTTGCTGTACCTTCCTGACGACCTACCTAACGTTCTCAGCCACAGCAGAAGCTGGATTTTCCAGAACTGCCCTCCAACGGTAGCATTTCCCATGCATCGCTCAACCCTAATCCTTGGAGTATATAAAGAGGCTGAAGTCTGAAAGAAACGGCTAGAAGCATTCACATACGCAAGACATATTCAAAATCTTCTAAGTTTTCTTTCATCTGAAATTCATTGAGTTTACTATTAGCTTTTTAGAAGCAAATCTCTTGTAAACAATTCTTTGATAAACAGTTTGTTTAGTTCCTTTAGGAGATCAAGGTTGATCGGATCCTAGAGAAGACTAAGAGAGTGAATCTTAGTGTGAGCTAAGTCAGTGTAATTGTTAGTCACTTGTAGGTTTCAAGTGCAGTTGTAACTCTTACCTGATTAGTGGATTGCCTTCATTCTAAGAAGGAAGAAATCACCTTAACGGGTGGACTGGAGTAGCTTGAGTGATTTATCAAGTGAACCAGGATAAAATCCTTGTGTGCTTTTCTATCTCTTATCTTTAGCACTTAAGTTCTCGAAAGATTTGTCAAAATCTTTAAGGTGGAAGTTTTATACTGAAAACGTTATTCAAACCCCCCCCCTTTCTACCGTTTTTCATACCTTCAATTGGTATCAGAGCGCAAGTTCTGATTACCACACCTAACAGTGTTCAGTGATCCGGGCCGGTGTGAAAAACAATGGCTGCCACCACCAGTGAAACTCAAAGAGATGGTTACAATGCAAAGCCTCCTATGTTCGACGGTCAAAGGTTCGAATATTGGAAAGATAGACTGGAAAGTTTTTTTCTGGGTTTCGATGCAGATCTCTGGGATATTATTGTGGATGGCTACGAGCGTCCAGTTGATGCAGATGGCAAGAAGATCCCAAGGTCAGAGATGACTGCAGATCAAAAGAAGCTGTACTCACAACATCACAAAGCAAGAGCAATTCTTCTAAGTGCTATTTCCTATGAAGAGTACCAGAAGATTACAGATCGTGAGTTTGCTAAAGGCATTTTCGAATCTCTGAAGATGTCTCATGAAGGAAACAAGAAAGTCAAAGAATCAAAGGCATTGTCCTTGATCCAAAAGTATGAATCCTTCATCATGGAGCCAAATGAGTCCATTGAAGAAATGTTCTCCAGATTTCAGTTGCTTGTAGCTGGCATACGACCTCTCAACAAGAGCTACACAACAAAAGATCATGTCATAAGGGTCATCAGGTGTCTTCCTGAAAGTTGGATGCCTTTGGTGACTTCAATAGAGCTCACGAGAGACGTTGAGAATATGAGTTTAGAAGAACTCATCAGCATTTTGAAATGCCATGAGCTGAAGCGCTCAGAGATGCAAGATCTGAGGAAAAAGTCCATAGCCTTGAAATCCAAATCTGAAAAGGCTAAGGTTGAGAAGTCAAAAGCTCTTCAAGCTGAAGAAGAGGAATCTGAAGAAGCATCAGAAGATTCTGATGAAGATGAGCTGACTCTGATCTCCAAGAGACTCAACCGAATCTGGAAGCACAGGCAGAGCAAGTACAAAGGCTCTGGAAAGGCAAGAGGAAAGTCTGAGTCCTCAGGTCAGAAGAAGTTCTCGCTTAAGGAAGTCACATGCTTTGAGTGCAAGGAATCAGGGCACTACAAAAGTGACTGTCCAAGATTGAAGAAGGACAAGAAGCCAAAGAAGCACTTCAAGACGAAGAAGAGTCTGATGGTGACATTTGATGAATCAGAGTCAGAGGATGTTGACTCTGATAGTGAAGTCCAAGGACTCATGGCTATTGTCAAAGACAAAGGAGTAGAGTCAAAGGAAGCTGTTGACTCTGACTCAGAATCAGAAGGAGATCCTAACTCAGACGATGAAAATGAGGTATTCGCTTCTTTCTCTACCTCTGAACTGAAACATGCATTGTCTGATATTATGGATAAGTATAACTCCTTATTGTCTAAGCATAAGAAGCTGAAAAAGAACTTATCTGCTGTTTCCAAGACTCCTTCTGAACATGAGAAAATTATTTCTGATTTGAAAAATGATAATCATGCCTTGATCAATTCTAACTCTGTGCTTAAGAACCAAATTGCTAAGTTAGAAGAAATTGTTGCCTGTGATGCCTCTGATTGTAGAAATGAATCTAAGTATGAAAAGTCTTTTCAAAGATTCCTAGCTAAAAGCGTGGATAGAAGCTTAATGGCTTCAATGATCTATGGTGTAAGCAGAAATGGAATGCATGGCATTGGCTATTCTAAACCAATTAGAAATGAGCCCTCTGTGTCTAAAGCTAAATCCTTGTATGAATGCTTTGTTCCCTCTGGTACCATATTGCCTGATCCTGTACCTGCTAAAGTTGCTAAAAACCCTCTTAAAAAGGGATCCTTCTCTATGACTAAATATCATGCAAATATTCCTTTAAAATATCATGTTGAGACACCCAAGGTGATCAGAACCTCTGGGGTAACTAACAAGAGAGGACCCAGAAAGTGGGTACCTAAGGACAAGATTATCTATGTTGCAGATATCCTTGATAGCTCCACTGAAACACCAATCATGGTATCTGGACAGTGGATGCTCGCGTCACATGACGGGAGAAAGGCGTATGTTCCGAGAGCTGAAACTTAAGCCTGGAGGCGAAGTTGGCTTTGGAGGAAATGAAAAGGGTAAAATTGTTGGTACTGGTACTATTTGTGTAGATAATAGTCCATGCATTGATAATGTGTTATTGATAATGCTTAACACATAACTTATTGTCTATAAGTCAATTAGCTGACAAGGGTTATGATGTTATATTCAATCAAAAGTCCTGCCGGGCTGTAAGTCAAATCGATGGCTCTGTTCTGTTTAACAGCAAGAGGAAGAACAACATTTATAAGATCAGATTATCTGAGTTGGAGGCTCAGAATGTGAAGTGCCTTCTGTCTGTTAATGAAGAGCAGTGGGTATGGCATAGACGGTTAGGGCATGCCAGTATGAGAAAGATTTCTCAGCTGAGCAAGCTAAACCTTGTCAGGGGCTTACCCAATCTGAAGTTCGCTTCAGACGCTCTTTGTGAAGCATGTCAGAAAGGCAAATTCACAAAAGTCCCTTTCAAGGCAAAGAATGTTGTCTCAACCTCAAGGCCGTTGGAACTTCTGCATATCGACCTTTTTGGACCAGTGAAAACTGAGTCTATAGGTGGCAAGAGATATGGGATGGTTATCGTTGATGACTATAGCCGCTGGACATGGGTAAAGTTTCTAACCCGCAAGGATGAGTTTCATGCTGTGTTTTCTACCTTCATTGCTCAAGTGCAAAACGAGAAGGCTTGTAGGATTGTGCGTGTCAGAAGTGACCATGGTGGAGAGTTTGAGAATGACAAGTTTGAGAGTCTGTTTGATTCCTATGGAATTGCACATGATTTCTCTTGTCCCAGAACTCCTCAACAAAATGGTGTTGTTGAGAGGAAGAACAGAACTCTTCAGGAGATGGCTAGAACCATGCTCCAAGAAACTGGCATGGCCAAGCACTTTTGGGCAGAGGCAGTAAATACAGCATGTTACATTCAGAACAGAATCTCTGTGAGACCAATTCTGAATAAGACTCCTTATGAATTGTGGAAGAACATAAAACCCAACATTTCTTATTTTCATCCTTTTGGCTGTGTTTGTTATGTTCTCAATACTAAGGATAGATTGCATAAATTTGATGCTAAGTCTTCTAAGTGTCTATTACTCGGTTACTCTGAGAGATCTAAAGGTTTTAGATTTTATAATACTGATGCTAAGACTATTGAAGAATCTATTCATGTTAGATTTGACGATAAGCTTGACTCTGACCAGTCAAAGCTAGTTGAAAAGTTTGCAGATTTAAGCATTAATGTTTCTGACAAAGGCAAAGCTCCAGAGGAAGCTGAGCCAGAGGAAGATGAACCAGAGGAAGAAGCTGGTCCCTCTAACTCACAAACTCTGAAGAAGAGCAGAATCACTGCAGCTCACCCTAAGGAATTGATTCTGGGCAACAAAGACGAACCAGTCAGAACCAGATCTGCCTTCAGACCCTCTGAAGAGACCTTGCTCAGTCTGAAAGGATTGGTGTCCTTAATTGAACCCAAGTCCATAGATGAAGCTCTTCAGGACAAGGATTGGATTCTGGCCATGGAAGAAGAACTGAATCAATTTTCCAAGAACGATGTTTGGAGCTTAGTGAAGAAGCCTGAGAGTGTCCATGTTATTGGAACGAAGTGGGTATTCAGAAACAAGCTGAATGAGAAAGGAGATGTAGTCAGAAACAAGGCAAGGCTAGTTGCTCAAGTAGCAAGACTGGAGGCAATCAGACTGCTGATCTCTTTCTCAGTAAATCACAACATAGTTCTACATCAGATGGACGTAAAGAGTGCCTTCCTAAATGGTTATATCTCAGAGGAAGTCTATGTTCATCAACCCCCAGGTTTTGAAGATGAGAAGAAACCAGACCATGTGTTCAAATTGAAGAAATCACTCTACGGTCTGAAGCAAGCTCCCAGAGCATGGTATGAGAGACTTAGCTCATTCCTTCTGGAGAATGAGTTTGTAAGGGGTAAAGTAGATACAACTCTTTTTTGCAAGACTTATAAAGATGATATCTTAATTGTGCAAATTTATGTTGATGATATTATATTTGGTTCTGCTAATCAATCTCTATGCAAAGAATTTTCTGAGATGATGCAGGCTGAATTTGAGATGAGTATGATGGGAGAATTAAAGTACTTTCTGGGAATACAAGTTGATCAAACACCAGAAGGAACATATATCCATCAGAGCAAGTACACTAAAGAACTTCTGAAGAAGTTCAATATGCTGGAATCTACAGTGGCCAAGACTCCAATGCATCCTACATGCATTCTGGAGAAAGAAGATAAAAGTGGTAAAGTATGTCAGAAGCTCTATCGTGGCATGATAGGTTCACTTCTATACTTAACTGCATCTAGGCCAGATATATTATTTAGTGTTCACTTATGTGCTCGTTTCCAATCAGATCCAAGGGAAACCCACTTAACTGCTGTTAAGAGGATCCTAAGGTATCTGAAAGGCACCACTAACCTTGGCTTGATGTATAAGAAAACATCAGAGTATAAGCTTTCAGGTTACTGTGATGCTGATTATGCTGGAGATAGAACAGAGAGAAAAAGTACTTCAGGAAATTGTCAATTTCTGGGAAGCAATCTAGTCTCATGGGCAAGCAAGAGGCAATCAACCATTGAACTATCAACTGCAGAGGCAGAATATATCTCAGCAGCAATATGCAGCACTCAGATGCTCTGGATGAAACATCAGCTGGAGGATTATCAGATCCTTGAGAGCAATATCCCAATCTATTGTGATAACACTGCTGCAATCTCATTGAGTAAGAATCCTATCCTGCATTCAAGGGCAAAGCACATTGAGGTAAAGTATCACTTTATTAGAGATTATGTACAGAAGGGCGTACTTCTTCTGAAGTTTGTTGATACTGACCATCAATGGGCAGATATCTTTACAAAGCCCTTAGCAGAGGATAGATTTAATTTTATTCTGAAAAATCTAAACATGGACTTTTGTCCAGAGTGAGGATGGATCAGAACCTCTGACTATGATACTTCTTGATCAGAAGATGTCTAGTCCAGAAGGTAACTCAATCAGAGTGTGTGTACCCACTGGTACTAACTCTGAAGCTGAGACAACAACACGTGTGTCAGTATTTCTGATGCATAGTTCCTTGTGCCCGTGTGACAGTCTGTTATGATTGCGTGTAGATGTGCTTCTCTCCTGGGTGTGATTTGTGTATTTTACTGTTACTATCTATCTTTAATTTTCAACCGTTGATCTTAAAGTGCTTTTTGAATCAACAACGGTTATTTGATAAAACCCACTATACACACACGATCTCGTTCACTTCCGGTTTTTACTCTCGCTCTCTCTGCTTTTCAAAACCGCTTATTCTCGATTTCTCTCTCGATCTCTCTTCATCTTTCAACCTTCATCTTCTACCTCAAACCTTCAACCCTTCAAAAAATGGTGAGACAAACCAGAAGATCTACTGCAGATGCACCTCAGTTCCCTCACATGGTAGTGGGTCTAGCAACGGGTCAAAGGGGCCCTGAGAATCCGCCATCAGATCAAGGTCAAGCTCAAGACCAGAGTGTTCCAATTGCAGAACGGGGCTGTGCCGTTCACTGTGTATATGCTCCTGAGGAACTCCAAGTCCTGGCAGAATGGAGATTCGACCTCGACAACCTGGCTACAAATGGGTATGATCTTCGTCCTGAAGTCCAAGCTCAAGGTTGGGGAAATTACTTCAACAGACTTCGAGGACCGGTGTATGATAGATTGGTCAAGGAATTCTGGAAGCACGCCGACTGCGATGATACTCAGGTGGTATCTTACATTCTCGGAAGAAAGATCATCATCACGGAGAAGTCCTTCGTGAACTTGCTGGGTGCAGACACTGCTTATGGGTATCGTTTCCAACTCACGGAATCGAAGCTGAAACCTAGCACCAAGGATATAATCAACCAGGCCCTGTACACCACTTACAAACCGGGCAAGACGAGTTACAAGGTGATGGACCTTCACCCCAAACTCAGGATCTGGCACAAGATCCTGCTCCACTGCATAAACCAGAGACCGAAGGGCAGTTCTCCAGACTACATCAACTTCAACCAGAAGGTGATGTTGTTCTTCATCCAAGACCAGAAGAAGATCTGCCTTCCCTACTTCCTGTTCTCCTACTTGAAGGAATGCATCCGGAAGTCTCGCACCACTGCCTCCATCAAGTCAGCAATCAAATATATCCCCTTTGGGAGACTGCTCTCAGACTTTCTCATTGAAAGCAACTTGGTGCAAGATCTGGTCAATGCTGGATGTGTAGAGGATCTGAGCACCATTGTCAGTGATGTCTTCACTGCAAATTCTCTGAAGAAGATGGGTTTGGTCCAGAAGAAGATTGCTCCTGCTCATGAAGACACATCTTCTGAGATCAGAAGCAGAAGGATGCCTCTGAATGACTACCCTCTGTGGACACAGGCAGACAATCCTGACGCCATCAGGTGCTATGTTGAAGACCTAAGGGCTCAAGGATTCGAAATTGATCTTGATGATTTCGTCAGCAGACTGCCGCCTGCTCCAGAGTTTCCTTCTCCTCCCAAGAAGAAAGCTCAGAGGAAGATGATACTGGACGAATCTTCTGAGGAATCCGATGTCCCTCTGGTCAAGAAGAAGAAGAGAAAGCCTGATGATGGTGATGATAGTGATAATGAGGATGGTCCTCCTAAGAAGAAGAAGAAGCAGGTCAGAATCGTGGTGAAGCCTACTCGGGTGGAACCAGCTGCTGAAGTGGTCAGAAGGACTGAACCTCCTGCCAGAGTGACTAGATCATCAGCACATTCAAGTAAGCCTGCACTTGCTTCTGATGATGATTTGAATTTATTTGATGCACTCCCTATATCTGCCATGCTCAAACACTCCTCAAATCCCCTCACTCCTATTCCTGAATCCCAACCAGCTGCACAAACCACCACTCCACCACATTCCCCAAGATCTTCATTCTTTCAACCTTCCCCTACTGAAGCACCTCTCTGGAATTTGCTTCAGAACCAACCCTCTAGGTCAGAAGAACCAACCTCTCTCATTACCATCCCGTACGACCCATTATCTTCTGAACCCATCATCCATGAACAACCAGAGCCCAACCAAACAGAACCACAACCCAGAACGTCTGATCACTCTGTTCCCAGAGCATCAGCACGTCCTGCTGCCAGAACCACGAATACAGACTCTTCCACAGCCTATACACCTGTATCCTTCCCAACCAATGTTGCTGATTCTTCTCCCTCCAATAACTCTGAATCCATTAGAAAATTCATGGAGGTTAGAAAAGAAAAGGTGTCTACCTTAGAGGAATATTACCTCACCTGTCCAAGCCCTAGGAGATATCCTGGCCCTAGACCTGAACGTCTAGTTGACCCAGATGAACCTATCTTGGCTAATCCTTTACAAGAGGCAGACCCTTTGGCTCAACAAGCTCACCCTGCCCCTGACCAACAAGAGCCTATTTAACCAGAACCTGAACTCGAACAATCAGTGTCTAACCAATCCTCGGTTAGATCACCCCATCCTCTGGTTGAAACTTCAGACCCTCACCTTGGAACCTCTGAACCCAATGCTCAAATGATTAACCTCCAACCCACATCTCTCTCTGAGTGCATCAATATTTTCTATCATGAAGCCTCTTTGAGGCTCCGCAATGTGCACGGTCAGACTGACCTCAGTGAGAATGCTGAATGTGTGGCTGATGAGTGGAACAATCTGGGCACTTGGCTAGTGGCTCAAGTTCCAATTATGATGCAGCTCCTGCATGCAGAGGGCAGTCAGAGCATTAAGGCTGCAAAGCAAAGGTTTGCTCGAAGAGTGGCTCTTCATGAACAAGAACAGAGAAATAAGCTTCTTGAAGCTATTGAAGAAGCTCAGAGAAAGAAAGCTCAAGCAGAAGAAGCTGCACGTCAAGCAGCAGCTCAAGCTGAACAAGCCAGACTAGAGGCAGAGCGACTTGAAGCTGAGGCTGAAGCTCTTAGATGCCAAGCACTTGCACCAGTTGTGTTTACTCCTGATGCTTCTGCTTCCATTCCAGATCCTCAAGCTGCTCAGAATGTTCCTTCCAGTTCTGCTCAGTCAAGCTCATCCAGACTCGACATCATGGAACAGCGTCTTGACATTCATGAATCCATGCTGATTGAGATGAAGCACATGATGATGGAACTTCTGCGACGATCTGATAAACCTTAGTTTTTAGGATCTCCTCATTTTTTTTCTTTAACGTTGTTTTATTTTCTTTGTTAAACTCTGTTTCTTTTTATTTACTTATTCTGCTTTGTTCTTTTGTGATTATCTATGCATATATATATATATTTGTGTCACATATGTTTGCAAAAATCTTTTTATTCATCATTTCTTTATGTTTACATCATACATTCTTTCCCTAAAATCTAGAATGGAGGATCCCTCCTCATTCTTCTGCACTCCTGGCGCTGCTCTGACCTATCCTTCTCCAGACGCTCCAGTACATGCTGGATGTTGCTGAGCCTGTCCTTAAGCTCATCCCTCTCCAGAATCTCTTCTGCGGTCTTGAGCTTTTCTTCCAAACTTTCCTTTTCTTCCAGCAGCTTGAGTTCAAGCCGGCTGAGTTCTTGCACCTCCTCCACGAAGGCAAGAAATTCCTTCAGGTCTCTCTCCAACTCTGGATGCAGGTCCTCTTCCAGCAGTGTCCGTGTCAGCTCCGCGATGGTCGTTGTACCCTCTGGATGTCTGATGTTCAGGAACAAGTCCTCCTCAAAGGCCTTCTTCCTCAGCTCTTCTAGTGCTACGATGTATGATGCCATATTTTTTTTCTTTACTGAAAATCGTTCGAGGTGTGCAGTTTCCCTTTCTCTCCAACGCTTTATATAGGCTTCACTTTCTCTCTGAAAGTTAATGCTCCTACAGTTTCTCGAGGTTAAGTTCTTGGTAACTGACCCTTATCTTTACTCACTTGACCGGTGGTAAACATTCTTCTCTTGCATTAACTCTTCTATTTATTTCGCCTAACTCTGATTCTTGCATCGTTTTCATTTTCTTTACACTTAGACCTTCTCTAAGGGGGAGTACCTTGTACTTCAAGCTAAGTTTTTCACACCCCAAGCTTTTTGCTTATGACAAAAAGGGGGAGTAAACCCAGTTTTTGATGTGTAAGATGTGTTAGTGTGATTTATTTTTCTTTTGGAGATTTTAAGAGTTCCACCTTCATGACCATAGATGTGTCACTGGGCAAATACAAGGAATACATTTCACTTCTTCTGAAGTGATTATAAGTTGACTCTGATACCCAAGACTCTGATACCTTGTCCATGACTCTGATTACTTATGCGCTCTGATTACTCGTTTTTCATCTATGTCATAAGTTTTTCACTCTGAACTCTTATATTATTTAGCTCAGAATCTAGACTTTACTAACGTTTTCATCAAGTATTAGATTCAGGGGGAGCTAAGCTCAGAATCAAGCAGTGACTTGAATTCAGAATGAGCAAGATAAACTATTCACATCAGGATAAGTCTTATTCTATATCTCTAAACTCTGAGTGAATTCAGTTTAATGTTTAAGAATTGTTCATCAAAAATCTTAGTTTTGTCATCATCAAAAAGGGGGAGATTGTAAGATCAAGTTTTGATCTAGTAGTACAACTCTATGTTTTGATGATTACAAGTTAACCTTTTGATATGAACAATTGTGGTACTCTAACGTGTTTTTCTGAGTGTGCTATTTACAGGCTCTGACCTCAAATCAATCTCACACAAATCAGAAGCACTGTGTATAAAGAGTGGCCCAAGCAACGCTTTCGCATTCACCATGTTCAGTATGAACAGTGGAAAAGCTTCAGAAGTTCTGAAGTTATACAAACTCTGATGTGGACTCAGTCACTAGAAGTTCTGAAGATCCAGAAAGTCTGATAACCAAGAAACACTGAAGGCTCAGATGTTCTGATGGTGTAGAAGACTCTGAAGATCCAGAAGCTGAATAGTGGAAACTCTGAAGTCCAGAAGCAAGAAACTCTGAAGGCCATGTTCTTCCCTCTGAGTTCAGAATCAGAAGATACAATGGTCAGAGGATCTGTGCTTTCCCTCTGACTCTGATCAACCGGCTTCACAAGTTCCAATATGAAGCATTCCCCTGATCAGAAGTCTCCTAGGTTTAAAAGTCGCGTCGCTATCCAAGTACAAAAGTTGCTGTACCTTCCTGACGACCTACCTAACGTTCTCAGCCACAGCAGAAGCTGGATTTTCCAGAACTGCCCTCAAACGGTAGCATTTCCCATGCATCGCTCAACCCTAATCCTTGGAGTATATAAAGAGGCTGAAGTCTGAAAGAAACGGCTAGAAGCATTTACATACGCAAGACATATTCAAAATCTTCTAAGTTTTCTTTCATCTGAAATTCATTGAGTTTACTATTAGCTTTTTAGAAGCAAATCTCTTGTAAACAATTCTTTGATAAACAGTTTGTTTAGTTCCTTTAGGAGATCAAGGTTGATCGGATCCTAGAGAAGACTAAGAGAGTGAATCTTAGTGTGAGCTAAGTCAGTGTAATTGTTAGTCACTTGTAGGTTTCAAGTGCAGTTGTAACTCTTACCTGATTAGTGGATTGCCTTCATTCTAAGAAGGAAGAAATCACCTTAACGGGTGGACTGGAGTAGCTTGAGTGATTTATCAAGTGAACCAGGATAAAATCCTTGTGTGCTTTTCTATCTCTTATCTTTAGCACTTAAGTTCTCGAAAGATTTGTCAAAATCTTTAAGGTGGAAGTTTTATACTGAAAACGTTATTCAAACCCCCCCTTTCTACCGTTTTTCATACCTTCAAGTGTTTTAATTAACACTGAGGAACCTGAAGATTTGTCTACTTCAGAATATGAAGAAGATGACGAGGTCAACCAAATTGAATACTCAAATGAAACAGACTCTAATTTTTCTGAAAATGAAGAAAGGGAGTGTATAGGTCAAGATGGAACAGGTCTTTGTGACTGTTCAAGGTGTCTCAGACAAGTTAACGTACTCACTAAAGATCAAACTCTCAGTTTAATTTCCATAATTGACAAAATGGAAGATTCGCCCCTTAGAGATGAATTCATAAGTCAATTAAATGTTTTAATTGAAAAAACTGAAAAATTCAAAATTGAAGAAGTTAACCCAATAAGCATGAATGAGATCTATAAAAAATTTAAAAAACCAAGTGAGACTGCCTCAATAAAAGATCTTCAAGATGAAATTAAAACACTCAAAGAAGAAATAACTATTTTAAAACAAAATGACATTAACTTAGAATACAGGTTAATGGAACTAGAAGGAAAAGAGATCTTAAAAACTCAAAAGCACAAAGCTAGTTCTCCTGGGGTGAGAATTCAGATAGTAATCAAGAAACATATATTAATATGCTCAATTTGATTACTATACATAAATGGCATTGTGAGATTACCTTGGTAATTCATGAAGAAAGATTTGACATTGTTGCTCTAATAGATAGTGGAGCTGATGTCAATTGCATTCAAGAAGGATTAATTCCTACCCAATACTACGAAAAAACTACAGAAGGAGTTAATAGTGCCACAGGGTCAAAACTTAATATACGATACAAATTATCTCAAGCAAAAATTTGTAAAAATAAAATATATTACACTACCTCATTTGTTTTAGCAAAAAACATATCAAACAAAGTTATATTGGGAACACCTTTTATAAGCTTACTATACCCATTCAAAACTTCAAGAGAAGGAATAATTACAAAAGCTCTAGGTCAAGAAGTTTTCTTTGAATTCTTACAGCCTCCAATATTAAAAGAATTAAACCTACTACAAGATGCGTCAATTTCAAGAGTCAATCTAATTCAACAGAAAAGAAAACATATTAATATGTTGAATAAAGAAATTCAATATAAGAGAATTGAAGAACAGATTCAGCCTCCTAATCATCAAAAAATAATAACAGAGTTTCAAGATAAAATAGAAAAAGAAATTTGTGAAACGAATCCAATGGCTTTTCATCATCGCAAGAAACACACAATTACTTTACCGTATGAAGATGGATTTAATGAAAAGGATATACCCACAAAAGCACGACCCATTCAAATGAATCAACAATATTTAGAGTATTGTAAAAAAGAAATTCAAGAATATTTAGACAAAGGTCTGGTTAGACTCTCAAAATCACCATGGAGTTGTTCAGGGTTTTATGTACTAAATGCCTCTGAATTAGAGCGTGGGGCTCCAAGATTAGTCATCAACTATAAACCTCTTAATAAGATACTAAGATGGATTAGGTACCCAATACCGAATAAAATAGATTTGATCAAAAGATTGCATAATTCTACCGTATTCTCTAAATTTGATATGAAATCAGGATATTATCAAATTTCGGTGGCGGAGGAAGACAGGTACAAAACTGCGTTTGCAGTTCCCTTTGGGCATTATGAATGGAATGTGATGCCCCAAGGTCTTAAAAATGCTCCTAGCGAATTTCAGAATATCATGAATGAAATCTTTAATCCTTATATGGAGTTTTCAATAGTTTATCTAGATGATGTTTTAATATTTTAAAAAAACATTAGTCAACACATTCAACACTTAAACAAATTCATTGAAATTATTAAAGAGAATGGTTTAGTAGTTTCGGCCAAGAAAATGAAAATCTTTCAAACTAAAACAAGATTTCTCGGTTATGAGATTCATCAAGATACAATAACCTCTATTCAAAGGTCATTGGAATTTGCCGATAAATTTCCAGATGAAATCAAAGATAAAAATCAATTACAAAGATTCTTAGGTTGTGTAAATTATATAGCTGATTTTACTCCAAACATTAGAGTCATATGTGCTCCTTTGTTTAAAAGGCTTAGGAAAGATCCACCACAATGGACAGAAGAAATGACCCTAGCTGTTCAAAAGATAAAACAGTCAGTCAAATATCTTTCATGCCTAGGAATACCATACCCTGAAGCCTCTTTAATAGTAGAAACATATGCCTCAGATTTAGGTTATGGTGGGATCCTTAAACAAATATGTCCTAATTCTTCAAAAGAACAAATTGTGCGATTTTATTCAGGAATTTGGCATCCTGCCCAACAGAAATATTCAACTGTCAAAAAAGAGATTTTAGCAATTGTTTTATTTGTTACAAAATTTCAAGATGATCTTTTTAACAAGAAGTTTTTAATCAAGACCGATTGCAAAGCGGCCCCGTCTGTTTTACAAAAGGATGTTAAAAATTTGGTTTCAAAACATATTTTCGCCAGATGGCAATCATTACTTTCATGTTTTGAATTTGATATTATTCATATTAAAGGAGATCATAATTCCCTTCCAGATTTTCTAACAAGAGAATTCTTACAGGAAAACCATGAGTGAAAAACCAACTTCGAAAGACCATTATGGTCCCCCACTGGGATCAACCAGAAAACTACCAAATTCAATAGCAGGATCATCAACCCCAGTGGCAGAAACACCACTTAAAATGATTCCTAGCCCATCAACACCAAAAAAATCTTCTCAGAGGCCCACTGCCTCTCAGATAGTACAAACTCCCTCAAAATCAAAAAGCCCGTTAGTCCCAATATCCAACAAGTATTCCATACTAGACTATCATAACACCATTTCCTCAAAAACTCCAGGCAAGACAGAACAGTATGAGTATCAAGAAAAACCAGAACGCCTTCCGTCAATCATGATCGAAAAGGCTTGGTTTGACTGTCACCCAAGAGAAATTGCTAAACAAGTATTTCCTCCAAACTTTCATTACATGCCCGGGCACCCTTCAAAAGGAAGACTCTTTTACGAGTTTATCTTGGTGGACACTGACTCAATAGAAGTTACCCATAACAAAGACAAAAATGGAGAAATCATTTACTCAAAGGTAAAGATCCTCAAAGTTCTCAACATGCAAGAATGGATCCAACCTCTGTTCCAATCAAAACAGTTCTCAAGAGTATTTACTCCATCAGGATACAATTATTTTGATTACATGGATGCATGGTACTACTTTCTATATCTCCGACCATTCCAATATTCATGGTTTGTATGGTTCAAAAAGGGAATTTCTTTGAGATTCCCACAATGGTTCAAATTATGGTTTCATCAGGTAGGACTAGATTTTAGCATCTTCCCTGAAGAAGTCCAACCTTTATTCAAACACTTTGTTCAAAAGACTCATTTTCTATATATATATATATATATATATATATAACTGACTATCAAAGAGAAGGATAGGGGTGGTAATAAATTTTGGACGATTAGGTACCTGCTAAAAATACCCATAAAGGGTAGGTAAAAACTCACTGGATATATAAGGTTAGGTGTGACACTGGGTAAAGTACCCGCGCACACTTTATTAATTATTGTTATATAACAATAATTAGCCTATTTCAGGTTTTTGTATGATCAAGTTCTGCTCCCAAACCAATTAGCTGAGAGGTTATATTTTTTATCTCCTATCAAATTAAGTATCTATGAAAGTAAACAATCGCAGTATATATATGATGCGCTCTCAGCGAATGATAATCCAAATAGAATCTTGTTCGCACCTCACAATTGTAGGAGAGTCTAAATTTTGGTTCACTTGACATTTATATTTATTTCATATGTATGTGTCATTTTGGTGTTTCTTAACTCACCAATTTTGTTGGGGGGCATTGGGTGTTGATTGTCACCAACGCCTCGGATGCTTCTATAACATATTATGACTTAATGCGCGGTGATCCAAAAATTTACACAGCCATGAAAAACTTTTTTGATTCGTAAGATATTTGTATATATTCTATTTATTCCATTTATATAATATAACATTTGTTTATATCAAGTTTTCGTTTTTTTAGAGATTTAATGACTTATCGCGCTCAAAGAGAACATGTGTTTCCTAAAAAGAAATTAAATACCATCAATTGGAGCACTGTTAAGGTATATATTAAACCTAAATATGTAGCTCACATGTGATATCCAAATTCTGCTCACTAACACAATTAGTTAAAACATAATTTGGTTTTATAGTGCCCTCATCAAATGAATGATGTAGATTGTGATTATTACGTATTGAGATACATGAGGAGTTTGATCCTTTCTAAATCCCCACAGTCTTTAGATAAAGTATGCAATTTTAGTCCTAATGTTATTGTAAGTATTAAATCTGTTGGATATATAATATAATTCAATTATAACTTTAGTGTTTTATGTTTTTTAATTGCTAGGATGCTTATGACTTAAGTTACAACTTCTTTAATCAAGATCAAGTGGATAAGATAAGAAAGTAGTGGTCTTCCTATGTTCTTCACAATTTCATTATGAATAAGTAGCACAATTTTTTATTGGGATGTAAGTTTATCTTGAACCTTTAAACTTGTGAATAATGTATGCGTGGGGTGTGTCTTAAAAATTATGATTATGATTCATGATGCTGGTTGGTTTTGTTGGTGTGATTGATTGCTTGTTGGATTATGTGTTGGTGTAGGGGGTAAAATACTATCTGTTTTTAAGTGTTGTTTTTGGATCTGGTCTAATTACTGATGTGTGTGCGTTTCTGATGGATTGACAGCAAAGAATAAGGGCTGTTTGGGATCTTGTTTTTTAGTGTTGGGGTTGTGCGTTCTGGAAGTTTGATAGCAATGGTTTGGTGCTATGTGGTGGGTTGGGGTGTTGTGCGGCTTTAGAATTGGTTTTGCTATATCACTTGAACATGAATTATAAGCATTTTGGTTTTCCTTTTCCCCTCCTCTGGCTTCACTTCTTTTGTTTCCCTTTTGCAATTGTTATGTTTTTTTCCTGTTTCTTATCCTCTTCTTGTCTTGAGTCTGTACGTTTATTTGTTTGGCACTTGTGTTGTTATATTAATACAAAATGGCTTATCCAAAAAGACATGATCGAACATAAATTATAAGTATTCATATGGTTGACAAATGAACATGAATTATATATCGCATGGAAAATTATTAGAAGCATCTTTAGCATTAGCAAACTTCTCATGACCCAAAAAACGATTAGCAAATATTGTTCTAATTATGTAAATAATTTTATGTGTAGTCTTTAATATATAAGATAAGATAATGTTGTAATTATCTTAGTCTTTAAAATTATTGTTCTCATGCTTCCTATGTTTTTCATTATTTCTTCTCTCTTTAAAAACATGGCTGCTTTTGACATATGGATGACATTTGTATGATATATTGATCCTGTGCTAATTTGTTGCTAAACTTTGAAATTTATGCACATATTCCAGCTTCTAGAATAGAAGTAATGCAACTTAAATGGTGATTGATTTTTATATATCTTTATCCAATCCGAATAATTATAACAGAGAAGTTTTTGATACCAGGAAAGAAAATGGTATGCTGTTGAATGGAAGCTTTATGTTGCCTTTGCTACTATAAAGGAAGAATAACTGTAAGGAAACAAGTTCATTGGTTGTTTCATCTGGAGAAATGTTAATAGACTGTGCCTACCTTGAGAGGAGTGTCACTGACAATGTAGCTGTTGGTATCTAGTTTCGGGGATCTCAAATCTGTCGAATTTGTTTTGTTGGACAAGTTTTAATTTGTTTGGTTGCAAGTTATAGTTTACAATCAATGTCTGTTAATTTAGTTTGAGGGTAAAATCTTTTTTTGAGATCTTAGAACTATGGAATTGGTTATGGTGTACAATTTTTAATTTGTCTGGTTTCAAGAATTATATGGATTGAGTATCAAAGTGTTAAATTAGTTTTGTTCTGATTTTATTTGTTTTTGTACATTTCAAAACAAAATAAAAAAGATTTTATTAGTTTCTATTGAAAAACAACAAGGGGAGTAAGGTAGCGGTTTCCGAATTTTTTTTTGCCCAGTAGCAGTTCAAACCGCTGCTAATGTTAAGGGGGAGGAGATAGGCAGCAGTTCCGGAAATTTTTTATCCCAGATGCGTAGCGGTTCTAACCGCTGCTAATGCTTAGCGATGGGAGCTGGTTTACGGAACCGCTACCAACATGCCCAACTTTAGCAATGCTCAGTTAAGCAACGCCCACTTAACCGCTACCCAATGTTGAAATAAATCGCTACTCAAGACCTTTTTTCGGTAGTGTATTATACATATAAATAAACACTTGGTAATATTTTAATCAAGTGTTATCCGCACACACTTTAATATTTAAGTTGCTATTCATATCATACAGAAACAAGATAGATATTATAGTACTCTATCCATACGCTGGAGAGAATGATCATACATATAATTGTCACACTAAGCGTAATATTTATCAACGGAAAAACAGGCTGATTTGAATATCAATGAGTCTTTTAATTAGAAAAATATTATCAATGAGGAGAAGCAAATCACGTATTACCTTTCCCGATTTAGTAACGTATATCACATTCATTTTTTTTCCTAATATTCCCCACTTAATGAGGTTTCGTTGGGTATTATTAATATTTAATATTTCATTTCAGTAGAAGGACAAATAAGAACCAAAGATAGAAAAAAGATTAATATTATTTGTAATTTTCTAATTTCAAAAAAAATTATTATTGGTAATTTTTTTAATTCTGATAAATATAGGGTGAAGAGGTGTTCCATTTTAAGAAGAAAATAATTGTCCCACCTTATATTTATCTCACCCCAAAAAACAAAAAATTATTGTTTCACACTTCATGTAGTTCCTCATATCCCCGTATACATGTGGGAGTCAAGAGAAGCAACCGGTAAAGTGGGAGTAAAAAACATGAATGTGAGATAAAAATCAGAAAAAATAAAGATCTCGTATGCTTGCCGTCTCCCCAAGTGCATGCACTTAGCAGAATTCAGATAGAAACTATGTCCCCCTCGTGTTTCTTTCATCGAAACTACCTTTATTACAAAAATAAGAACCAAAATCTCCAATTTGATATTGACCAGGCGACACAACATCCTTAGAACTTGAAGAAGGCATTGCTGCTGGTGTTGAGAAAAACGGTACCGGTGAATCATAAACTGATTGCTCATTGTTATGATGATAGTTATAAAGACCTGATGCAGCGCGTTGAAGATCTTCATCATCCCTGCTACAAAGAACCCTCGCGTACTGCATTAGGTTCGGAAATCCTTCTTCAGAAGATGATAATAGTGGGGGATTTTTTTGGAGTGATGATTGTGAAGAAGCTGCTGAAGCTGAAGCAACATTGTTAGGTGGTGGTGATGAGGGTGGTAGCAAATTAGCAACACGTTCAGGGAAATTGAGCTTGGCTTTGTTTCCTTTAAACTTCAATGCTGCAGTATCATAAGCGGTTGCTGCAGCCTCTGCTGTATCAAACGTCCCAAGCCACACTCTTGCTGCTTTTTTAGGGTCTCTAATTTCAGCAGCCCATTTTCCCCAAGGTCTCTGCCTCACACCTCTATAGTGTTTTTTCCTTTCATTGCCTTCAAGACAGGTACAATCGCATTTAAGTCTAAGTTAAATGTAATATTTTTGAGAAAAATAAATAACTAATCAACACTTCAAATCTACCGCCAATGAGACCAAGAAATGGGAGATATAGTAGATGTTTGGATTTACAATGAAGCTAAAATTATGATAAACACAAGCAGATTCTTTTTACTTTTATGACTAGGCGGTTTTCCCTCCTAAGATGCAATAGATTTTGTTATAAGTAAAAGAGGAAAGAGTTAAAAAAAATGATGATGAAAATAAAATAAAAGAATAAGTGAGCTAGTATGAATGCTTCAAACCCTTGTTAGAAAATTAAAGTGTCAGGGGAAATGGAAAAGATAAGTCAGTGGAAATTAATGTACACTGAAACAGTCAACATCTTGAACAAGATAGACACAAGCTTGAGATAGTGCTACCAATAATGATAATGGAAATGTCATTTCCACCCAGATTGGGAGATATCTAGATATGAATGCAATGTGAAACAAATGCAGATATTTGTGATGAAAAAAAAAAAAAAAAAAAACTTCTTTTGGGTTAGCTGCTTATCTTGACTTTCATTAAGAGAATATATCATGTTAGTTGCACTCATGTTATTGGTGAAATTATCTTTTGTAGTGCAGAAAATATCCTTATACAAGTATATAGACTACTTTTGAATTTCAAAAACGAATAAAACAAATTCATGAGATCCTGAGTCAAGATAATGGAAACTGTAAGGAAATGAACCTGTTAGTAGTTTACCTTGAAGTATAAACTTAGATGAGTCCTGCCCCTCAACAAATTGATGATCAGAAGTGCTTATTTTCCCTTCTGGAATTGGAAAGAGGGTGCTTCTATTGCTGGTGTTCATAATAAGATGAGAAAACGGTGATGGTGAAGCTTCTTCCTTTAGATTCTCAGATGATGATAGGTAAACAGGAAAATTGAAACCTTCTCTTTTCTCTTCTGATAGATGATCAGAAGAGAGGGAGAGAGACCTTTTTCCTTGCCTTCGATCCACCTTGCCTAACACTATCTCTAACAGGTGCTTCTACTCTTGAATTTAAATCTTTTGTTGATGAGATAACCACCAACAGCTTGATAAAAAGCAGATCTAAGATTTCTAAAAAAGGAGGATCATTGGTTTAATGATGAATGAAACCATGATCAAAAGAGGGGGATTCTGTTTGCTTGTTAATATCTTTTAAATGAGAAAGAGACAATGATAAAAAAAAGCATCATGAAAGGAAAGAACAAGATAACATGGACTTGCTTCTAGAGGTGCCATAGCTACACGTTAAAGACAGATTTGACCCTAGGTTCAAGATTTTTGGAAATAAATTAAGTCTTTAAAAGCAGAAAAAATAGTATATTTTAAATGGGGACAACACAGTTAAGAAAAAGTAGGTTTGGCATATATAGGTCTAACATGTGGCCGCTTATGTGCTACGATTGGCTTTCTCGGTATTCTACCCTATTTTGGATTATTAATTAAAATCTATATGCGGCAAAATACATTGAATGGAAATCATTTTCGTTTTCTGCATATCTCTAACTTTTGGTCTCAAGTCTCAAGAGTGCCCTAAAAAAAGAAAATGTTTGGTATACACACGTGGGGTGTCATACAACGAAATCGAAATTAGAATGAGAGAAGTGAATCATATCTTCTTATTTTAGTTAAATAACGAGATAGGCTAAGTTTTAAATTTATACTACCTGTTCCGGTTCCGGTATGGAACTAGAGAACACGGGCTAAACAATGCTAATACGAGAGAGAATGAAACAATATCAGAAAGTGTAAAAAGTGTTGGATCTTCCACCGCTTAGGCGGTGTCCTTTATTTATACTTGGGTTTTGACATGTTGGATCATGGGTTGTCCGGCCCATTATTTACATTGTATCGGTAAGGCCAAAGTTATATAATGTTGGTACGCATGTGCCTGACCATAAGCCCACAAGACACCAAAGCTCAAAGATTGAGGCGAAGGTGTCTTAAACAACCCACAAGTAAACTAGTTCGCTCTTATAGTAACGAAAGTATTGGGTGCATAGGCTCCGACATTGAATGTTGAATGAATTTAAATAATAAATAAAAAGTTTTCTATTCTGCAACTCAAATTTTCACCCTCATCTTCATAACATTGCGTGTGTAGAAGGAGAAAAAATTCACTTCACCTGTCACAGTCACCAAAGTGCTTTACCTGCTACTAACATGATTGATTTCAATTTTCAAAAAATCTGCATTACTGCTTGCTACAGTCACATGAACAAAGATATGACAAATATTTTGGAAACTGATAATGCAATAAATGCTTATCACAGTGAATCATCACTCTTCATGTCATTTAAATCTCACTACGAATTTGAATTTCCCTCTTAAATGTTCAAACGACAAACTTAAATTAAAGAATAAATGTAAAATGAAACGACATGATTGTTCCGGACCAAATCAACGTGAAACGACACAACCATTCAGCTTACCGTTCCACGGGCAACGTGTGTGGTCTGAATCGTTGCGTATAATCATGCGGGTTACACGTTTGTCTTAAACTCAATTCACACCCCCTCAGACTCTCACCATTTCACCTTCTCTCGATTCCTCTATAAATATCTTTTTACCCTTTTCACAAATCACTTTCACCTTCTCACTCAACATTTCCAAAATCCCTCCTCTCAGCACAATCTCTCGGCATCTTCTTAATTAGAACAATCTCCCAGACCTCTCAATCTCTCAGAGACTCTCAACTAGTAAGAACTCTTTCTTTCACCCTCATATATCTTCATCCTTTTTTCTTTTCATGGCTTCAAAGTTCTAATCTTTTACTTTAAAACATGTATTAATCTCACTGTATATCACCTTCCTCTTTACTTCTTAAAAGATATGCACTTTGAAGTATTTCTCAAATAAAAATTCATCCAAAACAAATAACTCTTCTACTTTTCATGACGCTGAACTTTTTTCTACTTCCAGAATTTTCCTCAAAATGGCTGCTAAACGCACACGTAGAAACCCTAGTGTTACTAACCCTGCCCCTACTGCTGATGCCTTATGGGTTTCCAGCAAAGTGAAATCCAAGTTTTCTAAATTTAAAATCACTAAAACTATAATGGATTTGATCACTGCTACACTTTTCGGTCCGATGGCCAAGATGCCTACTTGGACATTGTCCCATGTGCCCGTGAAGAACCTTGTAGTTTCTGAAGACCAGATAGTAATGGAAAAATATTTACTTACTTCTTTGAAAATATTTTCGCCGATCTAAAGTACAAACTTCCATTATCATATTTCACGTGTGCCGTACTCGCCATCTTAAATGTTGCCCCCACCCAGCTTCACTGTAACAGTTGGGTGTATGTGGCCTACGAACTTTTGTGTGAAAGTTTAGGAATAGAACCCACTTTTAATAAATTTTTCTATTTCTTTGAAACCTGTGGTCGTAGTGTGAAAGGACCTTTCTCTCACCACCGCCAGGGGAATGGGAATGTTCACCCTTTACAAGAACCATTATAAGCATTTCAAAGGAAAATTTTTCAAGTTGAAGGAAACTGAGAGATGTAGGGATGTTTTCTACTTTAATGACGGTAGTCCTAGGTTTCCCTTTTACTGGACTAACCTTTATGAAGTGATAACCAAAATTTCTGACGATTCTCTGACGGGAATTGTTATTCACACCCCCCCCCCCCCCCACAACCCCCCAAAATGTGTGAATTATAAAAAATGCCCTTAATGAAATTGTTTTTTTCCAAATACCCCTCTCTCCCTTCCCACCTTCTTTGTCTTGGTTTCTTCTAACCCCCCCACCCCCTTCCCCCCAATACAAACTTCCAAACCCATACCCATTATAGCAACCTCCAAACCCACCAACCTCTCCTTTGCTCCCACCACCACAGACGCCACCGTCTTCGTCGCCGTCCGCCAACACCGTCAACACCGTCCACCGTCGTATCCTGTTTGCTACTGTTCACCGTCGTCTGTAAAGGTAACTGCTGTATTGTTTTTTTCCAAATACCCTTCTCTCCCTTCCCACCTTCTTTGTCTTGGTTTCTTCTAACCCCCTCACCCCCCTTCCCCCCAATACAAACTTTCAAACCCATACCCATTAGAGCAACCTCCAAACCCACCAACCTCTCCTTTGCTCCCACCGCCGGCCACCACCACAGACGTCGCCGTCTTCGTCGTCGCCGTCCGCCAACACCGTCGTCACCGTCCACCGTCGTCTCCTCTTTGCTATTGTTCACCGTCGTCTGTAAAGGTAACAGTTGCATTTCCCGATTCAGATTTTCCGCATCTTAAACGTG
Source organism: Lotus japonicus (assembly GCF_012489685.1). Classification (NCBI taxonomy): domain Eukaryota; kingdom Viridiplantae; phylum Streptophyta; class Magnoliopsida; order Fabales; family Fabaceae; genus Lotus; species Lotus japonicus. Next base: position 34,991,480 of record NC_080042.1, on the reverse strand, counting down.
CGTTACGTGCGCTGGTAACGCTCTTATTGAGTGTGTCATAGAGGCACGCCTTAAGAGCGCCACCAACGCAGTTTGTAACTGCGCCTTGCCGTTGAGTTTTTAGTTTTTTTGTGTTGACGCACCATCAAATAACGTCTACGTTGCACGCTTATAGTGCGACTTGTACACGTGTTCGTAGTGCGATTATTTGCAGTTCAGAACTAGTAAAACGTTTGTGTATCTGTTTATTTCAGAATTAGTTTCCCTAAATCATATGAAGTGGATATGCCTGGAGAAAAGGTACCTGAAAACAAAGTGGAAGATAGACAGTTAGCCAATGTAAATGCCAGCAATGATGTGCCAATTGTCGTGGACTACACAGAGCAATTTACCACAAACAGGGTATTTTCATACACCTTCACTAATGAGTGTGGTTGAATTGTCCTGAATTTATATGTGATACCTATATGTCTGAATGTATGCAGATTTTTGCTACTCGGGATGAGCTTATGGATTGAGTTAAAGCTGTAGGAAAGCAATTAGGCTTTGTGATCGTTATAAGAAGGTCTGATTGCGGGAGCAAGGGCCGTGGGAGTAAAAGTAGACAGTTGGTTATATTGGGGTGCGAGATGGGTGGCAAGTACAAACAGTACAAGCCTGAGTTGAAGCGGAAGGGGACAGGAACCAAGACATGTGATTGTCCGTTTAGGCTCAAGGCGTGACGCACATCAGAAGATGGTTTGTGGAGGTTGATTGTTAAATGTGGAGACCACAACCATAAGCCAGCTGAAAATCTACATGGACATGCCTATGTCGGTTGCCTTACAAGTGAATAAAAGGATATGCTGGGTAAAATGGTTGACAACAAAGTCAAGCCAGGTAACATGCTGCTGGCATTGAAGAGTGTCAACCCTCAAAATCTGACTACCATACGACAAGTGTACAATGAGCGGATGGCACACATGAGGACCAAGAGGGGAGCATTTACAGAGATCCAGCACTTGATGAGGTTGTTGGAGGAAGACAGGTACACACACTGGTCTAGATCTGAAGAGGGTTCCACTGTGATCCGGTCCTTATTCTGGGCACATCCAGCTACCATCCAGCTGTTCAACCAATTTCCTACTGTTGTCTTGCTTGATAGCACGTACAAGACAAACAAGTATAGGGTACCGCTCTTGGAGATGGTTGGTATGACTTCTATTGGGTTCACATACACCATTGGGTTTGGCTACATGTGCAATGAGCGTGAAGCTGAAGTTATATGGACGCTTCAAAAGCTGAGGGGGTTGATACTTAGAGAAGACGATATGCCTAAAGTCATGATTACTGACAGAGACCAAGCTTTGATGGACGCAATTGAAGCTACATTCCCTACAGCTACTCACTTACTATGTCAATTCCATATTTCTAAGTGCGTGAAGGCAAAGTGCAAGCTGACTATCCAACCGAAGGAGATGTGGGATGATGTCGGGGACGCATGGAATATAGTCATGTATTCTGAATCAACCGAGGATTTTACTGCGCCCTCCAAGTACGAATAATAAGTTAGAATACAAATCAACAGAAATGGTGATCATAAGATCATCGTATCATCTTCTTTATTCCCTCATTTCCTTCTCCTCGAGATCTTTTTCCATCTCGCTTTCCTCCTCAGTAGGCACGGACTCTTACACTATATCTGGCACTGACTCCCTGACTCCTGAAACTCCGCCTCTCTGAAACCTCCTGCGGTACACCCTAGCGTCCCTCGAGAACCTTGGCGACCTCACCCGCTTACGGGCCGTCACCCGAAAGCACGGGGCGCTCCTCCTGGGTGGAGGTGATCCTACGGACTCCCGGGCATATGGTCCAACATCGGGAGGTGGACTCACCGCCCTGATAGGTACTGTTGGTATGGGTTGTTCTGGCTCCATGGGTACATCTGCTGGTGGAGATGGCAACTAAGGGCTGCCTGAGGTGAGCGGACTAACCCTCTAAGCGTGAGTAGGTAGGAAGAATGAAAATGTCATCGTAAGAGTTAGTGTAAAGCCAATGTGACCTGCACTCGGTTCCTTGCACCATAAAACAGTTAGGCCCTGGTATGAACAGTAGCCAGTGTTATGATCAGTATGCCAGCCAAAGCGTGCTGGGAAGTCAGCGTGGACTGCGATGACCAGAGGGAAAATCATCTAAGCACCTCTTGTCTGCTTTATGAAAAATAAATGCAAGGGTGAGTCAAACGCAACTTTGTACATAGTACTCATCATATGAAATTGTTGTTACTTTTGGTTGTCTTGCATTTTGTCCAAAACAACCTGATGTCAAAGCAGATGTTGTGACATCTGCATTTGTGTAGCATAGGACATCAGTCCATTACTTCGAGTGCTTATGTGCGCCTTGGAAATCTGGTGAAGATTTTATTGTGGTTACTTATAGTTTAAGTAGTTGCTTTATGGTTGTTTAATGTGGGTTGGTTTATTTGTTAGAACAATCTCTGATTGAAGATTGGTTCCTATTGTGTTAATGATGATTGACTTGAAAACGCAATCAACATTTATGGAAGATTGTGTTTTGATTTGTTGCTATTGGACTACTGCTTCAGCTTTGGAAAACCCTAGTGTGGCTGCTGAAGCTTATATATATTGAAGACCTAAACGTGAAGACTACTGAAGCTATTAAGAGAAATAGATCAAGTGTTTTAGGGTTTTTATTTGTGTTAGTCCTTGTGTTCGTTGTGAACTAACCTTGCTCATTGATTCTATAAGGCATGGCTGAGTTCTGTGTTCTTGAGTGTTAAAACTCTAACTGTTGTTGTTCTTACCAATCACTGTGGTCGTGGTTGAGAGAAAGTGAGAGGTGTTCTCATACTTAGGTCGATATACTAAGTAGAAATACATTGGGTAGATTAGGAAGAGAACAATGAGTTGTGGGTTCATGAGTGTCTGTAGTTCCTGAATCTTGAGATAGTGGATTTTCTTTCTTTGGGTGCAAACCCTCCAGACGTGGGTGAAATTTCACCGAACTGGGTTAACAACTTTGGTGTTGTGTCTTGTTTATTCTATGCTTTTACTCTTACCGTTATTCGATTTTTAAAGCAGTTGCCTAAGCATTGCGTAGGACATCTGCCATACAGGAACTATAATTTCAATTGGCATCAGAGCAGGCACCCTGTTCTGGTTGGGTGAGCTCCAGGGAGATAGATTCAGTTCTCATGGATAACAAGGAGGGAGGATCAGTCAATAGGCCACTCATTCAAGATGGTACTAACTATGACTATTGGAAAGTTCGCATGATTGTGTTTCTCAAGTCTATTGACAGCAAGACTTGGAAAGCTATTGTCAAAAGAAGGGAAGCATCCTACCAAGGAACAGATTGAAGGAAGCTCTACTGCGGCTGCTGAGAAGCCTGAGGAAGAATGGACAAAGGAAGAAGATGAAGCTGCTCTGGGAAACTCTAAAGCGTTGAATGCCACTTCAATAGTGTTGACAAGAACAAGTTTAGACTCATCAACACGTGCACTGTTGCAAAGGTATCTTGGGATATTCTAAAAAATGCTCATGAAAGAACTACCAGAGTAAGGATGTCCAGACTTCAAATTCTTACTACTCAGTTTGAGAACATGAGGATGACTGAAGAAGAGACTATTTCTGAATTCGATATGCGTGTACGTGACTTGGCTAACTCATGTTTTGCCTTGGGAGAACCTATGTCAGATGAAAAACTTGTGAGGAAAATCTTGAGATCTTTGCCCAAGAAGTTTGCTATGAAAGTCACTGCAATTAAGGAAGCTCAGGATATTGGAAGCATGAAGGTTGATGAACTTATTGGTTCCTTGCAAACTTATGAGTTAACTTTTGACAAGACTGAGAAGAAGACTAAGAGCATAGCTTTTGTGCCAAACACTGATGAGGATGGTGATATTGAGTGTGAAGGTGAAAACCTTTCTGAAGCCCTAGCTCTTCTTGGAAAGAAGTTTAACATAGCCCTAGGAAAGATTGATAAAAGGTCAAAGTCTAATGTCCAGGACATGAGGTTCGACAATGCCAGATCTTCTAATTTTCAGAGGAAGGCCAAAGAAGATGATAAATCTAGTTAGAAGATGATCTTCTTATTTTCACGACGCAGGAGCAGTTGCTAATGGCTAGTTTTTCTTTAATCAAGATTAACTGCTATTGTGATGTCAGCAGAGAGAACGTTACATCATCAAGCAACTGCCATATAACTACCCCAACCGGGCAATTTGTCTTCACTTAACAACCGCTTGTGTTTTTGTTTTCTGAAATCCTTATTTCTCTCTAAATTGTTCTATGTTTGTCTTGTTCAGTTCTTGTCTCTTTCAACGTGTCTCAATCCTTAGGAAAGGTTGATTCTGCTGATGCAAAGGCTGTTGTCACCAACAAGTATGGTGTTAGGTTTATGGGTTTGAAAAGTGGGTCTTCAAAGTTCACTTCATCCAAGACTGAGAAATCCCAATCTCAATCAAGAAAGAAAGCAAGAACTGTAACATACCACACTCTAACCAAACAGGTGATGATCGTTAGGCGACGAATTAACCCTAGAACTAGGAATGGACTAGGATTAGAACTCTAACAAAGCCTGAGGTAGTATGAATAACTATATATATATATATATATGTGATACGTGTATGTGTGTGCTTGTGTGTATATATTTATGCACGATTTACGATGCGACGATAGAACATCGGTGTGACGATTAGATCAAATCGACAATCAAAAGTACCAAAGACATGGTTATCATGACTCCCATTTAATTGAATGACTCGAGTAGATGAGGATAGGAAGCTAATCTGATCGAATCTCTTAACGGTAGTAACATACTATCTCAGATTGATCGATAGTCGAACTAACGAGTCAAACCCTAGTATACAATATGTGCTAGTATTAGGCATTCAGAGGGGAAATACACTCCTAGAAAACCCTTAGCATTCAGAAATGATGAAGCATATTAGCCAATTTGTCCCGACTTGAAGACAGAATAAAATAATTGACCAACCGGTGCCCTAGGTTACTATTCACCCATGATGACACACTACTATTCATCAATAGTAAGCACCATGATGACTTCTAGTTCCCATAAAACCCTCCTGAATGATGCCTTGACGTGTACAGACCTGGAGCAGAACCTGGAGCTTGGTGATAATCAGCTTGCATGCAATTCCATAGGTGGTTTAACTTGGATTAGAGCTTAAACTTGGTTAGCTCTAATTACTAGCCTTCAGCCTATAAAACGAGCCATTCTGAAGTCCCTGAGTCCCCAACAATTCATTCCAAGTCCTAGAGCGAGCTGAGAGTGAAGAGAGAGCCCTGAGAGTGAGAGAGACCGAGAAGAGCATCACAAGCTTCTTTTCTTCGATTCTCATAATAGGCTGAGAGTTAGAGTGTAATTTTCATTCCATTGAGTTCCTGAGAGAGTAAGGATTCGATCTGGTCAGTTTTGTGAAGCTTTGAGCCCAGAAAACCCAAACCCGAGAGCACCCTGCAACTCTGGCGAGCATTCCGGCGAGTGCTCCGACCTGTAACTCCACTTCTCTCGCGCTCCAGACCTCCATAGCAACACCCATTGGCACCAAACGCATCCCCATAACCTGTAGATCAAGTTCCAGTGCCCAGAACAGCACGACGGTGACGATCTCAGCACCTCCGATCATCTTCTCCGGCGAACTTTGTCTTCTCCGGCGAGTGAGTTTCTGCAACTCTCTCATTTTCGCATTGTTTTTGATCCAAAACTTACCCTTAAGCACGTTAGGACATTTTTAGGAAACTTTAGACTAGTTTGGAGCCTCGAATCACCACGAATTAGTAGAACCAATATTTGAATTTTAAAGCTCGAATGAGCTATTGGGTTGAGCTTCTAGCCTCGAGTTATAGTGCCAAATTAATCATTTTATACTTCAGGAACATGGTAGAGCCTTTTAGGATAGGTAGAATCGATGATAAAGCTCTGAGGTGAAAAACCCCAATTTCACCTCACGGCCGACTCAAGAACTGGCGAATTGAGGTAGTCACAGTGCTTAAATGCTTCTAATAATGGTTTAGATGAACTCAGAAGGTTGGAAGCTATAGGAAAAGAGTATCAGAAGTTAGATTAATCAGCTTAATTAAGTGATTCTGAACTTGATTATGAGTTAGGGATACTAGGAATAGAGTAATGAAAGACCAGAAGTCAGAAGTCAGTAGGCTAGCAATATGAATTAGGAAGTTAAGTTAGTAAGCTAACGAATAAGTGATTTTGACAAAATGGCTTAAGGAATAAGTTAAATAGTCTAGAAGTGATTATGAGCTTAAGGACTGAGTTTAGTAACAGAAACAGGTCAGTAAAGAAAATTGGTTAAGTCTAAGAGTAGAAGGGCAATAAAAAGAAAATAAAATTAGTACATGAATTAGTTTATTAATTTTAGCTTCATAGATTTATAACTCGACCATAATCCATGATGCAGAACGTGAAGGATCAGGCTCTCGAGTTTCAAAAAAAAAATCATTGAGTCACAGGTAAGGGGAGTTAGACAAGACCTTGTCTTGGTACATGACGAATAAGTAACCGTTAAAGCGATAGTAGACATATTATTGTTTACAATTATTGTTGAATCTTGTGAAGTGATGCTGAATGTTGCTTGTGATTCATATGTGAATTGCTTGTGGATGATGTATTGCTGCATTGCTAGCATGGAGATAAAGTATACCATGGGATATGGTGATACTTAGGAAATCGGCCTAATAGCCAGATAAAAGAATTGTCTTATGACAATGTGAATCTAAAAACATCTGAGGTAGGAGAGTACAGGGAAATAATTCACCGGCTTAATGTGTTATTGATACTTGGATTTGAGAACTTGACCTACCCGTCACATGTTAAGAATCACCTTAGGAACATAGATAACAATAATTAGAAAATGGAATTAGTGAACAATAGGTGACACCCTTTATTTAAATCAAATACAAAAAGTACATAACCATTACCGGGATGAATAACTATTTCCTGCCTTAAAACCCGACTACTTGGTCCCATTGGATCTCGCCTCCAAGCACAATGAGGCGTACTTACGTGAAGAGTAAGGTACGGATGTTTGTTTCTAGTCCGCAAGAAACTAGTGAGAAGAATAAGGGGGCGATGGATGATGTTTGTAAACAATCCTTCGGAGCGATAAGGAGTAGGTGTGAGACCCAAGTTTTTAAGCTTAGAATAAATTAGTGAAATCTCTTATTCACGAATAGATTCGATGTGACGTGAATTAAGAAAACTGGATAAACGTTTATTAAATGGAATAAATGTATGGAGAAGATATTTCACGAGAAGGTTAAGGACCAGATTCGAATCGACGGAACTTATGACGCAAGTATTATTCGTTTACGCCTAGGACAAAAACCTTAGGAAAAGATTAATTTAACCCTTGGAACACTATAGGAATAAATTCCAAAAATCTTCAAGAGGAATATAAGAATTTCTCTTATTCCTTTCCATGACAAGCGTTTCGATACGAAACCCTAGAATGTACGAACGTCAAATTCCAATACTCGGAAGTTTACCGAAACTAAATCACTGATAGTTCAAGAAACCTAAAATCAACGGACGATGAAGACTTTTTCTATTCGGAGCTTCAAACGAAGATTCCACACGCGTACACCTATTTCTGTCGATGTTTTGAATCTTTCTTCAGAACGAAGTTTTCTCATCCGACATCAACTGCAAAAAGTAGTTTTTCGGGTAAAATCGATTTACACCGACTTTGGATCGTTTGCTTTAATTCCAAGAGACCTGTTTTGAGTTCTGGAATTCTGTCACCAAAACCTACCTTAGAATTCTCCGAGGAATACGCAGGAAAAATCGGAATCGCGAAATTTTCATTTTTCCAAATTTTCCAAAACCTATAAATAGCGAGAAAATGAAGATTTTCACAAAATCTTCCCCATTTCTTACCCAAACCCGCGAGCACCATAGGTGGAGGAGGAAGAAAAAGTTTTTCGCCGTTTCTTGCCTGATCGTTGCACCGTTCGTTGCTACGCGTAGACCTCGAGGTATAGATGCTATTTCTTACTTCTGATCGTTAATTCTGTCGCTTTTCTCTATGTCTTTCTGTGCTCAAAGTTTTGAGCTTTTTGTAAAACTGTCCAAATAAGCAGATTTTAGTGTCTAAACTTATTCCCTGCATGCTCCTGAGCGTGTTTAGCGGATTACATTTTGCCGAATGTCGCCGAAATGCCGCCGGAATTCATTTCTGTTGGAAAAACCCATTTCTGGACAAAGTTTCGTTCTTTAAGCTGAAAATTCACGACTTAGTTTAGCGCTAGTAGGATTAGTCGTCATAAACGTCGTTGGTGACGTCCCCATCCAATTTGTTTTTCGAAAATCCAGTTTTGAAATTCTGAGCTGAAAATAATGACCAAAATACCCCTGCGATAGTTTTTGATCCGAAAATTTTTCTGAGCTTAGATTCGTCTTAGTTACGGCTAATGATAACCTAGGAACCAAGTTTGATCGAAGAAAAATCGGCCCACCCAATTGTGAAAAGTGGCCGAGAGCTCCTCATTAAGGGGGGGGGGATTTCGTTTTTCGAAAACTTGTCTTAACGCGTTAGATTGTCGTACTTCGGAGTTTGTAATGTTTCGTGTAACCCTAGTACGTATTGTTTGCTGAGTTTCTGACTCATTTTGATTGATTTTGCTTTGTTTGCTCTAAGGTTCGTTTGTGGAAACCTTGGACTTGACTGAGCAAGCTTGGAAGAGTGACTTACACTGTGATTCTGGAAGAACTAGAGGTAAGGGCAACTTACACTGCTAGCTAATGCTTTAGGCGTCGATAACTTCGACTTGCTTATTTATGTTTCTTTATCGCTTTGACTGGAGAAAATGTTTTGAGGCTTCGGCCGTGTGAAACTAATATGAGACGTGTGTCTCCGTTTTCTGAGAGGCTTCGGCCGTTTACTGGTTTCCGTCTTACTGCTTCCTAGTGGATAGGACAGGGTTATGTTTTACCGCAATTACTTGATTCACATGCCATACTTGCTACGTGCTAAATGGTTAATCTTAGGCTATGTGAATACTTGTGCGCATTATGTTGGAACATGCAATTATTATTGGAATATGCTGACCATATAGTGCAATTTATATCGTTTATTCGTGGACTGCCAAAATGTGAGGAATAAGTTAGTTATGCCCCGTTGGTGGCGAATTCTTAAGGGTTTATCTCGACAAGACGAACTGAGATTCAGACTCTTGTCTTCTTTTGTGGTTTCAAGACCTTCTCATGGGATTTTGGGGATATCGGAATCTTTTGAACTTATAGTTTTGGAAAGAAAATATTTTCATGAGAAATTCCATAATGCTTTAAACAACATTCAAACTCTTTTAATTAAATGTTAAGGATCTCAAAATGAACTTCTAGGATTTGGATATTGGTTTTGGGAAAATGAGAAGTGTCGCCGAATCGAAGTTTTGGGGAAGCTCAAAAGTTTCTGAGTATGCTTATACTTTTCCGCTCGATGAGCAGTTTATTTATTTGACTATCTAAAGGATAAGTAAGGGAACTATAAGTTTCCAAGTACATTGTTACTCTTCGCTCGCTGAGCAGTTTTGACCATCGAATTAGATGAGTCGGATGACTCGAGAAGTTATCATGAGTGATTGCACTCTTTCTATAGTTATCTGTCTTTTGTAGCAGAAACAGTATATGCCTTCGGGTAAAGTATATGCCTTCGGGTACAGTATATACCTTCGGGTACATCATATGCCTTCGGGTACAGTATATACCTTCGGGTACAGCATATGCCTTCGGGTACAGTATATACCTTCGGGTACAGTATATGCCTTCGGGTACAGTATATGCCTTCGGGTACAGTATATACCTTCGGGTACAGTATATGCCTTCGGGTAACTCGGGCTTTCGATGGGGGTTATGATCGACCGTATGGTTAGGATCGACCTGTTGATGTCAGGCATAGCGGAGGGAAAAGTCGACCCACAGGGTTAGACTGATCTGGCTATGTCAAGGTTGTAAGTGACACCCGAGGGTTATGGTCGACACAATGCCAGTGTTAGGACCAACTCGATCGTGCCCAGCCTACTTCTTCCGGAACCTTTTGAATTGACGTTACATTGACATAACATGCACTCTAACTATATTGTTGAGATCTTGATGATTTGATGTTGATAAACATCGTTATGTGTTTTGATGATTTAATGTTGATATACATCCTTATGTGTGTTGATAATTGAATTGTATTAGAGATTTGATAACATGCTATGTATAAACCTTAGGGTAGACAATGCAGAACTTATATGTATATATATATATACCCCCTTATACTTTACCTTTTGTCTTGTATTCATTTTACTATATTCTGTAAGTTGACCCTTGCGCGTGCTACCTGTGTGTGGGGGGCTATGTATGCCCTTTTTGTCAGATGCCGTTGACGGATTGTTTCGTGATGCTTCGTCGTTCGGGGAAGACCCGGAGCGAAATGACTACTACTGAGCCTTCGACGTGGACCCGGACTTCATGCAGGATCGGATGAGGGTCGAGGTTAGGGGAGTAGTATATCGGGTTTCGTTGTCATAGCTCTGATTTTCATTTCTTATTTTGGGGCAGGGTAGGTTCCCGACTATTAGCTTTTTGTGTGATTCCCTTCCATGAGGATCACAGGGAGTTTGTCGGACGTAGGAAGTCTTTGGAGGCCGTTTGGGCTGATTTACTTTCTTGGAGGACTGTATTTATAAAACTTAATGACTCTAACTATGGGTCGCACTTCTTTGCCGTTGGGCAATACTTTTAGTTACTTGATGTTACTTCTCGTCACTTGAGGGTACTCGTGACGATGTTTTTAGTTGCAGCGAGGGCTGTACTTATATGGTATGTTAGTCGCTGTTAATCGCGATTGGGTTGAGTCTTTATTTCGACAAGTCTTTTTATTTAAACAAAACGAGAAAAAAAAATACCTGCTTTTCCGCTTTATTTGATTTTTGGTTACTAAAGTGACGCCACTGAAATCGGGGTGTTACATTGTGGTATCAGAGCTTGTCGAGTCTTTCGGGAGTCTTTGGGGAATAGGCTTCTGTGCTAGGTTGTGTGACTCTGCAAAGAGTAAAAAATTGATTGTCTGCCAAGCGATTTTCGCTTTAATTGATTGAAGTTGCTACCCAATCATATTGTGTAGCTATGCATAATACTATCTTATGATTGGTACTGACTGTTTGCTAAACGAAAACAGAACATGGTGAACGCGAACCAACTTGCTGAGATGGTGGCCACTTTGGTCCAAGCAATGACTGTACATACGAATGACAATGCACATAGGCGTGCTACTGAGGATGCACGCGAGCTACACCAGCTTCGGAGAGAAGCGGCCCTGGACCAGAACAGGGGACTGAATGATTTTAGAAGGCAGGATCCACCCAAGTTCACGGGTGGGACTGACCCGGACAATGCGGATCTATGGATCCAAGAGATTGAGAAGATTTTCGAAGTACTACAGACTAGTGAAGGGCCAAGGTGGGCCTGGCAACTTATCTGCTGCTGGGCGATGCCGAGTACTGGTGGAGGGGCACCAGAGGAATTATGGAAGCTAACAATGAAGAGGTGAACTAGAACTCTTTCCGTGCTGCATTTCTGGAGAAGTACTTTCCAACTAGCGCTCGAGACGAGCGGGAGGCACAATTTCTGACTCTTTGTCAAGGGAGTATGACCATACCTGAGTATGCTTCCAAACTGGAATCATTGGCTAAGCACTTCCAGTTTTTCAACAACCATGTTGATGAACGCTACATGTGTAAGCGGTTTCTGAATGGGCTGAGAGCAGACATCGAAGATTCAGTGAGGCCGTTGGGAATTATGCGGTTTCAAACTTTGGTTGAGAAGGCCACCGAGGTGGAGCTGATGAAAAATAGAAGGATGAATAGAGCAGGAATTGGGGGACCGATGAGGTCGAGCTCCCAAGACAACAAGGGAAAAGGTAAGTTTCAGATGAAGAAGCCTTATCAGCGTCCTACAGGGGAAGGTTTTACCCCGAGACAGTACAAACCGATGACCATTGCTACTGGAGGTGCAGGGAATCAAACCGGCAACAAAGGTGTGACATGTTTCAAGTGTGGGAAGACTGGACATTTTGCTGACAAGTGTTCAGCGACTGGACCAAGATGCTTTAATTGCAACCGAGTGGGGCATCTAGCCGTGGACTGTAAGGCGCCCAAGAGGGAGCCATCCGTTAACACTGCAAGGGGAAAACGCCCTGCTGCTAGAGGAAGGGTTTATATCATGGACGGTGAAGGAGCTGAGGGGTTAACCAAAGGAGAGTGCAAGAACGATGGTAACCTTCTAACTATTCTTTCTCATTCTAGTACAACATGCTCTTCATTACTCTCGTAGAATGTGCAACACGCCTAACTTGCTTTTACTGCCTGAGTTTTGACCTTATAGTTATTACACCTATTAAGACTTTATTTGACTGTTGCTCGTGTTTAAACTATAGAGGTACACGAGGTTTAGAATGACACACTAAGCCTAGAAAAGTAGTCTTGCACCGATGCGTATATAAGGAAGCTAGAAGTTAAAGAGTGAATCTTAGAGAGATCCCTTATGGGTAGTATACGTGTTATGTTAAGGGTGTGTAGTTCCGTAGCGGAATCATTTAAGGATTTAATATCAGGATATTTGTGACTACTGGAGGATAGGAACTCATTGACTGTTCCAGTGGGTTTTTCTAAATTTCCACCTTCGATGTATTAGGCCTGATCAACTTAATATTGAGGGGGTGATATTCGGAATCACAGCTGGCTATGGACTTTTGATAGAAGGATTTGTAGGATTAACTTGATGTGATCAAAGATTAGTCGAGTTTGGGAGGAAAAGTTTGCATTAAGTATTAGTTTTCTTGCGAAGGAGATGTAGTTTTAAGAAATGGATATTCATTTAAGAAGTATTGAAGAATTAAATGACATTAGAGGTCCAAACTTGGCGAAGGTTTAGGTTTTAAGTCTATGAATTCTTGTCTAAAAGTGCGTAGGACTCGAAGTTTGTCAGAATTTGATTGAGAGATTAAGAAGTTGATTGACGAGATGGTGATCAAGTTATAGAAAGGAAAATGTTAGTATCAAGATGAATACTTGAGGTTTTCATATTTGGACAAGTGGCTTAAAGTCTAAGAGTGAATGGAACTCTGTTATGGATTTTGATGATGCGTGCTAGGGTTAGCAAGTGAATTTTACTGAGTTGAATGAGAATCCTAGGGCTAAGGTTGACCTAGTGAGCTGAGATTCATGGACACTTAAGAGATTTAGTGGTGTTAGCGGTTACGATAGCAGTTAAATCTCAGAAGGTTGAAGGATCAGATGATGAAATGAGTAGTAAAGTCCCTTGAGGTATAGTTATGATTTGATCTTCTAGGGGACGGGTCCCGATTTGTGCAAAGTGTTAGAGATTTCAGTAAGTGTAAATTGGTTTGAGCGAGGAAAGTTTTGAAAAAGGAGATGACAATAATGGATTGCTAGATATTAAGATGATGATTAGCTTATGAATTGTTAATGAATTGATGTTAAAGGGAATGAGTCTAGTGATGCACAAGGTATTAAGACTCAAGTCGAGTTTTAATTTGAATCGTGACTAAGTGGAAAATTGATTTCATGGTGCGAATGAGGATAGTTACGAAGTTAGAGGTAATGATTAATGGACTAGTGGATACCAAGGGATAGTTTGTCTAGGAGTTTTGAAAGATCGAGTTGAGTTTTGGATCATGGATGAAGATCACGAGGACAAGTTGAGCATTCACTTCGGAACGGTAGAGATGTACCGAGTTTAAGCGGAATTTCGGACGAACGAAAGTAAATGAGCAAGTGGTTAAGGCCGTGCGATTGCACGGAGTCCCAACCAATATTATTTCCAACGGACCCGACCCAAGTGGTCGAGCCGGACAACATAGAGCTGAAAGATGAGCTGTTTTTGGAGACGCTGCCAGTCAACATTGGGGATAAAAGAGTGAAACAGTAGAGAGGAAAAGAGATTGTGTTGGTGAAAGTCATTTGGAACAAGGACATAGGCGATGCTACACGGGAGCTTAAGGAAAAGATCAAGGAAACGTATCTGGAGCTTTTTACTGAACCGTAAGTTTCGAGGTCGAAACTTTCTTTTTGGAGGGTGGTTATGTGAGACCCAAGTTTTTAAGCTTAGAATAAATTAGTGAAATCTCTTATTCACGAATAGATTCGATGTGACGTGAATTAAGAAAACTGGATAAACGTTTATTAAATTGAATAAATGTATGGAGAAGATATTTCACGGGAAGGTTAAGGACCAGATTCGAATCGACGGAACTTATGACGCAAGTATTATTCGTTTACGCCTAGGACAAAAACCTTAGGAAAAGATTAATTTAACCCTTGGAAATCTATAGGAATAAATTCCAAAAATCTTCAAGAGGAATATAAGAATTTCTCTTATTCCTTTCCATGAAAAGCGTTTCGATGCGAAACCCTAGAATGTACGAACGTCAAATTCCAATACTCGGAAGTTTGCCGAAACTAAATCACTGATAGTTCAAGAAACCTAAAATCAACGGACGATGAAGACTTTTTCTATTCGGAGCTTCAAACGAAGATTCCACTTGCGTACACCTATTTCTGTCGATGTTTTGAATCTTTCTTCAGAACGAAGTTTTCTCATCCGACATCAACTGCAAAAAGTAGTTTTTCGGGTAAAATCGATTTACACCGACTTTGGATCGTTTGCTTTAATTCCAAGAGACCTGTTTTAAGTTATGGAATTCTGTCGCCAAAACCTACCTTAGAATTCTCCGAGGAATACGCAGGAAAAATCGGAATCGCGAAATTTTCATTTTTCCAAATTTTCCAAAACCTATAAATAGCGAGAAAATGAAAATTTTCACAAAATCTTCCCCATTTCTTACCCAAACCCGCGAGCACCATAGGAGGAGGAGGAAGAAAAAGTTTTTCGCCGTTTCTTGCCTGATCGTTGCACCGTTCGTTGCTACGCGTAGACCTCGAGGTATAGATGCTATTCCTTACTTCTGATCGTTAATTCTGTCGCTTTTCTCTATGTCTTTCTGTGCTCAAAGTTTTGAGCTTTTTGTAAAACTGTCCAAATAAGCTGATTTTAGTGTCTAAACTTATTCCCTGCATGCTCTTGAGCGTGTTTAGCGGATTACATTTTGCCGAATGTCGTCGAAATGCCGCCGGAATTCATTTCTGTTGGAAAAACCCATTTCTGGACAAAGTTTCGTTCTTTAAGCTGAAAATTCACGACTTAGTTTAGCGCTAGTAGGATTAGTCGTCATAAACGTCGTTGGTGACGACCCCATCCAATTGGTTTTTCGAAAATCCAGTTTTGAAATTCTGAGCTGAAAATAATGACCAAAATACCCCTGCGATAGTTTCTGATCCGAAAATTTTTCTGAGCTTAGATTCGTCTTAGTGACGGCTAATGATAACCTAGGAACCAAGTTTGATCGAAGAAAAATCGGCCCAAACAATTGTGAAAAGTGGCCGAGAGCTCCTCATTAAGGGGGGGGGGATTTCGTTTTTCGAAAACTTGTCTTAACGCGTTAGATTGTCGTACTTCGGAGTTTGTAATGTTTCGTGTAACCCTAGTACGTATTGTTTGCTGAGTTTCTGACTCATTTTGATGGATTTTGCTTTGTTTGCTCTAAGGTTCGTTTGTGGAAACCTTAGACTTGACTGAGCAAGCTTGGGAGAGTGACTTACACTGTGATTCTGGAAGAACTAGAGGTAAGGGCAACTTACACTGCTAGCTAATGCTTTAGGCGTCGATAACTTCGACTTGCTTATTTATGTTTCTTTATCGCTTTGACTGGAGAAAATGTTTTGAGGCTTCGGCCGTGTGAAACTAATATGAGACGTGTGTCTCCGTTTTCTGAGAGGCTTCGGCCGTTTACTGGTTTCCGTCTTACTGCTTCCTAGTGGATAGGACAGGGTTATGTTTTACCGCAATTACTTGATTCACATGCCATACTTGCTACGTGCTAAATGGTTAATCTTAGGCTATGTGAATACTTGTGCGCATTATGTTGGAACATGCAATTATTATTGGAATATGCTGACCATATAGTGCAATTTATATCGTTTATTCGTGGACTGCCAAAATGTGAGGAATAAGTTAGTTATGCCCCGTTGGTGGCGAATTCTTAAGGGTTTATCTCGACAAGACGAACTGAGGTTCAGACTCTTGTCTTCTTTTGTGGTTTCAAGACCTTCTCATGGGATTTTGGGGATATCGGGATCTTTTGAACTTATAGTTTTGGAAAGAAAATATTTTCATGAGAAATTCCATAATTCTTTAAACAACATTCAAACTCTTTTAATTAAATGTTAAGGATCTCAAAATGAACTTCTAGGATTTGGATATTGGTTTTGGGAAAATGAGAAGTGTCGCCGAATCGAAGTTTTGGGGAAGCTCAAAAGTTTCTGAGTATGCTTATACTTTTCCGCTCGATGAGCATTTTATTTATTTGACTATATAAAGTATAAGTCAGGGAACTATAAGTTTCCAAGTACATTGTTACTCTTCGCTCGCTGAGCAGTTTTGACCACCGAATTAGATGAGTCGGATGACTCGAGAAGTTATCATGAGTGATTGCACTCTTTCTATAGTTATCTGTCTTTTGTCGCAGAAACAGTATATGCCTTCGGGTACAGTATATGCCTTCGGGTACAGTATATACCTTCGAGTACAGTATATGCCTTCGGGTACAGTATATGCCTTCGGGTACAGTATATACCTTCGAGTACAGTATATGCCTTCGGGTACAGTATATACCTTCGGGTACAGTTTATGCCTTCGGGTAACTCGGGCATTCGATGGGGGTTATGATCGACCGTATGGTTAGGATCGACCTGTTGATGTCAGGCATAGTGGAGGGAAAAGTCGACCCACAGGGTTAGGACTGATCTGGCTATGTCAAGGTTGTAAGTGACACCCGAGGGTTATGGTCGACACAATGCCAGTGTTAGGACCGACTCGATCGTGCCCAGCCTATTTCTTCCGGAACCTTTTGAATTGACGTTACATTGACATAACATGCACTCTAACTATATTGTTGAGATCTTGATGATTTGATGTTGATAAACATCGTTATGTGTTTTGATGATTTAATGTTGATATACATCGTTATGTGTGTTGATAATTGAATTGTATTAGAAATTTGATAACATGCTATGTATAAACCTTAGGGTAGACAATGCAGAACTTATATGTATATATATACAACATATATATATACCCCCTTATACTTTACCTTTTGTCTTGTATTCATTATACTATATTCTGTAAGTTGACCCTTGCGCGTGCTACCTGTGTGTGGGGGGCTATGTATGCCCTTTTTGTCAGATGTCGTTGACGTATTGTTTCGTGATGCTTCGTCGTTCGGGGAAGACCCGGAGCGAAATGACTACTACTGAGCCTTCGACGTGGACCCGGACTTCATGCAGGATCGGATGAGGGTCGAGGTTAGGGGAGTAGTATATCGGGTTTCGTTGTCATAGCTCTGATTTTCATTTTTTTTTTTGGGCAGGGTAGGTCCCCGACTATTAGCTTTTTGGGTGATTCCCTTCCATGAGGATCACAGGGAGTTTGTCGGACGTAGGTAGTCTTTGGAGGCCGTTTGGGCTGATTTACTTTCTTGGAGGACTGTATTTATAAAACTTAATGACTCTAACTATGGGTCGCACTTGTTTGCCGTTGGGCAATACTTTTAGTTACTTGATGTTACTTCTCGTCACTTGAGGGCACTCGTGACGATGTTTTTAGTTGCAGCGAGGGCTGTACTTATATGGTATGTTAGTCGCTGTTAATCGTGATTGGGTTGAGTCTTTATTTCGACAAGTCTTTTTATTTAAACAAAACGGAAAAAAAAATACCTGCTTTTCCGCTTTATTTGATTTTTGGTTACTAAAGTGACGCCACCGAAATCGGGGTGTTATAGTAGAAAAGTGTTGTCACTACCACTAAAGAGAGTGGGAATACAGAGACGCCAATGGTGGTCTTGTTCAGAGATGAATAGACCCGGGACTTACACAGCGGTACACCTCTCATGTCCGTCCCGGCAGGACCCCTGAGGTCGGGGTTGGCATGAAGTTTAAGGCAAATAGTTGAGTTGTGTATTTCTGTCAGAGAGCTACTGAGCGATCATGTCCGGTAAAGAGTGGACTGTAAGGAGTGTCCATGTTCCCGAGACGACTTTCCGAAGATTAAAGAAGCTAAGGCTTCGGGCCCCATTAAAGGAGTGTCACATGATAAATATAATTAAAAAGGTTGGCGATGAACTCACCATTTCGTAAAGAAGTAGTGAGAGAAGTCAATTCGAAGGACGAAGGTATAAGGCGGTAAAACCTCATACTATGTGTGATTTGTATGTGCTTGTTAACATGCTTGTTTTTAAGAGTATGTTATCTTGAACTTTATCGTTTATTTTATTTGACATGTAACTTGTGCAAAGTCGCGTTTGACTCACCCTTGCATTATATTTCACCATAAAGCAGATCATAGGTTAGAAGATGAGCCTCCCTCCAGTACTCGCCATTCATGCTGACTTCCCGTTCCGTACCGGCTGGCACCTTGACCCTGCTACCGGATTCTGTTATCATTCTGGACTGCCCATGTTGTGGTGCAGGGTACCTGGATCAGATGAACTTGTCTACCGGTGACCATCCCCCTCATGTTCTCATTCTATATGCCGAGGCATGCCCCGAGGTTCCGTCCGCCCGTTCCTGATCCGCCACCACAGCCTCAGCCGGAGGTGGATCCAGCGCCCCAGGCCGGATTGTGTCCCGTTCCGCAGGTTGGTGTGGACCCTACTGTAAGATCAAGTTTTGATCAAGTAGTACAACTCTATGTTTTGATGATTACATGTTAACTATTGTGTATGAACAATTATGGTACTCTAACGTTGTTTTCTAAGTGTTTTAATGTCAGGCTCTGACTCTGATCTAATTACACATAAATCAGAAGCACCATGCTCAAAGAGTAACCTCCGCAACGCTTTCGCACTCACTATATTCAATCTGAATAGTAGAATAAGCTTCAGAAGATCTGAAGATAGTAAAGCTCTGATATGGATTCAGTTCACTTGAAGCTCTGATGGTGTGAGACCCAAGTTTTTTTAAGCTTAGAATAAATTAGTGAAATCTCTTATTCACGAATAAATTCGATGTGACGTGAATTAAGAAAACTGGATAAACGTTTATTAAATGGGATAAATGGATAGAGAAGACATTTCACGAGAAGGTTAAGGATAAGATTCGAATCGACGAAACTTATGACGCAAGTATTATTCGTTTACGCCTAGGACAAGAACCTTAGGAAACGATTAATTTAACCCTTGGAACACTATAGGAATAAATTCCAAAAATCTTCAGAGAAATATAAGAATTTCTCTTATTCCTTTCCACGACAAGTGTTTCGATACGAAACCCTGGGATGTACGAACGTCCGATTCCAATTCTCGGATGTTTGCCGAAACTAAACCCCTGATAGTTCAAGAACCCTAAAATCAACCGACGATGACGACTTTTTCTATTCGGAGCTTTAAACGGAGATTTCACACGCATGCACCTATTTCTTTCGATGTTTTGAATCTTTCTTCAGAACGAAGTTTTCTCATCCGACATCAACTGCAAAAAGTAGTTTTTCGGGTAAAATCGATTTACACCGACTTTGGATCGTTTGCTTTAATTCCAAGAAACCTTTTTTGAGTTCTGGAATTCTGTCGCCAGAACCTATCTTAGAATTCACGGAGGAATGCGCAGGAAAAATCGGAATCGCGAAATTTTCATTTTTCCGCATTTTCCAAAACTTATAAATAGTAAGAAAATGAAAAATTTTCAAAACCCTTCACCCATTTCAACCCAAACCCGCGAGCACCATAGGAGGAAGAGGAAGAAAAAGTTTTTCGCTGTTTCTTGCCCGATCGCTGCACCGTTTGTTGCTACGCATAGACCTCGAGGTATAGATGTTGTTCCTTACTTCTGATCGTCAATTCTGTCGCTTTTCTCTATGTCTTTCGGTGCTCAAAGTTTTGAGCTTTTTGTAAAACTGTCCAAATAACTTGATTTCAGTGTCTAAACTTATTGCCTACATGCCCAAGAGCATGAATATCCGGTTGTTTTCTGCTGAATCTCGCCGAATTGCCGCCGAGTTTCAATTCGGCTCGAAAACCCATTTTTGGCCAAAGCTTCGTCCTTTAGACTTAAAACTCTCAACTGAGCTTAGTGTCAGTAGGATTAGTTGTTATAAATGTCGTTAGGAACACGCTCATCAAATTTATTTCTCAAAATTCCGAGTTTGAGTTTTCGGGCTAAAAACACTAACCAAAATACCCCTGTGTTAGTTTTCGACCCGATAATTTTTCTAAGAGTTTCCCTGGCCTAGATATCGCCTAAGGATACCTAGGAATTAAATTAGATCGCAGAAAAAGTTCGGGAAACCCTATTTTGATAGTGGCCGAAACTTATTTGGTAGGGTACCGTGTCCAAAAATAATTTTTGGGTCTGTATGGCCTCAGCTATAGCGTAGCTCTCTCCGTTGTCGAAATTTTGGATTTGGTTTCGTGTCATTCCGAGTTCTGTAGCTCGAGTTATGCACGTTTTAGCGAATAAAGTGTTTTTGTACAAAATTTGAATCGAGTCAAAACTCATCCATTCGGGAAAAGCCTTTCCATTCGTGCCTAAATGTGGTACTCTGAAGCTCCTTGAGCTTTGTCTAACGTTAGTTAGTATTGTTTCGAGTGTATCGACTTATTTTGATTGATTTTGCTTTGTTTGCTCTAAGGTTCGTTTGTGGAAACCTTAGACTTGACTGAGCAAGCTTGGGAGTGTGACTTACACTGTGATTCTGGAAGAACTAGAGGTAAGGGCAACTTACACTGCTAGCTAATGCTTTAGGCGTCGATAATTTCGACTTGCTTATTTATGTTTCTTTATCGCTTTGACTGGAGAAAATGTTTTGAGGCTTCGGCCGTGTGAAACTAATTTGAGATGTGTGTCTCCGTTTTCTGAGAGGCTTCGGCCATTTACTGGTTTCCGTCTTACTTCTTCCTAGTGGATAGGACAGGGTTATGTTTTACCGCAATTACTTGATTCACATGCCATACTTGCTATGTGCTAAATGGTTAATCTTAGGCTATGTGAATACTTGTGCGCATTATTTTGGAACATGCAATTATTATTGGAATATGCTGACCATATGGTGCAATTTATATCGTTTATTCGTGGACTACCAAAATGTGAGGAATAACAGTTAGTTATGCCCTGTTGGTGGCGAATTCTTACGGGTTTATCTCGACAAGACGAACTGAGGTTCAGACTCTTGTCTTCTTTTGTGGTTTCAAGACCTTCTCATGGGATTTTGGGGACATCGGGATCTTTTGAACTTATAGTTTTGGAAACAAAATATTTTCATGAAAAATTCCATAATGCTTTAAACAACATTCAAACTCTTTTAACTAAATGTTAAGGATCTCAAATGAACTTCTAGGATTTGGATATTAGTTTTGGAAAATGAGAAGTGTCGCCGAATCCAAGTTTTGGGGAAACTAATAAGTTTCTGAGTATATTGATACTCTTTTGCTCGAGGAGCAGTTTTGTTGTTTGGCTATCTAAAAGATAAGCCGGGAAACGGATAGTTCCCTAGTATGTCGATACTCTTTGCTCGCTGAGCAGTTTTTGACCATCGGATGGAGATGAGTCGGATGATTCGAGAAGTCATCATGAGATAATACATTTTTTATAGTTATCTGTCTTTTGTCGCAGAATCGACATTTACCTTAGGGTACAGTAGAGCCAATAAACTCTAACACTTTTGCTGATTAAGCAAGGTTTGGTCTATGACCACAGTATATACCTTCGGGTACAGTATATGCCTTCGGGTACAGTATATACCTTCGGGTACAGTATATGCCTTCGGGTACAGTATATGACTTCGGGTACAGTATATACCTTCGGGTACAGCATGCCTTCGGGTAACTCGGGCATTCGATGGGGGATATGATCAACCGTATGGTTAGGATCGACCTGTTGATGTCAGGCATAGCGGAGGGAAAAGTCGACCCACAGGGTTAGGACTGATCCGGCTATGTCAAGGTTGTAAGTGACACCCGAGGATTATGGTCGACACAATGCCAGTGTTAGGACCGACTCGATCGTGCCCAGCCTACTTCTTCCGGAACCTTTTGAATTGACGTTGCATAGACATAACATGCACTCTAACTATATTTGTTGAGATCTTGATGATTTGATGTTGATAAACATCGTTATGTGTTTTGATGATTTGATGTTGATAAACATCGTTATGTGTTTTGATAATTGAATTGTATTAGATATTTGATAACATGCTATGTATATACCTTAGGGTAGACAATGCAGAACTTATATGTATATATATATACAACATATATATATATACGCCCTTATACTTTACCTTTGGTCTTGTATTCATTATACTATACTCTGTAAGTTGACCCTTGCGCGTGCTACCTGTGTGTGGGGGGCTATGTATGCCCTTTTTGTCAGATGTCGTTGACGGATTGTTTCGTGATGCTTCGTCGTTCGGGGAAGACCCGGAGCGAAATGACTACTACTGAGCCTTCGACGTGGACCCGGACTTCATGCAGGATCGGATGAGGGTCGATGTTAGGGGTGTGGTATATCGGGTTTCGTTATCATAACTCTGATTTTCATTTCTTATTTTGGGGCAGGGTAGGTCCCCGACTATTAGCTTTTGTGTGGTTCTCTCCCATGAGGATCACAGGGAGTTTGTCGGACGTAGGAGGTCCTTTGGAGGCCGTTTTGGGCTGACTTACTTTCTTGGAGGACTGCATTTATAAAGCTTATGACTCTGACTGTGAGTCGCACTTATTTTCCTACGGGCACTACTTTCAGTTACTTGATGTTACTTTCCGTCACTTGAGGACACTCGTGACGATGTTTTTAGTTGCAGCGAGGGTTGTGCTTGTATTGTATATTAATCGCTGTTAATCGCGATTGGGTTGAGTCTTTATTTCGACAAGTCTTTTTATTTAAACAAAACAAAAAAAAATACCTGCTTTTCCGCTTTATTTGATTTTTGGTTACTAAAGTGACGCCACCGAAATCGGGGTGTTACAGATGGTCCAGAAGTTCTGAAGACCAGAGGCTCTGATGGTCCAGAAGCTCTGATGGTCCAGAAGCTCTGAAGGTCCAGAGGCTCTGAAGGTCCAGAAGCTTTGAAGGTCCAGAAGCTGAGAAGTGAAGACTCTGAAGTCCAAGAGCAAGCTGGCTCTGAAAACCAAGTACTTCTCCTCTGAGTCCAGAAGCAGAAAGTACAAAGGTTAGAGGATCCAAGCTTCCCTCTGACTCTGATCACCAAGCTTCACAAGTTCCAACATGAAGCGTCGCTCTGATCAGAAGTCATCTAGGTTAAAGGTCAAGTCGCTATCCAAGTACAAAAGCAATTGTATTATTCCTGACGACCTTACCTAACTTATTCAGCCACAGCAGAACCTGGAAATCCCAGATCTGCCCTCCAATGGTAGCATTCCATGCAAACGTCCAAACCCTAATCCTTGGAGTATATAAAGAGGCTGAAGATGAAAGATGTCGCCTAAGAAACTTTGTTCAAGCTCACGCAATATTCAAATATTCTCTTAGCAATCTTTCTTCAAACTGTACTTATTGTGTTTACATTAGCTTTCTGAGAAGCAATTCTTTGTAAACCCAAACTTTCAAACAGTTGTTTGATTTTCCTTAAGGAGACCAAGGTTGGTCGGATCCTTGAGAAGACTAATAGAGTGAATCTTAGTGATAGCTAAGTCATTGTATTGTTAGTCACTTTGCTGGTTGCAAGTGCAATTGTAACAAACTCTGATTAGTGGATTGCCTTCATTCTAAGAAGGAAGAAATCACCTTAACGGGTGGACTAGATTAGCTTGAGGGATTTATCAAGTAAACCAGGATAAAACCATTGTGTGCTTTCCTCAACTCTTATCTTAGGACGTTTATCTTCGGTGTTTGAAGAGATTTGTTAAAATCTCAAGTGGGAAAAGTTTTAGATTGAAAACTCTATTCAAACCCCCCCTTTTTATCGTTTTCATAACTTCAATGCCCCAGGAGGAGCCATACCGACCCGTACCGATCCGAGTCAGGAGCCCACAGGAGCTCTTTGCGCCTAATCAAGCACCTCGGGAGTCATTAGGTTCTCTGCCCCGGAGGACTGCGCTACGTCTCAGGTTGATAGGAAGGAAGAGGGGTCACCAAGCTTTTCCAGAGATCCCGAATCTACAGACAGCGGTTCATGAAACCCGATGGGTTGGGGGAGAGGGTTCATATGCCAGTGCCGGAGGAGGGGAACAGTGGTGACATGGAAGAGGATCTGGAAGAGGAGGAGGTTGGGGAGTGAAGTTGTATGGTCCGATGGTAGTTCTCACCAGTTTTCTTAATTAATTAAGTTTTTGTTTGATGATGCCTTGTGGGGGGATGTGTATACCCTCACTTGAACACTCTCTTGCTTCTGTCATTCAAACATTATAGTGGACTTGGCCACGTATGCTATGTGTTTAATGCTTCATTGTGTGCTAACTTGCTTGCCTTTAGGTATACGGTCATCCATCTGAAAAGGTTAGAGGGGAGCTCTGCGACTGTGAGAAGTCGTAAGTGGTCTTTGAATCGATGCATCATTAGAACGGTAACACTAACACTAACACTAATGCGACAACAACAAAAAAACGGCTCACTCATTCATAAGTGATAGGAGTTAGGTGAATACGTCACTTGTGAAAGGGGGACGCATAGGAGTTGGTATCAGAGCAATGATTCTTTGGCCTAGGGAAGGAGCCTACTAGAGGAAATCTAAGTTGAGGATCCTTGGGAAGGAACTAATCACTTTGTGAATTTCAGGAAGAGATGGCTACCATGGCGCGAGCACTTGAGCAACTCACAGTTTTCTTGACCGAACAAGCGGAAAGAGCAGGGCAAGGAGCAGGACAAGGGGTTGCGAATAACCAGGAAGAGATTTACCACGGACTGGACAAGTTCCTGAAGCGAAGTCCGCCTAAGTTTGAAGGAGGATATAATCCGGATGGAGCTTAGGAATGGGTGCGAGAACTGGAAAGGATTTTCGAAACCCTAGTATGTGCTGAACCTAGAAAAGTGGCTTTCGCTAGCTATTTACTTTCAAGTGAAGCAAGGACATGGTGGACGAGTGTGACGGGAAGAATTACCCCAGAAGAAGGAGGGTTGAAGCAGGAAGCAATGTCGGTAGGTGAGTATGCCGTAGAGTTTGTAGAGTTGTGCCGATTCCATCCGCACTACAGCACGGCCTGACATTAGGACTGTCGTAGGGCATGACCAAATTCGAAATTTTGCTACCTTAGTGGAAATGTGCAGGATTTTCGAAGAAAATGAGAAGACACGAAAGGAGTACTTGAAAGGACTGGGTGTGAATAAGGCACCAAAGATGAAAGAGGAGAAGAGGAAACCCTATTTCCGACCACAGGATTAGGGAAGAAATCAATTCGGAAGGACTTGGAACCCAACGGGAGGATCTGGATTCCAAGGGAGACCGGGAGGATTCAATAATACCCTGTTCTGCGCAAGATGTCGCAGGAATGGACACCGCGCGCAAGAATGCAGAGTGGTATTGGGAGGACAATCGGGAATGCAAACTGGAGGAAGCAGAAACCTGAATCCCACCACCACAGTTGGCGAAGGGAGCAATAGGAATGCAAACGTGCCACCCAGAGACAATAGGAGGGTTGGATGCCCATGACGATGGAGGAGGCGTCTGAATCACCGGAGCTCATTGAAGGTATGTGTTATGTTAATGGTTTTCCTTTAAAAGTTTTATATGATTCAGGTGCAACGCATTTGTTTATATCACACGAGATGGTCAAACAATTAGGATTGCGAGTGACAAGTTTGGCATGGGACTTAGAAATTAGTACCCCAACTAAGAATACTAGTAGGACCTCTGAGGTATGTGAGGGATGTTGCATAGTTACTCTAGGGAGAACTTTCGAACAAGACCTAGTCTGTTTACCCTTGGTAAGATTAGACGTGATTCTAGGGATGGATTGGCTATCGGCCAATGACGCAACGCTAAACTGTAGGCATAAAAAAGTTACCTTTGGAGTTGAGGGACATCCCAAACGAC
Source organism: Lotus japonicus (assembly GCF_012489685.1). Lineage (NCBI taxonomy): Eukaryota > Viridiplantae > Streptophyta > Magnoliopsida > Fabales > Fabaceae > Lotus > Lotus japonicus. Next base: position 34,965,362 of record NC_080042.1, on the reverse strand, counting down.
TCAAACATACCGGTGAGGATAAGTCAGAACGCGAAGTAGAGGTACTTTTAGGATCGCTAGGAGTAGGGAACGAAGGTCCAAACATGGAAAAGACGCCCGTAGTCAAGGAATTTCCGGATGTATTTCCGGAAGAAGTCACCGAGCTGCCACCTGAGAGGGAGATAGAATTCTCAATCGACCTGATTCCCGGAACAGGGCCGATCTCTATCGCTCCATACTGAATGTCGCCGTTGGAACTAACGGAGATAAAGAAGTAAGTGGAGGAGCTATTGGAGAAGCGATTCGTTCGAACAAGCGTATCTCCTTGGGTAGCACCCGTTTTGTTAGTCACAAAGAAGGATGGTAGCATGAGACTATTCGTCGACTATCGACAGTTGAACAAGGTAACCATCAAGAACAAGTACCTGCTACCACGGATCCACGATCTGATGGATCAACTGAAGGGAGCCGAAGTATTTTCCAAGATCGACTTGCGGTCTGGATACCACCAAATTCGAGTAAAGAAGGAGGACATGGCAAAAACTGCTTTTCGGACGCGATATGGGCATTACGAGTTTTTAGTCATGCCGTTTGGAGTGACTAATGCACCCGCGATTTTCATGGATTACATGAATAGAATCTTCAACCCATACCTAGACAAGTTCGTAGTGGTCTTCATCGACGATATCTTGATCGACTCGAAGAGTAAAGGAAAGCACGAAGAGCATCTCCGAATAGTGCGAGGGATCTTGCGAGAGCGAAAATTGTACGCCAAGTTGTCTAAGTGCGAGTTTTGGCTGAAGTCAGTACAATTCCTAGGACATGTAGTGAGCAAGGTGGCATAGCGGTAGATCCGGCAAAGGTAGAAGTTGTGAACTCATGGGAAGCACCAAAGACGGTCACGAAAATCCGAAGTTTCCTCGGATTGGCTGGATACTACAGGAGGTTCATCAAAGGATTTTCGAAGATTGCCACACCCTTAACAAGGCTTACAAGGAAGGATCAACCCTACCAGTGGACACCTGAATGCGAGGAGAGCTTCAGAGAGCTTAAGAAGATCTTGACTATGTCACCAATTTTGGTCTTACCCGATCCCAAGAAGGACTTCGAAGTGTATTGCGATGCATCGAAGATAGGGTTAGGATGCGTTTTGATGCAAGAGTGCAAAGTAGTGGCTTATGCTTCTAGGCAACTGAGGCCGCACGAAGCGAATTACCCTACGCACGACCTAGAATTAGCAGTCGTCGTGTTTGCTCTAAAGATATGGAGGCACCACTTATACAGAGCGAATTTCACCGTATTTAGTGACCACAAAAGTCTCAAGTATCTATTTGACCAGAAAGAGCTAAACATGAGATAAAGAAGATGGGTCGAGTTCCTGAAGGATTACGATTTCAAGCTACAATACCACTCAGGAAAGGCAAATGTCGTGGCGGACGCTCTTAGTAGGAAAAACTTACATATCTCCGCACTAATGATCGAGGAAATGAAGCTACTTGAAGCATTCAGAGATCTAAGCTTAGCAATGGAGCTAAAGCCTAGACAAATAAAATTTGGGATGGTCGTAATGACTAGTGATTTTCTGGAGGATATAAAGCATTGTAAGGAGGACGACCAGGAATTTCAAGAGCAGATGCGGAAGAATGAAAGGGAGAAGAAGAGCGAATTCACGAGAGGAAGAGACGGACTGTGGAGATTCAGAGAGCGGATATACATTCCAGCAGACAAGTGATGAAAGGATATTTAATGAAGAATTCTTCCTCCACTAACTACTATCAAATCCCTTTCAAGACTCAATCGTAGTATAGTATCGGGTTTTGTCGTCTCCACAGGGATTGTGTTGCTACGTATTAATCTCACTAGCTAGATGATGGATGAATGGTTTAAAAAGTAAAATGTGAGTTTATTTAAATAAAGGAAAACTATAATTAAAGCGATAAAAGAAGTTCACGGAGACAAACAAAGATGAAAGTGTATTTGGAAAATGAGTTCATTTGACTTACAACTTATTCTCAACCAATATACTCTTATAAGATGAAATTGACATTTAAGATGCTGATAAGAGCTATTCACCCACTAATTTCTTAGCTAAGCGAATCTACCAATTAAGAACCTAGCCTTAATCTCTTAAGCCCTAGTGATCATAAAATGAGCATTATAGCACATACCTACTCGATAAGACATTCCCAAGCTCTGTTCCTAACCCAAGAAGTTCATGTCCTAGTGGATAGAATCTCTGCCTGTCACTCAAGAAATCCTAATAGTTCCTACTAGATAATCCTATCCTAGAGAGGTGAGTATCCCGACTTGTCACTCGGTATAGATCTCTTTTCCAACTCGTGATATTCATACCTAAGAGTTAATGTCCCCTATTGTCACCTAGAAAACCTTAACCCTACCTAAGACATGTCTTTCTTAAGATGACTGATGCAAAGGTGGTTTCTCTCATTAACTAAATTCACACCAACTTCTCAATTGTCATGCAAATCCTAAAAAGCATCATATTGGCAAAAGATACATGAACGCGCAAAGAGAATCAATAACCTAAGACATAGGAATTTTTCCCCTTTCTATGAACTAAGCTACATTAACTCATATCAATTTCTCAATCTATTTATGAATTAATATAAACTCTTTAAATTACAAATTAACCAATTGAAGCATTAAACATAGAGAGAAACACCAAATAATGAAAACTCATAATTATAATTGCATAAAAGTATATTGAACAAGAAAGAAAATCAAATAAGTCATTCCAAATACCAAAAGAGAGTCAAAACAATAAAATAGGTAAAGAGAAAAGCAAAACCCAAAATAGAACGGAGCCATGGACATCCGGAGAAGCTGTCACCTTCTCCATGGCCCTGACACCGGCCCTCAAGGGCCTAGCCTTCCTCTCCACCAAGAAATTGCCTCCAAGTCTCCCAAAGGTTTTTTATTTGGTTTAGGAGAAAAGAAAGATGAAAAGATCCAAAAAAAAATAGGTTTAAAACTGGTTTTATAGTGATTTTCGTAATCTGAGCCTATTTTGTCTTTTCTGGCGCAGAAAACGATCCCGTGCAGTCAGGTTCACGGCAACACGGTGCACTCGCGTGAATCTGGAGCGTTGGATGAGTATCTGGCAAATCTGGCGTGTCTGGTGTATTGTAAGGGCTGTTCAGCGACGCACCCTATCGGAGCCCCTTTGGATCTTATACATCTCCTTCCATCCTCAACCACGTGTCACAATCACAACGCAGGAGCATGGTAACGTCGTGCACATGCGCTACACAGAATTCCAGCGTCCATAATTCTTTAATTTTCCGTTTTTTTAATGATTTCCTTTTTTTTTCTCCAAATCTTCTCCTAAAATAAAGCAAATAAAAATAGATAAGAGATAAAAATAAGATAACACATTAAAATAAACTTATCTAATCCTAAATTAAAGTAAATAAATCCTAATAATATCTAGAAAACAATATAAAACATAGAAAAATACTAAAACCAAACAAAAATAATAAAATTCATGAAATAAGCCTAAAGTGACCTAAAATGACTAAAATATCTTAAATAATATATTAAAATGCATGCAAATAAACTAGAAAAATAGCCTTAAATCCCGGGTCATCAACAAGGAATTGAGGGAAATAATTTTGGAGGAAGCACACAGAAGCGCTTTGAGCATACATCTAGGATTTACTAAGATGTATCGAGACCTGAAGGAAAGGTTTTAGTGGTCAGGAATGAAGAAAGACATCCTGAGGAAGGTGATGAATTGTATGGTGTGTCAGAAGGCGAAGGCGGAACACCAGAAACCTTCTGGGGAACTGAAACCCTTAGAGATTCCCGAATGGAAGTGGGAAGGTATCTCAATGGAATTTGTGTCAGGATTACCTAAGACGCAAGCTAAGAATGACGAGATCTGGGTAATTGTGGACCGAGTTACAGAATGTGCACATTTCATCGCGGTTAACATGACATATTCACTGGAAAAGTTGGCCAGGATTTACATCAAAGAAGTTGTGAGACTGCATGGAATACCAACAAGCATAGTGTCGGACCGAGATCCGCGATTTACTTCTCAATTCTGGAAGAGTCTACACAAGGCTTTGGGAACGAATTTAAGATTTAGCTAGGCTTATCATCCCCAAACCGATGGACAGACCGAAAGGATGATCCACACACAAGAGGACATGTTAAGAGCTTGCATTTTGGAAGAGCGAGGAAACTGGGAAGACTGCCTACCATTGGTAGAATTTTCCTACAATAATAGTTTCCACTCAAGTTTAGGAATGGCACCTTTCGAGGCGCTATACGGAAGGAAGTGCAAGACGCCACTATGTTGGTTTGACGAAGGAGACAAGATAGTCTTAGGACCTGAAGTGGTACAAGAGATGTCCGAGAAAGTAAAAAGGATTAGGGAGAAGCTGAGGATAGCACATGACCGAGAAAAGGCTTACTATGACCGCAGAAGGAAGCCTTTAGAATTTGAGGAAGGAGATCATGTTTTCCTTCGGATTAGTCCGGTCACAGGGATAGGAAGATCTATAAGGTCAAGGAAATTCACACCTAAATTCTTAGGACCCTATCAAATCCTTAGGAGAGTGGGGGCATCAGCTTATCAGATAGCCCTGCCACCCTCGTTGTCGAACTTGCACGATGTCTTTCATGTGTCCCAGATGAAAAGATACATACCTGACCCCTCTCATGTGATGAAACCTGAACATATACAACTTAGAGAAAACCTAACATACACAGCAAAACCTAAACAGATATTAGATAGGAGGATGAAGAAACTTAGGAAGAAAGAAATCCCATTAGTAAAGGTAGCTTGGGGAGAAGGGGAAGACCCGGAAGCTACATGGGAAGTGGAAGAGGATATGCGGAAGACATACCCTTATCTATTTGAAGGAATAAGTGATGAATTTCAGGGACGAAATTCTCAAAAAGGAGGGGAGAGTGTAACATCCCACACTCTAACCAAACAGGTGATGACCGTTAGGCGACGAATTAACCCTAGAACTAGGAATGGACTAGATTTAGAACTCTAACAAAGTCTGAGGTAGTATGAATAATTATATATATATATATATGTGTGTGTGTGTGTGTGTGTGTGTGATAAGTGTATGTGTGTGCTTGTGTGTTTATATATATGCCTATTTTATGCACGATTTACGATGCGATGATAGAACGTCGGTGTGACGATTAGATCAAACCGACAATCAAAATTACCAAAGACATGGTCGTCATGACTCCCCTTTAATTGAATGACTCAAGTAGATGAGGATAGGAAGCTAATCTGATCGAATCTCTTGACGGTAGTAACCATTACCGGGACGAATAACTATTTCCTGCCTTAAAACCCGACTACTTGGTCTCTTCGGATCTCGCCTCCAAGCACAATGAGGCGTACTGACTTGAAGAGTAAGGTACGGATGTTTGTTTCTAGTCCGCTACAAACTAGTGAGAAGAATAAGGGGGCGATGGATGATGTTTGTAAACAATCCTTTGGAGCGATAAGGAGTAGGAAATTGTTGTCACTACCACTAAAGAGAGTGGGAATACAGAGACGCCAATGGTGGTCTTGCTCAGAGATGAATAGACCCGGGACTTACACAGCGGTACACCTCTCATGTCCGTCGCGGCAGGACCCCTGAGGTCGGGGTTGGCATGAAGTTTAAGGCAAAGAGTTGAGTTGTGTATTTCTGTCGGAGAGCTACTGAGCGATCATGTCCGGTAAAGAGTGGACTGTAAGGATTGTCCATGTTCCCGAGACGACTTTCCGAAGATTAAAGAAGCTAAGGCTTCGGGCCCCATAAAAAGGTTGGCGATGAACTCACCATTTCGTAAAGAAGGAGTGAGAGAAGTCAATTCCAAGGATGAAGGCATAAGGCGGTAAAACCTCATACTATGTGTGATTTGTATGTGCTTGTTAACATGTTTGTTTTTAATAGTATGTTATCTTTAACTTATCGTTTATTTTATTTGACATGTAACTTGTGCAAAGTCGCGTTTGACTCACCCTTGCATTATTTTTCACCATAAAGCAGATCACAGGTTAGAAGATGAGCCTCCCTCCTGTACTCGCCATTCATGCTGACTTCCCGTCCCGTACCGGCAGGTACCTTGACCCCGCTACCGGATTCTGTTTTTATTCTGGACTGACCATGTTGTGGTGCAGGGTACCTGGATCAGATGAACTTGGCTACCTAGTGGCCATTGCCCTCATGTTCTCATCCTATATGCTGAGGCATGCCCCGAGGTTCCATCCGCCCGTTCCTGATCCGCCACCATAGCCTCAGCCGGAGGTGGATCCAGCGCCCCAGGCCGGATTGTGTCCCGATCCGCAGGTTGGTGTGGACCCTACCCCCAGGAGGAGCCATACCGACCTGTACTGATCCGAGTCAGGAGCGCCCAAGAGCTCTTTGCGCCTAATCAAGCACCTCGGGAGTCATTAGGTTCTCCGCCCCAGAGGACTGCGCCACGTCTCAGGTTGACAGCAAGGAAGAGGGTGCGGTCACCAAGCTTTTCCAGAGATGTCCGAATCTACAGACAGCGGTTCGTGAAACCCGATGGGTTGGGGGAGAGGGTGCCTATGCCAGTGCCGGAGGAGGGGAGCAGTGGTGACATGGAAGAGGATCCGGAAGAGGAGGAGGTTGTGGAGTGAAGCCGCATGGTCCGATGATAGTTCTCACCAGTTTTCTTAATTAATTATGCTTTTGTTTGATGATGCCTTGTGGGGGGATGTGTATACCCTCACTGAAAGTGTGAAAAACGACTAGAAGGGGGGGTTGAATAGAGTTTTGAGTTTAAAAACTTTCCCCTTAAGATTTAAAGTAAATCTTTTCGGTTTATCTGAGATAGATGGTGTTGCGGATAAAGATTGAAAGAAGAGAGAAGCACACAAGTATTTTATCCTGGTTCACTTGATAAATCCCTCAAGCTAATCCAGTCCACCCGTTAAGGTGATTTCTTCCTTCTTAGAATGAAGGCAATCCACTATTCAGAGTTTGTTACAACTGCACTAGCAACCTGCTCAGTGACTAACAATACAATGAACTAGTAAACACTAAGGTTCACTCTCTTAGTCTTCTCAAGGATACTGACCTAACTGGCCCCTTAAGGAATCACCACTAAGATACACAGATCCTAGTCTTCTTAAGGATACTGACCTACCCGGTCCCTTAAGGAAAATCAAACAACTGTTTGAGGTTGGTGTTTACAAAGGTTTGCTTCTGAATAAGCTAAGTGTAAACCAAATAAGAACAGATGAAGAAAGTGGAGGCTTGAATCTTTTCTTGTATTGCAGCTCTTGGTTTCTCTCTCCTCAGTCTTTCTTCTCTTCTTCAGCCTTAAATAGTCCAAGGTGCAAATGATATTTCTGTTGAGAGAATATGACCGTTGGAGGGCATTTCTGGAACTTCCAGAACCTGCTGTGGCTGAACCTTGGTAGGTAGGCTTGTCAGAATAGTACACTGCTCTTGTACTACTTGATAGAGACATTTGCCTTTAACCATTGACTTCTGATTTGACGACGCTTCATGTTGGAACTTGTGAAGCTTGGTGATCAGAGTCAGAGGGAAGCTTGGATCCTCTGACCATCGTAACTTCTGCTTCTGGACCTCAGAGTAGAAAGTATTTGGTCTTCAGAGGCAGCTTACTCTTGGACTTCAGAGTTTTCACTTCTTAGCTTCTGGACCTTCAGAGCTTCTGGACCTTCAGAGCCTCTGGACCTTCAGAGCCTCTGGTCCTTCAGAGCTTCTGGTCTTCAGATCTTCTGATGAATATATCTTCTGGTATCAGAATCAGAACCTGGTTGTCAAAACACTCAAGACAAATATTAGAGTACCATAATTGTTCATCCACAAATAAATACTTGTTATCATCAAAACATAGAGTTGTACCACATGACCAAATCTTGATCTTACAATCTCCCCCTTTTTGATGATGACAAAACCATGTATTTTGGTGAACAACTCTAAACAAATAAACTGAATACACTCAGAGTATAAGGTATCAGAGTTAAAGCTTATCCTGATGTGTATAGTTTATCTAGCTCCTTCTGAATCCAAGACTCGAGCTTGATTCTGAGCTAAGCTCCCCCTGAATATAATACTTAATATCAACCACGTTAGAAGTATATAGATTCTGAGCTATATTGAAGTATGTGATCATAGTTAATTGAGTCATAAGATGTATCATAAGATACTATTAGTTCTCCCCCTTTTTGTCATAAGCAAAAAGAATGAAGGTGGAAAAAAAAATTAGTAAGAGCATAAGACGAAATACTCCCCCTCAGAAGGAATACCAAGGGATACTTGGCTTCTGATTAGTATATCTTCTGATGAGAGCAGAAGGGTCAAAGTCCAGAGGTTCTGGTGACATCTCCATTCTGGACAAAATTCCATCTTCTGATGTTGTTGCTTCTGGTTTGTCAAGTTCTGAGTCTTTGTTTCTTTCCGAAACGGTCATGCTCATCTCTGCAAGCTTTTTCAGCTAGCTTTGACTTGTCAGAGTCAAGCTTATCATTAATTCTAACATGAATAGAGTTCGGAATATCAACATAGGGGTTCTTATCAAAAACCAATGATTCCTTGACCAAATCTTACTCTACTGATGCCTCCAAGATCAATTTCACCTTCAGGTTCAAGTTTTGGATCTTGGGACATATGCCTTTCTCCCGTCATGTGTTGTCTGCATCTGTAACACCCCCTTTTTCCCATTGTTTTATTTAAAAACGTTTATCAGAGTTTAAAAACATATCAAGGGAGTATTACACTTCTTCACGAAAACTCATTAAAATTAACACTGATTGTGTTTAAAAATTTATAAGTTCATATGCTTTTCAAAGAAAGAATTATTTATGCCAATAAAATTTCTAAACCAGCCAGATAATCCCAAGATGCTTAAGATCACTTATTTAAATAGGTTTATCTTCCATGATATTCCAATAAAATTCATCATACTCAGAACTGAATTTCATAAGCACTTCGGCCATCAACAGTACGACATCGCCATAATTTAGAAAATCATTCAAAAACTTCCATAAGGAGAGGTTATAAAATCCTCTCAACAAAAATGTAAAAGTAACGTAAAATATCTACCCAGTGTTACATTACAGAGCAAGACACTTATTTTATTATAATAATAATAATAATAATAATAACATAAACTAAGACTCTCCGAAGCTACTCCTCATGAGTCACATCTCTATCTCCAGTACCTGAGCGATGTCGCATAGAACATCATTCCAACAGAAGGGTAAGAACTTACATTGTATAAAATATAGCATAACAAAGAGCAAGTAAACAATTCAGATTTTGCTTTATAAACTCTTCACCTTTTCTTTAAAATCTGAGTGATTATAATATTTGCTCTCAAGACAGTTTCATAATTCTTATTGTTGTTTCGGAAAATTATAAGTTTTAAGAAGAATAATAATTCGACTTTACCACAACAACAAAACAATTCACCAACAATTCACCAAACACATAAAACCACTGAAAACGTGAAACTTAGTGTGTGAGACTCTAATGTATGCATGTGGTACCAATTGTTAACCTTAGCGGTATCACCGCGTCCACTCCAGACAGTTAACCACCAATGAAGTCCACTCCAGACTTCTAGAACCACGCTAGTTCTGGGACAAACCTCAGTTTTCCGATGAAAACCGACACGTTGCCTCTTGACTAAATGAAGTGTATTTCGTGCAAAAACTCATAAATTAAAACATGCAATTTGAGATCACTCCAGCCCCAAATATATAACATATTTTCTCACCAAATTCCATAACGGAAATCACACCAAAATTGCACAAAATAACACTTCAATATAATTATCAAATCATTCACTATTCCACCAACATACTAGCAACACAAAATCATCAAATGTTTCACATCAATTACCAGAATCAGTTTCAGAATCAATCCCAGAAATAAGCAGAAACATAGCAAACTTGCATGTAATCCTGGTATTAAATGAGCAGTCCAAAAATTATGAAAATTTTACCAAATATATCCTTATACGTTAGCTTTCATATAAAATTGGTTTCACCCAATTTGGAATTCTGTAGAGAGAGTTATGCTCTCTACAGCACAGGCTGTTAGGGTGTCTGCGTGCAGAAACATAGTGAACTTGCAGATAATTCTGGTATTGAACCAGCAATCCAAAAATTATGAAAATATTACCCAATATAATCCTATGACTTAGCTTTCATACAAAATTAGTTTCACTCAATTCTGAATTTTTTAGAGAGAGTTATGCTCTCTACAACACAGGCTGCTAGGGTGTCTGCGGGCAGAAACAGAGTGAACTTGCAGATGATTCTGGTATTGAACCAGCAATCGAAAAATTATGAAAATATTACCCAACATATCCCTATGAGTTAGCGTTCATACAAAATTGGTTTCACTCAATTTGGAATTCTGTAGAGAGAGTTATGCTCTCTACAACACAGACTGTTAGGGTATCTGCGGGCAAAACAGAACAGAACCCAATTTTCCCCGGAACCTCAATTTCGCTCAAAATCAATTTTGCTCACCACATGTTAACACTCAACACGGTCTCTCAGTTCTGAATTTTCAAAGAAGATGGGGTTCCTTCATGTTAAACTCAACCTCTGTTATTCTACAATTATACAAGGTAAATTCAAACCCTTACCTCTTGAAGATCAAATTCTAGGTTTTTCTTCTCTTTTCTCCCCTTCTCTCTTTCACGCTTCTTTTCTTCTCCTCTGCTAACTTCTCCAATTCTCAAATTCTGATTTCTCTCTTTCTAATTCACTCATATCCCTTAAATAGTCATACTAATGGGCCCCACTCTCAATTACACGTACACAAAAACCTAACAACCTTATTTATCTAAATCTTATTCTATATCACATGAGATTTAAATTATAATCACATAATTCATCAAATTACCATATAGCATAATAATAATTCAAATAAAATAGTAAATAACTTTCTGGGTCCTTTCTTGTTAGTTAACCCAGAAGTTCTGACAACTTTGGGTCTTTCAGCAGGATAATATAAATGAATTTGAGCATGATATTTTGACATAGAGAAAGTTCCTTTCTTAAGAGATGATGGAGCAACTTCAGAAGGTTTAGAATAGCCAATGCCATATATTCCATTTCTGCTTACGCCATAGATCATTGAAGCCATTAAGCTTCTGTCTACTCTTTTAGCCAGGAATCTTTGAAAGTATTTTTCATATTTAGATTCATTCTTACTATCAGAGGCATCACAAGCAATAACTTCTTCTAACTTAATAATTTGATTTTTGAGCACAGAGTTAGAGTTAACTAAAGCATGATTACTCACATTTAATTCAGAAATCTTTTTCTCATGTTCAACAGAAGTTTCAGAGGCAGCAGAGAAATTCTTTTTCAACTTTTTATGCTTAGTCAAGAGAGAGTTATATTTATCCATAATTTCAGACAAAGCATCTTTAAGTTCAGAAGTTGAGAAAGAAGCGAATACCTCATTTTCATCATTAGAGTTTGTATCTTCCTTTGATGCAGGTTCAGAGTTAGTTGCTTCTTTAGACTCTGCTTGCTTGTCCTTGACAACAGCCATGAGTCCTTCAACAACTTCTTCGTCAGAGTCAACATCCTCTGACTCTGATTCATCAAAAGTCACCATGAGACCTTTCTTTGGTTTGAAATGCTTCTTTAACTTTTTGTTCTTTGATGAGCCTTTGTATTTGCTCTGCCTGTGCTTCCAGATGCAGTTGAGATTTCTGGATATCAGGGTTAGCTCATCTTCATCAGAATCTTCAGAGGTTTCTTCAGATTCTTCTGCTTCAGCTTGGAGAGCTTTAGCCTTTTCAGATTTGGATTTCAAGGCTATAGACTTCTTCTTCTGATCCTAATGTTCAGCACGCTTTAGTTCATGACACTTCAGTATGCTTATGAGTTCTTCCAAACTCATCTGCTCAACATCTCTTGTGAGCTCCAAGGAAGTTATCAAAGGCGTCCAGCTTTCAGGAAGACCTCTAAGGATCCTCATGACATGATCAGCAGTGGTGTAGCTTTTGTTGAGGGGTCTTATTCCAGCAATAATAAACTGGAATCTGGAAAACATATCCTCAATGGATTCGTCAGGTTCCATTTGGAAGGATTCATACTGCCTAATCAGAGACAACGCCTTTGTCTCTTTCACCTTTTTGTTTCCTTCATGTGTCATCTTTAAGGAATCAAGGATACACTTAGCGGAATCACGATCAGTAATTTTCTCATATTCTTTATATGAAATGACACTTTGCAGAATAGCTCTTGATCTGTGATGATCTCTGAACTCCTTCTTTTGATCTTCACTCATCTTCTCCCTTGAGATCTTTACACCATGTTCATCGACAGGAGGGGTGTAGCCATCAACAAAAAAATCCCAAAGATCAGGATCAAAGCCAAAAAAAAAGCTTTTGATTCTGTCTTTCCAGAAATCAAATCTCTGACCATCAAAGATAGGTGGTCTTGCACTATATTGATATTTGCTTGTAGTAGTGGTGGAATCCATGAGTTTTTCACACTGGCCCGGATCTACTGAACACTGTTAAGTGTGGTAATCAGAACTTGCGCTCTGATACCAATTGAAGGTGTGAAAAACAACTAGAAGGGGGGGTTGAATAGAGTTTTGAGTTTAAAAACCTTCCCCTTAATATTTAAAGTAAATCTTTTCGGTTTATCTGAGATAGATGGTGCTGCGGATAAAGATTGAGATAAGAGAGAAGCACACAGGTATTTTATCCTGGTTCACTTGATAAATCCTTCAAGCTAATCCAGTCCACCCGTTAAGGTGATTTCTTCCTTCTTATAATGAAGGCAATCCACTATTCAGAGTTTGTTACAACTGCACTAGCAACCTGCTCAGTGACTAACAATACAATGAACTAGTAAACACTAAGATTCACTCTCTTAGTATTCTCAAGGATACTGACCTAACTGGTCCCTTAAGGAATCACCACTAAGATACACAGATCCTAGTCTTCTTAAGGATACTGACCTACCCGGTCCCTTAAGGAAAATCAAACAACTGTTTGAGGTTGGTGTTTACAAAGGTTTGCTTCTGAATAAGCTAAGTGTAAACCAAATAAGAACAGATGAAGAAAGTGGAGGCTTGAATCTTTTCTTGTATTGCAGCTCTTGGCTTCTCTCTCCTCAGTCTTTCTTCTCTTCTTCAGCCTTAAATAGTCCAAGGTGCAAAGGATATTTCTGTTGAGAGAATATGACCGTTGGAGGGCATTTCTGGAACTTCAAGAACCTGTTGTGGCTGAACCTTGGTAGGTAGGCTTGTCAGAATAGTACACTGCTCTTGTACTACTTGATAGAGACATTTGCCTTTAACCATTGACTTCTGATCTGACGACGCTTCATGTTGGAACTTGTGAAGCTTGGTGATCAGAGTCAGAGGGAAGCTTGGATCCTCTAACCTTCGTAACTTCTGCTTCTGGACCTCAGAGTAGAAAGTACTTGGTCTTCAGAGCCAGCTTACTCTTGGACTTCAGAGTTTTCACTTCTTAGCTTCTGGACCTTCAGAGCTTCTGGACCTTCAGAGCCTCTGGACCTTTAGAGCCTCTGGTCCTTCAGAGCTTCTGGTCTTTAGATCTTCTGATCCTCAGAACTTCTGATCTTCAGATCTTCTGATGAATATATCTTCCGATATCAGAATCAGAACCTGTTTGTCAAAACACTCAAGACAAACATTAGAGTACCATAATTGTTCATCCACAAATAAATACTTGTTATCATCAAAACATAGAGTTGTACCACATGACCAAATCTTGATCTTACACTCACTTGAACACTTTCTTGCTTCTGTCATTCGAAACTTATAGTGGACTTGGCCACGTATGATATGTGTTTAATGCTTCATTGTGTGCTAACTTGCTTGCCTTTAGGTATACGGTCATCCATCTGAAAAGGTTAGAGGGGAACTCTGCGACTGTGAGAAGTCGTAAGTGGTCTCTAAATCGATGCATCATTAGAACGGTAACACTAACACTAACACTAATGCGACAACAACAAAAAAAACGGCTCACTCATTCATAAGTGATAGGAGTTGGGTGAATACGTCACTTGTGAAAGGGGGACGCCACAAGAACACCATCAAGGAAGCAGTACAAATCACGCCTTCTTGGAGATGGTTCCTCACATGCAAATCTTGAAGATGTTCCCTCTGATGAAGAAGAACCCTTTCATGATGCTTCTGCAAGCATCAATGAGGGAGAAACCCCCATGGGTTCCGATTGTGATGTTGAGCCCCTCAGGACGCCAATATCTCTCAAGAAACCCCAATGCCAGAGAATCCTTATGTTGAGGAAGTGACTGTTGAAGAAACCGTCCCCACTGCAATTGCTATTTCCCCTTCATCCTCCAAGAAGGGTGATCAAGGGTCTGTATCCTCTAAGGAAACCCATTCTGATGTACCAATCCAGGTTCCTGTTCAGAACATCTCTGATGGCGATGATTCTGATGATGATGAAGTTCCTCTGTCTGAGACACTTCCAGAAAGTGTTGCTGCTCGTTTGAAAAGGAAGAGAAGGACCACTGCAAGTGATGCCCCTTCTGTTCCTCAGAAGAAGACCAAGCCTTCTCCTACTACCCCTGAGTCCAAGAATAAAGATGTGAAAGGGAAAGGCAAAGAAAAGGCTGGGAAAAGCAAGAGTGAGAAGAAGAAGAAGGCCCCCGTTATTGTCTCTGAGTCTGACTCAGATGTGGAAGCAGATGTCCCAGACATCATGCCTGCTGAGAAGAAGATGTTTGCTGGAAGGCGTATTCCAAAGAATGTTCCTGCTGCCCCTCTTTTGAACATCATCCATCGCCCCCTTATTCATCCATTAGGTTTCTAGCGAACTAGAAACAAGCATTCGCATCCTTACTTGGTAGAGTAAGTGCAGTTCATGATTTATGAAGGAGGATCTCTAGTGAGATCGGGTAGTTCGAAATTCAAGCGGGAGAACTTATTCCGCCGGTAATGGTTATGTACTTTCAATCTCTTAGTTGAAAGAGGTTCACTTGCCTATTTCTTTATCATATTTCATTTATTTAATCTACCTATCCTAAGGGTTATACCTAGCTGATTATGGATAGGCCTTAATTTTAAAATCAAGTATCATTAACACATTAAGCCGGGGATCGACTTCCTTTTCCCTACTACCTCAGATGCTTAAGTACAAGGGACAATCTTGATACCATGTTGTATGGCTATTAATCCTAAGTACCGCCATATCCCATGACGTACTATTTTCCCTCTCTAATAGTGCAACATTCCAGTCATGCACAAGCATTCATATTATAAACTCAATCATAGCAATTCAGCATGACAGTTCAAGTAATTCATCATAACATAAGCATATCATTCAATCATGCATCCAATAATAATATGTTTGCTATCGCAATATCAGTTAGCTCCATAAGCTATGTACCAAGACAAGGTCTTGTCCAACCCCCCTTACCTTTGACTCTTAGTGACTTTGGGTCTTGAGAGCATGAATCTTCACTCTCTGCATCATTCATTATGCTAGAGTTAATATAAATTCATTTGCCAAAGCATTAAGCTAACTTATGAATTATTTCATTTTCTTTTTAATTGTCTTATGCTCTTTGATTGACCAATTAAATTCTAAATCTAACCTGCCTATGTCTTTCACTTTTTTTTATGTCCCTAAAACTATTAGCTTCTTAATTCTTACTCAAATTCTAATTTTATATAACCTGGTTCATTACTTAAGTCATTTTGCTAAAATCACTTATTCTTTAAGTTACTAACTTAACTTTTTAATTCATAATATACCCTACTGACTTCAGGTCCTTAATCATTTTAAAATTAGTATTCTTAGCACATAATCAGGGTCATAATCACTTATTTAAGCATGTAATCTAGCTTAAAGTTCCATATAATTCAAAGCTTACTTGCAAATTAAGAAACTTATAACCTAAGCTGAAAATTAACTTCTAATACACTATTCCTACAATTTCCTACCTTCTGAGTTCATCTAAACTAGTTTATGAGGCTAAAGATAGAAGGTTCATGCCCAATTGCTCAATTTAAAAACCGGCCGAGAGGTAAAATTTGGGTTTTTCACCTCAAGGCTTAATCTTCAGTTCTAGCTACTCTAATACGTTCTAATACCTTCCAGAAGCATAACCTAATCAATTTGACACTTCAATTCACTGCCAGGAGCTCAACCCGATGGCATGATCGAGCTCCAAAATTCAAATATTGGTTCTGTCGATTCCTAAGGATTCAAGGCTCAAAACTACTCTAAAGCTTCCTAATATCGTTCTAACATGCATAAGGGTAAGTTTTGGATCGATAAATGTGAAGAAATAGCGAGTTGCGGAGAACTCACTGAACAGCTCGCCGGAGAAAACAACCGGAGCTTCGTCGACGATGGAAAATCAATGTGCCTGAGCTGTTCTGAACGTTGGGTCTTGTTCTACAAGTGATGGGGAAGAGAATGGTGATATTAGGTACTACTGGGATGGCCTGAATCGCGAGCAAAGTCGAGTTCCAGGTACTGGAACTCGCCGGAGATTAAGACCTTCGTCGTTTTTTAGCTTTTAGCATTCAAAGCTTTGCCAAATCAACCTAGGTCGCTTCCTCTTCCCTACAAAAGCTTAATGGGACAAGAATCTCTCACTAACACTCATTGAAATGAGAGAATCGAAGAGAAGAAGTTGGTGAGCTTCCTCTCGGGTTTTCTCTCTTTCTGAGCTCTCTTCTCACCCTCTTTGGCTTATGGGACTTAGAATGAGTTACATAGGACTCATTGGATCGGTTTAGGGTCATTTTATAGGTTGAAAGGTTCTTAAATTTGGAAATCAAGTTTAACCCTTAATCTTAGTTGCACCACCAATGGTTTAACATGAAAATGGATTAGCATGGTGCCCTAGGCTGCATGTGAGGTGATGAAAACGTTCTGAAGTATTCAGATGCGCGCTTATGGGAAATATGAGCTGATGATGGTAAGTTTTAATGCCTGAATAGTGACTATTTCAATCAGTAATAGTGACACAATGCACCGATTGGTCGATTATTTTATTATGTCTTCAGGTTGGGACAAAAATGGTACTATACTACACTATTGATTCTTTGAGATGAGAGCCAAAAAGGAGAGAAGCATAACACCACACTAATTCATTTTTTTCGTTTTCGTCATCCCCTTCACCATCTTAAATTCTTTCTCTACTCTCAAACTGTTCCTTGTCGTCTTCAGTCTTCTCATTGGACGTCTCTGAAGTCTTCGGACAATGGTTTCAAATGATGCATGTGGACTTCAAACTGTTGAGCAAACGGACAATGTTGTACCATGGTGTTTGTCCAGTTTTCTTGGATGTCTATGTTGACTTCAATGCTTTGTCCTTTCTCTTCAAGTCTTCGATGTTTCTTCCTTGAGCTTGTCTTCTCCATTCTTCTTGTTGATCTTCTAAGAAACATTTGTCTTGATCTCCTTTGCTTTGCCTCAAACCTCTTTGCCTTGTCACAGTCTTCAACATCTAGTCTTCATCTTCATGTTCTTCATGTTGATCTTGTCTTTGTCCTGATGAAGCTTTGTCGTTGTCCTTTTTGCTTTGTTCTCGTCTTCTTTACTTTTGCTTTGTCTTTTATTGAAGCTTGTGCTGATCTACATTGTTTTGTCATGGTCTCCATTCTTTTGTCATGGTCTTCATTATTTTGTCATCATTAAAACATACTTGTTGGGAGGAGTCATGTAGAATACTTGTTAGGAGAAGTCCAGTTGAATACTTGTTGGGAGAAGTCTTGTCTAATACGGGGAGAAGTCATGTTTAATACTTAGTGAAAATTTTGGTGAAAGCCAAGGCTTGGACGTAGCCCGCTGATACTGAGTGAATTAGGATAAAAATCTCATGTGTTGTTCTTGCGTACTTCATCGGTAAAAATCATTCAAATAAAATCGCTGCCCAAAACTCTTTCGAAACGATTTAAAAAACTATATTTTTGAAAGCAAAACTTTAAAAAATATTGTTTTGTCCAAGACACAATTCAAGCCCCCTTTCATATGTCACTCGCATTTTTATCAAGTATGTGTTGTTGTTGATTGTGATAAGAAATGCTATTGATTATTGTTATTATGATATAATGATGTGCTACTATTTTGGGAAGTTGAGCCTTACACGCCTTATTGGTATGTTTGTGCTTGAGAGGTCGGCAAATTGCCAGACCATGGAGGACCTTTAGATGGGGATCCGCCACTTGGGGTGAGTCCGATATGAGTTCATGGATCGCGATGATCTTGCAGCCTGGGCAGTAGACTAGGTCGCTAGGCGAGCGACGTATTCTAGGAGAATGGTCGTGGATGTAAGCGAGAGCAGATTACGCCTAATAATAGTGAGTACCAACCTTCCGCGTTTCTTCGTTGGGACCGGGGGAGGAACACCCCCTATTGCGGGGATGACTACTGTTGAGGACAAACCTTCCAAGGTGTCTTCTTCTTCTGCTATAACATATTAGATGCATGTAGTTGTTGCCCCAATCCATGATCCTTCTTCCATTATGTCTACCTCAAGACGTGAGATGTTCAAGAGAGATCCTTTGTCACCACCCCCTTCACTATTCTATACACCCACTTCACCCCTCTGATATAAAGGAGAGGATCATGGAGGTGGTAGTCACAGAGGTGACGATGGAGGAGCAGGTTGATAGGAGGAAGGTCGTCAATGGGGATGCAAAGGTGACCACTATTGAGGACACTAACCGTGAGTCAAACTTCTAGAGCGATCTGGAGACGCTTTTGTAGTAGTGTGGTAGTGTGTATGTAAGAGGATAGTACCTACTTGTTGTAAGGCAATAGTTTGACCAGTTGGAGTCTGTATTTTGGGGAAGGGTAGGTCCCCGACATATTACTTTTTGTGTGGTTCTTCTTTAGGAATCACAGGGAGTAGTCGGATGTAGGGGTCTAGTGGAGGCCATTTTGGGCTGTCTATTCTTTTGAGCATTGTAATATATATTTGTACTAAAGTTGCTAACGACTTGGTTACCTTTGCCTTCGAGTTTATGTTTATATATGTCGTGGGTTTAGTATTTATGTGTGGTCTTATGCAT
Organism: Lotus japonicus; assembly: GCF_012489685.1. Classification (NCBI taxonomy): domain Eukaryota; kingdom Viridiplantae; phylum Streptophyta; class Magnoliopsida; order Fabales; family Fabaceae; genus Lotus; species Lotus japonicus. The sequence goes on along the minus strand of NC_080042.1, from coordinate 34,946,340 downwards.
TGTATGTTGAAAAAAAATTCACTTTGAAAAAGCAAAAAAAAATCAGTTTTTATGAACACTATTGCATAATTATTTTGAGAAATGCTACTATTGTGACCCCCGAAAATTAGGGCGTTATAATAAATGGCAAATATCAAAATGCCACAATAGTGATGTCTTTGTGGCTTCTTTAAAACATGGTACGTTGTATAGTATAAGGCCTGATTGTATTAGGCCTGATAGGATAAGGTCTGATAAAATTTTAATACTATACATCGTTTGGTCATACACTGTATAATTTCGTGACAACACTGGTGGTGTGGTAGTGGAAGTGATGATGGTGACAGTGGTGGTGGATGGTGGGGGCAGCGGCGGTAGTGGCAGTGACAGTGGTGGGGGATGGTGGTGTTGGTGGCCGCGGTGCGGTGATGGTGGAGGTTGGGGGCGGCGACAGTGATGGTATGAAGGTATCCAAGATGGTGGCAGTGGTGGAGCATGGTGGTGGCGGCGGCGACAGTGGTGGTGGTGGCAGCAACAGTGGTGGAAGTGGTGGTAGTAGTGGCGGCGGTGATGGTGGAGGGTGGTGGTGGCGGTGGTGGTAGAGGGTGGTGCTAGTGGCGATAACGATGACTAGAGCGTGATGGTGGCGGCAATGGTGGTGGTAGTGGTGGCGGCGACGATGGTGGTGGTGGCGGCAATGGTGGTGGTAGTGGTGGAGGCGGTGGTGGTGGCGGTAGTGGTGGTGGTGGAGGGTGGTGGTGGTGGCGGCGACGGTGGTGGTGGCGGAGGTGGTGGGTGGTTGTGGTGGTAGCGATAGTGGTGGTGGTGGTGGTGCTGACGACGGTGGTGGTGGTGGAGGGTGATTGTGCTGGCGGTTGATTAAATATATTGAAGTAGTTATACATTGCACTCTTATCATGCCTTATTCATCATCTCTATAGGGTGGATTAAATAATCCATCATTTTGATGTATAAGAGGAGATTGATGTATAAGCTTATACAATACAATGTGAGCACCAAACAATGGATAAGTCCATAGTGTATTGTATAAGCTTATACTATCATGTCTAATACAGTGTACCAAACGAGCCCTTTTTTTTAGGATGCAATGGGCCCGCTTGAGGTGCTCATCTTTGAAGTGCCATTGTCAAAACGTACTGTGAGGGACATGCCTAAAATCAATGGAAAAGGGAACAGAAAAGCACATGCAAACATTCCTGGAAGAAATCATGCAAGTTTTGCATTTCCATATAATCTTTGAGAGTCTACTGGCCTTTTCTCTTGATTATCTTCCACCTCGTCGTGTCCATACGCATGTTAAGAAAAGGATGATAACAGCATCGTGGGAATGAATTTCAATGATGCAAGAAGAATGAGTATGGAATAACAAAAAAAATAGTATGGTAGCAAGACAACCTCTCATCTTTAATATATTCTTACGGTTTTCTCTATCACGCTATTGATGTTACATATGGCTTTTGCGTTTCTATAATCTTACGGTTTTCTTCATTAGGCTTTTAACATATGGCTTTTGAGTTTGAATCATGTGATCAAATCATTCAATGGCAATTGGCCAAAAAAAATCATTCAATGGTAGAAAGAAAAAATCACTACCGTGAAAAGAAAATGACTCATTGCCTGGAATGCATGTGTGACAATGTAGGAGTAGCTTAATTGGTAGCATAACCGGCTGCGCTTTATAATTATTATATTTTCTTTTGATAGGCTTAGAATTATTATATTATAAATATGTAGATAGATTGTTTGCAGCTGGTTAACCCCTTAGAGGCAGCTACAAAAGAATACAAAGGTCTCTAGCAATACCAAGACTAGTAGTATACACTAATGCTTCCTCATTCCTACCGTATCCTCCTGCAAAATAACTGGGCTCTGCTACATCTCAATTGTTCAAGGTTGGTTGAATTTGGGATTTAAGATCGGAATATATCTCTAGGACAAAGAATTTGGGGTCCACAAGTGTCCCTAAGATAATTCAGCGACAGAACCATTCCCATTCTCTAACTCTGAGAGCTCACTCTCAAAAAAGGCAGAATGAAGAGCCCTGACACATTGCTCTGCTTCATTATCATTTACAACCAATGAGATGTTCACCTGGAGTAAACAAGCAGGAACAGACAGAACACATGAAAATGAAACCATGTTTAGAAAGCAAAAATAATTTTGAAGTGCGAGACAGTAACGAGGAAAATTTATGCATTTGTATCATGTTACTAGGGTTGGTTAATGTGCAACAGACATGCCTCTAGGAATGACGATTATAAAGTTGTCTAAGTGCATACCTTAGATGCACCCTGAGAGATCATTTGAACAGTGACACCGAGGGATCGAAGAACACGAAATGCCTGTAATAGAAGGTAAATCAGTGGTATTCTTTTGTCACCTAAAAGAGTACAGAAGAACATAATCTTTGATGTCAACATGAATCAACTTGTGCCTGAAAACAAATTATGAAGCCTGTGGATTTTATTCCAATATTACAATGCCCCAAGGCTCCCAAGGAAAAGAAAATGGCTTTCCCCATACACTGAGAGAGGAAGGTTGACAAAAAGGCCTAGATAGTGATGATTTAATAAAGCAATTAAATCTTACAACGTAAAGCATAAAACTTTAGGGAATAAAAAGAAACCTTCTCCAATATTAGTGATGACCTCTGAACATTTCCAATGAGAGAGATGATGGATCTATTTTGTAGGAGATTCACCACAGCAATTTTCTCCAATTCTTCAACAACATGGTCAAGTTCCTGGTCAAAAATCAAGGATGACAGACAGTTAAATTTATCCAGGTTCTGGAGAATATACACACTATGACTAAAACATTCATTGAGCAAGCATTTGTGTTTTTTTAGTGCAAACAAGCATCTGTTCTATTTAGCTTTAAAGTATAATGATAAGATCAGGTTATATTCAGCAGATGGGAATCATCTAACAAGGTCATCAGGGACACTAGAAGTAAGGAAATTAAGATACCACAAAAAATTGTCACACATCAACAAACTAATCAGAGAAGTATAAATGCCTTACACTTGCCTGCTGTATTAGGTCTCTGGTCCAAAGTTTTGATGGATCCAATGTCAAGGAAACACTGACTTCACTTGTAGCGACAACATCAACTGATATGCCTAAATCTTCAAAGATTGAAAACACCTGAACACATGTGGAAGTATGAAAACTGGAAGAGATCGAACAAATATGCATATGCATGGCAATGAGGCGGGGCGGGGACAGGTTTTGCCCTCACTGCTCCACCCCTGTCGAGGATGGGGCAGGACCGAGAGAGGGGTTGACGAGGGAGAGGATAGAAGTTTGGTACCCGAACCCATCCCTATTAAGGTTGGGGAAAACCTGTGGGATTTTTTTCCACCCCGCTGTTCTCGGCTAGGATGGGGTGAATTTGAGAAGGATAGGGATAAAAAATGAGGTACCCAAATTCATTCCTATTGCGGTGTGGAAAACCAGGGGGGAACCCAATCCTACCTCTACCTTACAAACATGTATTATAAAATAATATAAAAGAAAAAAAATAGATATTGAGGATCTAAAAAAGATAGAAAAATAAGAAGTGAATCATGTTGTTAGTAAAACGAATTTCACTTTATTATTTAACTACTTTATAATTTAGATTATTTAGTTAAATTCCAATTTAAATGGTAGGTTAACCTCACTGAGATTGTATGTCACAATAATCAAATGTTTTTAGTAAGTTGTAGATCATGGGCCTTAAGAGATCATTACAAGACACTATTATTGATATATTGGTGAAGGAGCCTTGTTTTTGCTGCACTGTGATGAGGGCCATTGTTAATATGATATGGTGGCGAGATATTGCCACTTGAAGTTAGAAGGAAAGCCGTTCTAAAGAAACGTTGCTGGCACTTGGGATTTTATTCTTAACTGGGATCCTTCTGTTTGGGTGGTTGGAGGATTTTACTTTTACCTCACTTTGGTTTATTAGCAGCTGCGACTGCTATTAGCTCTTACTTTAATTTGTTCATAATCTGTGTTACATCCTGTATTGGGTTGAAGTACCCTTTTTCTTATCAATATATTTGGCTTACACACACACACACACACACACACACACACACACACACACATATATATATATCGCTTTGGGGTCAGGTGGGTATTTGCACCCCGCCCCCAACCGCCGCCAAAGTTGGGTTTGGATAAATTGTCATGCCTAACTATGAGGGCAGGTCTGACAGGCATTATCTCTCACCTTAGCAAGGAATCCATACTGACCAAGCATTCGTGTGCTTACTATATCCAACATGGTCACATTACGTTTCAAAACAATGCTGGTTAATACTGCCTGCAAGTGAGGAAAAAAAACTTAAGTCTCACATAAGATAATGGGATTTACTATTTGTACCAACGATAAATGCTACAAACCTTGCTCATATCCCTTGACTTGGAGATGAGTGTACCAGGAGCTTTGGGGTTGTAGGAATTTTTAACCCTAACAGGAATATCACTTTCCCTTGCAGGTCTCATAGACTGCGGATGCAGAACCTGTGAATCAGAGATATTAAGACTCGCCCCTTTAAAGGGACTATATTCTGATTTCCCACAGAAAAAAAGTCTATTGGTTGGAGGCACACCAATCATGTTCCTCATAACAAGACTAACAGTGACAAGCAATAACATCTCATGCACTGGACTAAATAACAAAAAAGATTCATATGTGAGTGAGCTTATTAACAGGACAAATCTGAGATTACTTGGAAAACCTACTTAGTGTCGGTATGGTTTGAGGTAAGCTTGAATTGAAAGTAAAAGTATTTTGTGTCTATGGAACAAAAATCATGCTTTGATGTGTTTTGCTTGTTTTTGGGTGTTAAACTGTTATGGTTGCATTGGAAAACACGATAACCGAACAAAATGGTTATCCAAGCACAGCTAGTGGTCCAAAATTATTTGTCTTCGTTTACCATATCATACCAAATAAGTGGTACAAACTTGGAGCAGATATCTTAGTTAAAAAATTTCAGGGCATGCGGCATCTCATTCCATGGAGTTCCAAGCCGAAATCAACTTACAGGTAAAGCAGGTAGAGTGACATGAGTAGCGGTAGATGCAATTAAAATTTCATGGCACGAGCAAAACTAGTTTTACAAGCCTGGTGATCCAGAATTTTCAAAAGCAGTTATATGGCACTAATTTAGATAAATCGAATGATATGCGGCAATATTGGACAGGCTTACAGTTATAGTTGTGTCTTCAAAATTCATATTACGAGCAAGTCTATTTACATACAAATATGCTTCAAAACAGTAGGCTACTAACTTTTATATTGCCGGCAATATAATAACTTGTTTGGTGAAACAGTAGGTGTCTACTGTCAAATTTCACCTTGGACTTGGAGTATTTTCTTGCTGTATTTTATGTGGCTTTCCAGAGTAGAGCTGAATGGACTTATCTCTGAGGGTTCTTTTTTTGTTTTTGGGAGATATGATCGTGTTCATGAATTCTCTGTGATGTTCTCCTCAAAGTAGTTTTTAGGGTTTTTCTATTTATAGCCAATAGAGAGATTGGATAGATTTGTCACATTTGTTTAGCCTCTTAGGCTCTTTCAAAATTTCCCGATTATGGAGGATACCATATTGACCCCATAGGGTGTACATCATTGTGCATTTTCTTTCTTCTCTATAGTAAATTTTTTCTTCTTTCAAAAAAACAAATCAATAAACCCACTGAACATTCGATAAGTAACTACAAAGAAGCATGATTCAAAAGAAAGAAAACCAGGAATGCACTATAGAAATAGTATCTACAACTTTTTTCAAACCACAAGAGAGATAGTATTTGACATAATGAGATAAGCGGAGGTAATGATACCTGAGCACCAAAGTAAGCTAGTTCAGCAGCCTCATCAAATGTCAAATGAGGGACAGGTTCTGCTTGTGGATATATATTTGGATCACAGGTTAGGACACCATCAACATCCTTCCATACCTGTGTAAGTGAATGAAATTAATTGTTTTCTTTTTTGTCTCCATTTTGGCCTGCACATGTGTTTTCATACACACAAACCTGGATTTCAGGCAACCCTAGTGCTTTCCCAATTGTTGTAGCTGTTAAATCACTGCCACCTCTACCCAGCGTTGTCACTGCACAGGATTTCCGGGCCTTAAAAAATCACAACATTTTCAAATTAGAGAATTCTCAGTGTAGAAAAATTTGAAAAAAAAAACAAGCATTTTGAATTAGAGAATTCTCATTTGAGTCACACAAATTGTGAAGAAAATTTTGAAATAAAAAAACATTGGAAAAGCAAGACATTATCAATACCTTTCCAAGGAACCCTGTAACAATTGGAATTGCAGGATCAGAGAGCCAATCACCATGCAATCTCTTTGCAACCGCCGGATAAGTGGCTTCCAAAATATCCGCATTTGTGAAATCATCAGTAGTTATAAAACCAATCTCAAATGCATCGTACTGCCAGACCATTAAATTAGCAGTAAATTACAATGATCAGGGACAACAAATCAAAACATGAAGACTTCATTCAGAGTTGGACTATCATGATTAGCAATAAAAATGCCAACAATGTTTCAGTTACAATATGTATTAAATGAGAAATTAAGAACACATACTTGGCGAGCCTTGACACCGGTTTTATTAAGATACGCAGCAAAGATCCTGGTAGACATGCATTCACCAAAGGAAACTAAATAGTCTTGGGTCCGCTTAGTCAACTCTCTCATCATAGCAATCCCCTTCAGAAGTTGCTCCAATTCTTCTAGATTCTCTGGAAATGGTTCCATGTTCAACAACAAATATACAAAAAAGTAAGAACAAACATATCAAAATTACTGATATACCATACTGAGAAGAAAGAAGACATGGGATAGAATCAGTTCAGTGCTGAATTGATAAAATAAAACAAAACCTACAGCAATAACAAATTTATAAAATGAAATTCATGGACAAGGCTACAATTATAACAAAAAGTTGAGTATTTTAGCCTTTTATTTATTTGAGGGACATGCAGTGACAAATAGATTACTGAGGCAATCAATCCCGGCTTGGCATATTCAATCCTGAGGCAATCATATCAGATCACAGATCACAGATCAGAGAAACTCTTCAATTTACAAACTTCTTCAGGACAAGTTATATTGACTTGAATGTTAATATGAAAATTTTCAATGCAAGACAGAACCAAACCAACAATAACAAATATGCAAGCAAGCATGCATTGCAAATAAAGCAAAATGACCAAATCCAAGTCCAGTAACCACCAGTCTACTGGTCCTCTTGTTAGACATAAACCAATCAAATGATATTGCGAGGCGAAACAATCTGAAAAAAACTTTAAAATCTTAAAACAATTTAAATATTCAAACCATACAATCTAACCATCAAATGATCTCCAATGTAAGAAGGTGACTAAACTCACTTGCAATAACAGATCTGTCCAATCCAAGCTGATCCACAGTCCTGAGATGCAGGTCTTTTATAAAGCTAAGCTCGTCAATAGTAGAAGCATTAGAAACACCACAACTCACAGCTTTCTCTCCAGCCTAACAAAACAAAAACAAAAATCAACCCAATTTCTTCAAGAACAAAATTGACCGACCCACCACAAAACAAAAACAATTTTCAAATACCAGCAAAAGCTTGTTCGTTGTTTTCCCCATTGCAGAGAGAACAACTATAGGCCTCTCTTCAGGAAAGCTCAGTACAAGACTTGCAATCTCTTTCATCCTCTCCGCAGAAGCCACAGAGGACCCACCGAACTTCATCACGCAAGTGAAGCTCGTTTCACTCTCTCCGACGACGCTCCCATCGTCCGTCACGTGCTTCTCGAGCAAGTCATTCGTCGCCCTCGCAGCATTGCACGTCACGCTGAATTTCGCCGTCGCCGCCGCCGCACCGGGAAATGCTGCAAACCCTATTCGCCGAGACAACGACGACGACGACAGAGGTGGTTGTTGACAGCAGAGATTTGCTTTAACACCACAGCATTGCAACGCGCTCGACATGTTTGTTGAATTGCTTGTTCCAAGTTAGTTAGTTAGTTAGTTATTTCGGCAAATAACGCAAACTCGTAAGGATTTTAACGCGATTTTCAACTTCTCCGAAGCTCGATCTGCGAAAAGTAACAACCATGTTATGTCGGAGATTAAACGTGAAAGGGCCAAAATGAAAAAGAATGGGAGCGAATGCGATTCATTTCAGGGTGAAAAAATGAAACCTAACCTCGAAAGAAGGAGCTTCAGGTCGTGGAAATGCAATTACTGAGCTGAATGAAGGAGTATGGTGGGTGGGTGAGTGGAGGCGAACGCGGCGGCAGGTAGTTTGTCGATGTTAGACCACTATGAAAACGTGTTTTATTATTATTTATAGAAAGGAGAATATGAGTAGGACACCTTTTTTTGGTACACTGATTTGGTTCTGGTGGTTGTTTTGTTCCCAAAGATTTTAATGGAACCAACAGCGCATGTACAGTACAAGTTCATTATTGACTTGAGTTGTATGAAAGATGGTATGCTAACTAACGAATTATACGGAAAATTAAAAATATAAAAACTATTAAGGAGGTACTAATAAAAGTGGGCTTTTCGTCTCCAGATAATTAAAAAGAAAATAATGAAGTGAGCAAATAAAAGTACTATTGACCAAAAAAAAAACAGTACCAAGTGAGTAAATAATAACAGTACTTTTATAGAGTAGGTAAGAATAAGATACGGTTTCCCTGAGTAAATATTTCTCCTTTATTTGACAGGTGTTTAGTACAAATAATTCTCTTTTACCGTAGATACTCATACCCGTAACAGCATCTCCAATGCAAGGTTGCTACTTGGGTTGCTTAAACTTCATTTTGGTAGGGTCCAACTGCGACATAGGATTTAAACAACTCATAAGCAATTCATGCAAATTTTGCTCCAATGCAAGATTGCTTATTTTACTTTTAGTTGGGTCCTACTATACCTCATATATTTATATTTTTTAGTTTCACCAAGCATGATTTAAATTTAAACATTTATAACAATATTGAATTTAAATTATATTATCTAATTTTTGAATTAACATATTTCTAAACTATGCTCAAATTTTACCGCATAACAAATTCAATTTCTTTTTTCAAATATAACAACGGTTTCAAAAACAAAATAACAAACTAACTATATATTTCAATTTGATTTTTAAAAAAAACTATATATTTCAACTTATCTTTTTTCTTGGGTACAATATTCAATTTATCTGATTCTCTTTTTCTTAATTTGGGCCAAAGTCCATTAACACATTCACTAAAAAAGTCAATTCACACACTCACCCAAAACGACAAAGTTTTAAACCGTGTCAAATGCTCATTCACACACTCATTCTCGAAGCTTCATCACACACTCAACCGTCTCAAACTCTCTCGAATCCTCCACTCCACCCTCTCAAACCCTCTTTCTCTGAAACCCTCTTTCTCTCTCTCACTCTCTCGAAGCCTCTCAAACCGCCGTCTCAGACCTCTCAACCCTCTCAAACCGCCGTCTCAGACCACAACCGCCGTCTCCACCCACTCTCTCGAAGCCTCCGTCTCCATCCACTCTTTCGAAGCCTCCGCCTCTCGAATCCTCCACCCACTCTCTCGAAGCCCATCGCGTTCTCTCGGCGTTATAGATCAGAGGACATGCAAGTTTCAGAGGTTCAGAGGACATGCAAGGTTCCAGATCGGAGATCAGAGGCTCAATGGCTCAAAGGTTCAGAGGGCATGCAAGACTCCAGCCATCAAATCGGAGATCCTTGTGTAATTTTTTTGATTTGTTTCAAAAATGTGTATTTTAATTGTTTAATCTGTGTTCATCTCCCTTCCCCTACTGTAATATATTTCTGAAATTTGGATTGTTGTTGAAATTTCTGAAATTTAATTCTCTTTTCTGGGTTGCTTTGTATTGTTGGATCTCTGCTTGTTCATTGATCTGTGTATTTTATCTCTGTTTATCCATTAATCGGTTCTTCCCTCCCCTTTTAACGATTTTTTGTTGCTGAATGGAAAGAGAAAAAACGATTTTTTAATACCTGCAGCAAGCTAAGGAGCGTTGCTTAAATAATCAACGTTGCTTAGCTTTGAGCTATAAGCAACGCCATCTCAGCAAGCTCCAATGGAGCAGAAAAATAAGGAGTGTTCCTTAATTTAAGCAACCAGGTTAAGCAACTCTCGTTGGAGTTGCTCTAAGCGCCAAACATATAATTTTTTATGACATATAGTTTTTATTTTTTAAATTTTTTTCCATTTACTAAAATTTAACTATAACTACTTGTTCTGTTTTTCATTTCAAAAAAAAAAAATTACTTGTTCTGCTTTCCGAAGAAGTAAAATTTAACTACTTGTTCCTCTCCAAATAAAAAAACTACTCATTAACAATTGTATTAATTGAAAAAATATTTGTTATACTCGGTTTTTATGGTGGCATCAATGGTGGTCCTGGTACACATTGTCTCTAGTGGACCACAAGATGTACAATTTGGAGAAAAGTTTTGTGACCCCAGGATATACAAATAAAATATTTTAAACGGTTTAGAAGAGGGAAAAGGCAAAAGATTTAGATTAAATATTAATAAGAATATTCAAATATTAAAACCAAAGATTAATAATAATTAAATGTGAAGGTGTAAAAACTAAAAATATGCACTGTTTGTTTATATCGTTATTAAATTGAATTTAGCCATGTCAGGAAATATATTTTTATTGGGGTTAATCCTCATATTAATTTCTGTCTTTGAATCGCAGTGTGAACTAAGTCCCTCTCCGAAAAAATTACAAAAAGGAATCCTCTCAGTGTTTGGGGCAGGTCCTCGCCGGAGCTCCGACGAGGCCGCTGAGTGGCAAGGAAAACCTTACGTGACTTTATCCACGTCATTTTTAATTAAATTTTAAATGACATATATTTAGTTATTAGTTAAATTAAATTAAAATTATGAATTAATAAAATAACTATCTAATTCCCAACCATTCATCTGGATCTTCTTCATCTTCTTCTTCCTCTTCTTCATCCACCATTCACAAAAAACACTAAATCATCATTCAATCTCACATTCATCTTCATCGTCATCTACACATCTAAAAAATTAAGAACCACACCAAGAGGGCCTTACCAACACAAATCTCTCTCACTCAAAAATTGAAATCAAAAGTCTTACCAACCAACCAAAACCAAAATTGAAACTCGTTTCCACTGCTCCACAAGCACAAAACAAACCAAAACGAGAATTGAACTCTGAATTCCACTGTCACCTTACCATATGTAAGGCCCGAGTTTTTAAGTTTATGTTAAGTGAATAAACTTTTTATTCACGATTAGGGTTGATGTAATGTGAAGGGAAACCTGAACGAAAGTTTATTAAATGAAATATATTTATGAAGGAGGAAGTTCAGGAAAAGTTCAAGGATTGCATTATGATCGATAAAAGTTATAGCACGAACGTTTTACGCTTAAACCTAGGTCAGAAACCCTAGTATATAGCTAATTTTCACTTTTAGGCACGATGACAGTTAATTCCAAAAATCTTCAGAGAAATGTTAGAACTTCTCTTTTTCCATATATCACAATCATTTCGAGGCGAAACTCTAGGATCTACGAACGTCCGATTCCAATCATCGGAAGTTTGCCGAAACCGAATCCCTGGTATTTCAAAACCCTAGAATTTCCCGACTTTGAGGACTTTATCTATTCAGAGCTTCAAATGAATATTCCACACGCGTACACCCATTTCTCTTGATGATTTCAATCTTTCTTCAGAAGGAAGTTTTCTATTCCGACATTCGAGGCAAAAAGCAACTTATCGGGTAAAATAGTTTTACACCGACTTTGCACCGACTCTGCATTAGTTGCCAAAAATACAAGGAGACATCTTCTTAGCTTGGGAATTCCTTTGCCAAAACCTATCTTAGAATTCATGGAGAATGACGCCGGAAAAATCGGATTCGCGGAACTTTCATTTTCCCGCGAATTTCCACCTTCTATATATAGCAAACAAAGGAAGAAAAAACACAATTTTCCTCCATTTTCTCTCCTCTAAACCGCGGCCAAGAACAAGGAAGAAGGAAGAAGAGTTTTTCTTCATCGTTTGCTTGATCGTCGATCAATCAGTTGCTACTTCAAGGTTTCGAGGTATAGTCGCTAATCCTTACCTCCGATCGCTTTTTCCATAGCTTTTCTGTAGAGTTTTCTGAGCGGATAGTTTATGGGTTTTTGCAAAACTATCCTGAATCTTTCATTTCTGATTCTAAACCTCTTCTAGGTATGCCCAAGATCACTTCTGCCGGATTAGATTTTCCGTTATGTCGCCGGAATTCCGCCGGAATCAATTTGAACCTAAAATACCCATTTTATGTAGTTTTTGAGTAAAGTTCCAACCTCTAGGCTGAAAACTATCGCCTTAGCTTAGTGCTAGTAGGATTAGTTGTCATAAACGTCGTTGGTGACGTCCCTGCAAAATTTTATTTTTGGGATTTCAGTTTTGAAAATCCTAAGTTAAAAATCATGACCAAAATACCCCTGCGACAGTTTTTGATCCGATAATTTTTCCGAGTTCAGAATACCCTTAGTTACGGCTTATGAAAGCATAGGAACCAAGTTTGATCGAAGAAAAATCGAACCCTACAATTACCTATAGTGGCCGAGAGCTATAAGGGGGGAGGAGGAAATTTCCCTTTTCCGAAAACTTGTCTTTTCGCGCTAGATTATCGTACCTTAGAGTATAGATTACTTCGAGTAACCTTAGTAAGTATCGATAGCTTAGTTTCCGATAGATTCTGATTGATTTTTGTGGTTTTGTTCTAAAGGTGATTTTGAGGAATTTCCTGAGGATCAACACCTTGCTTGTGAAGAAGAGTTTGAAGTTTTTGCTGGAGAACCTTCAGGTGAGGGCTTCTCACTGAATCTCTAGTTAATGCTTAGGGTCGATATTTCGACATTGTTTACTGTTTATGCACTGAGATTGTGTGTGATTGAAAATGTTTTCTGAGGCTTCAGCTGACAATGTAGATGATTCATCTACTGAATGTTTTTGAAGATTGACTTACATGCTATGTGCTATGTGGGTAATCTAGGATGTGTGGTGCATGCTTTATATGCTAAGTGCTAAGTGTTTATGATGCGATTTATTGATATATGACATGTTGTTGATTGTGATGATTTAAATATGCTTTACACTGAAAATCTGAGATTCTGAATGGTGAGAATAGCGGGCAGGTCATGCCGATTTTATTTTGAGAGTTTTGAGAAAGTTTGATAGGACGAACGAGGTTCGGGCCTTGTATAGGGTTTATGGATCGAGACATTCTCTGGAGTCATTTGGGGATTCGAAGATCCCGAGAACTTATAGGAATTGCGATAAGACTAAAAATGATATTATTTTGAAAAGAAAATTCATAAGACATTAAACAACCTCTAAATCTTTAAGTAAGGGTAATAATCTCGAAAGGAGGCTTTGGATGAAAATCATAGTTTGGAAAACGAGAAGTGTCGTCGGATCCAAGTGTTGAGTCTGTTGTTGTTGTGCTGTTGGAGCAGCGTTGGTTGTTGTGCTGTTGGAGCAGCGTTGGTTGTTGTGCTGTTGGAGCAGCGATGTTGTTGGGCTATCCTGGGGATAAGTCCGGGGAACCGTTAGTTCCCGAGCATGTGATACTCTTGTGCTGTTGGAGCAGCGTTGTGTGTTGTGAAGTGTGTCTTTTGTCGCAGAATCGACTTTACCTTAGGGTAAGCTTTTAGAGACTTTAACTTCCCTAGAACACGTGGCGACGTGTCGAGTGAGGACGGAGACGTTGTTTGACTAATCATTTTGCATACATGCAACATTAATGAGGTATTAACACAGGACGTACTCTGGACCTCGTCGGTTTCCAAAATGGTCATAAGACCCGGAATGCCCTGAAAGAGCGTTTGTAGACGTCTCTTGTAGCAGACCGAAATGGCAGACCTACGGGTTACGGCTGATCTGGCTACCTTGGTTTGGTGTAAGAGACACGCGGGCGGAAATGGTCCCACCGTTGCTGGTGCTAGGATTGATCCGTTGATGTCCATCCCAGAGGCACGCGAGCGGAAATGGTCCCACCGTTGCTGGTGCTAGGATTGACTCGTTGTTGTCCATACCTTTGCTTGGTGTAAGAGGCACGCGGGCAGAAATGGTCCCACCGTTGCTGGTGCTAGGATTGATCCGTTTTGATGCCCATCCGTTTCCGGATTGCATATTGGTTGACTGGGTTAACCTGCATACATATCACGCAACATGCATACTGACTTAGTTGATGAGTGTGGTTGCTATTTGATAAACTTACTTGGAACATGCTAAATGTTATTATTGTCATTATGATTTGGTGGAACATGCAACCCTAGGAATGATATCTCTAGTTATAAGCCTAAGTGGCTATCTATTATTTGTACCTATTGGGTTTATTATCTACATAGTTCTTTAGAGTTGACCCTCGCGTCTTCTGTGTGTGTTTTGGCGGACAACGCCTTTTGTCAGATGAGTATTGCGGACTGGTTCACCATGGTTTACCCTTCGGGGGAAACTAGGTTGGGATGCTGGAACAGGAGCGCGTCGCGGTAGCGAGAGGATGACGGATGGTGTACATAGACTAGGTCGTTCTGGATTTCGAATTCGGACGACGATCATGCTAGCATGTAGGTTTTGGTGCTGGTGTGAGCTCCTCAAGATGGGATTAGTGTAGGAGTAGAGTCTTAGCTCTGAACATCATTTGTTTCTTTTGGGACAGGGTAGCTTCCCACCTATAGCTTTTGTGTGGTTTCTTAACAGGAATCACAGAGAGTTGGTTGGACTTAGGAGGTCTTGCTTCAGGCCGATGGGCCAGCTGATTTTCAGTTTTGAGGGATGGTGTTGCGGACACTTCACCTTTATTTTCAGTCTGTACATATTGCCTTCGGGCGCTACACTTTTCTTTCCGTCACTGGAGGTTTACTCGTGACGAGGTTAGTACTACAGCGGGGGTTGTTAATGTATTATATATTAGTTCTGATTTTGTTATTGTTGGGTTTTATTTAATTCAGTCTCGTCTTAGTTATTATCAAAAAAAAATATTCACGTTTTTCCGCATTATGTTTACTTTTGGTTACTAAAGTGACGCCACCGAAATCGGGGTGTTACACCATAGAACACCCATCCTTCACCTCTCCTCCACCGGCACCACCCCCATCCTACTTTTTACCATAGAACCCGCAAAGCTACAACCACTCCCCACGGCGGAGCTTTGAGAGACGAGGCCTAAAAACGTGACCTTGGCACCTGGTTCCAACATCTTCGATATAAAAAGGCAGGACAAAAAACCTTCTAAAACCTCCACCCACATCTTGTACCAAAAACATGGGCCAAAATATTGCATTTACGGGAGTACAAGGGGTATTCCAACCCTTAATTCAAAAAGGAGAAAGAAAAACAAAGGATAGAAAAAACAAAACAAAAAAGTACAATTGACAGAGCCTTAGTCCAAGAAACACACTAGACCCTACATGACATGTTGTTATAGGTTGTCAGTGTAAAACTGTTTTACACTCACAATGCAAATTCATTAAACTCATAAAAAGTAAAATAGATAATGAAACATAAGAAGTGAAGGATGTAGCTTCTTAATCTAGACTGCCTATGCACATCCAAATCCCATTGGCTTCAATTGAGAAATTTAAGGGGTGGTAAGCCTTAGTTTGGTTCCTCATGGTCTAGTGTATGAGGTTGGAAGTTAGTCCATGTTCATGCTCATAGTGTACCCAACTTAAACTCTAATAAGATTATTTAGTCAATAAAGAGGTGTCTGGTGTGTGATCCTTTTCACCATTCTTGATGACTTCTTGAAATGGGTTGAGCTTAGGGTGCTCACTGGCCCCTTTCATTCATGTTTGAGATTTTGGAGTGGACTAGTAGCTTAACTTAACTGAAGTATAGAATGAAGTGGTCTGTATCACATTCACATAAGTTTGACTACTAGAGCCAAAGATTGGCATATGAATTCATCCATACCTTCACATGTTATTATGTTATGTGTTACTAATTGAGAAGAATGATGTGTTAACTCTGTTTGGATTTTTTTAAGATGGGTGAGACTTTTTTATATTTGTTGGTGTGTCTCACTCCCTTGATGTGGAAGATTTTGTATTAGACTGTGTCTATTTTCCTAGTGAGTAATGGTTGTCATCCACAATAACTTCGTTGTTCTTAGAGAGTGGAAAGTGAACCCTACCAATCAGTTTTGTACATATCAAGGCATGTGCATGATTTGGTTTCTCATATTACATATTACTTATCTAGTGAAATCATACATAAGTGATCTTTTTGCTCCTCTCTCAACTCCTAGATCCATCTCTAGTGCTTCAACTCCAATGTCGGCTCTCCGAGAAGTGAGATCATTATCCATAATACTCCCAAACGAGGGTCCATAATTCTCATGAGTGGATGAAGCACAAGAATATCATCGTCAGTCCCAACCGCACTCGTCTAGAGCTAGAGTTGAGGCATCTTGCTTCTATTAAGGAGGATGAGATGGACGAGAATGCTAAGGAGGAGAGAGATGATTCTGCACATGCCACGGTGTTGTCATTTGTAAGACCCTCTATTTTTAATATTCAATTATAATGTATTAATATTATTATTTCATAGAGATAATGATAATCAGTAGAATATTGACTTGTTATTTGACCTAGACATATGAGGTATAGTAAGACCCGAACTAAAAGTAAAATAAGAAACCGTGACCGAAGTGAAATTTGCATGAGTTGCTTAAATCCTATGTGACAGCTTGGGCCCACCAGAATAATGTTTAAGCAACCCAACTAGCAACCTTGCATTGGAGATGCTCTAAGAACCTTTGTGTGACCGTGAGTATGCTTCATGTTTGGGGGGCAGGGTGAAAATCTCATTTTTAAAGCTTAGAATTGATGCATGATACTAGGGTTTTCAAATGGGAAAGTTTGGGTGTTTCTAACGTTTTCGAAACTTGCGTTTTCTCTCTTATGCCTCTTGACTAAGTGTGTATTTCTTCTGATTTCCAGTTGTATTATTGTGGATTACTCTTTGATTATACTACTATAGTTCTTGGTACAGGCTTCCTAGTTAAGGCTAGGTCATGTATTAAAACTTATAATCAAAGCATTTTATCAAACGAGGTGACAGGTGCACTTGCT
This sequence comes from Lotus japonicus, assembly GCF_012489685.1. Taxonomy (NCBI): domain Eukaryota; kingdom Viridiplantae; phylum Streptophyta; class Magnoliopsida; order Fabales; family Fabaceae; genus Lotus; species Lotus japonicus. The sequence continues at coordinate 34,929,197 of NC_080042.1, read as the reverse complement.
TTAATGATGAGCTTTGTTTAAAAAAAAACTTACATTTTTTGTAGCGTAAAATAGTCCTTAAGTTTGATCGGTTACTAATGTGATTCTTCGGTTGAGAAATTGAGATGTTACATCTTTTGTTGTTTTTATCTTTTGTTGACTAGATGTAGGCTGCCCTCATTATTATGTGGTGGAATCTCACCATCTAGCCCACATATTCATTTTTTCCTTTTACGATGTATGTGTGTATATATACTACTCACACTACTATTGAGCCCCCAAAGGTGGAAGGAGAAATCAAAGATGGTAAAGAGAGAGGAAAAAATAGCTTCCAAGGAAGTGGAGAATGAAGGAGGAGAGCATAAAGGTAAAATAGCAGCTAGAGATATAAAAAAACTCACACTATTGAGCCCCCAAAGGTGGAAGGAGAAATCAAAGATGGTTAAGAGAGAGGAAAAATGAAACGCACCGTTTCTAATAAAAAGGGAAATAAGTCCCTAGAGAAAACAAAAGGGAAAAATATTATATTATATATGGTATTTATTTAAAAGAAAAGAAAAAAAAAACAAAAGAAACTAGTCTTCTAAAAAAAAAAAACAGCAGCCCCACCCATTTAATTCCCAAATTGAAACCTTTTCTTCCTTCTCTCTCGTAAACCCATTTTCTTTCTCTTTCGACACAACAACTTCTTCTTCTAACCTCTTCTTCATCAATTTCTTATCTTCACCAAAGGACCACACTAGATACTCACCATAAAATGTTATATTTGAAGAAGATGCTGAATTGTTTAACGTGGGAAGTTTTTGGTTAGTTTTGGGTGCTAGAGAATATGCTTTAAGAGAGGAAAAGAGTACCTACCCAGTGAAGAGTACTCACTTGAGCTCAATGAGATATATTCACAACCCAAAATGCTAAAGAATGATATATTCTAGTCTATGTTAGTTTTGGGTAAATTAATTTTAGGGATTTGAGCTCACAATTAGGGATTTCATGGTTGCTTTTGGATAATAGATAGCTAAATTAAGTTCCTAAAGAGTTGAAATTTGTTGTTGGTGTTCAGATTTTCCGACCACGGACTCATCCGGACATCTTGAAGTTGTTTGGAGCGCTTCTCTTGATCGTTCATAGTTGTGAGTGGTTTATGACCATTGTGGCATATTTTTTAATTACTCTATGTTTATGGTTTTGGACTATTCTATTATAACTAGAAGTGTCTACTTATTTAAATTGGGGGAACATTCTTTCATTCTTATGACTATCTTTTATTGAGTTAGTTAAGGTTATGCAATCAAATAAATGAATTTGAGAATGATTTTAGTTTGTTTTAAGTTATGAAGTTACAAATTTTATGTATTGAATCATGTTGGGTTGAGAATGACATCTTGATGAGCTTTGATAATTATTGAGAACATTCATATTTGAAACTTTGATATGAGATTGCTTATGGTTTTGAAAAGATGATTGTGGGAATCCATGTTAGCCGTTAACGGAGGTAACGACGTAGGTGCACCTAGTTATTTGATTTCGGGTGGAGAGGGCTATCCGTTAGATGGAGCCGCCAGTGCACAGAAAGGGCTATCAACGAGATGTAGCTTCCCCCGATGAGATTGATGAGATATGACATGATTCCGGGTGGAGAGGGTTATCCGTTAGATGGAGCCGCCTCTTGGATAAGATAATCCTTAAGAGGAAAGGGCTATCAACGAGATGTAGCTTCCCCCGATGACACGATGTGACTTGAGAAAGGAAAGGGCTATCCGTTAGATGGAGCCGCCCCAAGGGGAAAGGCCACCCCGTAGGAGGAAAGGACTATCAACGAGATGTAGTCGCCTTATGATTATGGTTCTCTCATGTGTGTTCTCTATTGTATTTGGTTTATCGGATTTTGAGTGATTTTATAAATTGAAAAAGATTTAGCCGCATTATGATTCTTTAAGTTATTTCTATGTCAAGGTGACATTGCTTTGAGTTAGTAAAGCATGAAGCTTTTGTCATAACTTATATGTTTTATGAAAGTGATTTGAATTACTTGACTTGATCAATTGTCATATGTATCCTGAGTTTTAAAGAGAAACAAATCGTGCTTATGATGTCCCCCTTCTAGTTCATGGTGGTTAATAGGCCCTCACTGAGTCTTTGTGACTTACCCCCTCCTTATTTCCATTTCAGATTCACAGGCAGCTGAGTAGGAGGTTATTTTAGTTGCAACTTGTACAGTTACTTCTTTTTGGTAGGCCTCCTACGGTTGGTGGCCATGTTGATGTCTTTTGTTGATCTTTTTGGTATTCTGCAGCTATAGGGAATATGTAATAGTCATATTTTGTAAAGTGTAAAAGCTCTATGATGTATTTGATGATGTTGGATGTGTATATATTTGGATCCTTGGCTGGATTTTAAACCTCATTGGCAGGTCTTGTTATTCTGGGAAATGAAGATATACAAAGGAAACTCTATCAAATTATCGCTTGATCTTGTTTATTTTTATAAGTGATATTGCAGAAATGAGTTGTGAGAAAGCAGGCTTGCTAGGTTATGGTAATAGCTTATGCGCCGGTCACGGCTTAGGTTTGGGTCGTGACAAAAAAGCAGCTTCCAAGAAAGTGGGGAAGGAAGGAGTAGAGCATAAAGGTAAAATAGCAGCTAGAGATATAAAAAAAAAAAACTCACGCTATTGAGTCCCCAAAGGTGGAAGGAGAAATCGAAGATGGTTAAGAGAGAGGAAAAATCAGCTTCCAAGGAAGTGGGGAAGGAAGGAGGAGAGCATAAAGGTAAAATAACAGCTAGATATATAAAAACATTCACACTATTGAGGGAGAAACCCCCCCCCCCCCCCACTAGAGTGGGTATAAAAGCCTCCTCGAGGAGAAGAACCTCCGATTGGGAAGGGGGAGGGGTAAAACGTTTGTTGCAATCGTGTTTACCAAAGAACGTGCACTTCTAGGACTGGGCGCTACTTTCACCGTAAAAAAGCATATTCTTTTAACAATCCTACATTTTAAACATCCAAAGACTACACACACCCTGTATATACAATTTTTATCTCTCTATTTCTTCCTATCACAACAAAATCTATATTACATTTATCATTTATTTCTTTTTTTTCACTTTCACTCACTTTCCATTTGGGGTATCCAGGCCCTACGTGTCTTCCACTCATTTCTCCATTTGTGCATTAAAAATGTGTTTGCATTCAAATAGAGAAACAACAACCAACAAAAGCTTTATCCATCTAAATGAAGTTGGCTATATGTATCACACACACTACACGCCATTGAACTTGATCAAAACATAAATTATGAGGGCATTTAAAATATGCAAGAACAAACTTACCATGAAGCTAAATTGGGTAGGGAATATAAAAGCAACGACAAAAATTTTTCATGACTTTTTTACAACAAGAAGTAACAAAAAAAGTTTGCTATTCTCAAATTCAGAAAAATAACAGGAGCTAACTCCTCAACCTAAAGAGTAGTTAAATATTTTGATCTTGGCCTGGACACAGCTTTACAAGGAGGATCATGACATTTACAAACTGCATGCTACAGTAATCTCTACATGGATAGCATATGTCAAGAATTTCACTCACATCATACCATTGAAACCTGCTATATTCAACAATACTGTTTTAATTTGCTCAGGGAGGACATCTTGGCCTTCTCTGCATTGCTGGTAAACAATTACCCAATGAGCTTATAATTCAAACATAAAATTTGTTACAAAACATAATCTAGATTCTAGAATGAATGTAAGTCTGAACTGGAAGATTGCAAGTATGAACTTGTAAAGCAGTGTTGTCAGAACTGAAATGGATGCAAGAATTAGGTACAGTTATCAGAAGAACATTTGATGGTATGATTAGTTATCGACCAAATACCAATCAATGATGAGCATCATAATAAACAAGCAAGGAAAACAAAAAAGGGGAAATGTACAATATAGGAAAATAACTATGTACCTCAGCTCTGAACACATCTAAAGCAAAACCATTGAAACAACTGATAACAACTTGTTGAACATCCAATCCAAGGTTATCCAATGCCCTCATGGTGGAAAGCAAAAGACCTGGTCTGCGGGCACAAAACATATGGATATTCACATCCCTTCCTTCCCTTACCCTTACCTCCACCTATAAAATTCAGAAAATCTCGAGTCAACTACCCTGCAATTAAGTTATGTCAGAACAAAAAAAAATCTCCTAAATCTAGTTGTTGATCTTTAGTTTTCCTTATTACTTATTAGACTTCTAGGGAGTAAATCACCACATACACCATCACAAAGGTTGAGTACCTATGACATATAAGCTCATTTATGACACAAATCTGAGATTTCTCTATCTGATTTTGAATAATTGACAAGATCAATACAGTTTTATGCTGCAAAGATGACCATGTAATCTTTATCCAGATGTAATTACAATGAAGATTGATGGAATGGGAAATAAAAAAAGACATACACATGATTTTCCATGGATTTGGAAAAGGTATAAATTTTTGTGGAAGACTCTATGTCGCAAACTACATGACGCTAGCTATTCAAAATAAAAAGAAGATATTTCATTTGAACCTAATTGTCTACATTATCACCAAGTTTGCACCCACCAGACATGTAAACTTGTTGGCCATGTGAGATGTAAAGATAAAAGGAGTGTCAATTGTGATTTGTGATAGTTTGACATGGGTTTGCAAGCAAGCAACAAGCTACTATAATGACTACAACTATCACAGTCGGTTGGGTCAATTCAACGTGCAACTTAGAAAATTTTGAACCCCCTCCATGTGTTGTAGGAAAAATGGGCTAGCTCTTTTGAGTGAACAAACAAAGGGAGAGAAAAAACATGAGCAATAAAATAATTCATATACAAAATAGAATACTTCGAAGATCCTAACAATTCAAAGCAGCATGGAAGATCTGTCAAAACAATTTATAGGGAAGAAAAACAATTTTGCACTAAGATGATCAAATACCTTTGCTGAGTGGTTTTTCGGACTTGGCACTGGTTCTTCCTTCACTCGAGAGGGAAGGGTTTGCAGAGTGGGTGTCAAAGGGTGAAAGCTTGCAGGTGGCAAATATGAGCCAGGAGAGCTTGACTCTAGCTCATTATGAAGGTCACTAATCTGTTGAAGTAACTCCTTCAAGTAGTCAATTGCATCCCCAAGTATTGAAGCTCTATCCATCTATGAATAAACCAAAAAAAGAAAAATATTAGCTTGTTTGATCCCGGACACACCAAGAGAGCAATTTGTTAATTGTTAATAACCTAACCAGTGGAACCACAACATGTCATTTATAAAAGTTGTCATGTATGCACATCCGATTCTTAAAACATAAATTATTACATGTTATTTCACATTATAGGAAGATCTAACATAATAAGAAACTCCCAAAGTTCAGTTTGTAGAACACATCATGATTTTTCAACATAATCAAAATCAACCACAACACACGAAATCAACAAACTGGTAGAAGTCACAGAACACTGAAACAAGTTAGTAGATCGTAAAATCTTTCAACAAAAATTACAAAAACAAATCACATGCAAAAAAAGAGGAAAACCAAGCCTTCAAACCAATTTTTCCATACCTTGCTAATCCTTGACACAACAAACCGAAGCATGTACAACCTATCATTGAGTTTCTTCCTGCGCCGCCACTCAGCCATGAGATTCTTCGCCGGAATCCCCTTCTTCCTGCCTTTATGGTCTCCACCAGTCATACCGTTATCACTATTATGATTATTAGCATCAATATTGTTATTTGAATAAAAATTGTTGCCCCCATCATTCTCATTCTCCTCCAACTTTCCAATATCAAAAATTTCATCAAATTCATAATTCAACTCTTCCTCAACATCTCCCTCTTCTGAGTTCAACCCAGCTGAAAAGCCGGCAAACCTCGGTGGCGTAGAAACCACCAAGACTCCACCGCCAACGCCTGAGCGCGCTGCCCGCTTCTGGAGCAAGGTCGGTGACGCACCCACCGGAGGAAGAGCCTCGAGAGGCCTCAAAACATTAGCCTTGTTCGAAAACAAAGCATTATGAGGCCCAGAACCGTCAAAGGCTTGTTCTTGTTCTACACTTATTGGGACAAACCCGCCACTGAGTTCGACGACACGGGTTGCAGTGAAATCGGGGTTCGAACTCAACTCGGGGACCGTGCTGCCCATTTGGGGCGAGAAGAAAATAGGGGAATTGGAAGCGATGGAACCGCCATGCGAGCCCAAATTGAAGGCATTGCCAAAAGGGTTGTCACTGTTGTTGTTGTTGCTACTTATGGTGGTGCTGAAGAAAGAGGAGAAGTCTGATTTCGGAGGCAAAAAGGATTGTGAGTGGTGTGATGAAGGGTCGAGGGTGAAGGAAGATGAATCCATGAGAAAACCAGTGTTTGGGAAAGTAATGTCGGTGGTGTGTTGCGTCTGGTTTTGCAGAAGCTCCTCATGGTGCGGTGGATTCATGTACCAGTCACCTTCCAGCGTGGATTTGAAGGGAGGAAAATGGCCATCACCACCCATCGTTGAAACGTCGTCGTTTATGGGGTCACCAATGCTGTTGTTGTAGGTCCATGTTGTGTGTTGTGGTTCCATCCAGGGAACGTCGTGAGTTGTTGTTGTGGGTATCATCTAGAGAGAGAGAGAGAGAGTGAGTTTTTGTGTGATTTGGTTAAAATGGAGAGAAAGGTGAAGAGCTTTATAAGTTTTTTTTTTTAAGTTTCTTTGGTTTTTTGTTTCAGAGCATGATTTTGGTGAGAGGAAAACGAGATTGAGAGATTGAAGAACGTTATAAGATGAAACGAGAGGAGTGCGAGTGGTGGGTGTGAGCTTTATCAATGTGTATGCTGCTCTGGACTATCTGTGTTTGCTTGCCGTTTCTGGCTTTACAACACATGCTCCGGATTTCCCTTCATTGATGAAAAGATAAAAAAAATTGACACATATGAAAAGATAATTAAGGATACACTAAGTTTCACTAATAGTACTAATTAATTATGATATTCACTTTCAAAAAAAGTTATGATATTCACTTCCAATAAAATTAATGCGACTCCGAAGGTTAACACTCAACTTAAGAGTTTAAAGTTCTAATCATCACTTTTGTCACTGCTACCACCATTTGCGGGCTAAATACTTTAGATAAATATAAATTTATCAAATTTTTTGGTTTTATTTATTATTAAAAATATCATGTTATTTTAACATCCTATTAATAACATAAAAATTGAAAGCAAGTTAAAAAATATTAATGTTTTTTATTTGAACTGAATTAAAATATTTAAATTGATAATCATTTTAAAATCAATATTATAAATAATTTTGATGTGTAAATAAAGTGATGTTAAATATAAAAACATTCATGTATATATATATATATCCTTTTGTACAAGCAGCTCTGTTTGTTGGCAGAAAAGAAAAAAATGAATAAAGCCAAATTAAAAATAATTTTAAAAAGGGTAAAAAAATGGTATTTACAATGGGGTGAATTTGGCTAATTGAGAGCTTATGTTTTTTTTATAAGCCAACAAATACATTAAAAAGAGTATAAGGGGTATTCCAACCCAAGATACAAAGAAAAAAAAAAAGCAAAGCAAAGCAAATTAAAATTAACTCCAAAGATCCTAACCCACTGAAACCCACAAGAACCAAACGCTAAGCCACTGAAAAGAAACACCCTGTTGCTAACAAGAGTAGGAGCAACACACTCATGACAGAACCAGCAACACGAAGCCAATAGCTACAAAAAACAAATCAGACAAACTCAAGACAGTGGACTAAAATTGAAACTTCAAGTGTGAATGCCCTAGCCATTAGTAATCTGTAACTAGGCAAAGGGAGCTTATGTGGCAAAGGGAGTGGGATTCGCGTGGGTGACGTGAATCTCAACGTGAATTCGCTCAAACTTACGCGCATCATAATAAGGTTCAATTGGGAAAAACGTTCCTTCCCAAGGGATTTTGTCCTTGCCTCACCTAAAGGAAGCGCATGGCTGATTTGGAAGTGATGGGGCAGGGGATGAAGCACAAGGCCTTTCTGCAACCGCTCTGACCGAGGCGAATGACGAGGATTCATGTGGACTATGGCGGCTGTTTTTGATGCGATAAGTCTTGTTGTTGTTGCAAGGGACAGGTGTGCTGCAAGCGATAGGGAGGCGCGTAGACCCAGGTGAATCACGTGATTCGCGTTGAGCTTCCATGCACATGTTTTTGGCGGTCTAAAGCCATATAAAAGGGCTGCCTGAAAGCTTCTCATTATGAAATCTGAACTTCTCATTCTCAAAACTGAAATTGATCAAAGTAGCACAAGAAATAGGGGTTTGAATTGTGCTCATAAAAAACTTGGTTTTCCAAACGATATACAGATTTGTCATCTTCGTTGGTATCTTTTGGTGCAGCGTGAAGGTATGAAAAACACTAGAAAGGGGGGGGGGGGTTTGAATAGGGTTTTTGAAATAAAAATGTTTCCTTTTGAAGTTTCACGTAAAACACTTGGTTGCAAAGAATGAAAGGTGCAAAGGATAAAGAGGAAAGCACACAATGATTTTATCCTGGTTCACTTGAAAAAATCCTCAAGCTATGTCCAGTCCACCTGTTAAGGTGATTTCTTCCTTCGTTGAAAGAAGGTAATCCACTAATCAAAGGTTGTTACAACTGCACTAGCACAACTTGCTAAGTGACTAACACACCTAAGAACTAGCAACCACTAAGACACACAAGTCTTAGTCTTCTCAAGGATCCTGTGTGGGGGCGCAACTCCAAGCACTCTGCTGGAGAGAGAGTCCCCACGTTGTAATGTTAATACGTCGTCACTCTCTCGCAGTGTACTTTTTATTTTATTTTATTTTATTCTGTTATCTTCCTACCTCGATTATCCTCTTGGGTGCTACTCTGCTACTCGACACCAAGCGTGTGACTTTCACCTAAGCGTTGACTTCCAAAACCTGAATTAATAAGCGTAGCGGAACAATCAAGCGTAAGTGGTAATACTTAGGTTTGAGATAACATACTCCTACACAAATATATACATCACAACAACTACACATCATCGTAGTGGCTATATCACAGAGTCTGCCGCCACCTAAAACATACATCACTAAGCCAAACCGCACGGCTGTCATCAGAGTCCTACTAAGCTAAGCTCATCTTACAAGGGTACCACAAAAATAGCTCAGCGGTCATAAGAGTACAACTTCATCAGAGAACAACAAAAAGACAGAACACATGATATCAACAGACACCATCACTAGCTCCTCCTCTAGTCGCTAGGCCCCACATCCCACCTACTGGGGCGTCCCTATCTCCTCCTCCTCGTGTCCGTACCGGGTACCTCCTTCACATGCCCATTCTCCACGGGCATGTCAGGCTGAGGCTCCCGTGGTGGTGGTACAGCTGCCAAAGGAGCGACGAAGTTCGGCATAGGTGGTAGCGGATGCTCCTCCAAGATCTCCTGAGCTAGGAAGTGTGGGAGCATGATGAAACTGAACATCCGAGGAAAAGAAACTGGGTAACCAGGTACAGGGCTATTGGGATGGCGATACCAGAACGTCGACATCCCTACATATGTACAGATACCGGTGTGAGGGTCAATATACCATCCCTCCGGCGAGGAAAAGTCCGCTAGTATCATCTCAACTGGAAGGTCCATCTCCCTCAGCTATCTCTGTGTTATCTAGAAAAATAAAGCGTAAGGGTCAGCTACAGAACGACTTAGATATAAATCATATATAATATATCAGTCAGAAGTAAGGCAAATAATTATATTCGGTTAGCAATCAATCATCATCCTGCAACCACACACAATCACAGACAAATTACATAAGCAAATATGAGTTTATGCTATGCATGCCACCGTATCAACAAACACATATCACATATGATTGCTGGGCCCATTGGCTTCTCAAAGCCTCTCACTTCGGAACGTCACTCGGGAATATGGCGCCACCGGCCCACTCTTTACCGAGTCTGAATACCCTTTTAGCGTTTTCAAATTGCACTGCCACTCATGGTCTTACGTGCCACCTCAGGTATCTCGGGCATCCACACCGGGTGCACATCCGGGGTCTCAGGTGGAAGTTGCCGCACGTTCCTACTCCTTATCCTACCTGCTCATGTTATGATGCATGAAAATTATTCAATCATCGTTCAACCATCTCCCCTTATCCTGCCTGGAACCACACAAGGTTCAGTTACTCATATTTGAGTAGTTATCCTGGAGGCATTCTGAATTCGTAATCGAACCATCACCTGGAATACCTGTTATTCAGTGATCAACAACAAAAATATAGTTTCATGCATAAACGGTTTTATTATTACTCTAAGCCATTATCACCTAATTATTTTCTAATCAATTTCTCCTAAATGCAAAATCCTTGTTTGAAAGCTAAAGATAGATCTGTTGATCACTGAATAACTATTCCATGGTTCCTGCCACATAAATGCCTCCAAGACTTATTTCCCTGTATTTCTTTTCTTGAGCCATAACCTGCACCTGTCTAATGCATCAATCAACCATACAAGTATCCAGCATTCACACACAACACCTGTATTAAAGTTACAACCATATCGAATAGCAATGATAATTAACAGCTAATTAAATATAATTAAACGCGATCCTCCTGCCAGAGAATCATATAATCATCATATCCTCGTAGTCTGTAAACTCCCCTTACCCAAAGGAAGTGAAGTGGATTGTGTAAGATCAAGGTTTGATCAGTGGTTGCATCTCTATGTTTTGATGATTACAATTAAGGTTTGTGATGATGAACAATTATGGTACCCTAACGTTTGTTTTTCTTAGATGTGACAAACAGGTTCTGAATCTGACCCAAGCCTATTCGTTCAGAAGAAGAAGAACCAAGGGTTACTAAAAAGAGAGCTCTTTATCCTACCATGTTCGTTCTGAACAGTGGCAAATACTTCAGAAGCTCTGAAGTTGGAAGCTCTCAAGAAGTTCTGAAGAACCCAAGTCAGAAGTTCTGAAGACCAGATGTTCCAGTGGAACGGTCCAGAAGCAGAAGACTCAAGTTCTGAAGACTTGCAAGAAGTTGGTTCTGAAGATCCAAGCTATTCTAGCTCTGACGATTAGAAGTTCTGAGGAACGTGTTCAGAAGCAGAAGTTGCAAGGTCAGAAGAATCCAAGCTTCAATCTGACGATGATCAGAAGCTTCACCAACGTTCATCTGAAGCTCCTTGATCACAAGTCAACTGGTGAAAAGACAGGTCGCTATCACAGTACAACGTCGTACATGTCTCAGTCTGTCCGCCACCTACCTTGTACAGCCTAGCAGTCTGATATCACAGAATTGCCACTCCAACGGATAAAACCCTAGCAACGGCTACATCACAAGTCTTGGAGTATATAAAGGCTGAAGAAAGAAGAAAGAGACCAAGAAACTTTGCTGAAAACATTCAACACATTCGAACTAACTCTCTTAGCATTATTTCTTCACCGTTCTTAAACATCTGAGTTTACTACTAGCTTTTTAGAAGCACTCATTGTAAACCCGAAACCTTTTACACTTCATTGTAAAGTTCCTTAAGAGACCAAGGTTGGTCGGATCTTGAGAGGACTGAATCAAGGTTGATTCAGTGTTTTGGCTAGTCTTAAGAGGATCGGTAGATCAGCTTCTTAAGAGGATACTAGTGAGAAAATCAGTGTATTGTTAGTCACTTAGCAGTTTGCAAAGTGCAGTTGTAACACTCATTGATTTTAGTGGATTGCCTTCATCAGAAGAAGGAAGAAATCACCTTCACAGGTGGACTGGATTAGCTTGAGCTTTTATCTCAAGTGAACCAGGATAAAAGCTCAAGCTAATCCAGTCCACCTGTGAGGGTGATTTCTTCCTTCTTCTGATGAAGGCAATCCACTAAAATCAATGAGTGTTACAACTGCACTTTGCAACCTGCTAAGTGACTAACAGTACACTGATTTACTCACTAGTATCCTCTTAAGAAGCTGATCTACCGATCCTCTTAAGACTAGCTAAATACTGAATCAGCCTTGATTCAGTCCTCTCAAGATCCGACCAACCTTGGTCTCTTGATGAACTTTACAATATGATGTAAAAGGTTTCGGGTTTACAATGAGTGCTTCTAACAAGCGAATAGTAAACTCAGATGTTTAAGAACAGTGAAGAAATGATGCTAAGAGAATGGTTCGTTTGTGTTGAATATTTTCAGCAAAGTTTCTTCGCCTCTTTCTTCTTTCTTCAGCCTTTATATACTCCAAGACTTGTGATGTAGCCGTTGCTAGGGTTTTATCCGTTGGAGTGGCAATTCTGTAATATCAGACTGCTAGGCTGTACAAGGTAGGTGGCGGACAGACTGAGACTTGTACGACGTTGTACTGTGATAGCGACCTGTCCTTTCACCAGTTGACTTGTGATGAGGGAGCTTCAGATGAACGTTGATGAAGCTTCTGATCATCGTCAGATTGAAGCTTGGATTCTTCTGACCATGCAACTTCTGCTACTGAACGAGTTCCTCAGAACTTCTGATCATCAGAGCTAGAATAGCTTGGGTCTTCAGAACCAACTTCTTGTAAGTCCTCAGAACTTGAGTCTTCTGCTTCTGGACCGTTCCACTGGAACATCTGGTCTTCAGAACTTATGACTTGAGTTCTTCAGAACTTCTTGAGAGCTTCCATCTTCAGAGCTTCTGAAGTATTTGCCACTGTTCAGAACGAACATGATAGATTAAATAGCTCTCTTTTTAGTAACCCTTGGTTCTTCTTCTTCTGAACGAATAGGCTTGGGTCAGATTCAGAACCTGTTTGTCACAACTCAAAAAGACAAACGTTAGGGTACCACAATTGTTCATCATCACAAACCTTAATTGTAATCATCAAAACATAGAGATGCAACCACTGATCAAACCTTGATCTTACAATCTCCCCCTTTTTGATGATGACAAAACAAGTATTTTGATGAACAATTTTTTCACAATAAACTGAATACACAATAGAGAAAGGATCAGAGATTAAACTTATCCTTGTGTAACGGTTTGTAATGCTCTTTCTGAATCTGGGTTAAAACCTGATTCTGAGCAAGGGTCTCCCCCTGACTCCCCCTGAATCTATGACTTGATGAATTTGTGAAGATTCTAGATTCGGAGTCTGGTTATGTGATCAGAATTTACGCTTGAAGAGATGTATACTCATCAGAAGTGATGGTTTCAGAACTTAGCGTATCTCACATAATAACATAGAGTCTTATCCATATATAATTGGAATAAAGCGTTAGAAGCAAGATTAGTTCAAAATGTATTCCTTATCTGAGACGCTTGACAATATCTATGTGCTATAAGTATTGATACTTATTCTCCTCTACTGGTTTTATGTAATATAAAAATTTATCAAAACCAATTTATGTACTCCCCCTTTTTGTCATAATCAAAAAGAGTGAAAAACAAGACCAACAATAATAAGAGCAATAACAAGGAAGGAACGCCAATAAGATATGGTATTATTACTGAAGGAGAAGAAGTATAAGAGATCGAGAGGAAAGAAGAAGACTAATCCTAGATAAATAGGAAGGCGCGAGAATTCTTCATGGAGAGAAGTTGAAGGTGGAGAGGACGAATGTCCTGATCAATTGAGGCTAACTGAGTAGCCAAATCTTCCTTCAAGGCAACATTCTCCTGGACAGCCTCTTGATCCGCTTCATGGTGATCTTCCTCATATTCCAGAAGCATGCAAATGCCCTGGAGCTGAGCTTCGATGTCCTCCTGGCGATTGGTCAGACGGAGGAGATCATTCAGAACAACTTGAAGGTTCTGAAGACAGTGAGTCTGATGAGAAGTGAGCCAACAGGTCAGAAGATGCTCAATCTTCTCAAGAGCTTGTGAGATTTGAGAGGAAGAAAGATTAACACTCCATGGAAAGACTTGGTCAAAGACCAAAGTCTTGAGTTCAGAAATTAAGTCGACAGAAGTCATTCTGGAACTAGGGAGAATGGAACAGAATGATAAGGAAGTGAATTGCGTTGTGATGGAGAAGAAGGATTGCAGAGATTATAAGGAGAAAAGGTAACAGAAAATCATGCATAAAACTTATCAAATCATAAAGGCATGTGAGTTACTAAATGGACGGTGCATAGAATCAGATAAGAATAATTAAGCATTGTCAGCATAAAATAAATGCAGTCATAACAATTAAATGTATGCATGATAGAGAGGAGGAATTCAAGGCTTGGAAGAGGAGGGAAGGTTGTCCATGAGGTACTTCATGATTGCTTCCATTTTGCCTGAGGACTCTTGAATTTGCTTGCTTTGCTCATTCTGAATACGTCCTTGTTCCTCAACCATCTGAAATAACCTCTGCTGATCATTCTGAATTCTGTCAATTCGGGCAGCAAGAACTTCAACTTCTGGAGCTGGATCAGATGTAGGAACTTCTGGAGCTTGAACATGAGGAGCAACTTCAGCCTCTGATGACATTGCAATATCAACTTGAATTGGCCCTTGTTTCTGAACTTCATCAACATCTGCATCTTCCAGAATGACTATGCCGTCAGAGCTTTCTTCTGCAGCCTCTTCTGAAGGCATCTCAACATCCTCTGAGGTACATTCAGAGACAACACATGGTCTTTCAGCCATAGCTCTTCTCAAGGGTTCACAAACCTTGTGCAGCACTCTCTGCCTCTGCTCATAGGCCCTCTCAGATGCATCATGAACTCTTAGTCTTTTCTCCCTGCTAAGCTGCTTCTGAAGTTCATGACCTTTGCCTTCTGACCAACTCTCAAATGCAGACCATAGACTATCAACAAGAGAAGCATCAAACTGATTATCAGTTACCTGATACAGCCAGTTCAGCCTTCTGATGGCCTCTGCAGAAAACTCCTGAATGAGTTGAGGAAGACTCTGAGGAAGGAAAGAGGTGGCCAGGGTCAGAACAGGCTGAGGAGTTCTGGCAGCATTGGAGCTCGAAGCATTTGATTCTTCCATGTGCTTAGAAGGAGTGAAATCAATCTCATGGTCCTTCTCGAAGCCTGAGTGATCTGATTCAGCCATGTGCTCAGCTTCAGAGATAGTATCTGGCCTTGAATTGACAGTCTTCTCAGGTGAAGTGAAGCTCAGATCCTGTGAGTTGACTGCTGAATAATTGGACAAGGATACATAAGAGGTCTCAGCAGCATCTGGAATCCGATCTTCAAAATTGGAAGCAATTTGTTGAAGGGGCTTCACATTGAAAGGCGGCTCAAGGATCTGGACATCATCATCTTCCTTTTCTTTCTCAGCAGGGATCTCACCAGTCTGGGTTATGAGAAAGGTGTGTGGAATGGATGCAGGCTTGGGAGTGAATTGCTGAACTAAGGTTTTCAGAGTTGCCTCACTTTGAATAATGCCTTGAATGAAGGAATTGAAAGGAGGTACTGGTTCAGTTGGGATGGATGTGGAAGAGGTGTAAATTGGAGTGGAAGAGATGGATGTGGTAGCTGTTTGGATGGTGGATGTAGGAGCTTGAGGTGCAGCTTGTGTTTGAGATTGTGTTTCAGGGTGAGGTTCAGGTTGAAGAGGTTTGGTTTGGTTTGTGGTAGGCAGAGAGGTAGATATAGGCAGAGGTTGCTCAGGTATAACTACTAAAGCAGAATCAGAATTAATGCTTTCAGTAATTACCTTACTGGGGCTTCTGATGGGTAAGGTTCTGGTGAGACTTGCAGCCCTTGCTGGATCAGAAGTGCGTTTAGATCTTCTTTCCCTCTGTACTTCTGAAGTTGGTTCAGATGCTTGTTCTGCCGCTGTTCCCTTCTGCTGAAGTGGTCCCCTCAGAGGAAGCTTCCTTCTCTTCACTAAGGGAATAGCATCAGAATCAGTGGATTCTTCAGCATCTGAAGCTTCCCTTATACCCTGAATCACATTCTGGATGTGTAACACCCCGATTTCGGTGGCGTCACTTTAGTAACCAAAATAAACTTAATGCGGAAAAACGTGAATATATTTTTTTTTATTATAACTAAGACAAGACTGAAATAAATAAAACCCAACAATAACAATAATCAGAACTAATATACAATATATAAACAGCCTCCGCTGTAGTAGTAACCTCGTCACGAGTAAACCTCCAGTGACGGAAAGAAAGGTGTAACGCCCGAAGGCAAAAGGTACAATCCACAAGAAAGGTCAAGTGTCCGCAACACCATCCCTCAAAACTGAGAATAAGCTGGCCCATCGGCCTGAAGCAAGACCTCCTAAGTCCAACCAACTCTCTGTGATTCTCGTAAAGAACCACACAAAAAGCTATAGGTGGGAAACTACCCTGTCCCCAAAGAAAACAAATGATGTTCAGAGCTAAGACTCTACTCCTACACTAATCCCATCTCGAGGAGCTCACACCAGCACTACAACCTACATGCTAGCATGATCGTCGCCCGAATCTGAATCCAGAACGACCTAGTCTATGTACACCATCCGTCCTCCTCTCGCTACCGCGATACGCTCCAGTTCCCGCATCTCAACCCTAGTTCCTCCCGAAGGATGAACCATCATGAATCAGCCCGCCAAAGACATCTGACAAAGGGCGTTTGTTCGCCAAAGCACACACAGAAGACGCGAGGGTCAACTCCAAAGAATTATGTAAATAATAGCACCAATAAATATAAATAAGATAATAGCCACTTAGGCTTTTAACTAGGGATAACATCCTAGGGTTGCATATTTCCACAAAGAATATAACGACTGTAAATCACAGTTAACATGCATCAAGTAGAACTAACAAGTATCAAACACACTCATCAACTATGTCAGTATGCATGTTGCATGAAATGATATGCAGGTTAACCCAGTCAACCAATATGCAATCCGGAACGGATGGACATCATCGGATCAGCCCTTCACCAGCCACGGTGGTGCCATTTCGGCCCGTGATGCCTCTTACTCCTACATCATCATGTAGTCAGATCAGCATAAAACCCGAAGGCCTGCCATTTCGGTCTGCTACTAAGAGTCACCTAGCAGCGCTCTTACGCGGAAATCCTGGTCTTATAACCAATTTTGGAATCCGCCGTGGTCCGGTATCTCGCCGTGTTTAAACCACTTAATGAGTGCATGCAATGCAGTGATTAGCCAAACAACGTCTCCGACCTCACTCGACACGTCGCCACGTGTTCTAGCTAAATTAATGTCTCTAAAAGCTTACCCTAAGGTAAAGTCGATTCTGCGACAAAATACAATAATCATAAAACGAGTGCAACCACTCACGATGACTCTTCGGGTCATCAATACTCTCACGAAGTCTCACGCTTCAGTGAAGTTTCATGCTCTCACAAGGTCTCACGCCTTAGTGGAGTTCCATGCTTTCCACAAGGTCTCACGCCTCAGTGGAGTATCCCGCATTCACAATGTCTCACGCCTCAGTGAAGCTTCTCGGCTCATCCCTTGGATGGCTAACAAATTGCTCAACGAGCGAAGAAGTACCAACATACTCAGAACTTACCAAACTCCTCAACACTTGGATCCGACGACACTCCTCGCTTTTCCAAAACCATGATTTGACTTCCAATGCCTTCCTTCGAGGTTGTTATCATTACTTAAAGATTTTGAGGTTATTTAAGGTCTTATGAATTTTCTTTATAAAATAGATTCCATTTTTGTCTTATCGCAAGTCTTATACATTTGCAGGATCTCCCAATCCCAAGTCGCTTCCAGAGGATGTCTCGATCCACTAAACAGAATTAAGGCCCGAACCTCGTTCGTCCTATCAAACTTTCTCAAAACTCTCAAAATAAAATCGGCATGACCTGCCCGCTATTCTCACCATTCAGAATCTCAGATTCCAGTACAGAGCATATTTAAATCACCACAATCAACAACATGTCATATATCAATAAATCGCATCATAAACACTTAGCACTTAGCATATAAAGCATGCACCACACATCCTAGATTACCCACATAGCACATAGCATGTAAGACAATCTCAAAAACATTCAGTAGATGAATCATCTACATTGTCAGCCGAAGCCTCAGAAAACATTTTCCAATCACACACAATTCCAGTGCATAAACAGTAAACAATGTCGAAACATCGACCCTAAGCATTAACTAGAGATTCAGTGAGAAGCCCTCACCTGTAGGTTCTCCAGAATGATCGTCTAACGCTTCCTCGCAAGCAAAGTCTTGTTCCTCGGGAAACTCTTCAAAAGCACCTTTAGAACAAAACCACAGAAATCAATCAAAATCTATCGGAAACTAAGCTATCGATACTTACTAAGGTTACTCGAAGTAATCTATACTCTAAGGTACGATAATCTAGCGCGAAAGACAAGTTTTCGGAAAAGGAAATTTTCCTCCTCCTCCCTATAGGGCTCGGCCACTTTGGTTAATTGTGGGGTTCGATTTTTCTTCGATCAAACTTGGTTCCTATGCTTTCATAAGCCGTAACTAAGGGTATTCTGAACTCGGAAAAATTATCGGATCAAAAACTGTCGCAGGGGTATTTTGGTCATGATTTTTAACTTAGAAATTTCAAAACTGAAATCCCAAAAACCAAATTTTGCAGGGACGTTACTAACGACGTTTATGACAACTAATCCTACTAACACTAAGCTAAGGCGATAGTTTTTAGCCTAAAGGTTGAAGCTTTACCTCAAAAACTCCAAAAATGGGTATTTAAGGCTAAAATTGATTCCGGCGGAATTCCGGCGACATAACGGAAAATCTAACCCGGCAGAAGTGATCTTGGGCACATATAGAAGAGGTTTAGAATGAGAAATGAAAGATTCAGGATAGTTTTGCAAAAACCCATAAACTATCCGCTCAGAAAACTCTACAGAAAAGCTATGGAAAAAGCGATCAGAGGTAAGGATTAGCGACTATACCTCGAAACCTTGAAGCAGCAACTGATTAATCAACGATCAAGCAAGGATTGAACAAAATCTCTTCTCCTCCTCTCCTTAGCAAACTCGCGGCCTCCTTGGGAAGAAATGGGTAAGATATTTGTTTTTTTCTCATTTCTTGGCTATATATAGAGGTTGGCGAAACGCGGTAAAATGAAAGTTTCGCGAATATGATTTTTCCGGCGTCATTCTCCGTGAATTCTAAGATAGGTTTTGGCGAAAAAATTCCAAAACTAAAATGAGGTCTCTTTGTATTTTTGGCAACTAATGCATAGTCGCTATAAAACTATTTTACCCGATAAGTTGCTTTTTGCATCGAATGTCGGAATAGAAAACTTCCTTCTGAAGAAAGATTAAATCATCAAGAGAAATGGGTGTACGCGTGTAGAATATTCATTTGAAGCTCTGAATAGATAAAGTCTTCATTGTCGAGAAATTCTAGGGTTTTGAAATACCAGGGTTTCGTTTTCGGCAAACTTCCGATGATTGGAATCGGACGTTCGTAGATCCTAGAGTTTCGCCTCGAAACGATTTTGATATATGGAAAAAGAGAAGTTCTAACATTTCTCTGAAGATTTTTGGAATTAACTTCCATCGTGCCTATAAATGAAAATTAGCTATATATTAGGGTTTCTGACCTAGGTTTAAGCGTATAGCGATCGTGCTATAACTTTTATCGACTTCGATACGATCCTTTGACTTTTCCTGAACTTTCTCCTTCATAAATTTATTTCATTTGGTAAACTCTAGTTCAGGTTTCCCTTCACGATACATCAACCCTAATCGTGAATAAGACTTTATTCACTTAGCATAAGCTTAAAAACTTGGGTCTTACAGGATGATCTCATGGTCATCCTGCTCATCTTCCTCTTCCTCAAGAATAATTTTGCGTCTCTTAGCCAGAGGCATGTCTTCATCTTCAGTCTCCTCACTTGAGGAGTCTTCCCATGTGTCTTCTGAGCTTTCAGAATCAGACATTTGTTGTTGTTGAGTTGAGGTTCTCTTAAGAGGCCTTTCAGGAGATGGTTCCCTGATGATCACAGTCTTGGAAGCAGCCTTCTTCTTTGCAGGTTCCTCTATCAGAATCCCTTTGCCCTTAGGATCTGAGGGCTTGCTGCTTGTTGCTCTCCTGGATTTCCTGGTAGCCAGCTTAGGAGGACTTTCAGGAAGAGTGTTAACAAATTCTGGTAGCCAGATAATTGAAAAGCAGGAATGGCAGACATATAGGCTCACCTATTGAAATGTAGTACATGATTACCTTTTGAGTTGCATTCAGGTAATCAGTTCCTCCAGTTCTGGGGTGAATGCAGTGAATGAAGATCTTCTGCCAAATCTTCATCTGAGACTTCAAGTCCTTAATGTTATACTTGGTTTTCTCGTAAGACCAGTTATCATAAAGCTCCTTGTTGACCACGGTCCTCATCCCAGCAACGTTTGCATCAACATTTTTAATCCTTTTTCCTTGCTGGAACTCCATACCCAGCAGCTTTGCAATGAATTCTTCAGAGATCACAATTTTCTTGTCTAGCACATGAGAGACGACGTAGTAGTCGTTGCAAACTGCGTTCTTCCAGAACTCGACAACCAATTTGTGATAGATCGGACCACAGAGCCTGTTGAAGTATCCAGACCACCCTTGTAGGTTGACTTGATCCCTTATGTCGAACCCATGTTCAGCCAGATTGTCAAAATCAACTCTTGCTTCACAGCACACATTCAGTTCTTCTACTTTCTTGACACAAGTAACTACATTTGGCGCGTTTAGAATCTTCTGTGCTTCTTCAAATCTTTGATTCTCTTGTTCTTCGGTAGTTTGTTTGGAAGAGGCAGAAACATTTACCTTGGGTTTCCTCGATTTGCCCATGATTCTCAGAGAATGAGGTTTAGGGTTCAGAGAGAAAGGGGAAATGTTGGAGGGACGAGTATGAATGAATGCAATGCACACGAAGAGTTACAAAACCGTAAGTGTAAGTGAGTGGAAGATTGTGTGTGATAGTGCATATAGTGGGTTTAATGGTAACCGTTGACAGTTTTTTTTTTAAGAAATTAAAGGCAAAATCAACGGTTATAAAATAGATAGTCTGAAAATAGCATAGTAGAGGAGAATAGGCATCATCATTATAGCAGATATACCACGCGACTCAAGGAACTATGTCACAAATGAAGTGACACGTGTATTATTGTCTACCACAGAAGTTTAACCGGTGGGTTAAGTTCTTCTGATCGAGTAGCTTCTGAAGGGGGTAACTTCTGATGACTTCAGAGGTACCATGGTCAGAAGTTCTGAAGAAAACCTTACTCTGGACAAAAGTCCATGTTCAGGTTTTCAAGGATAAATAAAAACCTATCTTCTGCTAAGGGCTTAGTAAAAATATCTGCCCACAGATGGTCAGTATCAACATACTCTAATGATAGAGTGCCCTTCTGAACATGATCACGAATATAATGATACTTTACCTCTATATGCTTTGCTCTTGAGTGTAGAATGGGGTTCTTGCTGAGTGAGATAGCAGCTGTGTTGTCACAATAAATAGGAACCTTCTTCAGAGACAACCCATAATCTTCTAGATGATTCTTCATCCATATGGTTTGTGTACAGCATGAGGCAGCTGAGACATATTCTGCTTCAGCAGTTGATAGAGCAATTGTGTTCTGTCTTTTGCTTGACCACGTGACAAGATTAGATCCAAGGAAATGGCAGCTTCCAGAAGTGCTTTTCCTTTCCACTCTATCTCCAGCAAAGTCAGCATCACAAAAACCTGAAAGTGTATACTCTGATGTTTTTCTATACATCAAGCCAAGGTTAGTGGTTCCTTTCAGATATTTGAGGATCCTCTTAACAGCAGTTAAGTGAGTCTCTCTAGGATCTGATTGGAGTCTAGCACAGAGATGCACACTAAACAATATATCAGGTCTAGAGGCAGTTAAGTAAAGAAGAGAGCCTATCATTCCACGATAGAGCTTCTGACAAACCTTAGAGGAAACTTCCTCTTTCTCAAGAATGCATGTTGGATGCATTGGAGTCTTTGAGATGTTGCAGTCACTCATGTTGAACTTCTTTAGAAGTTCCCAGGTGTATTTCTTCTGATGGATATAAGTGACTCCTGGTCGTTGATCTATTTGAATTCCCAAGAAGTATTTAAGTTCTCCCATCATGCTCATTTCAAATTCAGCCTGCATTAACTTAGAGAATTCCTTGCACAAGGAGGGATTAGCAGAACCAAAAATGATATCATCAACATAAATCTGAACTATAAGAATGTCATTCTTATAGGTTCTGCAGAAAAGAGTATTGTCACCTTTACCCCTTACAAACTCATTCTGTAGAAGAAAGGAGCTGAGCCTTTCATACCACGCTCTGGGAGCTTGTTTCAATCCATAGAGTGACTTCTTGAGCTTGTAGACATGCTCTGGATGTTTGTTGTCTTCAAAACCTGGAGGTTGCTTGACATACACTTCTTCTGAAATGTAGCCATTGAGGAAGGCACTCTTGACGTCCATCTGATGGAGAATGATGTTGTGATTTACTGAGAAGGAAATCAATAGCCTTATAGCTTCAAGCCTTGCTACTGGAGCAAAGGTCTCAGTGTAATCAATTCCCTCTTGTTGACTGTAGCCTTGAGCCACCAGTCTTGCCTTGTTTCTTGTTACTTCTCTTTCATTTAGCTTGTTTCTGAACACCCACTTGGTTCCTATGACATGGAAACCTTTGGGTTTAGGCATTAAGGTCCATACATCATTCTTGGTGAACTGATCGAGCTCTTCTTGCATTGCTTGAATCCAGCCTTTGTCTTCAAGAGCTTCATCAACTGATTTCGGCTCAATGAGAGACACAAATCCCTTCAGACTCAGAAGAGTCTCTTCCGAAGGTTTGAGCATAGACCTGGTTCTGACGGGAGCATCTTTGTTGCCAATGATCAGTTCTTCTAGATGAGAAGCAACTATTCTTTTCTTCTTCTGAAGTTGATCAGAAGTTGTTGGAACATCTTCAGATGCTTCTGCCTCTGAAGCAACATCCTCTGGGCTTTTCATTGGTTGATTTGCTTCTGAACAATCAATGCTTAAATCTGCAAATCTTTCAAACAGCTTTGACTTTTCTGAGCCAAGCTTATCATCAAATCTAATTTGAATAGATTCCTCAACAGTTTGATGAATAATATTATAAATTCTAAAACCTTTAGATCTTTCAGAATAACCAAGAAAATAACATTTTAAAGCTTTAGAATCGAATTTACCCAAATGCTCCTTGGTGTTGAGCATGTAGCAACAACTTCCAAAAGGATGGAAATAAGAGATATCAGGTTGTCTTCCTTTGCATAGCTCATAAGGCTTTTTCTCCAAGATTGGTCTAATGGAAATTCTGTTCTGGATGTAGCATGCAGTGTTGATTGCTTCAGCCCAGAAGTGCTTGGCCATACTTGATTCTTGCATCATGGTGCGAGCCATCTCCTGAAGAGTTCTGTTCTTTCTTTCAAGGGGCCTTGTTGTAGATACCACATTCTTTGCTTTAAAAGGCTTCTTGGTGAATTTTCCCTTCTGACAAGCTTCACACAGAGCCTCTGATGAGTACTTCAGATGAGGCAATCCTCTGACGAGATTTAGCTTGCTAAGTTGAGAGATTTTTCTGAGACTTGCATGTCCTAGACGTCTGTGCCAGATCCATTGCTCATCATTAACTGACATGAGACACTTGACCTTCTGAGATAGCAGTTCAGAGGATCTGATTTTGTAAATATCATTTTTTCTCTTCCCAGAAAATAAAACAGATCCATCTGTTTGACTAACAGCTTTGCATCCGGTTTGATTGAAGATCACATCGTAACCTTTGTCAGCAATTTGGCTTATGGAGAGCAAGTTGTGAAATAATCCTTCCACCAGAAGTACATCATTGATAACTGGAATTTTTCCATCTCCTATGGAACCTTTCCCAATAATTTTTCCCTTCTGGTTTCCTCCAAAGCCAACGTCTCCTCCTGACTTAAGCGGTGTCAGTTCTTGGAATATAGACCTTGTGCCCGTCATGTGTCGCGAGCATCCACTGTCCAGGTACCATGACAGGTGTCTTAACTGAGCTGCATAAGATGTCTGCAACAGGAATAATTTTTGTTTTAGGTACCCATATCTTGGGTCCTTTCTTGTTAGTTTTCCCAGAAGTTCTTGGAACTTTGGGTGCAACAGGAGGATAATGCATAGGAACCTGAGTATAGTATCTAGACATGTCAAGTTTGAACTTTCCCTTTGGTTTCACCACCTTTGGTTTAACCTTCTCTGGAATGACCGTGCCAGCGGGAACGAAATGCTTATGCAATGGTTCGCGTTTGGGCTCAGATGACTTATCTTTCATGGATTGAAAGTAGCCAAGGCCACTGTTCCCATTCCTGCTCATGCCATAGATCATTGAAGCCATAAGACTTCTGTCTATGCCCTTTGCAAGGAACTTTTGAAACGCTTTCTCATATTTTGTCTCATACTTAACATCAGATGATGCAAGTTGATCTTCTAGCACATCATTTTTAGCACGAAGAACAGCATTGTCATTAACAAGAATATAGTTTTCATCCATGAGTTCAGAGACTGACTTCTCATGAACTTCTATAGAACTGGTTTTAGCAGCATATTTCTTTTTGAGCTCTTTATGCTTATTTAGCAGAATATCATGTTTCTTCATTATTTCAGATAAAGCAGTTCTTAGCTCAGATAGAGAAAAGTTAGAGAATACCTCATCATCATTCTCAGAGTCTGAATCATCTTCTGAAGCTCCAGCACCTCTGCTAGTGGTAGCCATTAGAGCCTCCACAGCTTCATCTTCTTCTGACTCAGCTTCATCAGAATCAGTTGCATCAAAGGTTATGAGAGCTTTCTTCTTGAAGACTTTTCTTGGTCTCTTATCCTTCTTAAGCTTGGGACAGTCACTCTTGTAATGCCCAGAATCCTTGCACTCGAAGCAAGTGACTTCCTTTCCAGATGACTTCTTCTGACCAGATGAAGATTCATATCTTCCTGAACTTTTCTTTGGTCCTTTGCTTTTGCTATGTCTGTTCTTCCAGAGTTTGCTTAACCTCTTTGTGAAAAGAGACAGCTCTTCATCATCAAACGCATCTGATAGCTCTTCAGATGAATTTTCTTCTTCCGCCTGATAGGCTTTTGCTTTGTCAGACTTTGACTTAAGAGCAATAGACTTGTCTTTCTTCTGAGGCTTGTCTCCTTTGAGTTCAATCTCATGGCTTCTGAGATGACTCACGAGCTCTTCTAACTTCAAAGAGTTCAAATTTCTGGAGAGTTTCAGGGCAGTGACAAAAGCTCTCCACTCCTTAGGCAAACTTCTGATAATCTTCTTGACATGATCACCAGTAGAGTAGCCCTTGTTTAGCACTCTGATTCCAGCAATCAGAGTTTGAAACCTTGAGTACATCTCCTCAATGGTTTCACCAGATTCCATCTTAAACTGCTCATATTGTTGTATGAGAGCAAGAGCCTTGGTTTCCTTGACCTCTTCATTTCCTTCATGCGTCATGACCAAGGAGTCAAAGATGGATTTAGCAGTTTCTTTGTCAGAGATCTTCTCATACTCAATATATGATATTGAGCTGAATAGCATGGACTTCGCCTTGTGATGATCCTTGAAACGCTTCTTCTGAGCGTCAGTCATTTCAGAACGAGGGATCTTCACTCCTGAAGCATCTACTGGATCAGTATAGCCTTCAATGACCATATCCCAGAGATCTGGGTCAGTGCCAAGGAAATAACATTCTATTCTATCTTTCCAGTACTCAAACTTTTCACCATCAAAGATTGGTGCTCTGAGTTGATTGTTGTTGTTGTTGTTGTTGTCAGCGGAAGTATTGGCTTGGGCCATTGTTTGTTTTTCACACAAGGTTCTGGATCACTGAACACTGTTAGGTGTTGAAATCAGAACCGGAGCTCTGATGCCAATTGAAGGTGCGAGAAACACTAGAAAGGGGGGGGGGGTTTGAATAGAGTTTTTGTATCTCGGGTATACTTTTTAGCTTTTTCAAAACTCAAAGATAAAAACTAACTGCTGAATAATAGGAAGTAAAGCACACAAGTATTTTATCCTGGTTCACTTGAGATAAAAGCTCAAGCTAATCCAGTCCACCTGTGAGGGTGATTTCTTCCTTCTTCTGATGAAGGCAATCCACTAAAATCAATGAGTGTTACAACTGCACTTTGCAACCTGCTAAGTGACTAACAGTACACTGATTTACTCACTAGTATCCTCTTAAGAAGCTGATCTACCGATCCTCTTAAGACTAGCTAAATACTGAATCAGCCTTGATTCAGTCCTCTCAAGATCCGACCAACCTTGGTCTCGTGATGAACTTTACAATATGATGTAAAAGGTTTCGGGTTTACAATGAGTGCTTCTAACAAGCGAATAGTAAACTCATATGTTTAAGAACAGTGAAGAAATGATGCTAAGAGAATGGTTCGTTTGTGTTGAATATTTTCAGCAAAGTTTCTTCGCCTCTTTCTTCTTTCTTCAGCCTTTATATACTCCAAGACTTGTGATGTAGCCGTTGCTAGGGTTTTATCCGTTGCAGTGGCAATTCTGTAATATCAGACTGCTAGGCTGTACAAGGTAGGTGGCGGACAGACTGAGACTTGTACGACGTTGTACTGTGATAGAGACCTGTCCTTTCACCAGTTGACTTGTGATGAGGGAGCTTCAGATGAACGTTGATGAAGCTTCTGATCATCGTCAGATTGAAGCTTGGATTCTTCTGACCATGCAACTTCTGCTACTGAACGAGTTCCTCAGAACTTCTGATCATCAGAGCTAGAATAGCTTGGGTCTTCAGAACCAACTTCTTGTAAGTCCTCAGAACTTGAGTCTTCTGCTTCTGGACCGTTCCACTGGAACATCTGGTCTTCAGAACTTCTGACTTGAGTTCTTCAGAACTTCTTGAGAGCTTCCATCTTCAGAGCTTCTGAAGTATTTGCCACTGTTCAGAACGAACATGATAGATTAAATAGCTCTCTTTTTAGTAACCCTTGGTTCTTCTTCTTCTGAACGAATAGGCTTGGGTCAGATTCAGAACCTGTTTGTCACAACTCAAAAAGACAAACGTTAGGGTACCACAATTGTTCATCATCACAAACCTTAATTGTAATCATCAAAACATAGAGATGCAACCACTGATCAAATCTTGATCTTACAAAGACTGAATCCATTGGAAGAAAGAAGTATGGGTTAGTCATTGTAGATGACTACAGCAGGTGGACATGGGTAAAGTTCCTAAGACACAAAGATGAAACACACACTTTGTTTACCAACTTCATTACTGTAAGACCCGGTTTTAGGGCATACTATTTTAATAATAATATTCTGTGAATTGCTTGTGTTATATGTGATATTATGCCTTTTAAAAGGGTGATTAATCGATAGAAGCAATATTAAGTCCTAGAAACCTCTAGACTTTAATGAGCGCGACGATACGAGCATTTTGACTATAATATTGCTAGGGTTCGGCGACGGCGACTTTTAGGTCAAAATCGACCCGATAGCAGCGATGAGTTGGCAAATCGAGTCGACGAGGACGATTTCGTGGGCCGCACCTTATGGGGAGGTGCTTGGAATGATTTTAAGAATATTCTAGGAGAGAATATTCCATGGTTTTATTTTTGAAGGTTTTATTTAAATAAAATGGGGTTTTATTTAAATAAAATGCATTTAAATAATTTTAACCTATGGTTTAATATCAAAATTAATTCTGAAAATATTTTTGAGGCATCATGGAGCTGGTGCACGAATTGTTGGAGCCAAAAATTATTGATGAGGATTTTTGATTTTAAAATTGAAGTTTTGGGTGCATTTAGGAGGGAAATGGTGCATTTAATGCATTAATTATTTTGGGGTTTTTATTTAAATTATTATTTTAAAAATTTTTTGGTAGAAATCTGAGCATGGAGAGTGTGTGGTCGGCCAAGACTTGTGGAGGAAGGAAAAAGAAGACTTTTGCAAAAATTTCCTTTTCTAGCTAGGTTTCATGATGGAGAGAAATTAGAGATTTGATTCTTTGACTTTCTAATTGATGTGGGATTGATTTCTAAATTTTTAAAACTTTAAGGGATCTCTCCAAATCTGATTGGAAACCCTTGTGATTCAGATTTAATTATTTTAAATAATTATGGATTTAAATGCTAATTTTTCTAGGGTTTAATTAGGAAATAAACCTAAATTTAGGGCTAAATGTGGGGAGCTAGGAAAGCTCTAGAAACCCTGGGTTGGGCTGAAGAAAGGGGAGGCCATGGGCCTCACTTGGAGAGGAAGAAAAGCAATTAATGCTTTGCTCTCACCTCTCACTATAAATAGAGAGCTCCTCCCTCTCATTTTCTTCACATCAAGCTCATTTGCTCTCTTCTCTCCTTAGATGTGAGCTTCTCCTCCCTCTCTTGTCTTTCTTTATTTTTATTGCTTTAGTTTCTAAGCCTTGAGCAAGGCCATTCTCAATATGCTCTGTGGTTGCAGCTTAAGCTGATCTGCCAAAAATCAGAAGAGAATGATCTTGATCGAGTTGCTTAGGAATATTTATGATTTTGGGGGTTTTTCTTAAGAAATTCATGATGTTCTTATAACGTTCTTATGATCTTCAAACAATTATTTTAGAAAAGTGGTTTTGATCTTATGAAAGAGAAAGTTTGATTTTTCGAGGTTTTTAAGAAAGTATTTTTGAAACGACGGGGAAGGGATATATTATCGCTAACCGACTACTAATTCGTACCGTTACTCTGTCCACATGACTAGGAGGTTCGGAGCGAGCGTGACCCCGCCAAATCCAAAGTCCTAGGACGTGTTCTGCTGTGACTAAGGTAAGGGCACTTCGGCCTCGGCCTAGATAAATTGTTTGTGATTGTGATTGTTAGCAAGCATGATGCTAGGACTATTGATGATGTATGTGCTAGATATGCTATATGATGATGCAATAAATGCTAGCTAGTGTTATTATGAACATGCCTATATGCCTAGGGTGTTAGCTATATTTATTGCTATGCATGCAAGTTATTATGCGATGATATGCTGTTCATAAGAGATGAACGTGATGGGCTTAGGGCCTAGTGATGATGACTGACTTGCATGGCATGCATTTGTGGGCCAAGTGACCTGGACTGGGCTTGGTTGGCCATGGCTGGTGACCTGGACTGGGCTAGTCAGTGGTGACGTTCAGGGGATGGACCTGAACAAAGGACGAACGTGAAACGGCAGTGCGTTGGAGAGGTCCAACCCCGATCATCAAGCTGTTGGGCAGTGTTGGAGGTGTCCAACCCCGATCGTGGAGTTGTGTTCGTCCTGCCTTTCCATGAGGGATTGACTTATGGATATCCAAAGCGTCTTCATGCATGTGCACGAGCATTGACTAACAATAAACTATGAGATAGTTCCCTATACTTGTGAAACTTAGAATTATGAGATAGTTCCCTATACTTGTGAACCTTAGAACTTAATATAGTTCCCATATTTGTGAATGGTAGCATAGTGAAGAACTCGTGATTGATAGGGTAGTATACCCTACTTATGATGTGTGTGTGTTAGAAGTTGACCGTTGCTTGTTTGCTTGTTTGTTGTTTGTTGTTTGGGGTGCTTAACGCCTAGACAACAAGCATGCGTGTGATCAGTCGAGATGCGACCCTATCTCTGCTTGATGTGGACGACGGCAAGGCTCGAGACATCGACTGCGCGACTTATAGTTCAGCTATGGGATTGACGAGAGCAGAGGATGCGAGACGATATGATGCGAGCGCCGGAGGAGGCCTTGGAGGTCACGCGACCTATAAGTCGGGTATTGAGGGTGATAGTTGAGTCTGTACTTGGGGGTTGGCTGAGTTTGTTTATAGGGTTCGAACCTAACCTAGAGACCTTCTTGTGGTGTTGGCTTGGGGGCGGTCGAACACTAGTTTAATCATTATGTTGTAATTTGAAAGAATCATTGTACGCTTCCGAAGCTTTTATTAATAAAATGAATTATTCAGCCTATTTCTCAGGTTACAACTTTTTATTTGTAAGCAATGTTATTGAAAAGTTTTATTCCAACGAAAATTTATACACGTTTTTGGAAAAAGGTTACTAAAGTGACCCTCGAGAAATCGGGGCGTTACAATTACCCTAGTTCAGAAGGAGTTTCAATCTTCTGTGATTACTGTCAGAAGTGACCATGGTGGAGAATTTGAGAACAAAGCTTTTGAAGAATTATTCGACTCCCAAGGAATCTCTCATAACTTCTCCTGTCCTCGTACTCCTCAACAAAATGGAGTAGTTGAAAGAAAGAATAGAACTCTTCAGGAGATGGCTCGCACCATGATGCAAGAATCAAGTATGGCCAAGCACTTCTGGGCAGAAGCAATCAACACTGCATGCTACATCCAGAACAGAATTTCCATTAGACCAATTCTGGAGAAAACTCCTTATGAGCTATGCAAAGGAAGACAACCTGACATCTCTTACTTCCATCCTTTTGGAAGCTATTGCTACATGCTCAACACCAAGGAGCAATTGGGTAAATTCGATTCTAAAGCTTTAAAATGTTATTTTCTTGGTTATTCTGAAAGATCTAAAGGTTTTAGAATTTATAATATTATTCATCAAACTGTTGAGGAATCTATCCAAATTAGATTTGATGATAAGCTTGGCTCAGAAAAGTCAAAGCTGTTTGAAAGATTTGCAGATTTAAGCATTGATTGTTCAGAAGCAAATCAACCAACGAAAAGCCAAGAGGATGTTGCTCCAGAGGCAGAAGCATCTGAAGATGTTCCAACAACTTCTGATCAACTTCAGAAGAAGAAAAGAATAGTTGCTTCTCATCCAGAAGAACTGGTCATTGGCAACAAAGATGCTCCCGTCAGAACCAGGTCTATGCTCAAACCTTCAGAAGAAACTCTTCTGAGTCTGAAGGGACTTGTGTCTCTCATTGAGCCGAAATCAGTTGATGAAGCTCTTGAAGACAAAGGCTGGATTCAAGCAATGCAAGAAGAGCTAGATCAGTTCACCAAGAATGATGTGTGGACCTTAATGCCAAGACCCAAGGGTTTCCATGTCATAGGAACCAAGTGGGTATTCAGAAACAAGCTGAATGAAAAAGGAGAAGTAACAAGAAACAAGGCAAGACTGGTGGCTCAAGGCTACAATCAACAAGAGGGAATTGATTACACTGAGACCTTTGCTCCTGTAGCAAGGCTTGAAGCTATAAGGCTACTGATCTCCTTTTCAGTAAATCACAACATCATTCTCCATCAGATGGATGTCAAGAGTGCGTTCCTCAATGGCTACATTTCAGAAGAAGTGTATGTCAAGCAACCTCCTGGCTTTGAAGATGACAAATATCCAGAGCATGTCTACAAGCTCAAGAAGTCACTCTATGGATTGAAACAAGCTCCTAGAGCGTGGTACGAAAGGCTCAGCTCCTTTCTTCTACAGAATGAGTTTGTAAGGGGTAAAGGTGACAATACTCTTTTCTGCAGAACCTACAAGAATGACATTCTTATAGTTCAGATTTATGTTGATGATATCATTTTTGGTTCTGCTAATCCCTCCTTGTGCAAGGAATTTTTTAAGTTAATGCAGGCTGAATTTGAAATGAGCATGATGGGGGAACTTAAATACTTCCTGGGAATTCAAATAGATCAACGACCAAGAGTCACCTATATCCATCAGAAGAAGTACACCTTGGAACTTCTGAAGAAGTTCAACATGAGTGACTGCAACATCTCTAAGACTCCAATGCATCCCACATGCATTCTTGAGAAAGAGGAAGTTTCTTCTAAGGTTTGTCAGAAGCTCTATCGTGGAATGATAGGCTCTCTCCTTTACTTAACTGCCTCTAGACCTGATATATTGTTTAGTGTGCATCTCTGTGCTAGATTCCAATCAGATCCTAGAGAGACTCACTTAACTGCTGTTAAGAGGATCCTCAAATATCTGAAAGGAACAACTAACCTTGGCTTCATGTATAGAAAAACATCAGAGTATACATTTTCAGGTTTTTGTGATGCTGACTTTGCTGGAGATAGAGTGGAAAGGAAAAGCACTTCTGGAAGCTGCCATTTCCTTGGATCTAATCTTGTCACATGGTCAAGCAAGAGACAGAACACAATTGCTCTATCAACTGCTGAAGCAGAGTATGTCTCAGCCGCCACATGCTGTACACAAACCATATGGATGAAGAACCATATGGAGGATTATGGCTTGTCTATGAAGAAGGTTCCTATTTACTGTGACAACACAGCTGCTATCTCACTCAGCAAGAACCCAATTCTACACTAAAGAGCAAAGCATATAGAGGTAAAGTATCATTATATTCGTGATCATGTTCAGAAGGGCACTCTATCATTAGAGTATGTTGATACTGACCATCAGTGGGCAGATATTTTCACTAAGCCCTTAGCAGAAGATAGGTTTTTATTTATTCTTGAAAACCTGAACATGGATTTTTGTCCAGAGTAAGGTTTTCTTCAGAACCTCTGACCATGGTACCTCTGAAGTCATCAGATGTTACCTCTTTCAGAAGTTACCCGGTCAGAAGCACTTAACCCACTGGTTAAACTTCTGTGGTTGGCAACAATACACGTGTCACTTCGTTTGTGCCATAGTTCCTTGAGTCGCGTGGTATATCTGCTATAATGATGATGCCTATTCTCATCTACTATGCTATTTTCAGACTATCTATTTTATAACCGTTGATTTTGCCTTTAATTTCTTAAAAAAAAAAACTGTCAACGGTTACCATTAAACCCACTATATGCACTATCACACACGATCTTCCACTCACTTACACTTACGGTTTTGTAACTCTTCGTGTGCATTGCATTCATTCATACTCCTCCCTCCAACATTTCCCCTTTCTCTCTGAACCCTAAACCTCATTCTCTGAGAATCATGGGCAAATCGAGGAAACCCAAGGTAAATGTGCCTCTTCCAAACAAACTACCGAAGAACAAGAGAATCAAAGATTTGAAGAAGCACAGAAGATTCTAAACGCGCCAAATGTAGTTACTTGTGTCAAGAAAGTAGAAGAACTGAATGTGTGCTGTGAAGCAAGAGTTGATTTTGACAATCTGGCTGAACATGGGTTCGACATAAGGGATCAAGTCAACCTGCAAGGGTGGTCTGGATACTTCAACAGGCTCTGTGGTCCGATCTATCACAAATTGGTTGTCGAGTTCTGGAAGAACGCAGTTTGCAACGACTATTACGTCGTCTCTCATGTGCTGGACAAGAAAATTGTGATCTCAGAAGAATTCATTGCAAAGCTGCTGGGTATGGAGTTCCAGCAAGGAAAAAGGATTAAAAATGTTGATGCAAACGTTGCTGGGATGAGGACCGTGGTCAACAAGGAGCTTTATGATAACTGGTCTTACGAGAAAACCAAGTATAACATTAAGGACTTGAAGTCTCAGATGAAGATTTGGCAGAAGATCTTCATTCACTGCATTCACCCCAGAACTGGAGGAACTGATTACCTGAATGCAACTCAAAAGGTAATCATGTACTACATTTCAATAGGTGAGCCTATATGTCTGCCATTCCTGCTTTTCAATTATCTGAAGGAATGTGTTGAGAAATCAAGGACCACAACTGGTTCTGAGAACAAGAGGTTCATTTCTTACATTCCGTATGGAAGGCTGCTGTCAGATATCTTCGTCCAGAATAAGCTTGTCAAGACTCTATCAGACATTGGACTTCATGAAGATCTGGCCATGTCTATTGGCGATGCTCTCAATGGTACAAAGTTGAAGAAAATGCAGATCATTAAGAAAGTTCAAGTTGCTCCCAGAGAAGACACTTCTGATGAAGTTCGTCAGAGGAACTACCCTATTGATGATTTTCCTCTTTGGTCCAAGAAGGACAATCCAGCTTGCATTCTTGAATATGTAAGGATGCTCAGAAGACAAGGAGATCCTATCACTCTTGCATAATTTGTCAATACACTTCCTGAAAGTCCTCCTAAGTTGGCAACAAGGAAATCAAGGAGGGCAACAAGCAGCAAGCCTTCAGATCCTAAGGGCAAAGGGATTCTGACAGAGGAACCTGCAAAGAAGAAAGCTGCATCCAAGACTGTGATCATCAAGGAACCCTCTCATGAAAGACCTTCTAAGAGAACCTCAGTTCAATCACGTCAAGTATCTGAATCTGAAAGTTCTGAAGACTCATGGGAAGACTCCTCAAGTGAAGAGACTGAGGATGATGATGTTCCTCTAGCCAAGAGAAGAAAAGTTATTCTTGAAGAAGAAGATGAGCAGGATGACCATGAGACCATCCAGAATGTGCTTCAGGGTATAAGGGAATCCTCAGAAGCTGAAGAATCCACAGACTCTGACGAAGTACACTTGGTGAGGAGAAGGAAACTGCCTCTGAAAGGTCCACTTCAGCAGAAAGAGGCAGAATCACAGCAGGCATCTGACCCTGCTTCAGAAGCACAAAGGGAAAGAAGATCAAAACGCACTTCTGATCCTGCCAGGGCTGCACAACTCACCAGACCCACATCCATCAGAAGTCCAAGTAAGGTAATTACTGAAAGCATTAACTCTGATTCTGCTTTAGTAGTTATACCTGAACAACCCCTGCCTATATCTACCTCCATGCCTACCTCAAACCAAACAGCACCCACTCAACCTGAAACACAAGCTGAAACACAAGCTCCTAAATCAACCATCCAAACAGCTACCACAACCATCCCTTCCATTCCAATCCACACCTTTTCCACATCTACCACAACTGCACCTGTACCTCCCTTCAATCCCTTCATCCGAGGTATTGTTCAAAGTGAGGCTACCCTGAGAACCTTGGCTCAACAATTCACTCCCAAGCCTGCATCCACTTCACACACCTTCCTCATAACCCAGACTGGTGAGATCCCTGCTGAGATAGAAAAGGAGGATGATGATGTTCAGATCCTTGTACCGCCTTTCAATGTGAAGCCCCTTCAACAAATAGCTTCTAATTTTGAAGATTAGCTTCCAGATGCTGCTGAGACCTCCTATGTGTCTTTGTCCAACTACTCAGCAGTCAACTCACAGGATCTGAGTTTCACCTCACCTGAGAAGACTGTTACCTCAAGGCAACGGCCAGATACAATCTCTGAAGCTGAGCACATGGATGAATCAGATCACTCAGGCATAGAGAAGGACCATGAGATTGATTCCACACCTTCAGAACAACTCAGACCTAATAGCTCAAATGCTTCGAGCTCCAATGCTGCCAGAACTCCTCAGCCTATTCTGACTCTGGCCACCTCCTTCCATCCTCAGAGTCTTACTCACCTCATTCAGGAGTTCTCTGAAGAGGCCACCAGAAGACTGAACTGGCTGTATCAGGTAACTGATAATCAGTTTGACGCCTCTCTGGTTGATGGTCTATGGTCTGCCTTTGAAAGATGGTCAGAAGGCAAAGTTCATGCTCTTCAGAAGCAACTAAGCAGGGAGAAAAGACTAAGAGTTCATGATGCATCTGAGAGGGCCTATGAGCAGAGACAGAGAGTGCTGCACAGGGTTTGTGAACCCTTGAGAAGAGCCATGGCTGAACGACCATGTGTTGTCTCTGAATGTTCCTCAGAAGATGTTGTGATGCTTTCAGTAGAAGTTGAGGAAGAAAGCTCTAACGGTATAATCATTCTGGAAGAAGCAGTTGTTCATGAAGTTGAGAAGCAAGGGTCAACTCAAGTTGATATTGCCATGTCTTCAGAAGCTGAAGCTGCTACTCATACACCGGCACCAGAAGTTCCTACTTCAGCTCCAGCTCCAGAAGTTGCCATTCTGGCTGCCCGGATTGACAGGATTCAGGATGATCAGCAGAGGTTATTTCAGATGGTTGAGCAACAAGCACGTGTTCAGAATGAGCAAAGCAAACAAATTCAAGAGTCTTCAAGCAAAATGGAAGCTATCATGAAGTACCTAATGGACAACCTTCCCTCCACTAATTTGCTTCTAGCGCCTTATTCCGATTATATCTGGACAAGACTCTATGTTACTATGTGATATACGCTAAGTTCTGAACCATCACTTCTGATGAGTATACATCTCTTCAAGCGTAAAATCTGATCACATAACCAGACTCCGAATCTAGACTATTCACCAATTCATTAAGTCATAGATTCAGGGGAAGTCAGGGGGAGACCCTAGCTCAGAATCAGGTGTCATCCCAGATTCAAAAAGAGCAATGCAAACCGTTACACAAGGATAAGTTTAAACTCTGATCTCTTCTTTCCTGTGTATTCAGTTTATTGTGTAAAAATTGTTCATCAAAATACTTGTTTTGTCATCATCAAAAAGGGGGAGATTGTAAGATCAAGGTTTGATCAGTGGTTGCATCTCTATGTTTTGATTATTACAATTAAGGTTTGTGATGATGAACAATTATGGTACCCTAACGTTTGTTTTTCTTAGATGTGACAAACAGGTTCTGAATCTGACCCAAGCCTATTCGTTCAGAAGAAGAAGAACCAAGGGTTACTAAAAAGAGAGCTCTTTATCCTACCATGTTCGTTCTGAACAGTGGCAAATACTTCAGAAGCTCTGAAGTTGGAAGCTCTCAAGAAGTTCTGAAGAACCCAAGTCAGAAGTTCTGAAGACCAGATGTTCCAGTGGAACGGTCCAGAAGCAGAAGACTCAAGTTCTGAAGACTTGCAAGAAGTTGGTTCTGAAGACCCAAGCTATTCTAGCTCTGACGATTAGAAGTTCTGAGGAACGTGTTCAGAAGCAGAAGTTGCAAGGTCAGAAGAATCCAAGCTTCAATCTGACGATGATCAGAAGCTTCACCAACGTTCATCTGAAGCTCCTTGATCACAAGTCAACTGGTGAAAAGACAGGTCGCTATCACAGTACAACGTCGTACATGTCTCAGTCTGTCCGCCACCTACCTTGTACAGCCTAGCAGTATGATATCACAGAATTGCCACTCCAACGGATAAAACCCTAGCAACGGCTACATCACAAGTCTTGGAGTATATAAAGGCTGAAGAAAGAAGAAAGAGACCAAGAAACTTTGCTGAAAACATTCAACACATTCGAACCAACTCTCTTAGCATTATTTCTTCACCGTTCTTAAACATCTGAGTTTACTACTAGCTTTTTAGAAGCACTCATTGTAAACCCGAAACCTTTTACACTTCATTGTAAAGTTCCTTAAGAGACCAAGGTTGGTCGGATCTTGAGAGGACTGAATCAAGGTTGATTCAGTGTTTTGGCTAGTCTTAAGAGGATCGGTAGATCAGCTTCTTAAGAGGATACTAGTGAGAAAATCAGTGTATTGTTAGTCACTTAGCAGTTTGCAAAGTGCAGTTGCAACACTCATTGATTTTAGTGGATTGCCTTCATCAGAAGAAGGAAGAAATAACCTTCACAGGTGGACTGGATTAGCTTGAGCTTTTACCTCAAGTGAATCAGGATAAAATACCTGCGTGCTTTACTTCTTATCCTTCAGCACCTAGTTCTTATCTTTGAGTTTTCGAAAAGACACAAAAGTTTACCACTTATTGAAAAACTCTATTCAAACCCCCCCTTTCTAGTGTTTTTCGCACCTTCAGATTGTTCCTGACCTGCAATATACACAATTCACAATACTTAAATTAACCACACAAACTTAAGTTCACTTAAGTCCAAATTAAGCTCTCTTTAAGTGATTTTAAAGGTCAAGTTTCAAGGTCATAACATAAACAAGCACTTAAACCATATAATCATTAATCTGATAGTCTAATGTGAGTCCATTAACATGTTCCAAATCTGTCCAGCTTTAGCACATAACGTAAAATGCTAAATTAAACCATGTTAAACCAATTTAAGCCCTTTTTGAAGTCATATAAAAATCAATCATCAAGGTCTGAACATGATTAGCCAATTAATCTCTGAAGTCAGGGGTTCTCAGACCATAATAAGGTCTCTTAATGCTGGTCCAAACCTGTCCAAACCTGCACACACCTTAATACAGCAACTTAACTCATTTTTATGTCAAATTTAAGCATTTTTAAGTTTGGTTAATTATCAATAATTCATCTATCGACACAATCAACCAGCAACAGAGGATTTTAAGACCTTAGTGGGCTGTAAAATAGAGCTACCAGAGGCTCTAAACCTCTGGTTCGTGCTCCTCCTTCCCGTGTCGTGAAAGAGAGCAAGGGAGGTCATGAACTTGTTCATCACACCCTCTTTTCCAGGTCTGTACCCACAAGCTGCATAAAACCATAATCTAGAACCTATTTCATGATCAATACATGTCCAGTAATGCAAAGAATGATTTAGAATAAATTGATCATGAAGGTAAGCACATGCATGAGATTAAAATTCGAATTTTATAAAAGCTCTCTGTTCATTAGGAAAGGCTTTGAATTTCGCAAAATAAACATCATATTCGGACTCAGAGCATCGAATAGAGTCAGGAGAAGGTCTTTTTACCGAATTCCAAGACGAACTCCGGCGAAGCTGGCCGGAGAAGATGGCGGTGTGCGGCGGCCGGTGCGGCGGTGGAGCGAGCGGAGGGCAGGACTGGCTTCGTTTCCTCCTCACAAACACAGCGGAGGTGATCTCGTTAAGTGGGTATCAAAAAGCAGAGAGAGAGAGAGGTAGTTGCAGGTTTGAGAAGTTTGAGAGATGAAAGGAAAAGAGTGTGTGGGAGGGAGAGAGGAACAGATTGAGTAGAGTAGGAGAGGAAGCTTCTGAATTGTGTGGAAATTTTTCCACCCAACACCTCTTTATATAGAGGGTCCAAGCTTATATGTCAAGCTTTATCCCACAATAGAACTCATATCATAAAAATAGAGTTTTTGATCTTGTAGTATGAGTTTGGCCATTAAAATTTCATGCAAGCATATCACCATGTTCAGAAATATGATGAAGAGAAGTATGGTGATGTGAGGTTGAACAGTAGGATTAGGTGCTGCATTCATGTTTCAGACCCTGAACTCTAGAACTTTTCAAATAAAAGTCCAAAAGTTCTTCCTTGTTTCAAACTTTAGTCCCTAAAGAAGTTGCTAACTCAAAAATAAGGTCTTAAGTCATAAAAATATTATAAATAAATTCTGAATATATGTAAAATTATTTCTACCTATTATTTAATTATTCCTAAGCTAGTAGGTCTCAAAGTGGGATGTTACATCCTGACCTAACCGTTCCCTTAAGGAATACAAACAATATGATCAAATTTTGGGTTTACAGAGAGTGCTTCTTAAACAAGCAAGGTGTAAACATATTTATAACAATGAAGAAAATGATAGCTAAGGTATTCGCTTGAGTGTAGGTTGATTGCAATAAGTTTCTTAGCATTTTCTTCCTTTCTTCAGCCTTTATATACTCCAAGCCTTGAGTGATTTTTCCGTTGTGAAATTCCATCTATTGAGGGTACTTTTGGAATTTCCAGATCGTACAATGGCTGATCCTCGTTAGGTGGTGGTCAGGATAGTACACTGCGATTGTGTTATTTGATAGTGACATTTCCTTTTGCATTTGACTTCTGATCTTCAGAGGCGCTTCAAATGTGAACTTGTGAAGCTTCTAATCAGAGTCACGAGGATGCTTGGATCTTTAGAACTTCAAGTCTTCATCTTCTGGACCGTTCACTTCAGAAATTCTGGTCTTTAGAGTAGAAGCACTTGGTCTTCATAGCCAGCTTTCTTTGGGTCTTCAGAATCTTCAAGTCTTCAGAGTCTTTGACCGTTCACTCAGAACTTCTGGTCTTCAGAGTGTTCAACACTTGATTCTTCAAAACCCTTGTTAGAGCTTTTATCTTCAGAACATCTGAAGCAATAGCTACCGTTCATCAGAACGTAGTGAATGCAGAAGCGGTTTATTGATCAACACTTTGGTCTTTGACTTCTGATAAAATCCACTTTCAATCAGAATCAGAACATGTTTGGCAAGCAAAGAAAAGACAAACGTTAGAGTACCAAAGTTGTTCATGCACAAAATATACACTTTTTATCATCAAAACCTAGAGATGTACACATAACCAAATCTTGGTCTTACACAGCGGAAGTGTAAGAGCAGAGGAGTAGACGATGCACACAAACCTTTTTATCATGGTTCACCCCTCGAATGATAGGGCTACGTCCAGTCCTTGGAAGCACTAAGATTTCATTAAGCTCAAGTATCAAGGACGTCTCCTTACAAGTATTATTGTACATGCTTCTTCAGGCATAGCGAATATTATTTTACCTCTGCCTCTCCAGGCATAACAAGTATTGTTTAAGCATTGCCTCTCCAGGAAGACCAAGTTTTTTTTGTCCCTTCCTCTTCACGCAGACGAGTATTATTTCAGCACTGCCTCTCCAAGCATTGAGTATTGATTTGTCCCTTCCTCTCTAGGAAGATGAGTATTCTTTGGCCACTGCCTCTCCAGGCATTGTTGAGTATTCTTCTGCCACTGCCTTTCCAGGCATTGAGTGTTAGACGAGACTCCTCCCACTAAGTATTAGAAGAACTCCTCCTTTACAACAAGTATTATACAAGACTTCTCCCAAAAAAAATATTTCTCAAGATTGCTTTCTTCTACTCTAAATATCTTCTTCTACGAGGGATGGTAGATCAATTAAGTCTAGGAACTATAAAGTATTGTTCGTCAAATTTGACTCTTAAACATACACTTTATGTCCAGTTACATGATAGAGGTAGAAATAATTTAGCACTAAAGAGTATCTACTCTACATGTTGAAGCAGATGATATTGATGATCATCTAAGGTTGAGCTCTGAGGCTTCTTTTCACGCTTAAGTGATTTCAGCATAAAATCTCAATCTATGTGAGCATAAGCGCTACTTCTTCAAGTCTTCACTTCTTCCATTTATACTCCTGAATCTTGTGTGAGTGAAAGATAGCTGTTGCAGCCCATTGGAGCGTGTACTTCACAGAGCTTCTAGTCGTTGGATTAAACAGTATAAAATGTACTTGCGTCAGAGCGTGGTACTGTTTGATGGAGACCTTATGTCGTAAAGATGCAATCTGTCATGTAGCGGGTAGGATAGGTCTGAATTTCTATTCATTGGTGTAGAGATATGGAAATATGATAGTGAAACCATGGTACCTTCCTCTTTATCATAGCATTGTGTCAAAATTATGATAATTCATCTTTGAGACTTCTGCACAAAGCTTCCTTAGCTTCTTCTTCAACGGGATGTTTACTTGATTTGACTTTGTAGCATTCTTTGAGTGTAAGCTTGACATTTTTCTTTAAATGATCTTCTGCTTATGTCGTCTTCATTCTACTTTAGACGATCTTCATCATTCTTCAATTCTTTAGATGATGAAACTTGCTTCAGCTATTCTGATTTCTCTCATATGATTTACTTGTGAAGCTTGTTCTTCTTTCTTTCTGAACCTGCATACTTCATATCATGATAGACGATGTCATTTTCTGAAGTTATGCTTCCATCGTTCATTTGGGCTTTAGACGCTGCTCCTTGCGTTGGTCATTCTTCAGAAGATTTATCAATTCAACGCGTGCTTCATTCCTTTCTTCAATTTTGGTCATTCAGATTGTAAGTGATAGCTTTTGACCAACTCTTCTTCTTCTTCTTTTTCTTCTTCTTCTTCTTCTTCTTCTTCTTCTTCTTCTTAAAAAATGGATTGTCTTGTGTATCCTAAGTCAGATGAATGTTTGTAGGCATAGACAATATGCTTTGCTCCATTTCTTCGTTCCTTTCATGAGAGAGAAAGAGGAAAATTTTGATGTTGACATGGTTGTACTTGTTTCCTTGGTTGGCGTGCTTTGAAGAGTATCACGTGATTTCCTAGAACTTGACTTTCTCCTCAAGAATGTCAGAGATATTTCCATTTGAAATATGACGCTCTTTTCTCTGAACATTGCTTCCTTCGATCAGCCTTGAGATAGACGATGTAGTAGACGTTGAATACAGTCTTCTCAGATGATCAGATAACTTTGGACTATTCTTGCATAGTTTGTCCTTAAGGCATTGATTCTTGTTTTTTAGATGAGCCTTGAAGCTTTGCTTGATCTTGCATGCTTAGTTTTGAAGCTTTGGCTATTTCCTCAAGTGGATATGCTTGAAGCTTCAGCTTTTCCTTTGTGAAGATGATCTAGATGATTTGGCTCTTCTCGCGTCTTGATCTTCCTCAGCTTGAGTGTGCTAGCAGATTTGACCTTTCCTTGCTAGTCTTGTTGTGTTGAAGTTCTGATTATCCTTAGCTTACCCATGGTGTGCATTGAAGCTTTGAAGCTTTGATCATTCTTCTTCTTCTTCTGGTAAGACTATTCAGTAGATAAGACATTCCTTTGCTTGTATAGTCTATCTTGATGCTTTGACCTTCTTGCATATACAATGAAGCATGTATGACTTTCTTTCATTGTGTCGTCTGCCTTTGTAGCTTTGTCTTTGGTTGCACTTGACTATGTTGACTCCTTGCTTTAATTAGCCTCTTCTTTGTCTTCTTGTCATCTTCTTATGTTGCTTCTTTAGATGATATGGTCTGAGGGATATGAAAGTTATTTCCTGAAATGGACACGATATATTTAATTAGTTCATTTACACTATTGAAAATCGTTATCATTTAGAACATGGTAGACGATATGATTAGCATTTAAACTTAACAAAAACCTCTCTAAAATTCCTCCTTCACTAAAGCTTTTCATCCTCAACTTCTGTAAAATTTCAATGGCTGAGGAATTAGTGTTAAATCTCGGGCCCAATAATTTTGACCTTCTATATCTTAAAGATACTCATGTTTCAGCTAATGTCCAGACTAAGAAACCAAATAGAATTCTCAAGGTCAGATGATCATGTGATACGCGAATTGAGATGCAAAGGCTCTTACATGGCGTTCCCAATTTAATCGAAGGTCACCTTTGAGTTGTGGGATTTTATCAGTGTGCGCTAGTCTTGGATGTTTATCCAGACCTTACCTTGATATCAACGCTTATTGAAA
The DNA here is from genome assembly GCF_012489685.1 of Lotus japonicus. Lineage (NCBI taxonomy): Eukaryota > Viridiplantae > Streptophyta > Magnoliopsida > Fabales > Fabaceae > Lotus > Lotus japonicus. The sequence continues at coordinate 34,886,525 of NC_080042.1, read as the reverse complement.
GATGGAGACCAGAAAATGCACACCTTCCACATGCCGTTTGGAGAATGGCGCATCACGCTCCAAAATGTACAATTACTCCTTGGCTTGAAGATTGATGGTAAACTTGTCACCGGGCCTTATCTCTTGTGATTGGGCTTTCATCGTTAACCATTTGCTGGGACCGGATCCCCCAGCGATATGGTTAGAGGAGGTGTGTTGAGAATGAAGTGGTTAATTTCTAACTTTAATAATGTGCAACATCTCATTGACAACCTCCATCAGTTGACATGTTTTGCACGAGTATACATTATGTGTATGATTGGAGGTTGCCTTTTATCTGACTATAGTGGTACTGGTACACATGTTCCTTTGATATTTCTTCCTATATGTTGGATTGATTGATAAGTCTGTACAATACAACGTCACCACCAAATAATGAATAAGCTCATAATGTATGTATAAGTTTATACTATCTCTACTGATGCAAAGCACCACATGGGCCATCGTTGTTCACTCACCAACTACGCTATACCATAAATCTTAAAGAATGATCTGCCTATTACTTTACTGAATTCAGTCTAAACAAGTACCGGTATTGCGACACTCACTCTGAATCTTTGGTTTGGTACCGACTTGACCCTAAGATCCATTTAATAAACTAACACAATGTATAGAATTACATATGCATCCAATTGCTTATAAAAAAACCTTATTCATTCATTTATATCTCTTAAAAAAATAATATTTCTCAATTTTTCCATTTTAAATTTACTTATAAAATGAAAGATTAATAATAAGAGGGATGACTTTTTAAAACTATTTACGGTAACATTTTAGCTCAAGTGCATGATAAGTCAAGTTTCAACACGATAAAAATTCTCAACCAATGACCATTTGAAAAGAGGCACACAAGAGATCTACATCTCTTCATTTCCTTTCAGTTCATCCACTTTTCCCCTTATACAAATCATCCTCTAAGATCTTGAAACTTGATGCCAAAAAACATACCCATACTATAACTGATCTTCATCTTCTCCAGATCCTATAATTCCCCCTCTTTTTTCAACTAACATCAAAATCGTTTTCCTTTTTTTCTTCTTACACTTAGAAATGAAACACAAGTTCTGCTAAACTCGAATCTGAGCAATAACAGAGTTTGAAACTTCAATAAAGGATCTGCGACGTCGTTTGATCTATAATGGGTGCGAACCACTCATTGGAAGTGGTGGAAGACAGCGACGAAGAAGAGGAACAAGAAGAAGAAGAAGATGAAGATGAAGAAGAAGAGAGGAACATCAACGGCCACATGGTTGAGACCCAATTGGGCAACCACGTCGTGAAGAAGGTTCTGGAACAAGAGCCGGAGATGCTTCCGTGTCACGCGTCGGCTTCTCCGCTGTCTCCGCAGCTTTCCTCTCTCGGAACGCCGCGCCTGGGGCCCTCCATCAAGGTCTGGGACCCTTACAACGTTCTCGCTCCGCCGCCTTCGCCGCCGCCGGCGGTGTTTTCGCGGAGCTTCTCGGGGAACGGGATGGTGGACGATGATGTTACGGAGGTCTTTCTGATCAGCCACGGGGAGTGTGAGTTGAATCTGGCGCCGGAGTTGGTGGCTGGACGGTGCCCCGCGGCGGCGCTCACGGCCAACGGGAAGCGGCAGGCCCGGGCACTGGCCGTGTTTCTCAAGTCTCAGGGGGTTCGGTTTGGTGCCGTGTATTCATCGCCGTTGGATCGGGCACGGTCAACTGCAGTTTTGGTCTGTAAGGTAAGTTTCCTCTTTTGTGCGATGAAATTTTTCGTTCTTCCATTAAAATAATGACATATGATATGCATGATTAATTTTTTCTTTTCTATTTTATGAGAAAGTGAGAGAAAACTGCTAAATGAAAATAAGGTCTATGTGCTTCAGAAGAACCTACAGTTTGTTCATTTGTTAAATGCTCTGAATTGAAGCAAATAAGGTCTATGTGCATTGATTGTGCTGGTTGGATTGTCTTATGTTTAAATAGTGGAAGTTGAGGGGGGGAGGGGGGGGGGGGGTGTTTTGAAGAGCTTTTCTTGAGCTTAGTTGAACTTATCTTTTGCTAAACTTATGTTTAGTTAAACTTATAAAAATAGCTTACGACATAGATGTGCATAGACGCATAGCAACTTTGTTATGGATGTCCAGATTTTGATCATTGCTTTACCTGAACATTGAGTATTTTTGTTGTTGTTATTTTACTATATTAGCATGTTTTACTTTGTTAGGGCATCTTCCATTTGCATAATTTGCATCTCTTAATTGATGGTTACATGTCATGATATCATTTGTTGATTGAGGTGATGGTTACCATTGTAGTATGTTCTATAGAACTGTTAGGATTTTAAATATCCTAACACCAACCACAAGTGAAGGAAGAGAAAAAGCGATAATTGTTTTGGTATTTTATTTTTTAGATCATGGGAGAAGTTATCTTTTGCGAGTATCCTCTGACCAGTCTTGTTGCTTTTCACCTACATTTATGGAATTGATATTGGCCACACCCTATTTTGTAAACATTTCTAACCCATTTCAGCCTCCCTATGCCTAGTAGTTAAATTTTTTTTTGAACTTTCCATACATACTGTAACCATTGCACGCGAATGTCTATTTTGATCCTCCAAACATATATTTGAGTTCATATTGGTCCTCCATTAACAAATACATCAAGTTGGTTCTCTTAATGCCCATTTTTGCTATTAAAATGTTTTTATGGAGTGAATTAATTGTCATTGATGGTGTCATTGATAAATGGAAGACCAATGTGATGTCATGTGTTATGTGTATTTGAAGGACCAAAATGTGTAATTTACTCTCTATTCTTTATAAAACTCATCTGAACATTTTCCCTTTTCAATTTGCAAAAAAGGAAAAGAAAAGTGGATCCTATTGCGCTCTAAGATTGATATTAGGTGGGTACATAAAAATAGCAACCTGGTTCTATATATTGTTCCTGCTGTTGCGGGGTCCTGCAGTGGTTGGCAATCTTTCCTTACATTTACAAGGGTCTGATTCTGTTAATTGAATTTGTGATATCCAAGTCTCATGGTAGCAAGATAGATCCTTGTGCGACAAAATAACATATGAGCACTTATATGAGTAAAAATTATGGAAGTTATTCTCCATTTAGTCAAAGTAGGATGTAAAAAGAAAGAAACTAGTCAAACTACTAAACCTCAAATAGGAGCCATGGTTTTGATGCAAGGCACTAAATAATCTTGTTCAGGAAAATGTTATTTCCAGTCCAGCATAGAATTGATGGCAGGCATTTCTGACACTCAACCCTAATTAGGAATGTTTAAATGAGGAGAGGGCGTAAGCATGGGCCTGGGATCAAGTGGGCAAGCTAGTTAGGCCTTGTTAATTGAGAGCAGTCTTTATTAGCTGTTATTAATCTGTTATAGATCAAGGCAGAGAAGGTAGAGGGAGTATGGTAGTTAGTTAGTGATTTATGGAGGGAGAGACCAGACTCTTGAATCCTGCAGTTACAGTTTTGTGGTAGTTACTTCTCTTCCTGATCTGGGTGCTCTTTTGATCCATGGCTAAAGAAGGACTCATCAATTGAAGTCTACCATTCTCTGGATCAGTTATTTGTCTTCTTGAGCTGGATTTTGTCCTATTCTCTGAACCAGCTTTATTAGCTGGAATGAGAGCTCTAAATCCAAGGAATTCATTGTCTTATAAAGAACTGAGAAGAAACTGCTTGAAAATTTGAGGAGGGAGCCTGTAAGGAGGGCAAGTATAGGGATTCTAGGATTTCAAAGTCAATAGTTCGTATAGGTGGTTGATTCACCTTAAAAAGCACTTTGGCTGCCATAAAGAAGTGATGGATGGAGAGTTGCAGCTGGCTATAGAAGCACCCTAAGCATGTGTTTATCATTGTTGCCTGTGAAAATGAAGGATAGCAATCCCAAAGCAACATGGGGAAGCTTCTACGTTTATGTTTGGTTGAGTTGATTATCCTTAAAACCTTGGTTTTGGCAATAGCTAAGTTATAGCTTTTGCCAAAACCATGATTTGGGAGATCCCCGATTTGAAACCGAACACACTATAAAAGGTTGTTCCCAATCACTTTTAACTGTGTCAGACATGCCAGTTTGGGTAACTGATTCAGAATTGGAAAATTCAGAAAAAAAAGAAGAGAAATGAAGGTTTGAAGTTGAAGGCTATATGAATCAAAAACATGGCCTGAAGGCAAGAACAATGTTAAAAGCAGCTAGCATTAAGGCATATAATTGGATATAGTGAAGGAAAATCCTCATCGGCCAATGGCGAAGGACGAACAGAGGAAAAACAAATTGCAGAATAGGATGAACATAAGCCATGAAGAAGCCACTCAAGCACTAGAAGGAGAAATTGTAATCAAGATGAAAGAATGAGTTGATGTCTGATCCAAGTTGCAGAAGACCCTTGGTTTTATCCGCTACAAATTCTCTGGTACCATATAGCCGGATCTGATGTCTAGAAACGGAGATCAACCCCTTCCAGTAATGTCAGAAATCAACCACTGAAAATTGCTGATGCAATTTATTTATCAATGTGAATGCAAACAAGCAACTTTCGTTACTTCTGGTGCCATATAGCCGGATCTGATGTCTAGAAACGGAGGTCAACCCCTTCCAGTAATGTCAGAAATCAACCACTGAAAATTGCTGATGAAATTTATTTATCAATGTGAATGCAAAAATAAGGTGAATAGGTGATTTCCAATTTACTCCGGGGTGTGCCATATTGGATCTTTACTAAACATCTATTTTTTTCAAGGCATGATAGGTGATCCTTACATAATACGGAAAATATGATTTCGGATCACAGTCATTTAATCCTTTATGGGAGAGCTTATTTCTGTTGAAGCACTAAACATTGAAGTCCTATATGAAAATAATCTGGAAGAAGATTGTGTTTGCTGCCCTTGGAATTCCTTCTACTAGTCTTTCCAAAGGGAGGTCCTTTGATTGTTCCCCACATTCTGTAACTAGTCATACAAAGAAAGGCGATCTTGAAGAAGTGGCAGAGTTGTGTAAGTTTCCAAGCTTTATAGGCTGATTCTAAAGCTTCAGTAACTGATCCTGTTGCATTTCATGTAAATGAAAGAGCTATTACTGTCCGTATGGATTGGAGCCTGAGTAAAATGCAGGTTATAACTGTGAATTCTGTTGATATGTTAGTAAAGAGGAATGGTTCTGTAAAGACTTAAGCAGTAGACCTTTATCAATCTGCTGGAGACTGGAAGAACCTTTTGGCCAGGTTGATGTGATTATTAAGAACACAGCCTTGATTGATGCCTTGGTTCTGAATGAGAATGCTGCTATCCTTTCGCATTAAAATGTGTTTCATGGAGAGTGGTGAAGGTGTCTTTATAATGGTTGGGAAAGTGTACAATCCACTCTTACAACTACAGATCATGAAATTGCTGATGAATCTCGAGTACCTGATGTATAGGATTGCACTGATACAAATCCAGATTCCTGTAGTATCAAATTTCAGCAAACGGACATGATGTGTAGAAAAACTTGAACACAACAGACTTAACAACAGTATGAAGCCAAAGAAAATAGAGGTATTTAGTTGGTCAGTAACTTGTGGTGGGGACAGGCTCTTCATGTTGATGACAGTTTTACGGTCATTCTTTTACTTTGTAACTTGTGGAGGGAGACAGGCTCTCCATTGATCTAGGGCTAAAGAAGATCATATGGATAAAATTCTACCATTCTCTTACAAATTTTTTCGTACTCTCTGAATCAGTTCTATCTGGAATGACAAAATTGATATGGATGCTTTTGTGGGGCGCAGCCGCAAATAATATCAGAAACGCGGCAGAACTAGTTTCCCTAATTAATAAGGAAAATATTTGATTTTTTTTATTGTTTTTATACTGTTTAGTAGTTGCAGGTTATTTTTAGAAGCATATTTTCAATATTTTCAATTTATGATCTCTTTCTTTGTTAGCTTGGATCTTATGATTTCTTTCCTAACTTTCTGTGTTAAATTCCTTTAAAAAGGGATGCCAGTATTCAATAAATAATAGCAATCAATTAGTCTTTAAATTAGTATACAACTAGATGGGGCTCTGTCAAGGATGAGTCTACTTCTCTTGTTCAATATAATGTCACTAGAAGGAGACCTGTGAGTAGGTCCTGTCCTAAGGTTCATAACAAAAATCAACTCCAGAAATCAGTTTTCCTGAATCTGTAATGCTTCAAGGGAATTTGGCAGTACTAGTATTTCCTTATACTCTATATTAAGAGTGCGAGACCTCATAAATCACACTGAAAGATGGTATATATAAAGGCAGAGATGTGTTTGTACGTATTTGTAGCTTGTAGTAGTAGCATTGAACTCCATGTGTCTTTGAATTTCCCTTCCTTTGATTGCGTCGCTGCCTGTGAGAAAAGGATTATTTATGTTTCAGAATCTCATGTATGAAATCTTACTGTCTTGAGTTTCCTTGGACCAGGAAGTAAATTTTCCGGAAGACCAAATTCAATCCTCAGATGCTCTTACTGAGATTAGTCAGGGAAGCTGGGAGGGCTGCCTTCGTTCGGAAATATATACACCTGACGTTCAGGGCTGGATTGATCGGTTCCAGCCGGATTTTACTGCACCTGCTGGAGAATCACTTCGACAAGTGGAATTCCGGATGATCCACTTCTTAAATGACACTGTCCTGGGATTACATGAAAAATTGAGATCAGTTTTATCATCACATCAAAATGACAGCCAGGCATTTGCTCAACACAATTCCCATGCCCTTTCAAACTCAACACATGACCCAGATGGACCTTCTCTCCATCCGAACCAATGGGATTCGCCCAACAGGCATCACCGACCCGCCTTCTCGAGGAAAAAATCCGGTAAGAGCAGGCTGCAATTTATGACAACCACCGGAGACGAGGTCGAAGATGAAGTTCATTCCAGCAACGTAAACCACCAAATTTCGCTGCACAATTCTAGTTTCAGCAGCTTTTCACCATCTGTTTCTTGTATAGGACTATTTACACATTCTGTGCCAATTAAGTGTCTCCTGACTGGCCTTCTTGGATGTAGCCCCTTGATGTTACACAAGTTCTGCATTGAAGACTCTTCAGTGACTGTGTTGCAGCATTCTGTGAGAACTGGTTGGCAGATAAAAAGGCTTAATGATACAGCGCACCTCAGGATTCTCTAACCAGAGGAACTGTACTCAAGCAATTTGAATTTTTGTCGTTGGGGGATTATATAAATTTAGGTTTGCGTGTTGAAACACATTAGCTCACAAGAATTGACGCCTTTCATTGTAACCTTTATTTATTTTTGCACTGGTCAATTCCGAAAGAGGAATGGTGCAGGAATTGGATTGCTGTATCAATTTTTTTACTTTCTATAATTACTTAAGTATTTTAAATTCAGACAAAAAGAAAATGTTTAGTTATTGAATGAAGTATATTAAATTAGTAGTTTGCAAATTTAAATCTAGAAAGAGGAGGTAGGGAGACTCGATCTTTGGTGGATAAAGAGGAAGGAATGAAAGTAAGGTAGTGATTGACCCGACTTATTTTTGACTTTTAAGTTATTTTTAAGAAAAGTTGAGCTAAACACACTTAATAATAAGCTCTTAAAAAATAAGCTACTTATGTTTAACAAAGAAAATATAAAAAAGTGACTTTTAAGTAACACACTTAATGATAGATGAATGCTTAAGAGAGTCGCTTGATGCGCCTCCTGTTGGAGGTGCTAGATGAACATCATTGCTAAAGGCTTTGGAGTTCTCTAGGCACGAGATCACATCAACCTCCGTTTATCAACCGAGGAATATGGGAGTTGGCGAATCCACATAGACCACTTGATAGAGGAATGCTTATGTTCAGAGTTTAAATTCTTGGAATAAAAATTCCAAATTTATGTTTCAGGTTTTAAGTCTTAAAACGCAAACTGACAACACATTCTGCGATCTAGAAACTTGGAAGCTAACATAGAGGAGGTTAGTATAGTCTTTTACTAATTTAAAGTGGGATTCTCAATTGGGTAATTGAATGCCAAATTCAACACCTTAAATATACTCATGGCTAGAAATTTGAATTTAGTCACGTTAACGATGTCACACAAGCCGCCAAAATTTAACGAGTTAATTGGAAGACCATTTACGTATCTAGAATTCCTCTGATTTCGTAGGTCCTTTCCTCTGTCTCAAAAGGAAGTCAAATAAGCAAACTGCCACGAAGGTTCAGTGGAATACCAAACATTGGAAAATTCTATTTGACAATATTCTAGTCTGCTCCACGTTTCGTGTATAAAACAGCAGAAAACAGGTAAGAAGTCTTCTGCATAAAACAGCAATCTCCAAGGAATTGGGAGATATACTAAACAGTGTCTTTCTTTTTTCCCTTTTCTCTCTAAGGAATTAATCTCTGTTTTCAGTCCTCAATGGGTGATCTCTCAGTAACCTCAGGCCGCAATTCTCTGGTCCCGAGTTTCCTGTACAAGAAGGATGTGGTTGAATCTTCGCCGTCGACGTCGTTATCGAGGTTCATGGTTGCTTCACCGAGCGAGCGTGGCAATTCTAACATCACGATGTACTCGCCGGCGTTCTACGGTGCTTGCGCCGTGGGTGGATTTCTCTGCTGTGGTCTGACTCACATGGCGGTTACACCTCTTGACCTTGTCAAATGTAATATGCAGGTAGATCTGCTTCCTTCTCTTCAGTCTTCACTTCAAATACAAACTTCTCTTTCTTTCACGGTTACGTGTGTTTGATCAATTAATTTTTTTTTATATGTAAATGTTAGTGGTTTTTTTTTTTTTTTTTTGAATGGGTAAATGTTAGTGGTTAGTTGTTAGTAAGTTAGAAAATCCCTTCAAAGTTCTATTCTAGGATTCGAACCATGGACATTCTCCTCCCCATCATTAACTATTTTTTCCTTTAAAATTAATAGTTGTCTAAATGATCTATGTGAAAGATTTTGTATAAAATAATTACAAAAATTAAGGTTGAAAACATGTTTATTTTTCTTTGGTCAAGGTCACGTTGGTCACAATTTTTTTGTTATTGGTGGGAGAAATTATCTTATAAAATTAAATAATATTTTTCTAGATACTTCAATACTTTTTATAATCGTAACCGTAATCAATACTAAAAAAATAACTTTTACTTTACCTGAAACATCTAAAATACTAAATTTTAAGTTTCAAATTTTAGTTAGGATTTTTCAAAAAAAAAAAAATTTAGTTAGGAAAAATAATGTCCTAAAAAAACTCACTTAATTGTTTGATGTTTAGTTGGGGAAAAATGATCACTTTTTTTTTTTTACATCGAAAAGATAAATTACACTCTCCAAGGTTTGATTCCTGAACCCTCTCAATATGCCCCAATTTTATTACTGTTAGAAGTCAATAGTTACCACTTGAGTTATCATTGAGGGACAAGAAGTCACAATTCATGTATGAAGGTTGTGCACCTGAACTTTTCAAAAATATTTTTATTAGTCTTTCAATAGCCTCTTGTGTTTCCATTAATTCATTTTGGCTTATTAAAAAACAAAAACAGACATGTGGTAATCTTAGTCAAGTTGTGCACTGAACTTTTACACAAATTTTTTAACGTGTAGTTAGTTATCAAATTTTAGGTTGATCCTGCTAAGTACAAGAGCACTACCTCTGCATTTCAAATCATGTTCAAGGAGCAGGGATTCAGGAGCTTTTTCCGAGGATGGGTGCCTACATATTTGGGTTACAGTGCACAGGGTGCCTTCAAATATGGGCTCTATGAGTACTTTAAGAAGTACTATTCTGACATTGCTGGTCCAGAGTATGCATCTAAGTATAAGACATTGATCTACCTCGCTGGTTCAGCTTCATCCGAGGTTATTGCAGATGTTGCACTTTGTCCATTCGAGGCGGTCAAGGTTCGGGTTCAAACTCAGCCCGGTTTTGCTCGAGGCCTTGCAGACGGGCTACCAAAATTAGTCAAATCTGAAGGAGTTGCAGGGTGAGTAAAGCACGTTCAACTAACATATTTAGCTTCTCAAAACAATTTTTTCAAATGAGCTAAGTTTTTGAATTGAGAAAAAATACATTCACACCTAATCCATTTGATAAACAACCACACATAAACTCTTTTGTTTTGATAGAAGGCTGGTTTGAAATTCCAAGTGCTAGTGCTACTCATGATGCTTGATAGTACTTGAATAAGCAATTGATGGAATGTCTTATTGTTTTAGGTTATATAAAGGAATCGTGCCTCTGTGGGGAAGACAGGTTCCATGTAAGTTGACCATCGTATGTAATCGCTTATTTATGTTGGTGCATTTGAGTAAGCAATTTAATTTATTAGTACTAAAATAAGCACTTATTTATTTATTGTTGATCTTAGATGCATTTACAAATCTAATAGTGTTATAAGTTAGAAATTGGAAAATAACTTAAATGGAAAACAAAATATTTGTATATGTGTGATGATGATATATATAAGACCAAAATATATAGAATGAAGTTTATGTTGTTTCTTGCAGATACAATGATGAAGTTTTCTTCTTTTGAGAACATTGTTGAGATGATGTATAAGCATGTCATCCCCAAACCAAAGAATGATTGCAGCAAAACCCTGCAACTTGGAGTGAGTTTTGCCGGTGGATATCTAGCTGGTATATTATGTGCGGTTGTATCTCATCCTGCTGATAACCTCGTCTCTTTCTTGAACAATTCAAAAGGGGCAACAGTTGGTGATGTAAGTGCTAAGTTAAATGTTGGAGTGAATACTCAATTTCATTCCTTAAAAAGTGTAAGAGTTGGCCAAATTAGTGTTTTTGATATCTTCACTATCAAGTAATTACCAATTATCCCAAACGCTTAATTTGTTGGGTAAATGTCACATTAATGGTTTTATATTATATTCTAACTCGTTCCCTCATGCAAGTGTCATTATGGCTTGAAGCATTGGCAATGCACGGGCTCACCTACCATGTGTTTAAAATTCAGCTTTTTATTAGAAGAATTGAGAGTGATAGGGATCGAACACTAGACCGTTTAGTCATAGAGGTTCTAATATCATGTCAAATAACAAATTATCTCAAAAGCTTAAATTGTTAGGTACATATCACATGAATGGTTTTATATTATATTCTAACATTCACAATTGTGATCCCGTTGTGATTACTTCTACCATGTTATTGCAACTGCAGCCGCAATTTAAAACTGTAATGTTGGGTATTTGGCAATTTTTTCTGCTTAACTGCATATTTGATCATGTTTCATAGATATTTGATGTATTGTCTAATGCAGGCGGTAAAGAATCTTGGACTATGGGGTCTGTTTACCCGTGGCCTTCCTCTTCGAATTCTTATGGTTGGAACTCTCACCGGAGCTCAATGGGGAATTTATGATGCATTCAAAGTTTCTGTGGGACTGTAAGCTTATACAATTGCTTGCTGGTTTTGATATATACTTTAGTTTTACTACGTTATGCTTTTGGATTCGATGATGAGATTCTTTTTTTTCCTTTATTAGGCCAACGACTGGTGGTGTTGCTCCTGCTGTTGTTCTTACTCCCACTACTTAGCTTTCAAAGATGTTAAATTTCCCACTGCATAAAGATTTCATTGATCATTTCAGAAAAGAAGAAAACTAGCGAATCAGGAGGACTTTAAATAAAATTGAGGAGTGGTGACTTTAGACTTTAGAGGAACTAAGTATTAGTACTTACTGCTTTTAGTTATAGTTATATTTATATTGTAATGGGTAGGATTTGAATTGTTTTTTATATATAGTATTATATACTCCCCAATTTTAAAGTGAGTGTTTTTTAATTTTTTACTAATTTCCCAAAACTCTTGTTGTTTTAGAAATTTAAAGATTATTTATCACATCTTCTTTCATATATTCCCTCATTTAAAGTTATATCACTCACTTACAATCGCCAATATTCACATGTTACTACCAATTACTTAATCATGAACTATTATTCTCTCTCCCATATAACTCTGAAAGGTATCAGAGACTCGAAGAGAGTAAGAGAGAGAGATAGCTAGAGAAAGTGAATTTTTTGAATGAATTGAACAATGAAGTACAACAATTACATGATTGAGTTATATAGTGTGAATAACTCAATTGAATGGATAAAAAACCCTCACTAGATCGTGTAAGCTTTGCCAAAACCCTGAGTTTGGTCTTAAAACAATGAAACAAAGTAGATGAAACAAATTTGATGAAGATGTCAGCTATCTGGGATGGAGCTGGAATATGCACTATAGTCACTTGCTTATCAGCTACACACTCATGAACAAAGTGAATATCCAGAGCAAAATGTTTGGTCTTGGAATGAAGAATAGGATTTGCAGTGAGATAAACTGGACAAAGATTATCACAATATATTAGAGAAGATGTGGATATAGGAACTCGTAGCTAAGAAAGGAGATCGAATCCACATAATCTCAGTGATAACCAAAGCTAAGCTGCGATAGTCAGCCTCCGTGCTTGAGGGAGCAACAATAGTCTGCTTCTGTAATGCCTCGATTTTAAGGGGTCACATATAGTCACTTGCTCAAGAAAATATGAAATGATTTTCATAAGGGGTTCACAATTACGAGTAATTTTTTTTTTCTTTTCAAAACATTTTCCAAGACCTGCCATGCACACACCTGCTCATAAAAACCCATACATCCATCTTTGACAAGGCAAATACGTAGGTAACAACGGATGTGCATAACATAAGAATTAGAACAAAAATAGAGCTTGGTTAGACAAATAAACTCAAGATGCAATGGCTTCATAGATCTGATATACTCCCTACGATTACCGCACCAGAGAATCGCAACAAAGCAATGCATCAGAACCTACCCCAAATATCAAATATAAACTTATACAAATTTTTCTGCAAGCTTTAACCAATGACTATAAGCTTCTCTACCCAAGGCCCTAGCCTTACATTCAAATCCACTCTTACAAGTCTTATATTGATCAAAAAAAGGCACTCGGGTTGATCAACTCACTATTGTGGTAGTTTTCTCATCGAGCAGCACAACCACCTTCTCCCAACAACACAACTACTCACAGCACCACCTGTCACGACCTGGCAGTATGCCGACCGCCCAACAGCAAACAACACAAACAAGGCATGCAATGGTCAACTTCCTAGGGTAATGTATAATATACTATAACATTACTCAGTATAATAATAGACAGAAGGTAACATGTAATTAAAAGCAACATATGTTCATATCCTGTAAAAACGATAAGTTCTGTCATCAGTTCACAAACACGTCATCTACATATACATATTCATATACTCACAAGACCAGCACCATGTGCCAATATAAAACTTGTACGACCTGATGGTCAGCCGATTAATTCAACGCGATTAGGAATTAACTTCCAAACCGATCCATTAAAATGTGATTCGGGTTTATTGATGACCCTCCGTTTGTCCTAGTTTTTCGAGTCATTTCTTTGTTTCTTTTAAGTTTTTTTCTTTGTCTCATGTAGTGTTTCATGCATTCTCATGCATTTTTTTTTATCTTTATTTGGGTCCTCTATGTAAATAAACCTTTGGATTTCCTGATATTTTCCTTGAGCTTTGATGAAGTAATCAGGTTTGAAACTGAAGAAGATGGAAGGCCAAGGAACTTGGAGTTTTGAAGAAGGCATTGAAGTGGAGTAAAGTTGGCTTTTGGAGTGTTTCTAGCGAGCAATTAGCGCGCGAGCGTGCCTTTTTGTCGCTCGAGCCCCACCACCTTTAGAAGCTTAAGGACTGGGAGTTTTGGCAATTGGCACTCGAGCGGTGAACATTGGCGCTCGAGTGCCAAGACCTACAGTGGCTGATTGAGTTTTGGAGTCAATTGGTGCTCGAGCGTGGCATGCTAGCGCTCGAGCGCCCAGGGTCGACAGTTTGGCCTATAAATAGATTTTAGTTGTTTTCTTTGAGGAGAAATTTTTGACACTTAGAATTTTATCTAAGTTTAGAAGTTGAGGAGCATCTTGGGGCTAGTGAGAGGTCTCCAACCTTTGTAACTCACGTTTTCTTTACATTGCTAGTATGAATTCTCTAGCCATGAGTGACTAGTTTCTTTTTGCTTTGAGTTTAAGTGATACTATGAAATGTTAGTTTTAATTCCTATCTCTATGCATGGGTTCTTGAGTCAATCTTTGAATCTCATTTCTGTTTTTATCTTTAAGCTTTAGTGTACGCTTGCTTTACGCTAACCTATAATCATAAAGGAAGTTGTATTATAGTTTAGGGACTTTTTTTGGAATTACTCCTTCTATACATGCTGCTAGGAATAAAGGAAGGGTTGGGGTTTATTGGCCTGACCATTGGATGCTTTATGCTTCAAACAAATGTTCAAGTACGCAAGAAATTGAGCTTATCCTTGAAGGTATGAAAAACGATAGAAAGGGGGGGGGGTTGAATAGCGTTTTCAATCTAAAACTTTTCCCACTTGAGATTTTAACAAATCTCTTCAAACACCGAAGATAAAAGTGCTAAGATAAGAGTTGAGGAAAGCACACAATGATTTTATCCTGGTTCACTTGATAAATCCCTCAAGCTAATCCAGTCCACCCGTTAAGGTGATTTCTTCCTTCTTAGAATGAAGGCAATCCACTAATCAGAGTTTGTAACAACTGCACTTGCAACCTGCAAAGTGACTAACAATACAATGACTTAGCTATCACTAAGATTCACTCTCTTAGTCTTCTCAAGGATCTAACCAACCTTGGTCTCCTTAAGGAAAAACAAACAACTGTTGGACTTCAGAGTCTTCACTTCTCAGCTTCTGGACCTTCTGGACCTTCAGAGCCTCTGGACCTTTAGAGCTTCTGGACCTTCAGAGCTTCTGGACCTTCAGAGCTTCTGGACCTTCAGAACTTCAAGTGATCTGAATCCATATCAGATCTTAACTATCTTCAGATCTTCTGAAGTTTATTCTACTGTTCAGATTGAACATAGTGAGTGCGAAAGCGTTGCGTAGGTTACTCTTTGAGCATAGTGCTTCTAATTTATGTGTAATTAGATCAGAGTCAGAGCCTGTAAGGCTCTAGACTTGTCTTAGTGCCATTTATGCAAAACTTTGAATAAAATGAATTTATAAGTTAAGTTTGAAGGTTGACAGATTCCTCCTGTCAACTTGCGTGAATTTTTAGAGGGTCTTAACGACCTCATTTAGGAAAACTTCCTTCATGAGAGTTGTAGCCCTTTAAGTTAAGAAAATTCTTCAAGTGGTTTCGCGTTAATACAATGTCTGTAGCTCCAGATATTCGTGATTTAATGGACAAAGGTCCAACTGTCCAGACCTTGCGAACTCTAATTTAAAACTTTGGGTTAAAGTCTTGTTTAATGTGTTAATTGGGCTGATTAGTGGGCTCAGGAGATCATAATCAGAAGATTAAGAGGAAGCTTAGTGGGCCAAGTGTGTTTGGATTGCCAAAGAGGGAGCTATGGTTATGAAAACCCTAGCCACACTAACAAAAGGGGGGAAATCCTATTTCTTTTTTCCTACTGTGCAAAACAGAAAACAAAACACGTGAAACACCAAACACTACAGAGAGCCATCATCACCATCTCCTCACCATCACCGGCTGCCACCCCAGCACCCACCCAACCACCGCCGGCCGCCGCCAGCAAGAGAGGAGGAGGGAGCGACTGCGAGAGAGAGTGCGACGCGAGCGGGAGAGGGAAAGGAAGAGGAACGCGTGGAGAGAACATTGGACAGCAAGGGGAGTCGACTTTCTGAACCTTACTTCCTCTATATTCAGATCACCCTCAAGGTAAGGGCTGGTCTAGGATGGGTAGCTTCATTAGGAAATTGTTTGCCATGACTTGATATGAAAGGTTTGTGTTGGAGGGTTTTGCATGAGGGTTGGATATTGGGATTAACTTGCTGGATTCTTCTTATGATCGTGTTCTTACTGGATTTGCCATGAGCCATGTGTTATTCCATATGCTATTCTTGCTTTAGTTCTTGATGCTTTGTGAAGATCCCATGCAATATTTGCTAAGTTTGACATGAAACTTAATTGTCCAACATGATGTTTGAGATGTGTTAGGTTCTGAAATCTTTTCTATGGATGATTCCACATGATTATAAAATGTTTTAGTTGCTGGAAAATGGCTTTGAAACCGTGTACTTGCATCTCCAAAATTTTAACTTAGGGCAGAAGTGACCCTGCCAGTTTTCTGCACTGGACAGCGCACTTCATGGCCCGATATCACCTATTTCCGGTCTTCAGATGAACAAGTGGTAAACTAGAAAGTTGTGGGATTTTGAATTAGCTTTCCAGACATGTGTATTACGAAAATTTTGGTTGAGAAACGAGCTCTGTAGGTCGATTTTAGTGAGCGCTGTTCCTGCTGTCTTTTAAAAAAAAAAATGGCCGAGACTCTTTTAAGGGTTTTGGGTGAAATTCTTTCTTCCGATTTATGCACAAGTTCACATGATGCTATGATTAATGGAATTGCTATGAATTATGTGTTGAGATGCATGAGATTTATATTCATGATATTTCTTAAGTAAATTACTGTGTTTATTAGTTAATTGAATAAGGGGTCGCTCACCTAGCCGTAATTCCCTTTATTCATTGTGAATGTGATATTGTGCTAACATAGTTGAGACAAGATTTAATAAGACTCTAGGATAACCATAGAGCCAAACTCAAAAGAGAATGAGACATAACTCGCATGCAAGTGTAATTTTAATGATGAGATTTGAGATGGACATAGGTCTAGAGTGGACTATGGACCATGAGAACGATGATACCTTGCACGCGAGGGAGATTTTCTTGAGAACTGTGCCTCTGCGGACGCACGTGATGTGTTTTGTGGATACTGTGGATCCACGTGATTGAGGTCTTGGACGGTGAGTCCCCCTCTGAGAATGGTGCCTCTGCGGACGCACGTGATTGGCCAAGGAGTTTTGGTGGGTTGTGTGAAGTGAGGAATCCGTTAGCATTGACTAATTAACTTGAAACTTTCCATAAGAGATATGTTATATATATAAATATACTGTTCCTTACTGTGATTTGTTATTGTTTTTCTGTTTGACCTGACCCTTTCTTGTTTGCTATGTGTTTATTTGGGGGGGGGGGGGGTAGATGACGAGAACGACGACGATGGCACATGTCCATCGGTGGACCATGAAACTTGAGGACCAGTACGATGACGAAGCCTGGGGGACCGACACCTCTGGGATTCGGAAGATCTATGTCGGAGATGTGTGCATCATTGGCGAGGTCGAGGTTCCGAAGAAGGACTCTGCGGGGCAAGAGGGGCAGTGAGTGCATGGGGGTCCCAGTGAGAGCGTGTATCTCTCCTTGGAACTTCATTTATTTATTTATTTTCTTATCTTGCTAAACTTGAGGAGGCAATTGGCTATTTTATGTAACCGGATTACTTTCACAGTGGGTTTTTCCACACATGGGTGTGGCCACGACATTATTTTCTACGTTTGTTTTATGATGATGTCGTTTAATGCGCGACGTTGATTATGACTTTATTTCAAGTTATCATTATTATTCCGCTGTTTATATTTATTGTTCTTTCGTCAGAGTTAGGATAAAGAAGTTTTCTGGAGACGTGATAATAAAGAGTTTTCTAGAAAGGAAAAATGAACCCTTATCAGTAAATAAAGAAGAGTAAATGAATCGGCGAAAATTATTTGCGAAATTTTGGTAATTACTTGACGCTTGAGAAATCGGGGCGTTACAGAGCCTGTCATTAAAACACTCAGAAAACAACGTTAGAGTACCATAATTGTTCATACATAATAGTTAACATGTAATCATCAAAACATAGAGTTGTACTACTTGATCAAAACTTGATCTTACAATCTCCCTCTTTTTGATGATGCAAAACCAAGTATTTTGATGAACAATTCTTAAACAATAAACTGAATTCACTCAGAGTTTAGAGAATAGAGATAAACTTATCCTGAGGTGAATGGTTTATGTTGCTCATTCTGAATCCAAGTTACAGCTTGATTCGGAGCTTAGCTCCCCCTGAATCTAAGACTTAATGAAAAAAATTAGTAATATATAGATTCTGAGCTAAATAATAAAATAGTTCAGAGTGAGAATTTATGACATAGATAATATGTGAATATCAGAGCACATAAATATTCATAGTCAAGGGCAAGGTAGAAGTATCAGAGTCAACCGATTTAGCATACGATCACTTCAAAAGAAGTGAAAATGTATTCCTTGCAAATGCCCACCGACAGATCTATGGTCATAAAGAGTGGAACTCTTAAATTCTCCAAAAGAAAAAGAAATCACACTAACACAGCGTACACATCAAAAACTGGTTGTACTCCCCTTTTTTGTCATAAGCAAAAAGCATGGGGTGTGAAAAACTTAGCTTGAAGTACCAGATACTCCCCCTTAGAGAAGGTCTAAGTTAAAAAAATGGAGAAAAGGATAATAATATAATTAATTAAGAAAATAGTTAATTAATGCAGATGAAGAAAATTAAATGAAATGAAGAACATCGGCCAAAGAAGAAAAGAACGTTTACTACCGGCCAAAAGGTTAAATGCTTGCATCGGTTTCCAATGAAGATATCTCGAGAAACTACTTTAACATTAACATCTGGAGAGTAACTCAGCTTATAAAAGGCAGGTAAATCCATAACTATCTTCACAACTCATCTGCTTCAGAATTCAAGTAGCAATGGCATCATACATAGCTTGCTTAGAAGAGCTCAGGAAGAAGGCATTTGATGAAGACTTGTTCATCAATGTTAGGCATCCAGAGGATCCTAGCATCTACCAGCTGACCAATCAGCTGCTGGGGATGAGTTTGAGTCCGGAGATGGACAACATCCTTAGAGGTTTCCTCAGATTTGTGGAGGAAATGCAAGAACTCTTCCAGAAGGAGCTGGACCTTTATGAAGAAATCAGAGCAGTAGAGGTGACTCTGGAGACTATGGCGGAGGGTCCTGAGAGGCAGGAGCTGCGCCGGAGCTTGGTCCACTTAGAATTTAGGCAGCATCGTCTGGAACTAGATAGGACAGAGATGCGTAGGCAATGTAGAATATCGAGGAAAAATCCTTCTTTTTAAATGATGTAATGCTAGTTGAATTATTAATAAAAATCATTTTCAATTATATGTTGTGTTAAGAATGCAAAAAAGCATAGATAAAACAAGTAAGCAAATAACATATAAAAGCAGGAAACACATAATGTAAAATGTCATAAGATAAACACAACCTAAACGAAAGAAAGAAAAAATTACTAAGATAGTAAAATCAGAGTAAAAGGAAATAATGAAAACAAATAGAGTTCCTAAACTTAGGCTTGGGTGTTCTGCGGAGAAGCTCAGCAAGCATAGCTGCCATATCTTTGACCAGAGCTTCTTGAGTTTCAAGACGTCTTTCAATATTATCAAGTCTGGACGGAGTGGCTTCATCATAGGATGGAATTGCAGAGCCTTGTTCAGAGTGAGGAACTTGAGCAGAGGTGGAGGCTATGTCAGTAATTGGAATGATCACAAGTGCTTGATGTCTAAGAGCATCAGCTTCAGCTTGTAGTCTAGCTGCTTGTTCCAGAGCCTCCAACCTTGCAGTTTCGCGTTGTTCAACTTCAAACCTTGCTGCAGCTTCTTCTTGCTCTTTCTTCTTCATTGCTTCTTCAATTGCAGCTTAGAGCTGGTCTCTTAACTTCTGTTCATTAGTGCTTCTCTTCTTTTGGAGCGCTGGCTAACAGCTTCAACTCTTTGATCCCTTTCAGCAGTAAGGATACCCATCATCACTGCAACTTGGTCAAGCATCCAAGTGCATAGACGATCCCAGTTTGCCGCAACCATGTCTGGTTTCTCACTAAGGTCAGTACGACCATGCACGTTGCGAACCCTTACAGATGCTTCATGATTAAATAAGTTGATGCAATCAAGCAGGGTGTTTGGTCTTTGAGAGGTATATGGAACGATTGAAAGATTTGTTTCAGGTGAGGAAGGATGATTGCTACTAGTAGCTTCAGAGATAGCATGAGGAGAACCAATTTGCAGAGTTTGAGGTGCGGAGGTATTGGTCTCAGGGTTTGGATGAGAAGTTTTCAGTCTCAGGATTTGGAGAGTGGTTTGAGACAGACTTTTCATTCTGAGGAGGAGGAGAAAGAGGAAGAGGAAGTGGTACTGAAGTCAGAGGGACCGCTTTGATTGGAAAATCAGGAGTAACCAGAGGTTCTGGTCTGGGTCCAGGACAGCAGTTTGGGCTTGGAACTGTTTGGTAATATTCAGGAATTTCTGAGAGCCTTTCACTTGCAACTTGAAGGAATTTTCGAGTAGACTCAGAGTTATTGGATGGAGAGGAAATAACAACATTGGTAGGAAAGGATACCGAAGGAGTAGGAGAGAGAATTTCTCTATCAGAGGGTTCTTGATTTGAGTGATCAGAGGGTTGTGGCTCAGAGTCAGACTTTGCATTGGTTGGTGTCTCAAGAGCTTGTGTTTCAGAAGCTTGTGGATGGTATGGAAGTATAATGGGTGAGGTTTGTTCAGAGGACTTTGGAGTTTGGAGCAATTTCCAGAGGGGTTCTTCCTCAATGGAAGATTGAAAGAATGAAGGCCTAGGTGGTGAGCTGTGAGAAGTTGATTGATCAACTGGTGTGGGTTCAGGAAGAGGAGAAGGTAAGGTTATGGTAGCATCAGGGTTGGATTCAACAGGAATTGCATCAATCAAATTTAAATCATATTCATCTGAAAGAACAACAAACTTACTTGAAGCTCTGGCTGCAGATCTGGTAACTCTGGTAGAAATTGCAGCTTGAGTAGGCTCCAGAGTTGGTTCCAGATGAGTGACTCTGGTTGCATTTCTGACCTTCTTTGTCTTCTTCTGAGGTGGTGGTTCATCATCATCATCACCATCAGAGGGATCCTTTGTCTCAGAGGTGTCCTCTTGTTTCCTCTTGGTCTTCTTCTTCTTAGGAGACTCAAAGTCCGGAGGTTCTGGTAGATTTCTGAAGAACTCATCCACATCAATTTCATAACCTTGCTTCTTCAGATCATCAAGATAGTACATGATGGCCTCTAGATCATCAGCCTTTGACCAGAGAGGGTAGTCCCTCAGAGGGACTCTTCTTTTCCTGACATCAGACTTTGTGGTTGCAGAGTCAGCTTCAACTTTTGTATCTATCAGGCTCATCCTCTTCATTGATGTAGGAGTGAAGACATCTCCAACAATAATTGTTAGGTCTTCAGTGCATCCAGCCTTGGTCAGAGCCTGAATCAATTTGCTCTCAATGAAGAAATCAGATAGAAATCTGCCAAATGGAATATATTTGATTGCAGACTTGGGTGAAGCAGTAGTTCTTGATTTTCTGATGCAGTCCTTGAGATAGGAGAACAGAAAGTAAGGAAGACAGACTTGAAGGTATGAAAAACGGTAGAAAGGGGGGGGGGGTTTGAATAACGTTTTCAGTATAAAACTTCCACCTTAAAGATTTTGACAAATCTTTCGAGAACTTAAGTGCTAAAGATAAGAGATAGAAAAGCACACAAGGATTTTATCCTGGTTCACTTGATAAATCACTCAAGCTACTCCAGTCCACCCGTTAAGGTGATTTCTTCCTTCTTAGAATGAAGGCAATCCACTAATCAGGTAAGAGTTACAACTGCACTTGAAACCTACAAGTGACTAACAATTACACTGACTTAGCTCACACTAAGATTCACTCTCTTAGTCTTCTCTAGGATCCGATCAGCCTTGATCTCCTAAAGGAACTAAACAAACTGTTTATCAAAGAATTGTTTACAAGAGATTTGCTTCTAAAAAGCTAATAGTAAACTCAATGAATTTCAGATGAAAGAAAGCTTAGAAGAATTTAAGTTTGTCTTGCGCGTATGTGAATGCTTCTAGCCGTTTCTTTCAGTCTTCAGCCTCTTTATATACTCCAAGGATTAGGGTTGAGCGTTGCATGGGAAATGCTACCGTTGGAGGGCAGTTCTGGAAAATCCAGCTTCTGCTGTGTCTGAGACTGTTAGGTAGGTCGTCAGGAAGGTACAGTTGCTTTTGTACTTGGATAGCGACTTGACCTTTAAACCTAGGAGACTTCTGATCAGGGGAATGCTTCATATTGGAACTTGTGAAGCCGGTTGATCAGAGTCAGAGGGAAAGCCCAGATCCTCTGATCAATGTTTCTTCTGATTCTGAACTCAGAGGGAAGAACATGGCCTTCAGAGTATCTTGCTTCTGGACAACAGAATTTCACTAATCAGCTTCTGGATCTTCAGAGTCTTCTACACCATCAGAATATCTGAGCCTTCAGTGTTTCTTGGTTATCAGACTTTCTGGATCTTCAGAGCTTCTAGTGACTGAGTCCACATCAGAGTTTGTATAACTTCAGAACTTCTGAAGCTTTTCCACTGTTCATACTGAACATGGTGAATGTGAAAGCGTTGCTTGGGTTGCTCTTTATACACAGTGCTTCTGATTTGTGTGAGATTGAGTTGAGGTCAGAGCCTGTAAATAGCACACTCAGAAAAACACGTTAGAGTACCACAATTGTTCATATCAAAAGGTTAACTTGTAATCATCAAAACATAGAGTTGTACTACTAGATCAAAACTTGATCTTACAATCTCCCCCTTTTTGATGATGACAAAACTAAGACTTTTTCTCTCTGTTCTATCTCCAGCATAATCAGCATCACAGTAACCTGAAAGCTTAAACTCTGATGTTTTCTTATACATCAAGCCAAGGTTAGTGGTGCCTTTCAGATACCTTAGGATCCTCTTAACAGCAGTTAAGTGGGTTTCCCTTGGATCTGATTGGAAACGAGCACATAAATGAACACTAAATAGTATGTCTGGCCTAGATGCAGTTAAGTATAGAAGTGAACCTATCATGCCACGATAGAGCTTCTGACATACTTTACCACTTTTATCTTCTTTCTCCAGAATGCATGTAGGATGCATTGGAGTCTTGGCCACTGTAGATTCCAGCATATTGAACTTCTTCAGAAGTTCTTTAGTGTACTTGCTCTGATGGATATATGTTCCTTCTGGTGTTTGATCAACTTGTATTCCCAGAAAGTACTTTAATTCTCCCATCATACTCATCTCAAATTCAGCCTGCATCATCTCAGAAAATTCTTTGCATAGAGATTGATTAGCAGAACCAAATATAATATCATCAACATAAATTTGCACAATTAAGATATCATCTTTATAAGTCTTGCAAAAAAGAGTTGTATCTACTTTACCCCTTACAAACTCATTCTCCAGAAGGAATGAGCTAAGTCTCTCATACCATGCTCTGGGAGCTTGCTTCAGACCGTAGAGTGATTTCTTCAATTTGAACACATGGTCCGGTTTCTTCTCATCTTCAAAACCTGGGGGTTGATGAACATAGACTTCCTCTGAAATATAACCATTTAGGAAGGCACTCTTCACGTCCATCTGATGTAGAACTATGTTGTGATTTACTGAGAAAGAGATCAACAGTCTGATTGCCTCCAGTCTTGCTACTGGAGCAAATGTTTCAGTGTAGTCTATTCCTTCCTGCTGGCTGTAGCCTTGAGCAACTAGCCTTGCCTTGTTTCTGACTACATCTCCTTTCTCATTCAGCTTGTTTCTGAATACCCATTTCGTTCCAATAACATGGACACTCTCAGGCTTCTTCACTAAGCTCCAAACATCGTTCTTGGAGAATTGATTCAATTCTTCTTCCATAGCCAGAATCCAATCCTTGTCCTGAAGAGCTTCATCTATGGACTTGGGTTCAATTAAGGACACCAATCCTTTCAGACTGAGCAAGGTCTCTTCAGAGGGTCTGAAGGCAGATCTGGTTCTGACTGGTTCGTCTCTGTTGCCCAGAATCAATTCCTTAGGGTGAGCTGCAGTGATTCTGCTCTTCTTCAGAGTTTGTGAGTTAGAGGGACCAGCTTCTTCCTCTGGTTCATCTTCCTCTGGCTCAGCTTCCTCTGGAGCTTTGCCTTTGTCAGAAACATTAATGCTTAAATCTGCAAACTTTTCAACTAGCTTTGACTGGTCAGAGTCAAGCTTATCGTCAAATCTAACATGAATAGATTCTTCAATAGTCTTAGCATCAGTATTATAAAATCTAAAACCTTTAGATCTATCAGAATAACCAAGTAATAGACATTTAGAAGACTTAGCATCAAATTTATGCAATCTATCCTTAGTATTGAGAACATAACAAACACAGCCAAAAGGATGAAAATAAGAAATGTTGGGTTTTATGTTCTTCCACAATTCATAAGGAGTCTTATTCAGAATTGGTCTCACAGAGATTCTGTTCTGAATGTAACATGCTGTATTTACTGCCTCTGCCCAAAAGTGCTTAGCCATGCCAGTTTCTTGGAGCATGGTTCTAGCCATCTCCTGAAGAGTTCTGTTCTTCCTCTCAACAACACCATTTTGTTGAGGAGTTCTGGGACAAGAGAAATCATGTGCAATTCCATAGGAATCAAACAGACTCTCAAACTTGTCATTCTCAAACTCTCCACCATGGTCACTTCTAACACGCACAATCCTACAAGCCTTCTCGTTTTGCACTTGAGCAATGAAGGTAGAGAACACAGCATGAGACTCATCCTTGCGGGTTAGAAACTTTACCCATGTCCAGCGGCTATAGTCATCAACGATAACCATCCCATATCTCTTGCCACCTATAGACTCAGTTTTCACTGGTCCAAAAAGGTCGATATGCAGAAGTTCTAACGGCCTTGAGGTTGAGACAACATTCTTTGCCTTGAAAGGGACTTTTGTGAATTTGCCTTTCTGACATGCTTCACAAAGAGCGTCTGAAGCGAACTTCAGATTGGGTAAGCCCCTGACAAGGTTTAGCTTGCTCAGCTGAGAAATCTTTCTCATACTGGCATGTCCTAACCGTCTATTCCATACCCACTGCTCTTCATTAACAGACAGAAGGCACTTCACATTCTGAGCCTCCAACTCAGATAATCTGATCTTATAAATGTTGTTCTTCCTCTTGCTGTTAAATAGAACAGAGCCATCGATTTGACTTACAGCCCGGCAGGACTTTTGATTGAATATAACATCATAACCCTTGTCAGCTAATTGACTTATAGACAATAAGTTATGTGTTAAGCCGTCTACCAATAACACATTATCAATGCATGGACTACTATATACACAAATAGTACCAGTACCAACGATTTTACCCTTTTCATTTCCTCCAAAGCCAACTTCGCCTCCAGGCTTAAGTTTCAGCTCTCGGAACATACGCCTTTCTCCCGTCATGTGACGCGAGCATCCACTGTCCAGATACCATGATTGGTGTTTCAGTGGAGCTATCAAGGATATCTGCAACATAGATAATCTTGTCCTTAGGTACCCACTTTCTGGGTCCTCTCTTGTTAGTTACCCCAGAGGTTCTGATCACCTTGGGTGTCTCAACATGATATTTTAAAGGAATATTTGCATGATATTTAGTCATAGAGAAGGATCCCTTTTTAAGAGGGTTTTTAGCAACTTTAGCAGGTACAGGATCAGGCAATATGGTACCATAGGGAACAAAGCATTCATACAAGGATTTAGCTTTAGACACAGAGGGCTCATTTCTAATTGGTTTAGAATAGCCAATGCCATGCATTCCATTTCTGCTTACGCCATAGATCATTGAAGCCATTAAGCTTCTATCCACGCTTTTAGCTAGGAATCTTTGAAAAGACTTTTCATACTTAGATTCATTTCTACAATCAGAGGCATCACAGGCAACAATTTCTTCTAACTTAGCAATCTGGTTCTTAAGCACAGAGTTAGAATTGATCAAGGCATGATTATCATTTTTCAAATCAGAAATAATTTTCTCATGTTCAGAAGGAGTCTTGGAAACAGCAGATAAGTTCTTTTTCAGCTTCTTATGCTTAGACAATAAGGAGTTATACTTATCCATGATATCAGACAATGCATGTTTCAGTTCAGAGGTAGAGAAAGAAGCGAATACCTCATTTTCATCGTCTGAGTTAGGATTTCCTTCTGATTCTGAGTCAGAGTCAACAGCTCCCTTTGACTCTGCTTCCTTGTCTTTGACAATAGCCATGAGTCCTTGGACTTCACCATCAGAGTCAACATCCTCTGACTCTGATTCATCAAATGTCACCATCAGACTCTTCTTTGTCTTGAAGTGCTTCTTTGACTTCTTGTCCTTCTTCAATTTTGGACAGTCACTTTTGTAGTGCCCTGATTCTTTGCACTCAAAGCATGTGACTTCCTTAAGTGAGGACTTCTTCTGACCTGAGGATTCAGACTTTCCTTTTGCCTTTCCAGAGCCTTTGTATTTGCTCTGCCTGTGCTTCCAGATGCGATTGAGTCTCTTGGAGATCAGAGTCAGCTCATCTTCATCAGAATCTTCTGATGCTTCTTCAGATTCCTCTTCTTCAGCTTGAAGAGCTTTTGACTTCTCAACCTTAGCCTTTTCAGATTTAGATTTCAAGGCTATGGACTTTTTCCTCAGATCTTGCATCTCTGAGCGCTTCAGCTCATGGCATTTCAAAATGCTGATGAGTTCTTCTAAACTCATATTCTCAACGTCTCTCGTGAGCTCTATTGAAGTCACTAAAGGCATCCAACTTTCAGGAAGACACCTGATGACCCTTATGACATGATCTTTTGTTGTATAGCTCTTGTTGAGAGGTCGTATGCCAGCTACAAGCAACTGAAATCTGGAGAACATTTCTTCAATGGACTCATTTGGCTCCATGATGAAGGATTCATACTTTTGGATCAAAGACAATGCCTTTGATTCTTTGACTTTCTTGTTTCCTTCATGAGACATCTTCAGAGATTCGAAAATGCCTTTCGCAAACTCACGATCTGTAATCTTCTAGTACTCTTCATAGGAAATAGCACTTAGAAGAATTGCTCTTGCTTTGTGATGTTGTGAGTACAGCTTCTTTTGATCTGCAGTCATCTCTGACCTTGGGATCTTCTTGCCATCTGCATCAACTGGACGCTCGTAGCCATCCACAATAATATCCCAGAGATCTGCATCGAAACCCAGAAAGAAACTTTCCAGTCTATCTTTCCAATATTCGAACCTTTGACCGTCGAACATAGGAGGCTTTGCATTGTAACCATCTCTTTGAGTTTCACTGGTGGTGGCAGCCATTGTTTTTCACACCGGCCCGGATCACTGAACACTGTTAGGTGTGGTAATCAGAACTTGCACTCTGATACCAATTGAAGGTATGAAAAACGGTAGAAAGGGGGGGTTTGAATAACGTTTTCAGTATAAAACTTCCACCTTAAAGATTTTGACAAATCTTTCTAGAACTTAAGTGCTAAAGATAAGAGATAGAAAAGCACACAAGGATTTTATCCTGGTTCACTTGATAAATCACTCAAGCTACTCCAGTCCACCCGTTAAGGTGATTTCTTCCTTCTTAGAATGAAGGCAATCCACTAATCAGGTAAGAGTTACAACTGCACTTGAAACCTACAAGTGACTAACAATTACACTGACTTAGCTCACACTAAGATTCACTCTCTTAGTCTTCTCTAGGATCCGATCAGCCTTGATCTCCTAAAGGAACTAAACAAACTGTTTATCAAAGAATTGTTTACAAGAGATTTGCTTCTAAAAAGCTAATAGTAAACTCAATGAATTTCAGATGAAAGAAAGCTTAGAAGAATTTAAGTTTGTCTTGCGCGTATGTGAATGCTTCTAGCCGTTTCTTTCAGTCTTCAGCCTCTTTATATACTCCAAGGATTAGGGTTGAGCGTTGCATGGGAAATGCTACCGTTGGAGGGCAGTTCTGGAAAATCCAGCTTCTGCTGTGTCTGAGACTGTTAGGTAGGTCGTCAGGAAGGTACAGTTGCTTTTGTACTTGGATAGCGACTTGACCTTTAAACCTAGGAGACTTCTGATCATGGGAATGCTTCATATTGGAACTTGTGAAGCCGGTTGATCAGAGTCAGAGGGAAAGCCCAGGTCCTCTGATCAATGTTTCTTCTGATTCTGAACTCAGAGGGAAGAACATGGCCTTCAGAGTATCTTGCTTCTGGACAACAGAATTTCACTAATCAGCTTCTGGATCTTCAGAGTCTTCTACACCATCAGAATATCTGAGCCTTCAGTGTTTCTTGGTTATCAGACTTTCTGGATCTTCAGAGCTTCTAGTGACTGAGTCCACATCAGAGTTTGTATAACTTCAGAACTTCTGAAGCTTTTCCACTGTTCATACTGAACATGGTGAATGCGAAAGCGTTGCTTGGGTTGCTCTTTATACACAGTGCTTCTGATTTGTGTGAGATTGAGTTGAGGTCAGAGCCTGTAAATAGCACACTCAGAAAAACACGTTAGAGTACCACAATTGTTCATATCAAAAGGTTAACTTGTAATCATCAAAACATAGAGTTGTACTACTAGATCAAAACTTGATCTTACAAGACTTTGGTGTGTTCCTTGATGAAGTACAGCAACACCTTTTGAGTGAAGTTTTTATAGTCTGGAGAACTTCCCTTTGGCATTTGATTGATACAGTTCAGTAAGATCTTGTGCCAAATCCTCAGATCAGGGTGAAGATCCTTTGTCTTGCAGTCATTTTTTCCAGGTAGAGTATAGCGCCTTGTTAACCTTTTCTTTGGTCTTCGTCTTGACCTTTGATTCTTGTAATTGAAACCTGTAGCCATTACTGGTTTCTGCACCCAGAAGCCTGGCAATAGATTTCTCAGTGATGATGATCCTCTTGCCCATAACATAAGAAACCACTTGATACTCATCACAATCAGCATGCTTCCAGAATTCCTTCACCAGCTTCTCATAGACTGGACCTGGTAGTCTATGGAAGTACCTTTCCCAACCTTGAGCCTGCACTTCAGGACGAAGATCAACCCCATTTACAGCAATGTTGTTGAGATCAAAATGCCATTCAGCAAGAACTTGAAGTTCTTATGGAGGAAAAACACAAGTAACTGCACAACCTCGTTGAGCTATTGGAATAACACCCCTTGTTTCTTGATTTTCCGCTTGAGTAGCCTCTGCGGAACTGGGACGAAGAACTGGACCAACTTGACCCGTTGCGAGACCTACTACCAAATTGGGGAACACTCTTCCATCAGCGGAATCAGCCCTTTCAGCGGAATCAGCCCTTTCAGATCTAACCATTGTGAAGAAGGTTGAAGGTTGAAGGTTGAAGGTTTGGGTAGAAGAGGGATGAACGAGAGAGAGAGAGAGAGTTTAACGAAGAAGATAAGGGTTTTGCAATTAGGAGAGAGAAGCAAAAATAGAGAGTGGTGGAGAACGTGTGTGCGTAGTGGTTTAGAAAGTAACCGTTGTTGGTTGTAAAGCAAAAGTAAAATCAACGGCTAGAAATTAAAGACATGATTATGAACAGTTAATACACAAAACATACGGTGGAGAATAAGTACATCAACACTCATTACAGCAGATTGTCCGGAGGGGCACAAGGAACGAAGCATCAGAATAAACTGACACACGTTTGCTGTCTTGTCTCAGAGTAAGCACCAATGGGTACTCAGCATCTGACAAAGTTACCTTCTGAACTAGACATCTTCTGATGAGGAAGCATCATAGTCAGAGGTTCTGATCCATCTTCATACTGGACAACGTCCATATTCAAATTTTTCAGTATAAAATAAAATATATCCTCTGCTAAGGGCTTTGTAAAGATATCTGCCCATTGATGGTCAGTATCAACAAACTTCAGAAGAAGTACGCCCTTCTAATCTCTAATAAAGTGATACTTTTCCCCAATGTGTTTTGCCCTTGAATGTAAGATTGGATTCTTACTGAGTGAGATTGCAGCAGTATTGTCACAGTAGATTGGGATGTTGCTCTCAAGGATTTGATAATCTTCTAATTGATGTTTCATCCAGAGCATTTGAGTACTGCAAATAGCTGCTGAGATATATTCTGCCTCTGCAGTGGATAGTGCAATAGTAGACTGCCTCTTGCTTACCCATGAGACTAAGTTACTTCCCAGAAATTGACAATTTTCAAAAGTACTATTCCTTTCAGTTCTATCTCCAGCATAATCAGCATCACAGTAACCTGAAAGCTTCTACTCTGATGTTTTCTTATACATGAAGCCAAGGTTAGTGGTACCTTTCAGATATCTGAGAATTCTCTTAACAGCAGTTAAGTGAGTTTCTCTTGGATCTGATTGGAATCGAGCACATAAATGTACACTAAACAGAATATCTGGCCTAGATGAAGTTAAGTATAGAAGTGAACCTATCATACCACGATAGAGCTTCTGACATACTTTTCCACTGGCATCTTCTTTCTCCAGAATGCATGTAGGATGCATAGGAGTCTTAGCAATCGTTGATTCTGTCATATTGAACTTCTTCAGAAGTTCCTTTGTGTACTTGCTCTGATGGATGTAAGTTGCTTCCGGTTTTTTATCAACTTGTATTCCAAGAAAGTACTTAAGTTCTCCCATCATACTCATTTCAAATTCAGCCTGCATCATCTCAGAAAATTCCTTGCAAAGAGATGGATTAGCAGATCCAAAAATAATATCATCAACATAAATTTGCACAATTAAGATATCATCTTTGTAAGTTTTGCAAAAGAGAGTTGTATCTACTTTACCCCTTACAAACTCATTTTCCAGAAGGAATGATCTAAGTCTCTCATACCATGCTCTGGGAGCTTGCTTCAGACCATAGAGAGATTTCTTAAATTTGAAAACATGGTCAGGGTTCTTCTCATCTTCAAAACCAGGAGGTTGGTGCACATACACTTCCTCTGAGATGTATCCATTCAGGAAGGAACTTTTAACATCCATCTGATGAAGAATTATGTTATGATTCACTGAGAATGAGATCAGCAGTCTGATAGCTTCCAATCTTGCTACTGGAGCAAATGTTTCAGTATAATCTATTCCTTCTTGCTGATTGTAGCCTTGAGCAACTAGCCTTGATTTGTTTCTGACTACATCTCCTTTTTCATTCAGCTTGCTTCTGAAGACCCATTTGGTTCTAATGATGTGAGCACCTTGAGGTTTCTTGACAAGGTTCCAAACATCATTCTTGGAGAATTGATTCAGTTCTTCTTCCATCGCCAGAATCCAGTCTTTGTCTTGAAGAGCTTCATCAATTGACTTTGGTTCAATTAAGGATACCAATCCTTTCAGACTAAGCAGAGTCTCTTCAGAGGGTCTGAATGCTGATCTGGTTCTGACTGGATCATCTTTGTTTCCCAGAATCAACTCCTTAGGGTGAGAGGCAATAATTCTGCTCTTCTTCTAAGGCTGTGAATCAGAGGGACCAACTTCCTTTGGAGAGTCTTCCTCTGGCTCAGCTTCCTCTGGAGCTTTGCCTTTATCAGAAACATTTATACTCATATCTGCAAACTTTTCAACTAGCTTTGACTGATCAGAGTCAAGCTTATCATTAAATCTAAAATGAATAGATTCCTCAATAGTTTTAGCATCAGTATTATAAATTCTAAAGCCTTTAGAACGATTAGAGTAACCAAGTAATAGACATTTAGAAGATTTAGAATCAAACTTATGCAATCTATCCTTAGTATTCAGAGCATAGCAAACACAACCAAAATGATGAAAGTAAGAAATGTTGGGCTTTATATTCTTCCACAATTCATAAGGAGTCTTATTCAGAATTGGTCTGATAGAGATCTTGTTTTGAATGTAACATGCTGTGTTTACTGCCTCAGCCCAGAAGTGCTTTGCCATGTCAGTTTCTTGAAGCATGGTTCTAGCCATCTCTTGAAGAGTTCTATTCTTCCTCTCAACAACACCATTATGTTGAGGAGTTCTAGGACAAGAGAAATCATGTGCAATTCCATAGGAATCAAACAGACTCTCAAACTTGTCATTCTCAAGCTCTCCACCATGATCACTTATGACACGCACAATCCTGCAAGCCTTCTCGTTTTGCACTTGGGCAATAAAGGTAGAGAGAACACAGAATGAGACTCATCCTTGCGAGATAGAAATTTTACCCATGTCCAGCGGCTATAGTCGTCAACAATGACCATCCCACATTTCTTGCCACCTATAGACTCAGTTTTCACTGGTCCAAAAAGGTCGATATGCAGAAGTTCCAACGACTTTGAGGTGGAAACAACATTCTTTTCCTTGAAAGGGACTTTTGTAAATTTGCCTTTCTGACATGCTTCACAAAGAGCGTCTGAAGAGAACTTCAGAGAACTTCAGAGTGGGTAAGCCCCTGACAAGGACAAGCTTAGTCAGCTGAGAAATCTTTCTCATACTGGCATGCCCTAACCGTCTATGCCATACCCATTGCTCCTCATTAACAGAAAGAAGGCAGTTTACATTCTGAGTTTCCAACTCAGATAATCTGATCTTATAAGTGTTGTTCCTCCTCTTGCTGTTAAACAGAACAGAGCCATCGATCTGACTTACAGCCCTGCAAGACTTTTGAGTGAAAATAACATCATAACCTTTGTTAGCTAATTGTCTTATTGACAATAAGTTGTGAGTTAAACCATCTACCAACAGAACATTATCAATGCATGGACTATTATCAACACCAATAGTACCAGAACCAACAATTTTACCCTTCTTGTTGCCACCAAAGCCAACTTCGCCTCCAGGCTTAAGTTTTAGCTCTTGGAACATACGCCTTTCTCCCGTCATCTTACGCGAGCATCCACTGTCCAGATACCATGATTGGTGTTTCAGTGGAGCGATCAAGGATATCTCATTTTCATCGTCAGAGTTTGGATCTCCCTCTGATGCAGATTCAGAGTTAGTTACTTCTTTTGACTCTGCTTCCTTGTCCTTGACAATAGCCATGAGTCCTTCAACAACTTCTCCATCAGAGTCAACATCCTCTGACTCTGATTCATCAAAAGTCACCATGAGACATTTCTTAGCTTTGAAATGCTTCTTTGGCTTCTTGTCCTTTTTCAGTTTTGGACAATCATTCTTGTAGTGCTCTGGTTCTTTGCATTCAAAACATGTGACTTCCTTTGATGAAGACTTCTTCTGACCAGATGAGAATTCATGCTTTCCTTTAGCCTTTCCAGAGCCTCTGTACTTGCTCTGCCTGTGCTTCCAGATGCGGTTGAGCTTTCTAGAGATCAAGGTTAGCTCATCTTCATTAGAATCTTCAGAGTTTTCTTCAGATTCTTCTACTTCAGCTTGGAGAGCTTTAGCCTTTTCAGATTTGGATTTCAAGGCTATATGTAAGACCCAAGATTTTAAGCTTAGGATCAGTGGAAGAGATTTCCATTTACGATTAGGGTTGATGTATTGTGAAGGGAAACCTGAACTAGAGTTTACCAAATGAAATAAATTTATGAAGGAGAAAGTTCAGGAAAAGTCAAAGGATTACATCATGATCGATAAAAGTTATAGTACGATCGTTATACGCTTAAACCTAGGTCAGAAACCCTAGTATATAGCTAATTTTCACTTTTAGGCACGATGACAGTTAATTCCAAAAATCTTCAGAGAAATGTTAGAACTTCTCTTTTTTTCCATATATCACAATCGTTTCGAGGCGAAACTCTAGGATCTACGAACGTCCGATTCCAATCATCGGAAGTTTGCCGAAACCGAATCCCTGGTATTTCAAAACCCTAGAATTTCTCGACAATGAAGACTTTTTCTATTCAGAGCTTCAAATGAATATTCCACACGCGTACACCCATTTCTCTTGATGATTTCAATCTTTCTTCCGAAGGAAGTTTTCCATTCCGACATTCGATGCAAAAAGCAACTTATCGGGTAAAATAGTTTTATACCGACTATGCTTTAGTTGCCAAAAATACAAGGAGACCTCTTTATGGTTTTGGAACTCTTTTGCCAAAACATATCTATTAATTCATGGAGAATGAAGTCGGAAAAATCAGATTCGCGAAACTTTCATTTTCCCGCGAATTTCCAACCTTTATATATAGCAAAGAAAGGAAGAAAAACACAAATTCTCCTCCATTTTCTCTCCCAAAACCGCGGCCAAGAACAAGGAAGAAGGAAGAAGAGTTTTTCTTCATCGTTTGCTTGATCGTCGATCAATCAGTTGCTACTTCAAGGCTTCGAGGTATAGTCGCTAATCCTTACCTCTGATCGCTTTTTCCATAGCTTTTCTGTAGAGTTTTTTGAGCGGATAGTTTATGGGTTTTTGCAAAACTATCCTAAATCTTTCATTTCTGATTCTAAACCTCTTCCTTATGCGCCCAAGATCACTTCTGCCGGATTAGATTTTCCGTTATGTCGCCGGAATCAATTTTAGCCTAAAATACCCATTTTTGGAGTTTTTGGAGTAAAGCTTCAACCTTTAGGCTGAAAACTATCGCCTTAGCTTAGTGCTAGTAGGATTAGTTGTCATAAACGCCGTTGGTGACGTCCCTGCAAAATTTGGTTTTTGGGATTTCAGTTTTGAAATTTCTAAGTTAAAAATCATGACCAAAATACCCCTGTGACAGTTTTTGATCCGATAATTTTTCCGAGTTCAGAATACCCTTAGTTACGGCTAATGATAGTATAGGAACCAAGTTTGATCGAAGAAAAATCGA
Organism: Lotus japonicus; assembly: GCF_012489685.1. Lineage (NCBI taxonomy): Eukaryota > Viridiplantae > Streptophyta > Magnoliopsida > Fabales > Fabaceae > Lotus > Lotus japonicus. Next base: position 34,852,110 of record NC_080042.1, on the reverse strand, counting down.
GTCTCCTAATTACCTAAAGTGGCCGAACCTATTAAAGGGGGAGGAGGAAATTTCCTTTTCCGAAAACTTGTCTTTTCGCGCTAGATTATCGTACCTTAGAGTATAGATTACTTCGAGTAACCTTAGTAAGTATCGATAGCTTAGTTTTCGATAGATTCTGATAGTATTTCTGTGGTTTTGCTCTAAAGGTGATTTTGAGGAATTCCCAGAGGAGCAAGCCTTTGATTGTGAACAAGTGTTAGGAGATCGTCCTGGAGAATCTACAGGTGAGGGCTTCTCACTGAATCTCTAGTTAATGCTTAGGGTCGATGTTTTCGACATTGTTTATTGTTTATGCACTGGATTGTGTGTGATTGGAAAATGTTTTCTGAGGCTTCGACTGACAATGTAGATGATTCATCTACTGAATGTTTTTGAGATTGACTTACATGCTATGTGCTATGTGGGTAATCTAGGATGTGTGGTGCATGCTTTATACGCTAAGTGTTAAGTGTTTATGATGAGATTTATGGATATATGACATGTTGTTGATTGTGATGATTTAAATATGCTTTGCACTAGAAACTGAGATTCTGAATGGTGAGGATAGCGGGCAGGTCATGCCGATTTTATTTTGAGAGTTTTGGAGGAAGCTTGATAGGACGAATGAGATTCGGGCCTTGTTATGATGTTTATGGATCGAGACATTCTCTGGAGTCATTTGGGGATTTGGAGATCCCGAGAACTTATAGGATTTGCGATAAGACTAAAAGGATATTATTTTGAAAAGAAAACTCATAAGACATTAAACAACCTCTAAATCTTTAAGTAATGGCGTTAACCTCGAAAGGAAGCTTTGGATGCAAATCTTAGTTGTGGAAAGCGAGAAGTGTCGTCGGATCCCAAGTAATGAGAATGTTAAGAAGTTGTGAGTATGTTGATACTCCTGTGCTCTGGGAGCAGTTGGTTTAGCCGTCCAAGGGATGAGCCGAGAAGCTTCACTGAGGCGTGAGACCTTGTGAATGCGTGATCTTCACTGAGGCGTGAGACCTTGTGATGAGCATGAAACTTCACTGAAGCGTGAGACTTCGTGCAAGTGTGTAAATTCACTGAGGCGAGAGACCTTGTGAAAGCATAAAACTTCACTGAAGCGTGAGACTTTGTGAATGTGTGAGACTCCACTGAAGCGTGAGACTTCGTGAGAGCATTGATGACTCGAAGAGTTATCGTGAGTGGTTGCACTCATTTTATGATTATTGTATTTTGTCGCAGAATCGACTTTTACCTTAGGGTAAGCTTTTAGAGACATTAATTTACCTAGAACACGTGGCGACGTGTCGAGTGAGGTCGGAGACGTTGTTTGGCTAATCACATTGCATTCATGCACACATAGGAGGTTAATACACGGCGTGATTACCGGACCTCGGTGGATTCCAAAATGGTCATAAGATCCGGATTTCCGCGTAAGAGCGCTGTTAGGTGACTCTTAGTAGTTGATCTGACTACCTTGTGGTGTAAGAGGCACGCGGGCCGAAATGGTCCCACCGTGGCTGGTGTTAGGGCTGATCCGTTTGATGTCCACCACGTTCCGGATTGCATATTGGTTGACTGGGTTAACCTGCATATCATTTCATGCGACATGCATACTGACTTAGTTGATGAGTGTGTTTGATACTTGTTAGTTCTACTTGATGCATGTTAACTGTGTTTTACTGTCGTTATATTCTTTGTGGAATAATGCAACCCTAGGATGTTATCCCTAGTTATAAGCCTAAGTGGCTAATCTTTTAATGGTATCTATTGGTGGTATTATTTATATAATTCTTTGGAGTTGACCCTCGCGTCTTCTGTGTGTGCTTTGGCGAACAAACGCCCTTTGTCAGATCTCTTTGGCGGGCTGATTCATGATGGTTCATCCTTCGGGAGGAACTAGGGTTGAGATGCAGGAACTGGAGCGTATCGCGGTTGCGAGAGGAGGACGGATGGTGTATGTAGACTAGGTCGTTCTAGATTTCGAATTCGGACGACGATCATGCTAGCATGTAGGATTGAGTGTTAGTGTGAGCTCCTCGAGATGGGATTAGTGTAGGAGTAGAGTCCTAGCTCTGAACATCATTTGTTCCTTTGGGAACAGGGTAGTTTCCCACCTATAGCTTTTTGTGTGGTTTCTTTACGGGAATCACAGGGAGTTGGTTGGACTTAGGAGGTCTTGTTTTAGGCCATCTGGGCTGACTTATTCTCAGTTTTGAGGGATGGTGTTGCGGACACTTCACCTTTTTATTTGGTTTGTACATATTGCCTACGGGCGTTACAGTTTTCTTTCCGTCACTGGAGGTTACTCGTGACGAGGTTGTTACTTACAGCGGGGGCTGTTTATATATTGTATATTAGTTTTATTACTTTTCGCATTTGGGTTTTATTTAATTCAGTCTTGTCTTAGTTATTATAAAAAAAAAAATATTCACGTTTTTCCGCATTAAGTTTATTTTGGTTACTAAAGTGACGCCACCGAAATCGGGGTGTTACACTATAAACTTCTTCTTCTGATCCTGATGTTCAGCACGCTTCAATTCATGACACTTTAGTATGCTTATGAGTTCTTCCAGACTCATCTGCTCAACATCTCTTGTGAGCTCCAAGGAAGTTATCAAAGACATCCAGATTTCAGGAAGACCTCTAAGGATCCTCATGACATGATCAACAGTGGTATAGCTTTTGTTGAGGGGTCTTATTCCAGCAGTGAGCAACTGAAATCTGGAAAACATATCCTCAATGGACTCATTGGGTTCCATTTGGAAGGATTCATACTTCCTGATCAAAGACAACGTCTTTGATTCTTTCACCTTCTTGTTTCCTTCATGGGTAATCTTCAAGGAGTCAAAGATACCCTTAGCATACTCACGATCTGTTATCTTTTGGTATTCTTCATAAGAAATAGCACTGAGAAGAATAGTTCTAGCTTTGTGATGCAGTGAGTAAAGCTTCTTCTGCTCAGCAGTCATCTCTGTTCTGGAGATCTTCTTGCCATCACCATCAACTGGACGCTCGTAGCCATCCACTATGATATCCCAAAGATCTGCATCAAAGCCCAGAAAAATATTTTGATCCTGTCTTTCCAGCACTCAAACCTTTGACCATCAAACATAGGAGGCTTTGCACTGTAAACATCTTTTTGCGCTTCAATGGTGGTAGCCATCTCAGTTTTTCACACCGGCCCGGATCACTGAACACTGTTAGGTGTGGTAATCAAAACTTGCGCTCTGATACCAATTGAAGGTATGAAAAACGATAGAAAGGGGGGTTTGAATAGCGTTTTCAATCTAAAACTTTTCCCACTTGAGATTTTAACAAATCTCTTCAAACACCGAAGATAAAAGTGCTAAGATAAGAGTTGACGAAAGCACACAATGATTTTATCCTAGTTCACTTGATAAATCCCTCAAGCTAATCCAGTCCACCCGTTAAGGTGATTTCTTCCTTCTTAGAATGAAGGCAATCCACTAATCAGAGTTTGTTACAACTGCACCTGCAACCTGCAAAGTGACTAACAATACAATGACTTAGCTATCACTAAGATTCAGTCTCTTAGTCTTATCAAGGATCTAACCAACCTTGGTCTCCTTAAGGAAAAACAAACAACTGTTTGAGAGTTTGGGTTTACAAGGAATTGCTTTTCAGAAAGCTAAAGTAAACACAATAAGAACAGTTTGAAGAAAGATTGCTAAGAGAATATTTTTATATCGCGTGAGCTTTCTTAGGCGGCATCTTTCATCTTCAGCCTCTTTATATACTCCAAGGATTAGGGTTTAGACGTTTGCATGGAATGCTACCGTTGGAGGGCAGATCTGGGATTTCCAGGTTCTGCTGCGGCTGAATAAGTTATGTAAGGTCGTTAGGAATAGTACAGTTGCTTTTGTACTTGGATAGCGACTTGACCTTTAACCTAGATGACTTCTGATCAGAGCGACGCTTCATGTTGGAACATGTGAAGCTTGGTGATCAGAGTCAGAGGGAAGCTTGGATCCTCTGACCTTTGTAACTTCTACTTCTGGACTCAGAGGAGAAGTACTTGATCTTCAGAGCGAGCTTACTCTTGGACTTCAGAGTCTTCACCTCTCAGCTTCTGGACCTTCTGGACCTTCAGAGCTTCTGGACCTTCAGAGCTTCTGGACCTTCAGAACTTCTGGTCTTCAGAACTTCAAGTGATCTGAATCCATATCAGATCTTAACTATCTTCAGATCTTCTGAAGCTTATTCTACTGTTCAGATTGAACATAGTGAGTGCGAAAGCGTTGCGTAGGTTACTCTTTGAGCATAGTGCTTCTAATTTATGTGTAATTAGATCAGAGTCAGAGCCTGTCATTAAAACACTCAAAAAACAACGTTAGAGTACCATAATTGTTCATACATAATAGTTAACATGTAATCATCAAAACATAGAGTTGTACTACTTGATCAAAACTTGATCTTACAATCCTTTGGTTTGAAATAATTATCTATGCGAGACATCGATAGGTAGTTGCTTAGGATTTAGCATCAAAGAGACACTCATGAAATCACATGAATATATATGATAGGTTCACTAAAATGAATTAGTTGAACGAAAACCCAAAGCATTTTAATCATTGTTATTTCTCATGTTTTTATCATTGCTACTACGACATTGCTTTGTCACAAAACAACCAAATCAAAATTGAGTTTTATTTTCTTTTTAAACTTGCAAACTCTAGGCATAAACCAAGGTCTATCACTCACAATCCCTGTGGATTCGATAATTAAAACCGGGTGAAATATGTGCACTTGCAAATTGTCCATCCTTTATCCCCTTTTATCAACCAAATGACACAATTAAGGTTCATCCCCTTAGTCAAACAAAACAACACGATTAAGGCCATTCCCCCTTAGCCAAACAAAACCACCACGATTAAGGTTCATCTCCTTAACCGATCAACAAACACGATAAAGGTCTATCCCCTTAACCGATCAGCAAACACGATTAAGGTCTATCAGTTAAGTTCAAAATCTATAATCGTTTATCATATTTTGAATGATAACAATTTTCAAGAGTATAAGCGAAGTGATTGAATATATCATGTGTATTGCATTTCAGAAAATCACACCTGTGCTCCTAAAATCCTATCGTCTGCTGATGAAGAACAAAACATTGAAAAGAAGGCAACATCTATAAATGAGGAAAACGTTCAAAGCCACAATGCAGACTACACATGCATGGAAGTATCAAAGCTGCTAGCTTGTGTAATCATAGGAAGTAAAGGAAAGATCAAGGCTCAAGATGGTCCGCGCAAGAAAGTCAAAGCATCAAGATCATCTAGACAAAAAGAGTCAAAAGCATCAAGGCATAATTTACAAGCAAAGGAAGGTTAACCCTGCCAAATCGTCTAAATAAAGAAAGAAAAGAAAGATCAAAGAGCAAGTAGAGTCAAATCTCCAAGATTGTCTTAAGAATAAGAAGTCAAAGCTTCAAGTCAACCCATGCAAGATCAAGCGAAGCTATCAGATCTTCTGAGAAGACTGCACTCACTGCCTACATACATTGTCTATTTCAAAGACCCAACAAATGAAGCAATGATAAGAGAATGAGCGCCAAAGAAATTTGAAATACATCTCTGACAAGCCTAACGAGAAGATCAAGTGCAAAAGATTAAGTGATAGACCATAATGCACTTTGGACAAGGAAACAATTACAACGATGTCACCACCAAAGTTTCCTTTTTCTCTCCCAAGCAAGAAATGTAGAAGTGGAGCAAAGCTTAGTAATTGCGCCTAGTAGCATCTATCTAATTCAGGCAACACAAGACAATCCATTTTTTAAGGAGAAGAAGATTTTGGTCAAAGGCTATCACTCACATTCTACATGACCAATAGAAAAAGAAGAAAAAGGATGAGCTGATCAGAGTCATTGTCTAAAGATTAGAAGAACGATGGAAGTAGAACTTCTGAAAGAAACAACGTCTATCATGAAATAAAGACTGAAACTTTAGAAGGAAAGAAAGAAGAATGAGCTAAACAGATAGTTCATCTAAAAGAAGGCAGAATGATTGAAGCATGGAACATCGTCTGAAGATCGAAATTATATCAAAAAAAGTAAAACAAGAAAGGGAGTTTAAATTGTGTTCCCTAAAAACTTGATTTTTCAAACGATTATAAGTTTAGAAAGAGTTTTCTCAATCGTTTGATGCAGTGTGTTGTTCCTATTTTCTTAGTTGTTTACATTTTAGCTAAGATGTTTTATCTGTCAAGATGTAGGACATGATGATGGAGCATCTGGTACAACATTTGTTCCCGCGTAGTTGATGTGTGCTGCGTGTGTTTTCTAGAAGCTTTGGATTGATTGACTTGGTAAACAAGCTAGGATTTTTGAAGAAGCTTTCGTGTGCTAATCGGAGAATATATCAATTGTGATCAAATTGGCTGTTTGGATTTGATTTGAGTTTATATTGTGGAAGCTTTATCTTTTTATTCAAATCATACTCGTTGAGATTTGTTGCTGGTTTTAAAAGATTTACTTCCTTCTTTGTTATGGACTCTTTTTTCTTCCAAGCCCATCGAAGACAAGATAGGAGTACTATATATGGAGGCTTAACTCTAGTTGTTGGGTGTGCGTTGGGCACCAACAAATTGTGTTTTTAGGGTTGTGTGTTTTGAGTCCTTATTGTGTTATTTGTACACCACTCTACTGCCTTGAAAATCATTAGGCATAGAGTTGGTTTGTTTAGTTGAGTTGTAAGCTCTTCATCTTTATCTTGTTGTTTATTGTTTCAATCACTATGGCAGTGATTGCCCTCCCTTTCTTGTGCTACTTTGATCAACTTCATTATCCCCTTAACTGATCAACAAACACGATTAAGGTTGATCCCCTTAATCGATCAACAACACGATTAAGGTCCACCCCTTCAACCGATCAAAAAAACATGTCACGAAGGTTAGTCTAAACGAAGAATGGTCCTCTCAGAGGCATGGACGTCAATCTTTGTCCCCATGGTATCCTTCGCTAAGTGTTGTTCCTTGACCAGCATATCAACAACAAGAAGTGCCTCCGTTCCTCGGTGACTTCTATCATCAGAACGACTCATTCTCTTGATACCCGCAACTAAGATTCTCCTCTTCCCTCAAAACTCAGATCATCGACCTTTCCCGTTTTCAAAACTCATTTTCAGATCCTAAGTCTTCTTCCAAAAGATTCCCTTTATCATTTAAAAGAGTTCTATCTTGCATTAGTTTCATTATGGAGTTTATTCTCAAAATTAAAGTCTTATCTCTTTATTTGTTTTATGATCTAACATTCCAAAGGATTACATTTTTTCCCAAATACTCTTCTTGAGAAAGCCTCGATCCTCAATGTCAGCAGTAGCTCAGACCTCCCGTCGGATCTTACTCGCTAACTCTCATAAACACTCTTTATTTACAATCGATATAATCTCAACCAGTGGCGGAACCAGGAAAAATAGTATGAGGGGGCCAAAATAAAATTTAAAAATAAATTATAGCTTTTAATTAGGAATAAACACCAATATACACCAAAAATATAATTAAAGTAATTTATTTGAAAATGTATTATAAGTTATATTAATAATGTTAAAAAATTTCTTTTTCATTTTTTCCATTTTTTTTAATCTTGGATTATTTTTTTACATTAGTTTTTTATTTATTTATCATTCTCAAAAGTGTTTCTATTGGAAAAAATAAATTGTTCTTTTACTCTTGATTATTAGTTTTTTGAGAAAAAATTATATATTAATTTTATGCTCTAAGACTATTATATTTCCAACACTCATGTTTCTATGCAAAGAAAAAATATATGATAGTTTTAATTTTTGCACTAATTATGGTATAAAAGTTACTAGAAAGTAATGTTCATTAAGGCTCAAACAATTTTTTTAAAAAAAAAGAAGAGAAAATAAGTACAAGAAAGTATATCTAAAAATACCTTCAAGCTTGAGGAGAGAGAACACACCAAACATTGTTAAATACATAGTCCTTTTTGGAGAAAAATGAGGTTGAAATCTTTCTGAATAGAACTAAAAAATGGCTTTCTATGCAAAGAAAAAAATATATGATAGTTTTAATTCTTGCACTAATTATTTTTTTTGAATGTGAAGAAGTGCTTTACATTGAAAAATCATTAAGTAAATTAGAGCTAAACTGACAAGAAAGGAAACCAATCTAACTGATCTAAACAAAAGTTGAAAACTTAAGAGTAATTCTACAGGTAAGTTGCAGAATCCTAACCAAAAGATCAACATGCCCTTAACTAGTGAGTAACCCCTTAGCCCTGCAGATAATGCCAACTCTCTCCAATGCAAACACTAATCAATCTACAGTAGAGTCAGTTCTTGTGGGTTTTCTATAGACTTTCTGAGAATATACTCAGCCATCCTCTTCTTATCATCCCTCTCATCTTCTCTGCCACCCAAAGATGCCGCTCGCGAAGCAGCATCCTTCTTCTGAAGTCTAGCATCCAAAGATTCCCCAATGAGCTTCTTCCCAATTCTGAACTTAAAATGCACAGTCGGCCTCGCAGCCGGAACAACCATTTTCCCTTCAACCCCATCATCATCACACAAACTACTACTCCCTAGCACCTCAATCTTGTCCTCACGAGGATCAGAAACCCTCTCATCCCACACGGGCGTGTGAATGTAAGTATGAGGATCCGGCAAAGCTGGAAACCAAGCAGGTATATGCTTTCTCGGCGGCGTCTCACCCATCTACTCGAAACTCGGGATGCTCCTCCGTTCCCGAATCACCGGAAACTGAGAAATCGACTGAGCAAACGGAACCTCATCCACCGCCTCCACGTAATTCATGATCTCCTTCAATCCAGTGCCACCGAAAAAACCCTCGCGGCGCTTCAGGTCCTCAAACCCTCGAATCAAATCGAAGACAGTGCAATGCGATCTGCCGGAGAGGTTGGCGTAGAGCTCCGCGATCTTCCCCAAGTCAACGAGGTACCGGATTGCGACGTTGGCTGAGGAATCCAGAGCTGAGCTTCTGACGACGTGAAACCCTTGGGATTCACATAGCTGCGAAACTGCGACCTTCGCCGCTGCGCGGCCGAAGTCGTCAGCGGCGGCTCTTTCTCCTCCGTCGCCTCCATGGCTCATGTTTGAACCCGGAATTAGGGTTTTGTCGAGTGGCATTGTTTTTTCACCGCCATGGATATCGGAGTTGTTTGGAACAATGAAAACCTAGATCGCAACTCAGAGAGTGAAAGAAAAGGAATTGAAGAGGGAAAATTGAATGAAAGGGGAGAAGGAAGGAAGAAGATTAACTTATGTCCAACTTGCACTAATTATAGTATAAAAGTTACTAGGTAAAAATTAAAATAATGTCCATTAAGGCTCAAACAAATTTTAAAAAAATAATAGAGAAAATAAGTACAGGAAAGTATATCTAAAAATACCTTCAAGCTAGGGATGGCAACGGATAGTATCGGGCATGAGTTTTACAATTGCAAAACCCAAACCCAAATCACATAACCCAAACCCAAACACAAACTCTTATGGGTGATAAAATGAAATCCATGCCCAAACCCATTGGGTTTCGGATATACCCGAAGCCCAAAACCAAACCCATTACTTACATGAAATAGCAACCCGTCTCAGAACCCGATCCAGAACTTACTTTCATAAAAAAAAGTGAAATTCATAGAAAGAAAAAAAAAATACTATTCATCATCCTCATCTATCACCAAAGTGAGGCAACAATAGTTTAGAGTTTACTTTCTCAAACATACAAAATTACAATTAATCATCAAACACTAAGAACAAAGTTTATATATATATATATATATATATATATATATATGTATGAGAGTTTTTTCATAATTTTATATTTCAGGTATCTTTGGATTCGGGTTTGGGCAGGTATGGGCACAGATTTAACTAATACCAAACCCAAACCCATAAACTGCTACAGTAACGGGCAAAACCCAAACCCAAACCAAAATCCAGTCAACTCGGGTTTTATCCGTCAAATCGAATCGGGTTTGGGCAAAATATCCATGAGGAGAGAGAACACACCAAACATTGTTAAATACATAGTCCTTTTGTAAATCTCATAACCCAAACCCAAACACAAACTCTTATGGGTGATAAAATGAAATCCATGCCCAAACCCATTGGGTTTCTGATATACCCGAAACCCAAAACCAAACTCATTACTTACGTGAAATAGCAACCCGTCTCAGAACCCGATCCAGAACTTACTTTCGTAAAAAAAAAGTGAAATTCATTGAAAGAAAAAAAAAATACTATTCATCATCCTCATCCATCACCAAAGTGAGGCAACAATAGTTTAGAGTTTACTTTCTCAAACATACAAAATTACAATTAATCATCAAACACTAAGAACAAAGTTTATATATATATATATATATATATGAGAGTTTTTTTGTAATTTTATATTTCGGGTATCTTTGGGTTCGGGTACAAATTCTTATGGGTGATAAAATGAAATCCATGCCCAAATCCATTGGGTTTCGGATATACCCGAAGCCCAAAACCAAACCCATTACTTACGTGAAATAGCAACCCGTCTCAGAACCCGATCCAGAACTTGCTTTCATTAAAAAAAAAAGTGAAATTCATAGAAAGAAAAAAAGACTACTATTCATCATCCTCATCCATCACCAAAGTGAGGCAACAATAGTTTAGAGTTTACTTTCTCAAACATACAAAATTACAATTAATCATCAAACACTAAGAACAAAGTTTATATATAACTTTGTTATATTTCGGGTATCTTTGGATTCGGGTTTGGGCAGGTATGGGCACAGATTTAACTAATACTAAACCCAAACCCATAAACTGCTACAGTAACGGGCAAAACCCAAACCCAAACCAAAATCCAGTCAACTCGGGTTTTATCCGTCAAATCGAATCGGGTTTGGGCAAAATATCCATGAGTAGAGAGAACACACCAAACATTGTTAAATACATAGTCCTTTTGTAAATCTCATAACCCAAACTCAAACACAAACTCTTATGGGTGATAAAATGAAATCCATGCCCAAACCCATTGGGTTTCGGATATACCCGAAACCCAAAACCAAACTCATTACTTACGTGAAATAGCAATCCGTCTCAGAACCCAATCCAGAACTTACTTTCGTAAAAAAAAGAAGTGAAATTCATAGAAAAAAAAAATACTATTCATCATCCTCATCCATCACCAAAGTGAGGCAATAATAGTTTAGAGTTTACTTTCTCAAACATACAAAATTACAATTAATCATCAAACACTAAGAACATATATATATATGTATGAGAGTTTTTTTTGTAATTTTATATTTCGGGTATCTTTTGGTTCGGGGTTTGGGCAGGTATGCGCACAGATTTAACTATTACCAAACCCAAACCCATAAACTGCTACAGTAACGGGCAAAACCCAAACCCAAACCAAAATCCAATCAACTCGGGTTTTATCTGTCAAATCGAATCAGGTTCAAGCGGGTATCCATGGGTTTGGGCAAAATATCCATGAGGAGAGAGAACACACCAAACATTGTTAAATACATAGTCCTTTTGTAAAAAAAATGAGGTTGAAATCTTTCTGAATAGAACTAAAAAAAAAATAGCTGAGGAGTGGATGGAACCCACTTCACAAAGGAAACTAGACTAGGATCTTAATCAATGGGACAACGCAACTCATTTCTATAGTGCAGCGTTATTATCCAATCTTAATATATATATATATATTTGGTGAACCTTGGGAGGGCTGCCTTAATGTGGTTCCGCCACTGATCTCAACATAATTCAACTGTTATGTGTATATAAATATTCAATGAATTAGACCCTGCCTCATCAATTTAACAATTTAACAAGGTATAAATATGATAGACGTCCCTGAAATTGTAAAGGGAATCAAAATCAGTCCTTAGAAATTTTGTGCATGAAATGTTATCCCTAGAATTTGTTTTTTAATCAAATTAGGTCCAAAAGTCATTTTCGTGCCTACGTGGCCTCAATTTGGACAAGTCAACATGTCCACATCATCTTCTTAACTTACATGTATTTTTTATCCTCAAACCCAGAAATATGAACAATACGAACCCGGATCCTCTCCTGCTGGATTTTCTGTCCTGCACCTCCTGCATGTTTCTTAACCGTCTGATTGATCATGTGGTCCAAAAAATTGCACTCTTAAAATTATAATAGGCATAAAATGACAGCCCTTTGATGCATCCAAGGGTCCACAAAATAAACCTCATTTACTCATTTCACGTTTCCCTCTTCCCCTATTCTCGCGCGCCTCTTCTCGACGACGGCTACCTCTGCTTCAATTTTTTTCCTCTGCCTTATACGAACTGAAAGTGATATGCGTTCAAAACCAGATGGCTACCTCAACTTGACTTTGTGATCTGCGTTTGTTTTTGGTCTCTACGACACTGTCTCTTTATGCCAGGTCCTTTTCATTCTCTTACTGCAACTCTGTTTCTATTTCTGTATAGAAGGTGGCTTTGTGATATGCGTTTAGTTTTTGTGATCTGAAATTGATGCTTTGATCAATGATATGGTGGGGCAATCTCAAAGGATATCAATAAAATATCAGTAGTGGTGGTTTTGTTTCGTCAGGGGGTGAGGACATATATTATCCTTGTGTCTAAGTTTATGGTGAGCCATAGCATGAGTTTGTTTGTGTCTTTGCTGTGCAAACTATTTTCATATATTAACTTCTGAGATTTGCTTGTGTAATTAGTAATCAATTGCTGGAGCTATAGTTGATTTTGTGAGTAGTAGTACAGTGAATTTGATCCTTATAATGAGTTGAGAAACCATTTGTGCAGGTTCTTTCTACTTCTTTTGCTGCAAGGCTTCTTCTTTGTTCAGTTCCTTGGAGTGCCTAATTTTGCTGCAACATTTCATATCTTGTTCTTGTGGAGTAGCAGGTCATTTATCTTTAAAAAATATGACTAAAATTTGATTTCAAGCGTACCTAGGTTCATCATGTTTATAAATTGTACATGTTTCTATTTCATAATATAATAGTTGTATTTATATTTTGATAAATGCAGCATAATTGATATCATATGGAAGAAGATTGGAAGCCAAAGTTAGGTATGGTTTTTGATAGCTTTGAGGATGCTTGGATGTTTTGGCTAAATTATGGTAAAAAAACTGGGTTTGGAGTGAGGAAACAATATACTCACAAAAAAGATGATGGCTCAATTTCTTCTTGTCGGTTTGCTTGTTGCAAAGAAGGCTTACGAAAGGTAGACAAACGAGATTACAAGATAGTAAATCCAAGACCGGAGACTAGAACAAATTGTCAAGTAAAGATGGGACTTAAGAATAAGGATGGAAAGTTTGTAGTGCATGACTTTGTGGAGGTGCACAACCACATTTTACATTTGGAAGAAACGTCTCATATGTTGCCATCTCAACGTAAAGTTTTAGAAGTTCAAAGCCAACAAATTGATTTGGCTGATGATGCCGGTCTGCAACAAAAGAAGTCGTTTGATTTAATGAGTAAACAAGTGGGAGGGAGATCAAACTTGGGATATACTCGCCTTGATCAAAAGAACTATCTCCGAAAAAGAAGGCAACGTAGTTTGGTACAAGGGGAAGCTGGTTATCTATTGCAATACTTCCAGAGAAAGTCAGTTGAAAATTCACTTTTCTACCATGCTTATCAATTAGATAATGAAGATCAAATTACCAATGTGTTTTGGGCAGATGCAATGATGCTAATTGATTATGAGTATTTTGGTGACGTGATTTCACTTGATTCGACATATTGCACTAATAATTCGCATAGACCACTAGCGGTGTTCTCAGGTTTTAATCACCATCGGAGTGTAGTGATCTTTGGGGCAGCATTACTGTATGATGAAACAACAGAGTCGTACGAGTGGCTTTTTGAGTCATATTTAGACGCACACAAGCAAAAAATGCCCAAAGCAGTTTTTACTGATCAAGATCAGGCAATGGCCAAAGCACTGTCTATAGTCATGCCTGAGGCTTACCATGGCCTATGTACATGGCACTTGATGCAAAATGGTGTCAAGCACTTAGGAAATCTTATGAAGGGTGAATCTCATTTTCTCACCGACTTTAAGAAGTGCATGTACGGATATCATGATGAAGAACAATTTGAGGAAGCTTGGAGAACTCTTATAGCAAAATATGATGTTCAAGAAAATGATTGGTTGCAAAGAATGTATACTTTGAAGGAAAAATGGGCATGTTGTTTTATGAAGAAGGCGTTCACGTTGGGAATGCGAAGTACTCAACTTAGTGAAAGTGTGAATGCAGGTATAAAAGATTTTACCAATGTGGACTTGGATATTGTCAAGTTCTGTAAGCGTTTCGAGGATGTCGTGGAAGAAAAGAGATATAATGAATTGAAGTGTGAATATGAAGCACGTCAAAAAATTCCAAGACTCAAGAACCCATATTTTGTTATTTTGAAACAAATGTCCGAGCTTTATACTCCCACTATTTTTGAATTATTCCAACACGAGTATGAGTTATTTGAAGCATGTTGTGTAAAAAGCACGGATGGAAAAACATCATCCATTGATTTTGTTATTGCCAATGTAAGGGGTTCTAGAGAATGGTGCGTCTCAGTTGATTTGGAAAAGAAGTCAATCTGTTGCTCTTGTCGTAAGTTTGAGTCATCTGGCATTTTATGTTGTCATTGCATAAGAGTATTTATTCATATGGATGTCAAATCAGTGCCTGAGCAATATGTATTGAAGAGGTGGACAAAGTTAGCTAGAAGTGGGGCATTGCGTGATGGTTCGACCAATCATGTAGAAGATGTTCAATTGTCTACAGCTAAAAGTTATGCAGAGATTTGTCCTCGCCTTGTGAGAATAGCCACAGAAGCATGTAGAAATCCAGAAACAGTTGTGTTTCTTAACAAAGTTGTTGATTTGTTGGAGAAGCAAATACTAGAGTTTCAAAAGAAACAAGTGAATACTACTGAAGTTGATGTCTTACTTGGCAAAGTTAAAGAGATTGGAAACAACAATGAAGGTTCAACAGAAGTAAAGGGGTTCAAGAAAAAAGAAGGTAGAAAAGGTTCTAAACGTTTGAAAAGTTGGGTAGAGAACCAAAAAGGCAAAAGAAAGAAAAATAGTGCTTCAAGTGCTTCACAAAGTCAACAACTTACCGCGGTATTATAAATTTTATCATGAACTTAATCAAGATACTTATGATGAACTTCATAGCTTTATTGTTTTTCCTTATATTTGCATTGTAGACCAACATAACTCAAGAACATGAGGTTCCTAATACAAGTGCAACATGGCTCAACGGTCATTACAATCAACAATCTGTGGTAAGTTAATAGTAATTTAAATCTGTGTCTGACTTGAAGTTTATTTACTGATTAAATGGTCTTGTCTTTTTTTTATAGGAAAGGATTAACATTTTGGGTGCCTCAAGTGGTTCACAAAGTCTACAACCTAAAATGGTATCATAAATTTTATCATTAACTTAGCCAAGACACTTTTAATCAACTTCATAGCTTTAGTTGTTTTTCCTTTATTTTCAATGTAGACCAACATAACTCGAGTGCATGAGGTTCCCAATATAGGTGCAACATGGATCAATGGTCACTACAATCAACAATCTATGGTAAGCTAATAGCAATTTAATTTTGTGTGTGACTTGGAATTTATTTAGTGACAAAAAATGATTTTATCTTGTGCAGGGAGACAATAGTACTTTGAGCCAATTTGGTATCAATAGTTTTACAAGCTTATTGATGGTAAGTTTCAGAAACCATATAAGATCACTTCATTTATTTTCATATATTAACTTTTGTCTCTCTCAAATTGCAGGCACAAGACAATGATGATGACATTACAACTTTAACCAACCCATAAAGAAGTGAAGTGAAAATCAGACAATTGCTCTTTAGTGTCTTTTTTATGTATATGTAACAGTACTAGAAGACAATTTCTTTTCGGTGTTATCTATCTTTTGGCATGGATTTGTTTTTTCATATATTATTTTTTTATTGAGAATCAATTGTTTCATAGATTACAGCTTTCAGTGATTCTTCTACACCACATATATCTTCACTTATTATTCTACACCACAAAAATCACTTGTTGATACCAATTATTTTAAAACCAGAAATGTTAAATGAAAGAATTGAGGCCAAGAGCACTTGTTAACTTGAGCTATCCATTGAAAAGAAATATACTTTTATGTGTATGTAACACTTGTGATATATGCACCAATTTACAAGAAAAGAAATATACTAGAGCGATGGGATTGAATTTCAATTGAATCTTTGGTTACATTACATCATTATATATTCAATAGAGTAACAAAAATACATTCAACAGTGTAGAAAACTCCTAAACTAATGCTGCAACCTTTCTGGTTCACTTGTGCATTTTAGCATGAAATAAATCCAATCTTAGCATGATTTTACTTGTGGGACGTCCGCCATAATTCCAATCTCAGCAACATTTTAGCTTTAGCTTCGGTACAACATCAATATACCAAATCTCAACAGCATTGTAGCTTGCATAAAAAAAATCTCAGCAGCATTTTAACTATAGCTTCAACACAAGAACAATGATTATTAAAATCAGCAAAACCACCTCCTTTTTCCTGCACAAAACAGAAGAAATGCCATTGTGATTTGCACAAATGAACCAGCAAATAATTATATGCATATATAGCTTATTGGATTCTTTCTATTCAAAGTAAAAGCATTTGATGTGTAATGGTGTGACAATCTCATGCTTGTCTCACTCTGATTTAGGCTACAACTATCTCAAATGAAACAATGAGAATTGAAGTGAAAATTATAATAAGCCTTTTTAGCATGAAAACTTTAAGTATTAAAAAACTTGTTTTCCCATTGATCAGAGTCTTCAACATTTAGAATTGGATAAAACACATGTCATCAGGTGTTATCATTTTGTGCAGGATTGCTTACTCTTCATTTTTAGCCTAAAAATTTTATAACTATTGATTCAATTGAATTGAATCGATCTGATGCAAGTCCAAAGTCCTTCCACTTTGAGCCAAGTGCCACCTCCACCAACTAGATAACATCCAAATGACAATGCCTATGCCTTAAGATGACTTCTCCAATTAATGAAGCACCACAATCTCCTTCCTAGTGGCAATTGAGTAACCCCTTCTCAGCATAAAATCCCACTTCCCCACTATCTTGTGCATAGTCCTTGCGTTCATAATCCATTTCCAGTAAAGTAAATTTGTATCCTTTTTCTTATTCTGTGTCTTTCCTCTTCTCCAACCAGGTCTAAATGTTGTATTAAAAAATGCTCAGGTTCATAGTTGAACTCCACCAAAACCCAAATTATACCTTTATTACCTTATCTACAGTATAAGGGCTTGATTAACCTAACATTCCCATCAATTTTAATCAACACATGGAAACCAATCTAAAACCCCTAGTGCCTCTAAACATGATAAACCTTTAAAAAAGACAAATTGAAAATACCAGATTTAAAAATGCAAGGTCATGTTCCCTATTGATCGAATCTAACCTGCAGAGGACGGTTGGAACTGATTCGATAGCGCCGGAGGGTTGGGTAGGTCGGAACTACAATGACAACAGCGGACCGTCTCTAGATCAGACGAAGGGCGCACGATGTCGACACAGAGAGAAAGAAGGCGGTGTCGTCGAGAGGAGGAGCGTTGTAGTTGAGAGGAGGAACGTTGTCTCACGACGGCAAAGAACGACAGTGTTAATTGGGTTTCTGTTTGGAGAAAACCCTTCAGCCATTAGATTAATCTTATGGCTGAAATTAATTTGCTAGTATATAATTATTATAATTATAAGACTGCAATTTTCTGGACCACATGATCAATCAGACGGTTAAGAAACGTGCAGAAGGTGCAGGACAGAAAATTCTGCAGGAGAGGATCTGAGTTCTGAACAATACCCAAAAGCTCTTTCATCCTCTCCCAAAACCCAGAAGCTTCTTCATCCTCTCCCATAGCCACATATTTTTTTCACTTCCTCCTCTCTCTATCTCTCTCTCTATAAAAGATTGATTATGATTATATATTATTATATATATTATTATATATATTTATTTAATTTTAAATTGAATACTCTCTCTCTCTCTCTCCCCCTTCTCACCTTCCTTCACCTCTCTCATTTCAAAAAACCCACCATACCCCACAACGCCGCCACACCTCTCCGCCACGCACGCGACCAAGGTAACGTCAGGGTCGCTAGCCATCATCACTACGACAGCGACGAATGGTGGAAAAGAAGAAAAATCTAGAAGAGGAAAGGGAGATCGAGAAGAAATGTTCCAACCCAGAAGCTTCAAATCACTGGTAGCTACAGGATCTACAATTAATATTACTAAAATACTCTAAATAAGAAGAAGGATAAACAACGGCGAATATTTATTGAATTCAACACATTCCTCATACATTCTATTTATATGAGTCTTGACCTAGGTAAAGGGTCCATGACAGGTGTCCCTACTAGCAGCTGCACAAGATCAGCAATTAGGTAAAAGACAAAAAGATAATTGGAAAAATAAAAGGGAACATAGGGTTCCATCCATTTGGGCTTGACTACGGTTCTCTTGGGCCTTCCCATTTCCTGTGAGTGTGGCCCAATATCCAGCGTGGTATCAATACAAGCCCTGAAGAACAGCCTTGTCCTCAAGGCTTGAATTTGAGGTGTCGGTGGCAGCATTGGATTCCTTTGCAATAGGCAGCGTGGGTGGGTCACAGCTGGTTCCATTGTGTGAAGTGCCTGGGTATGAGTGATTGACAAGACCTGTGAGTGGAGCTGGAATGAGGACTTGCGTGTTGCCTTGCTGGCGCGTGGGAAACGGGGGCTCCAAAGGGGTTGTACGCGTGGCTTTTGTGGCTTGCAAGGTGGCATCCTGGGAGGGATCTGGGAGCGTGATGTCACGCGCCTGAGAGCCTGGCATCATAGAGGGGCCCACAGTTTGGACTTGAGTGTCTGAAGCTCCATAAGTATTGGCTTCAAGAGGTGGCTTTGCAGACTTCAAGTTCAAAGCTCTAAGTTCCCTGCGAGCCCGAGTTGTGACGAGGTGATCGCCGGCGATGCTCGGCGGCGGCGCTAGAGGAGTGGAGCCGGCGGTTGTAGCTGCGGGATCCGCTGTAAGGAGATCAGTACCCATAGGAGGGAGGGGCACAAAAGAAGAGTTGGCATCCCCACGAAATTCCTTCAGCAAGGAAACATGGAATACGTTGTGTATTCGGCTGGAAGGGGGAAGTGCGAGCTCGTATGCCACGGCTCCGACACGGCGAACCACGCGGAAAGGGCCGTAATAGCGTTTTGCGAGCTTGTTGCTGGTCCGACGTGCTAAGCTTTGTTGCCGATAAGGTTGAAGGCCCAGCAGCACCCAAGAGTCTTCAAGAAAGGTAACATCTCTTCTGTTTCTGCCCTTTTGAGCCTTCATGCGTTGTTGTGCTCGTGATAAATTGGCCTTCAGAGATTGCAAAATGATATTTCTCTCTTTCAGGGACTCCTCAAGAGAAGGAATGGTGGTGCTACCCGGCACATAATCGAGCAAGGACGGCGGTTGCCTGCCATAGAGGGCGCGGAAAGGGGACATCCCTGCAGCAGAATGAAAGCTTGTGTTGTACCATAATTCCGCAAGATGTAAGAATTTGAACCATGATTTCGGTTGTTCTCCGGCGAAGCAACGCAAATATGTTTCTAACACTCTATTGACCACTTCTGTTTGACCGTCTGTTTCAGGGTGGTAGGCGGTGCTGAACCGGAGTTTGGTGCCCATGACTCGAAACAAGTGGCGCCAAAAATGGCTGAGGAAAACCTTGTCGCGGTCGGAGACAATCGATCGTGGAATGCCATGGAGGCGACAAATCTCAACAGAGAATCTGTTAGCCAATGAAGTGGCAGTGAAATTAGTTGGAAAACCAATGAAATGAGCATACTTGGTGAGGCGGTCAACCACGACCCATATGACGGAGTGGCCATGAGACGGCGGAAGGCTGGTAATAAAATCCATGGAGAGGTCTTCCCAAACTTGCTTTGGTGTAGGGAGAGGTTGTAAGAGGCCTGCCTTCTTAGAAGTGTTGTATTTGTTGTACTGACATGTAGTACATGTTCTTATGAACTCTTTGGTGTCCTTGTAGATGCCTGGCCAATTGAAGGAGGCGGAAATGCGAGCGAGGGTGGGTTTAAGGCCCGAGTGACCAGCCACGAGGGAAGAGTGGTACTTAGAGAGGATTTCCTGTCGAAGACCATTCCAATCCGGGAGGAAAATACTGCCCTTGAAGTGCAGCAAGCCTTGGTGCTGCGAAAAATCACCTTGTTGGAGGTGTTCCCGGAGTAGGGATATGCCTTCTGAGGTGGAGTAAAATTTCCTGAGTTGCTCCAGGATCGAGGGAACTGGAGAAGAGAATGAAGCCAACAACGGAAGGTCCTTGTCCTGGAATTGACGCCGAGACAAAGCATCAGCCACACGGTTGTCAGAGCCAGGTTTGTACAGAATTTCATAGTCAAAACCCAGTAGCTTCGTTGCCCATTTCAGCTGCTCGGGGGTTTGAAACGTCTGAGTCATGAGATGTTTCAAGCTCTGCTGGTCAGTGAAACTTTGAAATTTATGGCCAATGAGATACTGCCTCCATTTCTTTACTGCCTCCGTGACCGCATACATTTCCCTGACATATGTAGACTGACCTTGCATTTGCAGGTTTAGCTTCTTGCTGAAGAAGGCTATGGGATGCCCCTTTTGTGACAAAACAGCCCCAACAGCCACACCGGAGGCATCAGTCTCGATCTGGAAGTCCTGGGAAAAATCTGGCAATGCCAGCATAGGAGCTGAGGTAATTAGTTTCTTTAATTGCACAAAGCACTCTTCTTCTTTCTCAGTCCATAAAAAAGGAGTGGTTTTCCCAGGGGTAGACTGCTTGAGGAGGTCAGTCAAGCGTGATGCATGAGAGGCATAGTTGCGGATGAATCTTCGATAGAAGCCTGTGAGGCCCAAGAAGCCGCGTAGGTCTGTTAGGGTCTTTGGGGAAGGCCAGTCGATGATTGCCTGAACCTTGGTTGGGTCGGGTCCAACGCCCTTGGCGGTAATAATGTGGCCAAGGTATCCCACGGATTGTACTCCAAAAGTGCACTTGGAAAGTTTGGCATAAAATTTGTGTTCAAGCAAAACTTTTAAGACAACCTGCAAATGTTCCAAGTGTGAGTCAAAAGTGGGACTTTAGATCAATATATCATCGAAAAATACCAATACAAAGCGACGTAGATACGGTCTTAGGAGATCGTTCATCGCTGCTTGGAAGGTGGAGGGTGCGTTAGTTAGCCCAAACGACATAACTAAGAACTCATAGTCACCATCAACGGTTCTAAAAGCTGTCTTATGAGTGTCCTCCGCTGCCAATCGGATTTGGTGGAATCCGGAGCGCAAATCCAGCTTAGAGAAGTAGGACGCACCACCCAATTCATCAAGTAGCTCATCGATTGTCGGAATAGGGAAGCGATCGCGGATGGTAAGTGCATTAAGACTACGGTAGTCTACACAAAACCGCCATGTTCCATCTTTTTTTTTTATGAGGAGCACCGGGGATGAGTATGGGCTTGTGCTAGGAACGACAATCCCCTCTTGAAACATATCCGTGAGGATGGTGGCCATAGCTTCCTTTTGGGAATGAGGGTAACGATATGGTCTAACATTCACCGGGGGAGAATTGGGAAGTAAGGTGATGTGATGTCATGGGAGCGAGGAGGGGGCAATCCGTGAGGTGGGGAAAAGACATGGGAGAAGGTTTGGATCATGTCATGTATCTGTGGGTGTAATTCAGGGGGTGGGTCAGGTATGGTGTCTATGGATAGGATAGTGGGCATGTGGGATTGGGGAGGATAGAAACATATGGTGTGGAATTTCGCCACTGCATCAGTGTGGAATAGACGCTTAAAGTGGTGGTAGGTGGCTGGTAAAGGTGGGGAGAGGGGTTGACCAGTGATTGTGCATGTTCTTCCATTAACTTGAAATGACATTGATGGAATACTAAAATCTGATATCACAGATCCTAATGTTTCCAGCCACTCAAGACCCAAGACAACATCAACGCCTTGGATGTCAAACAGGTAGAAGGGGATGTTGAATGTGTGTTCGCCATATAAAACCTCAACTGGAGGGCAGTAGCCAGCGCAATAGATATGAGCTCTGTTGCCCACCATGACCGGAAAGCGGGCCACGGGAACCACGGGAAGCCTCAAGAATTGAGCCACGCGCGGCGGAATAACGTTGTGTGTGCTACCGGTATCAATCAGAACCACTACCGGTTGCCCCATGATTATGCCCCTGAATTTCATGCTCTTGCGGGATGGCTTGCCCTGAAGGGCCTGTTCCGAGAGTTGGAAGTGGAGTATTTCATCAGCTGGTGCCTCAACAACTGGCACCAAAGAGCCTTCGGGTTGATCCGAAGCTTGTGGCGAAGACAGGTCAGTAATTTCTTCTATTTCATCAACCAACATGAGCAAACACATTTTGGGTTGACATTTTGTGTATTTCTCATCACAATTATAACAAAGCCCTTGGGCTCTTCTTTCTTGCATCTGGGCTGGAGTGAGGCGTTTAATAGGGAGGGTGGGAGTAGGGTTTGCCTTGAGGGGGTTTGGTGGGGTGGGTTTTGTTGTTGTGTGGGTTGTGTGGGTCGGAGCAGGTTGGGAAAGAGAAGAAGAAAAAGGGTGGTAGGGTTTGTTAAAACGGGGCGGTGGTTGTTTTGAATCCCTAATTTTGGCCTCTATTTGCTTAGCTAGCCCAATAGCTTGTGATACAGAATATGGTTTCAAAATTGAAATTTCATTTTTGATGTCAGGTCGTAAACCAGATAAGAAACAATCGAGCATAGTTTCGGGGGAGAGACCGACTACCTGATTTGAAAGCTTCTCAAAACGAGTCTAAAACTCAGCCACAGTGGAAGTTTGATGAAGCGTAAACAACTCCTGTTGGTGATTCTCGTAAGAGGAGGGACCAAATCGGAGAGCAAGTGCTCGGGTGAATGCATCCAGGTAGACAATTGATAGTTGTTATACATCCATTTGTACCAGCTAAGGGCTTCCCCCTTCATATAAAATGATACAAGCTCCATTCGTTGTTCAGGATGTACCTGATGAAGGTGAAAGAACTGGTCAGCATGGAACAACCAGTCAAGAGGGTCTGTGCCATCGAAAGGTTGTAGTTGCAGCTTGATGTTCTTGGAGAGGTTGTGGGGTGTTGTGAGAGGAGGCTGACCGTAGCCAGGAGGTGGCATAATGAAGCCTGGTGGGCGCTGAAAACCCAGTGGCTGCTGTGGAATGAACCCGTGTGGTGGTGGTGTAGAAGGAAAATGGGTGTGTGGAATATAAGGGTGTTGGGGATGAAATCCAGCAGAAGGTTGTGTTGGTGAACCAGTAACTGGAGTGTGGGTTGGGGGAGGTGGAGGGGGTGGTGGTGGTGGTGGTGGTGAAGGTTGTTGTTGAAGGGACATGGAAAAAACTTTCTCAAACAACCCAGCAATGGCTTTCTCCATATCGGTTTGGAGAGAAGAAGCAATGGAGGATAACTTGGCGTCAATGGCGGCAAGCACAGCTGGAGGAATGTCCTCAGAGGAAGGCATGAGATCAAGGATGAAAGCACCAATGGTAGCTACAGGATCTACAATTAATATTACTAAAATACTCTAAATAAGAAGAAGGATAAACAACGGCGAATATTCATTGAATTCAACACATTCCTCATACATTCTATTTATATGAGTCTTGACCTAGGGAAAGGGTCCTTGACAGGTGTCCCTACTAGCAGCTGCACAAGATCAGCAATTAGGTAAAAGACAAAAAGATAATTGGAAAATTAAAAGGGAACATAGGGTTCCATCCATTTGGGCTTGACTACGGTTCTCTTGGGCCTTCCCATTTCCTGTGAGTGTGGCCCAATATCCAGCGTGGTATCAATCACACGAGCCTATTCAGATCGAGAAGAATAGTGGCCCTGGGTTTGTGTATTGGTGATGGGTTATGTTCTATTCTAGGTTTTCACCATTGATCCCCTTTGTTGGGTTTGGGGGGTTTTTTTTACTCCTTCTTCATCAATCCCCTTCTTCATCATCTTCTTCTTCTTGGGTTTGGAGGTTTTGACTTGTCTGATCTGATTTTGGTTGGGCCGCGTTGGGGGATGCGTCGGTGGGGGTTGTGAGCGGTTGTGGTGGTGTTTCAGATGGGGGTTATAGTGGGTAGGGGTTCTGGGTTTTTGTTGGATTGTGCATTGGGCGGTGGTGGTTGCATTTTGGTGGTGTGGTTTCTGTGTTGGGGGCGGTGGTTGTTGAGGTTCTGAGTGGGGGGAATTGGTTGTTGGGTTTCTAGGTGGGGGCGGTGGTTGTTGGGGTTCTGGATGGGGTGAGTGGTTGTTGGTGTTCTGGGTGGCGGTGGTTGACAGGTTGTTGAGGTTCTGGGTGGGGGCGATGGTTGTTGGGGTTTTGGGTGGGGGTTATGGTGCTTGTGGTTTTGATGGAAGAATGATGAAAATGATGATGAATAATAAAAAAAAAATTGGGTTTTGGTTGTTATTGGTGGATGAAGAATGATGGATGAAGATGAAGATAATGAAGATGATAAAGATAGCTTTAATATAATATTAATTATTTTAAAATAAGAGAATAACTTTATGGCTTAAATACTCTAGAGGTCCCTGAAATTGTACCATGTACGAGAATAAGTCCTTGAAAGGATTCCGGGTCCTTGGAAATTTTTTTAATTGTTTCATGCTTATGTGGCTCAATTTTTGCATAGTCATTGTTTCCAGTGGCCTTTATTATTATTTTTAATTGCACATGGAATATTAAACGAAAATTAACCATTTTAAGTTTAAAATTAATCCCTAAATCTAATAATCTCTAATCTCAAACAAATCAAATCAGAACAAACCTAAACCTAGCCTTCTCTAGCACCCACCACTTCTCTCTCCCTCTCCACCAACAATCCTTCTCCTTCACCACTGAATCCAGCACTCTCCTCCTCCCTGATCTGAACCGCACCAACCTTCACCATTGTCTTCCTCAAATCCCCCAAACAATACCATCTACCACTCACACCACCGCCAATCCCTTCTCACACCACCATCGTACAGATCGGACCAAAAGAACAGGATCAGGAACCCGAAGATCAGCCTCAAATCGATGACGCCGTGGTAGAGGAACTGGAGCCAGAAGCACCAGCAACAACAGAGCTCGAACAACAACCGCAAGAAACCCTAGATGACAATGCAGATTGTAAGACCTGGATTTATAGAGCAAGTTTAATTTCCGACTCACGCGTAGAATCAGTGTAAGCGTGACGGGAGTTTGATGTTTGAGAAAGATTAATGAAGAAGAAAGTTCAGGAATTGCTTGAGGAATGTTGCGTAGTTGTTTTAGGAGTTAGTGCGAGTCGTCTGCACACCTGCCTTATGGCGAGAGTGTCCAGAATAGGCTAATTTCGCTTTTAAAGCAACGTTTAAGTGAGATTTCAAATCCTTCGGAAAATAAAAAGTTCTCTTTATTTTTCCTTTGACCAGTGTTTCATTTCGGAACCCTGGACTGTACGCACGATAGTATTCACTTCTCGGAAGTCCGACGACGCTAATTTCTTTGCTTCGAAACCCTAAATTCAATCACTGAATGAAGACTTTTTCTATTCGGAGCTTTTAACAAAGTTTCCGTCCGCGTTGTCAGATTTGTTTCGACGTTTCCAATCTTTCTTCAAAACGAAGTTTTGTCGTCTGACCATCACAGCAAAAAGTAGTTTTTCGGGACAGATTAACGTACACCGCTTTTAGGATTTTAGAGATCGTTTTTCCCTAATTATAGAGATTTGTTTTGAGTTCTGGAATTCTGTCGCCAGAATCTCTCTTAGAATTCATCGGTGAATGTGCTGCAAAAATCGGAATCGCGAAATTTTCATTTTCCCGCGATTTCACCTTCCTATAAATAGTTAAAAATTCAAAATATCTCCCATAACTTCCCAAAGGAGCCGCGGATTGAGGAGAGAAAAGGGAGAGGAGATTTTCGCCGAAACTTGACCGATCTTCGCGCAGTTCGTTCCTACTTCAAGGTATCGAGGTAACTAGCTTGATTCTTACCTCTGATCACTGTTTCTACTGCGTTTCTTTAGCTGTTTCTGTGCTCAAAGTTTCGAGCTTTTCGTAAAACTATCCGTTTTTCTTGATTTTTCGCTTGGGGTATCTTCTGTACGTGCCCAAGAGCCTAGAACACTCGCCGATATTCGCCGATTTTGATCGAGTTGTCAAGGATCTGAAAAACTGATTCAAAACCCTTTTTGGCGCACATTTCAAAACTTTAATGTCGAAAAGTCGCAATCCGACTTCGTGCCTTTAGGATTAGTTGTTACAAATGTCGTTAGGAACATCGCTGTCAAATTTGTTTTCCGAAGTGTGAACTTTGAGGTTTTGTGCTTTTATTTTGGACCAAAACGCCCCTGAATAGCCGTATTTCGATCCGATCGTCCGAAAATTTTTCCGACAATTTCTTTGCCTTAGTTTTACCCTAAAACTACCTTGTAATCAGATTAGATCGAAGAAAAAGAGTCGGAGCTCTTTTCTCTTTATGGCCGAGAGCTTAGTCGAGGGGGGGGGGGAGTTTTTCGTTTTCGAAAACTTGTCTTTTCGTACCCGATTGTTGTATTCTGAAGTTTCGATGCTTTGTCTATCGTTAATGAGTTGTATTGTGATCGAGCTAATCGATTTTGTTTGGATTCCTGCTTTGTTTTCTCCGAGGTTCAGTTGAAGAGACTTTTGGTTTCTCAGAGAAATCGTTTGAAGGAAATTTAGACCACGAGGCTGGAGCAGCTCGAGGATAGGGCAACTTACTATTAGCTAAGATTGCATGATAGGCGTCGATAAATTCGACTTATGCTTTACTTTGATATTGATTATGATGATGAATTAATGTTATGATGTTTTCCATAACTTATGATGTTGAGATGTTATTGAATTGTGCGTTTTGACGCGACTTCGGAGTGGGGAATCATTGAACTGGTTATCTTTGTTGTTTCGGGTTGGGGAAACAACCTTGGGCAAGTTCGAACGTGGGGTTTGAGACTTAGCCATTCGTTGGTATACTTAGACTTTCCCCGGGAATTTCTTTTGGTGGGTTTTTGGAAAACTTAGAAAGAAAATAGAATTTTGAAAACTAGAGACTTTGGGAAAACTTAGACTTCGAGAAATAAACTCATAACTTGACTAATTCAATTCGAAACATTTTTATTAACAAATAAACATAGGAAAACTAAAGGGGAAAATAATTGCGAAAGACGGGGAAAAGTCGACTTTTGTTGTGGGTTTTGGAGAATTGCTAGACACCAGGGGGGGGGGTGAGCCACGGTGATGATTGAAAGTCACCGAGTACTTTAGTACTCTTGTTGTTGGAGTTGTGTTGTATTGACCGACACTAAACTCTGGGTTTTGAGATTGGGTTTTGAGCTAAACACTTGCGTTGGGAGGACGATTCGATGTTTGGCTAACCATATTGCATCATGCATCATTCGGTGAAGAACGGGAATGCTTCACCAATAGTGAAGAACGGGAATGCTTCACGAGTGAAGAACGGGAATGCTTCACGAAGGTTGGGGATTGCCTTCATCGAAGAACACCTGGGTGTATCTTCGGCATAACGGGCAGAGTGGCACGACCATTGATGGTTGGGGCTGATCCGACTATGCATGGGTTTGTAAGTGACACCCGAGCGGAAATGGTTAAACACTAGGCCGGTGTTAGGACTGACTCGATGGTGCCCATCCCACTTGAACTATCCGGATCATATTGAATTGCATTTCACGCATACATTCACTCTGACTGGAATTGTATGCTATTTGATTTATTGAAGCATTGTTAGAGCCAATAACATGCTAGGATTATATATATATATATATATATCAACATATATATATCTATACCCCATATCACATGTTGTAACACCCCGATTTCGGTGGCGTCACTTTAGTAACCAAAAAGAAAGTTTAATGCGGAAAACGTGAATTATTTTTTTTTTTAGATAATAGAATTAGAAACTGAAAGGAATGAAACTCGACAACGAAAGATAACAGAACTAATATACGATAAATGAGTACAGCCCCCGCTGTAAGTAGCAAACCACGTCACGAGTAAACCTCCAGTGACGGGAAGTAACAGAATGTAGCGCCCGTAGGCAAAAGGTACAATCTAAAAGAAAGGTCAATTGTCCGCAACACTATCCCTCAAAATTGAGAATGAGTTAGCCCAAACGGCCTAAAACAAGACCCCCTAGTCCAACCAACTCTCTGTGATCTCCGTAAAGAAACCACACAAAAAGCTATAGGCGGGAAACTACCCTGTCCCCAAAGAAATAAATGATGTTCAGAGCTAAGACTCTACTCCTACACTAATCCCATCTCGAGGAGCTCACACCAGCACTAAAACCTACATGCTAGCATGATCGTCGTCCGAATCTGAATCCAGAACGACCTAGTCTATGTACACCATCTGTCCTCCTCTCGCGACCGCGATGCGCTCCAGTTCCAGCATCTCAACCCTAGTTCCCCCCGAAGGGTGAACCATCGTGGACCAGCCCGCCAAAGACATATGACAAACGGCGTAGTCCGCCAAAGCACACACAGAAGACGCGAGGGTCAACTCCAAAGAATTATGTAAATAATAGCACCGATAGATACAGATAATAGAATAGCCACTTAGGCTTATAGCTAGGGATAACGTCCTAGGGTTGCATATTCCATAATGAATGTAACGACAGTAATAACAAATAGCATGCATCAAATAGAATTAACAATTATCAATCACACTCAGCAACTAAGTCAGTATGCATGTTGCATGAAATGCAGATGGCGGTTAACCCAGTTAACCAATGCATTCCGGAAACGGATGGACATCAACGGATCAATCCTAGCACCAGCAACGGTGGGACCATTTCTGCTCGCGTGCCTCTTACACCACACAAAGGTAGCCAGATCAGCAGTAAACCCGAAGGTCTGCCATTTCGGTCTGCTACAAGAGTCGTCTACAAACGCTCTTACACGGCATTCCGGGTCTTATGACCATTTTGGAAACCGACGAGGTCCAAAGTACGTCCTGTGTTAATACCTCATTAATGTTGCATGAATGCAGGATAATTAGTCAAACAACGTCTCCGAATCTCACTCGACACGTCGCCACGTGTTCTAGCTAAATTAAAGTCTCTAAAAGCTTACCCTAAGGTAACAGTCGATTCTGCGACAAAAGACACATCTTCACAACTCATGATGATCTCCAAATCATCCGACTCATCTCAATCCGATGGTCAAAACTGCTCAACGAGCAAGAGTATTCAACATACTCGAAAACTATCAATTTCCCGGACTTATCCCCCGGATAGCCCAACAACACAGCTGCTCCAACAGCACAAGAACATCAACATACTCAATACTTCTCAACTTCCTCAACACTTTGATCCGACGACACTTCTCGTTTTCCAAAACTAAGATTTGCATCCCAAGCTTCCTTTCGAGTTTATTATCATTAATTGAAGATTTAGAGGTTGTTTAATGTCTTATGAGTTTTCTTTACAAAATAATATCCTTTTAGTCTTATCGCAAATCCTATAAGTTCTCGGGATCTCCTAATCCCCAAATGACACCAGAGAATGTCTCGATCCATGAAACGCCTTAACAAGGCCCGAATCTCATTCGTCCTATCAAACTTTCTCAAAACTCTCAAAATAAAATCGGCATGAACTGCCCGCTATTCTCACTACTCAGAATCTCAGATTTCATTGCAAAGGCATAATTAACTCAGCACAACCAATCAACATGTCATATATCAACATATTAAGCAATAACCACGTAACACTTAGCATATAAGGCATGCATCACACATCCTAAATTACCCACTTAGCACTTAACATGAAATTCACTCTCAAAAACATTCAGTAGATGAATCATCTACATTGTCAGCCGAAGCCTCAGAAAACATTTTTCCAATCAAACACAAACAAGTGCATAAACAGTAAACAATGTCGAAAGCATCGACCCTAAGCATTATCTAGAGATTCAGTGAGAAGCCCTCACCTGTAGGTTCTCCAGAATGATCTTCGAACTCTTCCTCACAAGCAAAGCGTTGCTCCTCAGGAAATTCCTCAAAAGCACCTTTACAGTAAAACCACATAATACTATCAAAATCTATCGGAAACTAAGCTATCAATGCTCACTAAGGTTACCCGAAGTAATACATACTCCGAGGTGCGATAATCTAGCGCGAAAGGACAAGTTTTCGGAAAAGGAAATTTTCCCCCTCCCCCCTTATAGGCTCGGCCACTTTTGGTAATTGTAGGGTTCGATTTTTCTTCGATCAAACTTGGTTCCTAGGTTATTATTAGCCATAACTAAGGGTATTCTAAACTCGGAAAAATTATCGGATCAAAAACTGTCGCAGGGGTATTTTGGTCATGATTTTTAACTTAGAATTTCAAAACTGAAATCCCAAAAAGCAAATTTGACAGGGACGTCACCAACGACATTTATGACAACTAATCCTACTAGCACTAAGCTAAGGCGATAGTTTTTAGCCCAAAGGACGAAGCTTTACTCCAAAAATGGGTATTTGAGGCATAAATTGATTCCGGCGGAATTTCGGCGACATAACGGAAAAACTAATCCGACAGAAGTGATCTTCGGCATGTAAGGAAGATGTTTAGAATCAAAAATGAAATATTCAGGATGGTTTTGCAAAAACCTCAAAACTATCAGCTCAGAAAAGTCTAGAGAAAAGCTATGGAAAAAGCGATCAGAGGTAAGGATTAGCGACTATACCTCGAAACCTTGAAGTAGCAACTGATTAATCGACGATCAAGCAAGGATTGAACAAAAACTCTTCTTCCTCTTCCTTCTATGGAGCTCGCGGGTTTAGAGAGAAAATGGGTAAGATATTTGCCATTTTTTCTCCTTTCTTGCTATATATAGAGATTGGCAAAACGCGGGAAAATGAAAGTTTCGCGATTCTGATATTTCTGGCTTCATTCTCCATGAATTCTAAGATATGTTTTGGCGAAAGAATTCCAAAACTAAAATGATGTCTCCTTGTATTTTTGGTAACTTATGCAAAGTCGGTGTAAAACTATTTTACCCGATAAGTTGCTTTTTGCATCGGATGTCGGAATAGAAAACTTCCTTCAGAAGAAAGATTGAAATCATCAAGAGAAATGGGTGTACGCGTGTAGAATCTTGTTCCGAATAGAAAAAGTCTTCATTGTCGGGTAATTCTAGGGTTTTGAAATACCAGGGTTTTGGTTTCGGCAAACTTCCGATGATTGGAATCGGACGTTCGTAGATCCTATAGTTTCGCCTCGAGACGATTGTGATATATGGAAAAAGAGAAGTTCTAACATTCCTTTGAAGATTTTTGGAATTAACTTCCATCGTGCCTATAAGTGAAAACTAGCTATATACTAGGGTTTTTGACCTAGGTTTACGCGTGTAACGATCGTGCTATAACTTTTATCGACTTCGATACAATCCTCAGACTTTTCCTGAACTTTCTCCTTCATACATTTATTTCATTTGGTAAACTCTAGTTCAGGTTTCCCTTCACGATACATCAACCCTAATCGTGAATAGGATTCTATTTACTTGGCATAAGTTTAAAAACTTGGGCCTTACACATGTTGAGTGTATAATTACTTTATTCCGTGAGTTGACCCTAGCGCTTTGGCTTTGGTTTCATATTTGTGTTTGGGCGGTCGGCCTGCTGCCAGATGTCGATGGCGGATTGGTTTTCGATGGTCTCTCCCTCGGGGGGGATCAGGTATGAGTTGGTGGACCGTCATGCCCTCACCGCTTGGGTGATCGATGTTGCGGGTCACTGAGCGACGTACCGGGGAAGGGTCATGGAGGACCGGACAGACGAGCGTGGACGATTGACGAGGGGAGTGCTACGACGTATGGAGCTGAGCTTTGACTTGCCGCCTTCAGTTCGCTGTGGGCCAGGTACTGGTCGAGGACCACCTGCACCACCTCCGGCTTCATCTTCTTCCGATGACGAGGACCCAGCTGAGATCGAGCCTGATGTTGCTACACCTGTTGCGCCACCTCCTGCTACTGCCATCGATCCTACCGACGTGGCGTCGTCCTCGAGGCTCGTGCAGCCGAAGAGGGAGTCTGTTGTTCCATCTGCCTCACGTCGCTTTCCTTTTACTCCACCGCGCGGCTACCGTGTGGATCCCCTGGTTCGAGTGGTGGAGAAGGATGTTCTTACTGGAGAGGTGGATGTTGAGACGGGCTCGACTAGGACGGTGCGCAGGACAGTTAGGAGGGAGGTCGTGGACTTGGACACCGAGATGATTACGGTGGATTCCGACTTTGAATCCGACAGCAGTGGGGACAGCTACTCGCCGAGCGACGAGGAAGAGGAGGAGGATCTATGAGCAGGACTGGGAGGGTAGGATAGGCAGCGTCATTTTTTGTGTAGAGCTCTGGTTCGTCTTACTTTGGGACAGGGTAGGTTCCCGATGTGTGGCTTTTTGTGTGGTTCTTTTGATGAGGAATCATAGAGAGTCTGTCGGATTATATGGGTCTTTTGTTCAGCCGACTTTCTCTTGGATGACTGTACTTTTGATACTTTTACTTACACTACTGGTTCTGTATATATTTGCCTACGGGCACACTACTTTGGAGTCACTGCGAGTGCGCGTGACGTGGGAGTGCAGCTGAGGCTGTACATGTGTATATATTCGTATATCGGTTAGTTTAGTTGTTGGGTTATGTCTTTATTTTCTATCACTTTAATTAAAAGGAATCAAACGAAAAAAAAATTAGTCGGTTTTCCGCGTAAAGTTTATTTTTTTGTTACTAAAGTGGCACCTGGAAATCGGGGTGTTACATTGAAGTATCAGAGCTTAGTCGAGTCTTTTGGGAGTCTTTGGGGAATAGGTCTTCTGTGCTAGGTTGTGTGACTCTGCAAAGAGTGAAAATTGATTGTCTGCAGAACGATTTTTCGTTCTAATTGACTGCATTGTTACTTAATCATATGGAATAGTTTTGGTGCTATCATACGATTAGGACTAATAATTTCTTGGGGGTAACAGACGATGGTGAACACGAATCAACTAGCGGAGATGATGGCCACTATGGCTCAAGCGATGACTAATCAAGCGAATGACAATGCTCTGAGGCGTGTTGCGGAGGAAGCGCGTGATCAACACCAGCGTCAGAGGGAGGTGACTCTGGATCAGAATAAGGGTTTGAATGATTTCAGGAGACAGGATCCACCTAAGTTTTCGGGAGGTACTGACCCGGACAAAGCGGATCTCTGGATTGAAGAAATAGAGAAGATCTTTGGTGTGTTACAGACTGCTGAGGGAGCCAAGGTGGGGATGGCAACCTTTCTGCTGTTGGGTGATGCTGAGTACTGGTGGAGAGGCGCCAGAGGGATTATGGAGGCAAACCATGTGGAGGTGAACTGGAATTCATTTCGTGCTGCTTTTCTGGAGAAGTATTTTCCTGATAGTGCTCGTGACGAGCGTGAATCACAGTTTCTGACTCTTAGACAAGGGAGCATGACCATCCCGGAATATGCTGCTAAGTTGGAGTCTTTGGCAAAACACTTTCGATTTTTCCGTGACCAAGTTGATGAGCCCTACATGTGCAAGCGCTTTGTGAGGGGACTAAGAGCTGACATTGAGGACTCAGTGAGACCGTTGGGGATCATGAGATTTCAGGCATTGGTGGAGAAAGCTACAGAGGTGGAGTTGATGAAAAATACGAGATTGAACAGGGCTGGAACAGGAGGACCAGTGAGGTCGACACCACAGAATTTTCAAGGAAGGGGAAGATTTCAGGCGAGGAAGCCGTATCAACGTCCTGCGGGTAGAGGGTTTACCCCGGGATCGTACAAGCCGATGGCTGCTGCTGCTACTTCTGGAGGGTCGGGAAACCGTACCCCAAACCGTGATGTGACCTATTTCCGATGTGGAGCGGTCGGGCACTATGCAAACAGCTGCACGATGCCACCAAGATGCTACAACTGCAATAAATCGGGGCATCTGGTTGTGGATTGCAAGGCACCGAAGGCTGAACCGTCTGTGAATGCTGTTAGTGGAAAGCGCCCAGTGGCGAAGGGAAGAATGTATACAATGGATGGTGAAGAGGCTGAAGGAGCGGATGGATTGATCAGAGGAGAATGTGAAATCGACGGTAATCTTCTAACTGTACTCTTTGATTCTGGTGCAACTCATTCTTTTGTCTCTAAGGATTGCGTATCAAGACTGAATCTGCCTATTACTACTTTGAGTTTTGATCTTATGGTAACTACACCTGCTAGGACCCTAATTGCTAATGCCGCATGCATGCACTGTTCAATAGTATATAAAGATAGAACTTTTCATGCCAACCTAGTATGTCTACCCCTTAAAAACCTAGATGTAATCCTAGGGATGGATTGGTTATCCCACTACCATTGTCTTTTGGACTGTAGTCGAAAGAAAGTGGTGTTCCCAGACTTGGATCTTTTCGAGTATCTTTCTACTAACCACATTAGTGCATCGTTGAGCGAGGGCACTCAGAAGTACTTTTCATTGCTAAGTCTGGAGGGGAAGAAGGATTCGGATGTTCATGGTATACCGGTGGTTCGAGACTTTGCGGATGTTTTTTCTGGAGATGTACCTGGACTACCGCCAGTACGCGATGTAGAGTTTGTGATCGATATTGTACCCGGAACCGGACCGATTTCGATTGCACCTTACCGTATGGCACCTGCGGAGTTAGTAGAGTTGAAATCTCAGTTGGAGGATCTTTCGGCAAAAGGATTCATTCGACCAAGTGTTTCACCGTGGGGAGCGCCAGTGCTTTTAGTCAAGAAGAAAGACGGGAAGTCGAGATTATGTGTGGACTATCGACAACTGAACAAGGCGACGATCAAGAACAGATACCCGTTACCAAGGATAGATGATTTGATGGATCAATTACGAGGGGCTGCCGTATTTCCAAGATAGACTTGAAGTCAGGCTATCATCAGATCAGAGTGAAGACTGAGGATATACCGAAGACTGCATTCAGAACACGTTACGGACACTACGAGTACCTAGTGATGCCGTTTGGAGTGACAAATGCACCTACTATTTTCATGGATTACATGAACCGCATCTTTCATGAATTCTTAGATCGGTTTGTGGTGGTGTTTACTGATGACATACTGATCTATTCGAAGGACGCGAAAGAACATGAAGGACATTTGCGCCAAGTTTTACCAGTGTTGAGGGAGAAAAAGTTGTATGCAAACCCTTCCAAGTGTGAATTCTGGCTGGAGGAAGTCAATTTCTTAGGCCATGTTATCTCAAAGGAAGGCATAGCTGTGGACCCAGCGAAGGTAGAGACTGTTTTGGCTTGGGAGCAACCGAAGACAGTGACAGAAATCAGAAGTTTTGTGGGTTTAGCCGGATATTATAGACGCTTCATTGAGGGATTTGCCAAGATTGTTGGACCTTTGACTCAACTGACGAGGAAGGATCAACCTTTTGCATGGACTGAGGCGTGTGAATCAAGTTTTCAGACTTTGAAGGAACGTTTAACGACGTCACCTGTGCTTATTATGCCACAACCGGAGGAACCTTATGAGGTCTATTGTGATGCTTCGTATCAAGGCTTGGGATGTGTACTGATGCAATATCGGAAAGTGGTGGCTTATGCTTCGAGACAGTTGAAGATTCACGAGAAGAACTACCCGACTCACGATTTGGAGTTAGCTGCCATTGTGTTTTCGCTTAAAATCTGGAGGCATTATCTCTATGGGTGTACTTTCACGATATTTAGCGATCACAAGAGTCTTAAATACTTGTTCGATCAGAAGGAGTTGAACATGAGGCAACGAAGATGGATGGAGTTTATCAAGGACTATGAGTTTACGTTGCAATATCACCCTGGGAAGGCAAATGTAGTTGCTGATGCTTTGAGTAGGAAGATGCATGTCTCGTCAATGATGGTTAAAGAGCTGGAGCTACTGGAACAATTTCGAGATATGAGTTTAGGTGTGACACCGTCTGAGGGAAAGTTGAAATTCGGAATGATCAGAATCGCCAGTGGACTGATGGAAGAGATTAGAGAGCAACAATTGCAAGATGCGTTTCTGCTGGACAAGAGGAACTTAGTAATGCAAGGGAAAGACCCGGAATTCAAGATAGGAGCTGACAATATCCTACGATGCAAGGACAGAGTTTGTGTACCCAAAAATCCAGAATTGAGAAGGCTAATCATGGATGAAGCACACAAGGGAAAATGGAGCATTCATCCGGGAATGACAAAGATGTATCAAGACTTGAAACTGAATTTTTGGTGGCCGGGAATAAGGAAACAAGTGGCCGAGTATGTAGCTGCATGTTTGACTTGTCAGAAGGCTAAGGTAGAGCATCAAAGACCTGCTGGTATGTTACAGAGTTTAGACGTGCCATAATGGAAATGGGATAGCATATCCATGGATTTTGTGGTAGCTTTGCCAAGAACCCAGAAGAGACACGATTCGATTTGGGTGATTGTGGATCGTTTGACCAAGTCAGCGCATTTTCTACCAGTGAGAACTACCTACAATGTGGAAAAGTTGGCTGAGATTTATGTGGCTGAGATTGTGAGACTACACGGAGTTCCGACGAGTATTGTGTCTGATCGGGATCCAAAGTTTACTTCGCACTTTTGGGGAGCTCTTCATGATGCGTTAGGAACCAAGCTGAGGTTGAGTTCGGCGTATCATCCACAAACTGATGGGCAAACAGAGAGAACTATTCAGTCGCTAGAGGATCTACTACGTGCTTGTGTGTTAGATAACAGAGGAAGCTGGGATGATCTTCTGCCATTGATCGAATTTACATACAACAATAGTTTTCATGCGAGCATTGGGATGGCACCGTATGAAGCTTTGTATGGTCGAAAGTGTAGGACACCGTTGTGTTGGTACCAAGATGGGGAGAGTTTGTTGATTGGGCCAGAATTGCTGCAATAGACGACTGAGAAGGTTAAGCAGATCAGAGAAAAGATGAGAGCTTCACAGAGCAGACATAAGAGTTATGCTGATCAGAGACGCAGAACCCTGGAGTTTGAAGAAGGTGATCATGTGTTTCTACGAGTTACTCAGACTACAGGAGTTGGACGAGCTATTAAGTCAAGGAAGCTCACGCCAAAATTTATTGGACCTTACCAAATCACTCGACGTGTTGGACCAGTTGCGTATCAGATTGCGCTACCACCGTTTCTTTCCAACATTCACGATGTATTTCATGTGTCCCAGTTGAGGAAGTACATTCCAGACCCGACTCATGTAATCGAGCCAGACAACGTTGAACTGAAGGATGATTTGACCTTTGAGGCACCGCCGGAGAGTATTGGGGATAGAAGAGTGAAACAGCTGAGAGGGAAGCAAATTGCATTAGTGAAAGTGATATGGAACAACGATACGGGAGACGCTACATGGGAATTGGAAGACAAGATCAAGGAACTGTATCCCGGACTTTTCGCAGAACTCTGAGTTTCGAGGACGAAACTTTCTTTTTGGAGGGGAGTATTGTAAGACCTGGATTTACAGAGCAAGTTTAATTTCCGACTCACGCGTAGAATCAGTGTAAGCGTGACAGGAGTTTGATGTTTGAGAAAGATTAATGACGAAGAAAGTTCAGGAATTGCTTGAGGAATGTTGCGTAGTTGTTTTAGGAGTTAGTGCGAGTCGTCTGCACACCTGCCTTATGGCGAGAGTGTCCAGAATAGGCTAATTTCGCTTTTAAAGCAACGTTTAAGTGAGATTTCAAATCCTTGGGAAAATAAAAAGTTCTCTTTATTTTTCCTTCGACCAGTGTTTCATTTCGGAACCCTGGACTGTACGCACGATAGTATTCACTTCTCGGAAGTCCGACGACGCTAATTTCTTTGCTTCGAAACCCTAAATTCAATCACTGAATGAAGACTTTTTCTATTCGGAGCTTTTAACAAAGTTTCCTTCCGCGTTGTCAGATTTGTTTCGACGTTTCCAATCTTTCTTCAGAACGAAGTTTTGTCGTCTGACCATCACAGCAAAAAGTAGTTTTTCGGGACAGATTAACTTACACCGCTTTTAGGATTTTAGAGATCGTTTTTCCCTAATTATAGAGATTTGTTTTGAGTTCTGGAATTCTGTCGCCAGAATCTCTCTTAGAATTCATCGGTGAATGTGCTGCAAAAATTGGAATCGCGAAATTTTCATTTTCCCGCGATTTCACCTTCCTATAAATAGTTAAAAATTCAAAATATCTCCCATAACTTCCAAAAGGAGCCGCGGATTGAGGAGAGAAAAGGGAGAGGATATTTTCGCCGAAACTTGACCGATCTTCGCGCAGTTCGATCCTACTTCAAGGTATCGAGGTAACTAGCTTGATTCTTACCTCTGATCACTGTTTCTACTGCGTTTCTTTTAGCTGTTTCTGTGCTCAAAGTTTCGAGCTTTTCGTAAAACTATCCGTTTTTCTTGATTTTTCGCTTGGGGTATCTTCTGTACGTGCCCAAGAGCCTAGAACACTCGCCGATATTCGCCGATTTTGATCGAGTTGTCAAGGATCTGAAAAACTGATTCAAAACCCTTTTTGGCGCACATTTCGAAACTTTAATGTCGAAAAATTGCAATCCGACTTCGTGCCTTTAGGATTAGTTGTTACAAATTTCGTTAGGAACATCGCTGTCAAATTTGTTTTCCGAAGTGTTAACTTTGAGGTTTTGAGCTTTTATTTTGGAGCAAAACGCCCCTGAATAGCCGTATTTCGATCCGATCATCCGAAGTTTTTTCCGACAGTTTCTTTGCCTTAGTTTTACCCTAAAACTACCTTGTAATCAGATTAGATCGAAGAAAAAGAGTCGGAGCTCTTTTCTCTTTATGGCCGAGAGCTTAGTCAAGGGGGGGGGGAGTTTTTCGTTTTCGAAAACTTGTCTTTTTGTACCCGATTGTTGTATTCTGAAGTTTCGATGCTTTGTCTATCGTTAATGAGTTGTATTGTGATCGAGCTAATCGATTTTGTTTGGATTCCTGCTTTGTTTTCTCCGAGGTTCAGTTGAAGAGACTTTGGGTTTCTCAGAGAAATCGTGTGAAGGAAATTTAGACCACGAGGCTGGAGCAGCTCGAGGATAGGGCAACTTACTATTAGCTAAGATTGCATGATAGGCGTCGATAAATTCGACTTATGCTTTACTTTGATATTGATTATGATGATGAATTAATGTTATGATGTTTTCCATAACTTATGATGTTGAGATGTTATTGAATTGTGCGTTTTGACGCGACTTCGGAGTGGGGAATCATTGAACTGGTTATCTTTGTTGTTTCGGGTTGGGGAAACAACCTTGGGCAAGTTCGAACGTGGGGTTTGAGACTTAGCCATTCGTTGGTATACTTAGACTTTCCCCGGGAATTTCTTTTGGTGGGTAGAAAGAAAATAGAAATTTGAAAACTAGAGACTTTGGGGAAACTTAGACTTCGAGAAATAAACTCATAACTTGACTAATTCAATTCGAAACATTTTTATTAACAAATAAACATAGGAAAACTAAAGGGGAAAATAATTGCGAAAGACGGGGAAAAGTCGACTTTTGTTGTGGGTTTTGGAGAATTGCTGGACACCAGGGGGGGTGAGCCACGGTGATGATTGAAAGTCACCAAGTACTTTAGTACTCTTGTTGTTGGAGTTGTGTTGTATTGACCGACACTAAACTCTGGGTTTTGAGATTGGGTTTTGAGCTAAACACTTGCGTTGGGAGGACGATTCGATGTTTGGCTAACCATATTGCATCATGCATCATTCGGTGAAGAACGGGAATGCTTCACCAATAGTGAAGAACGGGAATGCTTCACGAGTGAAGAACGGGAATGCTTCACGAAGGTTGGGGATTGCCTTCATCGAAGAACACCTGGGTGTATCTTCGGCATAGCGGGCAGAGTGGCACGACCATTGATGGTTGGGGCTGATCCGACTATGCATGGGTTTGTAAGTGATACCCGAGCGGAAATGGTTAAACACTAGGCCGGTGTTAGGATTGACTCGATGGTGCCCATCCCACTTGAACTATCCGGATCATATTGAATTGCATTTCACGCATACATTCACTCTGACTGGAATTGTATGCTATTTGATTTATTGAAGCATTGTTAGAGCCAATAACATGCTAGGATTATTTATATATATATATATATATATATATATATATCAACATATATATATCTATACCCCATATCACATGTTGAGTGTATAATTACTTTATTCTGTGAGTTGACCCTAGCGCTTTGACTTTGGTTTCATGTTTGTGTTTGGGCGGTCGGCCTGCTGCCAGATGTCGATGGCGGACTGGTTTTCGATGGTCTCTCCCTCGGGGGGGATCAGGTATGAGTTGGTGGACCGTCATGCCCCCACCGCTTGGGTGATCGATGTTGCGGGTCACCGAGCGACGTACCGGGGAAGGGTCATGGAGGACCGGACAGACGAGCGTGGACGATTGACGAGGGAAGTGCTACGACGTATGGAGCTGAGCTTTGACTTGCCGCCTTCAGTTCGCTGTGGGCTAGGTACTGGTCGAGGACCACCTGCACCACCTCCGACTTCATCTTCTTCCGATGACGAGGACCCAGATGAGATCGAGCCTGATGTTGCTACACCTGTTGCGCCACCTCCTGCTACTGCCATCGATCCTACCGACGTGGCGTCGTCCTCGAGGCTCGTGCAGCTGAAGAGGGAGTCTGTTGTTCCATCTGCCTCACGTCGCTTTCCTTTTACTCCACCGCGCAACAGGTGTAGAAGGATGTTCTTACTGGAGAGGTGGATGTTGAGACGGGCTCGACTAGGACGGTGCGCAGGACAGTTAGGAGGGAGGTCGTGGACTTGGACACCAAGATGATTACGGTGGATTCCGACTCGGACTCCGACAGCAGTGGGGACAACTACTCGCCGAGCGACGAGGAAGAGGAGGAGGAGCTATGAGCAGGACTGGGAGGGTAGGTTAGGCAGCGTCATTTTTTGTGTAGAGCTCTGGTTCGTCTTACTTTGGGACAGGGTAGGTTCCCGATGTGTGGCTTTTTGTGTGGTTCTTTTGATGAGGAATCACAGAGAGTCTGTCGGATTATAGGGGTCTTTTGTTCAGGCCATTTTGGGAGCCGACTTTCTCTTGGATGACTGTACTTTTGATACTTTTACTTACACTACTGGTTCTGTAAATATTTTCCTACGGGCACACTACTTTGGAGTCACTGCGAGTGCGCGTGACGTGGGAGTGCAGCTGAGGCTGTACATGTGTATATATTTGTATATCGGTTAGTTTAGTTGTTGGGTTATGTCTTTATTTTCTATCGCTTTAATTAAAAGGAATCAAACGAAAAAAATTACCTGTTTTCCGCGTAAAGTTTATTTTTTTGTTACTAAAGTGGCACCTGGAAATCGGGGTGTTACACAGATGCTCCGAACGAAGCTGCGTCGGAATTGGTTGCTGCGGAGGTTGCGAACAGGAGCAACAACGAAGAAGAAGAGGAAGAGGATTGGAAGCCGATCGGAGCAGAGGTTCAGTGAATTGAGTTTTGTTTT
Source organism: Lotus japonicus (assembly GCF_012489685.1). Taxonomy (NCBI): domain Eukaryota; kingdom Viridiplantae; phylum Streptophyta; class Magnoliopsida; order Fabales; family Fabaceae; genus Lotus; species Lotus japonicus. The sequence continues at coordinate 34,810,579 of NC_080042.1, read as the reverse complement.
GGGCTTTGATTTTCATTACCTTGACCTTGATCTCACTATTTTCTGGGATTTTCTTGAGCAGATGAAAATAAATTTGGTTTTTTATTACCTTGGCCAAATTCAGTCTTTTGTTTTTCTGGGTTTAAACTTCACCCTATTTTTTGGTTTGTTCTTTCATAAAAATAAAAAATTTCAATTAAAATATAAAATTGAGCCACATAGGGTATGGATTTGATGACTGTGGAATAAAAGAAAAAGAAAAAATACAAGTGGAATTGATGACTCTGTAAAAATTGAGCCACATAAGCATGAAACACGTGCAGGGACCCGACATCCGAAAAAAACACGTGCAGGTACCCGACATCGGAAAGAAAAATTCAATGACTTATTTTCGTACGAGGTACAATTCCAGGGACCTCAGAGTATTTAAGCCTAACTTTATTTAATAATTAACACACTTGGAATAAAAGAAAAAGAAGAAATACGCGTGGAAATGATGATCGTGTGAAATTCGAGCCACATAAGACTGAAGAAAAACGTTGTCTAGAGAATGAGCGTCATCTTCAATTTATAAAATATCTAACAATCTTAGAGAGCAAGTCAAGTGCAAAAATCATGTGAGGTCAAATAGTACAAGTACAACGTTGTCACAATCGAGTTTCCATTTTCTCTCTTCATAAGTAAGGAACAAAGATCAAGTGCTACCAACTAGCTGACAAGTTACATCTTTATGGTAACAAGTCTTAGTCAAATAGTACCATGCATTAAATACATCTAACAAAAGGATCGATTGATCTAACAGCTAGAACATGTTGTGCTCTACACGCTCCAAAGGCTATCACCATCCAAAGATGAATTTGAAGTATAAAAGGAGGACTTGAAGATTTTCAAGACAAGAATCATCAGCGCAAAAAACTTACTTTTTGACCTAGAAATCTTCTTCAAGTAAAAAGTGAAAAAGTCCTCACATCATCTAAGAGTACAAATCTTAAGAGTCAAACCTTTACATCTTACTCTCTCTAGATCCAAAACTAAAAGTATTTTCTTAGAGTCAAATAAACCTCAATACTTTGTAGATTCCTGAGCTTGGAAACTTTCTACTATCACTCTTGTGAGAAGAGATCTTTGTAGAAGCAAACGATCTTGAAAAAGATTGTAGGAGAAGTCTTTGATAGTACTTGGTTTAGGAGAAGTCCTTGATAAGTTTAGGAGAAGTCCTTGATAATACTTGTTTAGGAGAAGTCATTGATTGTACTTGTAAAGGAGAAGTCACTGATTCATGGTGGATAGTGAAATCTTGGACAACCCAAGGACTGGACGTAGCCCAATGTTTAAGGGGTGAACCAGGATAAAATCTCCATGTCTATTTCGTTTAAATATATTGTTTACTTATCCGCTGCACTAAAGATTGTGAAATTTTTTTGAAACTAATAATTGTTTGAAAAAACCAAGTTTTGTTAGGGCTTGTGGAGGTTGTTGAGGTCCTTCAGTCCTCGCAATAGAAGAAGGGATGAATGTGGTGGTTTCAGGCATCGTGGTGTCTGCGAAGGTGGCGTTGCTGAGCAGAAATCTTGAACCTTGACTGTGGGAAGAGTTCGCGGTGGTGTTGCTTCAAGTAGGGGTGTTCATCGGATTGGTTCGATCTGATGAAACCGACAAACCGAACCAAACCAAAACAATTGGATTGGTTTTTTCTGTTATTCGGTTCAAAATCGATCCAAACCGATAAAAACCAATGAAGATTGGTTCGGTTCATGATTTGAAAAATTTAAAACCAATAAACCGATGAACCAAACCGAAGATATATATATATATATATATATCAAATATTTTAATATATATATATATGTGTGTGTATTTATTTAAGAAATGTTTTGAAGAAATATTATTTATGTTAGACCTTTTGTGTTTATTAGACTTATTATGTTTTTTTTTCTATTATTAATTTGTAATGGTACTTATACTAAACACTACATTAAGCATTTTTGCATTGTTAAGTACTTAAGTTGTTGATTATGGATTAAGCTATGATTGAGTTATTAATTTCTCATTTTTATGCATTGTTAAGTTGTGAGTCATATGTAATTGCTATATATTTAAAGTTGTGTAATTGAAATTGACAAAAAAGAGTTGTGAAACCGATGAACCGAACCGATCCAAACCGTTCATCATCAGTTTGGTTCGGTTCGGTTTTGGAAACTTTTTTGCTAACACTTGATCAAAACCGAACCAATAAATTTTGATTGGATCGGTTTTTGGTTTCACCTAAAACCGGTCCAAATCGAACCGCGAACACCCCTAGCTTCAGGGTTGGATTGTGGTGTTCACAGATGAAGCATTGCAGAACGGAAAGCTTGAACATGGACTAAGGGGAGTTCGCAATGCCTTATGGTGTTGCTTCGTGGTTGAATCGTGGTGATCACAGAGGAGGTGTTGCGAAAACCAACATGAATTGGGGAGGAGTTCACGAATGCCTCATGACGGGTTTGACCATAGGCTTGGAGGGAGATGCTTCACGTTTAAACAGCGACCAAAGGAAAAGTGACGACAGAGCAATATAGACTAGTGAAGAAGAGACTCGAAAAGATTTGAGTTGCAAATTATTTTAGGTTTAGTAGTTGTTCAGGTTTAACAAAAATAAAAAATTAAACTTTAAAGCTTATATTTTATTAAAGATTATATTTTATTTCTTTTTCAATATGAAATAATTACATAGTTAAAAAAGTATCAAAAGTAGAGATTGAAAAATGAAATTTTGAATTTTTTATGGTCAATTACTAGGCATGTATGACACTAGTTATCTCTCTATTAAAAGAGAGGCATGGCTCCATCCAAAATTAGAAGTTACCTGATAAAAGAGTTACCGAAAATTTCTAGAGAAAAAGGATGATGCATTGATAGTGTAAAGTTTTTTTACATCGTCAACCAATCAGATTGTAGGGATGTGTCATGTTAATTAATGAAATTAAATAAAAAATAGAATTTTTCACATCCTTAAAATTTGATTGATTGACGGTGTAAAAAAAAAATTACACTGTTAATGCATAAAAATTGAACTCAATTTTGAACTCAATTTTTTTATGATAAGGTTTGCCCCCAACAAGTTTTAATCAATACCAATGTCTCCCCTTGCTATGTCAAGGAGCTAAAGCTTCGCAAAAAAAAAAAGCAGGAGATTAGCAAAATATCCAGAAAGGAAAAATGATACAAAACTCAACTAAGAATTTAAAGTAAAAAGAAAAAAAAATAATATTTATTTAAAATGGGTTGTCTAAATGACCCATGCTCAATTTTGGGTTATATCACCCATGACCTTGTTGTATCAGTTATAATATGACACATGTCATTTTATTATCCACATCACTTCTAATATTTTATTTTCGTAATATATATTTTATTATTTAATTTAATTGCATAATAATCCCTACCAATTTATTTAATAGCTTAGTAATCCTTTTATTTTAGATATATCCCCATTCCCCATTCAAGTTCTTCTCTTTGGTTTCAGAGGAAAGAAATCGTTTTTCCTTTCCTTTCGCCGGCGGCAACAATGACCAAGCGTGGTGCGGTGGTGGATCTCCGGCAGCCTAGCCCGCTTCTCCAACCAGCATGCTGATTTTGTTTTCCTCTTCTCCTTATGTCCTTGTTGATTTGGTTCGTTTTTCTTGAATTCAGTTGTTTACAAGTTCAAATTTCCCATACTGTTTTTATTTCAGCTCTTGATTGTGTTCATGGAATTTGAAGCCTTTAATCTGAGTCTAGTTTCTTTTCTGCAATTGTGTGTTGTACTTCTACATTTGTACAAACTGATTTTTATGATGCCCTTAAGCTGTTCGATGAAATGCTTCATTGAAGTGTCTTTGTTCAATTACTTTGTAGTAAGACTGGTGTTAAAGATCTTGAATTGACAAAAGTCCCAAAGACTTCTTCTGATGATAGCAATGTACTCTGTCAAAGGCTTTCCCCATTGGCTATGTTAATTTGGCTGATTCATGAGAGGTATGAAACTATGAATATGATTATTTTTTTTAGTATTTTGCTCTAATTGTAATGTTGTCTCTCATAAGCAGCTCGCAACAATGTCCTTCTTGCTGTTCCAGCATTTCTGTATGCTATAAACAACTATCTGAAGTTTACCATGCAGGTATGTAGAATCATCGCATTAATAATGCATATATAAGGATTCAGGCTACAATTTTTTTATTAGAGATCTGCCTTTGATGTTTAATATTTACATATAAGGCTCAAGAACCATCAACTTTTTGTCCTTAGTGGATAATGTTGGTCATACATATTTGTAGCCAGAGCCTGTGCTTAGGATTTATCTTTCAAAATCGGATGCTCAAAGCTGTCATAAAAGCATTATGATTTGCCCATTGCTTGTTAAAATATCAGGACTATTTATTTGCTTGGAGCCTGTTTTTCATTATAACCTTGTTGTGCTGGGATTATGCTAGCAGTGCTATACTAGGACTTGACATTGACAATTTGTATAAATAGGTGTAGGTGATTTGTATTATGAAACTCATCTATCATTCTATCATCTGGTAAGATCAAACATAACTTGAAGGTCTTTTGTCTTTTCCTCATTTTCCATAAAAGAGAAGCTGATCTAAACATGCTATTAAACAATATATAACAATTTCTACTTTTACTCACCATGATGAAAAACACATTATATATGACACAGTTTCATTCTTTGCTTTTGTAATTTGAGATAACCAAGTGAAACTCCCTGCTTTGTGCACAGATATATTGTTTCAGATTGTGATTCAGTGCAAGTATATTACGAGTCAATTCATTACACTGCAACTCCTGAAGATGCAGTAGCTCTTGCACTGAAAGCAGGTAGAACAGAACTAAATCCCTACCTGCAAAAAGTTCTACAATTTTCTGATGACTAGTTTTTGGATTACTAAATGGTACATTATTGTGCAGGTTTAAACATGAACTGTGGAGACTATCTAAGAAAATACACTGCAAATGCAGTGAAGTTGAAAAAAGTAGATGTATCTACAGTAGACCAGGCTTTGGTGTACAACTACATAGTCCTAATGAGATTAGGCTTCTTTGACAACCCCAAGTCACTTCCATTTGCAAATCTTGGACCATCTGATGTATATACTAAAGAAAATCAGCAATTGGCCCTAGAAGCTGCAAAGCAAGGAATAGTTTTGTTGGAAAATAGTGGAGTTCTTCCCTTATCCAAGACTAACATAAAAAAAATGGCTGTGATTGGACCAAATGCAAATGCCACCACAGTTATGATCAGCAACTATGCTGGTATACCTTGCAGATACACTAGCCCTTTACAAGGATTACAGAAGTACATTTCTTCTGTAACCTATGCACCTGGTTGTGGCAATGTTAAATGTGGTGATCAGAGCCTATTTTCAGCAGCAACCAAGGCAGCTGCACTTGCTGATGCAGTGGTGGTAGTTGTGGGATTAGACCAGTATATTGAAGCAGAGGCTCTGGACAGAGTGAATCTGACATTACCTGGATTTCAAGAGAAGCTTGTGAAAGATGTGGCTGGTGCTACCAAAGGGAAAGTGATTGTGGTCATAATGGCTGCTGGTCCAATTGACATTTCTTTCACTTAAAGTATCAGCAACATTGGGGGGATACTGTGGGTAGGGTATCCTGGTGAAGCTGGTGGGGATGCCATAGCCCAAGTGATATTTGGAGACTACAACCCAGGTACTTTGTGTTCAATGCTACATTTATCATTAAACTTTTTTCATTGAACATAATCAATTTTGAAATTTTTCTACAGAATTTCACAACCTTACCCTAAAAAACCAATTTTTTGTATCCAAACATAAACCACTCCAATTTCAACTCACTTTTACTATAATTAATTTTATCCAAAATCGATCCAAGCACACACAAAGTGGCTAGACTTCGATCCTTATTGTCCCTTTTGGAATAGTTGGTTCATTAAATAATGCTTTGTTACTTTTTAAAATCAATCAATCTTTAGACACTAACAGTTAACAACTTCTAGGTGGAAGGTCCCCTTTTACATGGTATCCACAATCTTATGCTGATCAAGTGCCTATGACAGACATGAACATGAGAGCCAACAGCAGTAGAAATTTCCCTGGAAGGACCTACAGGTTTTACAATGGAAACTCCCTCTATGAATTTGGCCATGGATTAAGCAACTCCACATTTTCCACCTACATTGCATCTGCTCACTCCACCATAATGATTGAGCCGAACACATCCATTTCTCAACCTCATAATAATATCTTTGAGTCTCTATCTGATGGTCAAGCAATTGATATTTCCACCATAAGTTGCTTGGACTTGACATGTTTGCTTGTCATTGGTGTGAAGAACAATGGGCCATTTAATGGATCCCATGTGGTGTTGGTTTTCTGGCAGCCAGCAACTTCAGAGTTGGTGACTGGGGCTCCAATTAAGCAATTAATAGGATTTGAAAGAGCACATGTTATGGTGGGGATGACAGAGTTTGTGACAGTGAAAATAGATATATGCCAATTGCTAAGTGGCTAAGATTAAAAAACAAAGCATGACTAATGTGCAGTTTCAGTTAAGATAAATGTTTTTCAATTTGCCTTTGCATGCTTCACAGCTTCAAAATACATTTAGTAATTCTTTATCATTTTCATATTTCTATGCAAGGACTTGCATCCTTTTTTTTCTTTCTACATTTTCAGTCTTGACATAAGGTTATTTAATCTGAACCTCCCTTCATGACCTTTTATTTTCTAATTTTCGGAAACTATTTCATTTTGTTTCCCATTTGTAAAAAAAAGGTGCACATCAAAAAAGCTCCGACAATAGATATTAATCAAAGGTGCATAAGCTTTATTCATTGAATATAATTTGAGACTTGATAGAAAGATGATGTACATTGTGCACAAAGGCCACAAAACAAGCTATGACACACAAATAAAATCTACACTTGTTTTCAATCTAGCTATTGTAGTGTAGTCCCACTGCAATACTACTGTAGTGTAGTCCCACTGCACGAGCTTGTTCTTAGACACGACATTGTACATTTGCATTCTCCATTCTTCAACAACAGGAACCCCACAGTGATCTGCAATCCAGTCTAGTCCCACTGCAAATATATATTGGAAACAAACTCTTACAAGTGAGTAGATAGTACAAATAAAAAGTAACAGAACAGTACCTAGAATTAAAAAAACAGAACCGACTAAGAAAGCACAAAGGAATAACAAAACATGGTACTGTTCTGTTAAGGAAAAATAAATGCAGAAGCATTTAAACTCAATACATAAGTACAACAGACATAGAATAGGATTTGAATATAGGTATATACAAAGGTTCATTCACATGGAAGGTGATTTGGTATAGCTGATACTTATTATGATGGAAGTGTAAAATTTTGATTAACAATATTGTGTTTTGGTAAATACAAGGAAAATCCAATGTTTCGCAGAAAGTAAAGCCCAAATTATAAGATCCTCTATAGATTTTCATGACATTAAATGACTTGAAATTGGTTCTCAAATATTAATTTTTACTGGTAATTAATCAGCATCTAAAGATGTTTTAAAAAGATTTAGAATTGCTTACATTCGAAAAATAAAGAATTTGGTTCTTTTAAGTGAGTGGAGTCACTTTAGGGTATAAAGTAAGCATGACAACCATTGATTGAGTTTAATAGTTGTGATGCTTTCTTTGCCTTATAAAGTGATAAACATGCAGCATGCTAACTGGCAGAATAATCTGTGTCAAGCAAACACTAAAGTTCCAGAAGCTTTAGTATCAAATAAAACAACTAAGTAACCAATTTCTAGAATCAATTTAGCTGCTTATTAAATTGTACACAGGTCATTGCAGCTAAGTACACATGAAAGGAAGTAGCATTTTGACATATAATCAACTGAGCGATTAAAGAGCTGAAACAGGTAAATTTAACGATGTCAAGATAATAATGCATACCGGCCCAATATCCGCTATCAATTGGCCACGGAAAGAGAGAGCAAGGCTCCAGTTATAGAGGGCTCTCACATCATTTGCATCAATTGACAATGCCAACCTACACTTTCTACCTGCCTCCACTAGTAGCTCTTCACACTCTTCACACACATCAATAAGCAATTGTGTAACTTCTTCTTCACTGGGTAATATTATTTGGCAGATCATTCAGTATTCTACTATGTTTGCTAGATGATGATTGGATTCTTCCTGAAATAAGAGTTCTAAGTTCACGGCTAACCTTCAACTTTAATTCTCCATGTAGAAGATAAGTGTTCCCTAACTGTCCCACTGCCAATAAACTCATTGGTTTCAAGTCCACAGCTTTGGATAGTAAGTTTGCAGACCTGCATAACAGGATTTCAGCTTGCTTTTCATCATATCTACCCTTTACAAACTCTTTTGCTTCTTTTAGAAGGTATGTTGCTTCAGCAAGAGACCTATCAAACATCACATCATCAGAGACTTTTGCAGATGAAGTCGAATTGAATTCATTCTCACCTTCAGACAAGTCATTGGCAAGATGGTGATGGTCACCATAATCCACCCTATCCTGTACATACCGAGATCTATCAGACATACTCTCCCTCTTGTCGTGAGAAGACCTGAAAGTTTCATGGCTTTGATCAAGCAATTCCTTGCACATATAGGAAGACTTGCTTTCCATGTGTTTCATTCTGACTTTAAAGCCTTCAGAATCAAGCACATTGTCGCGGAATTCCCACATATCGGCCGTGCTGCTCGAATCCATACTAGTTTGTACAAAAAAAACAACCATACTTGTTAGCTTCATCGAAACTCAGTGCCCGGATTGACACCAAACTGACTACAAAGTAATTAAACGAAGACACTTCAATGAAGCATTTCATCAAACAGCTTAAGGGCATCATAAAAATCAGTTTGTACAAATGTAGAAATGTAACACCACAATTGCAGAAAAGAAACTAGACTCAGATTAAAGTCTTAAAATTCCATGGACACAATATTCAACCACTGAAATAAAAACAGTATGGAAAAATTGAACTGGTAAACAACTGAATTCAAGAAAAACGAACCAAATCAACAAGGACATAAGGAGAAGAGGAAAACGAAATCAGCATGCTGGTTGGAGAAGCGGGCTAGACTGCCGGAGATCCACCACCGCACCACGCTAGGTTGTGAAAATTAAGTTCATTTTTATTGCAGAAAATTTTCAATGGAAGCAAACACACCAGCATGAAAATTAAAATATAGCAGAGGTGGTGAAAATTAAGTTCATTTTTAAAATAGAAAAGGCCGACAAAATATACCCATGTGACTCCAGATAAACAGCAAGAGTGATTATGTGCTCTTTTCACCAATTTTGGGAAACACGAAAGGCCTTGTAATTAGGCTTTGAAATATGAACGATTCTATCTTTACTTACCGTTGATCAATCACAACAAGAAAACTTGTTTTTAGCCGTGATTATTTGCATAGCCGCCGGCGAAAGGAAAGGAAGAACGAACCAGAGAAGAACGTGAACAGGGAATGGGGATATATTTAAAATAGAAGGATTACTAAGCTATTAAATAAATTGGTAGGGATTATTGTGCAATTAAATTAAATAATAAAATATATATTACGAAAATAAAATATTAGAAGTGATGTGGATAATAAGATGACACGTGTCAGATTATAACTGGTACAACAAGGTCATGGGTGATATAACCCAAAATTGAATATGGGTCATTTAGACAACCCCTATTTAAAATGATATGAAAAAGTTTGAATACAAGAGAGAAACTCGCCCTTGCTAAACGCTAATGAAATCCTGTATACAAAGAAAGGCCACAATATATATATATATATATATATATATATATATATATATATCTGAATGAATGACCCATAGGAAAGCTTCACTAGGTGGTCATGTCTTCAGTAACAACAGAATCACAAAGGAAAGCTTCAACACGCACGTGCACGACACGGCCTACGGTCACTCATAACAAATTGCAAAGAGAGCACACAAATGTTTCAGCTGTTTGATCCTCTTCGAAGATGATTGATTAAACGTAATGCCATACATTCATTACGATATCTATGCTTTCTTTCTTGAATTGCCCTGATGGTGAGGGTTCCCATCAAACAACTCATCAATGTAATTCTCTATATCTTCAGCCTGGTACTTAATGTACTTCTCTGTTTGCCTCCCCGGGTCCAAATACTGCGAGAATCGCCCCAGAAAAGACCGGTACGCCGGAATCACCAGCGATGAAATCGAAACCCTCAGCTCCGACTGAAGCTGCTCGTCACTCACCACCCACGTGCTTTGCGTCTTGTGAATATCCTCAAACAAAGTATTGAAAGTCTTGAACCTCTCCTTCAGCATTGGCTTCTGCACCTTCCCGTTATCATTCAATCCTTTGGGGCTCAAGCACCCGAGAATCTTGCTCCATGTCTCAATCTGGTAGTTCTTGTGGTAGGTTCTCAGCTCTGAGGATCTCTTCCGAGTCCATGTCTCTCCCATCACCTGGTAGATCTCAGCGGAGCCTTTGATTTTCTGGACAATGTATCTCCCGTTGTTCATCATGAAGATGCAGCTTAGTGCAACCTCCTTGTACAGCTTGGCCTTCCCTTCAAGATTTGAATCCAGCAGCTCCATCACCCTCATCAGTTGCGTCGCGAACGGCGACGCCTTTTCTTTCTCTCCATGCCTCTGATTGTTCTCATTTTGGTGATCACCCTCGTCGTAGTGAGGCCTGCTTGTAGAGTCGGCACGCTCGATTTTCGAATGCTCCTTGAATACCTCCTCCAGCGTGTCCTTGTATTCACAAGCCAAGCGGAGGTAGTTCATGATGTACCGTGTCAGAGGGTGGACAGCACCGCCGGCAACCGGGGTTCTCCCAGTTTCAGACTTGATAGAATTCTCCAGCTCGCAAAATATCAACACCGCCGCCTCGCCGAGCCTGCACTTCGCCAACGTCATCTCCGCCTTCACCTCGTCCATGATGTCCTCCGGGAAGAGATTCTCCAGTTTGGGAATCGCGTCCCGGAGGGCCTCATACATGTCAAGAAGCTTGAAGAGCTTCTCACCTGCGCGCTTCGTCATCGCCACGCTCTCTGCAAAGTTGAGAAGCTGCACCGCCACGCTACGGGAGAGGCTCCCGTAGAGGCTCCCCGCCGCATCGGGGTTCTCAGCAAACACGGACTCCGCCAGTTTCCTCTCGCCAGGGAACCACACGGCGGTGCATTCCTTGAATGTGTTGATCCACGTTGGGATCTCCCTCTCCAATGTCTCCCACTGTATCTTCTGGACCTCATCGGCACTGATCTTCTCGTACCCGAACTTTCTCAGGCTCTCCTCGAACGCAAGCTTCCTCGAAATTGCGTACACATGGCAGCATTCGGCTTCATAACCGCCTGATATCATCTCCCGCGCTATCTTGTTCAAACTCGTAACGGCCTCCTCCGGGAAACCCGGGAAATCCGTAACCGTCTCAACAGCTTCGGAATCCGACGGTTCAGCCACATTCTTCCCTTTGGGATCGTTGCTGCCACTGCCGGGTTCCGATTTGGTTTCTTTTCTGCATTCTTCCATTATCAGCCGGAACTCCTCCTCCAAATAGGACATCACCCGCTGATGAATCGCGCCGATGCGGTTAACCAATAAATCCTTTTTGCTACACTTTTTCTCATCAATCTCTTTCTTTTCTGATTCTTCTTCTGTTTCTTCATTTTCCCCTTTTACCTCTTTCTCCTCCGGTTGTTGAGACTCTGCGTTCACCGATTTCATAAGCTTTGAAATGCGATTCACAGCTTCAAACAGAACCGAATCTTCTTCCGCATTCTCGCCCAATTTGGCTTCACCTCCTGATTCAAACTTGGCGACCTTCTCTTCAGCCAGATCCATGAACCTGTCAACGAAATCAGGGATCTCTGTACTTTTGTTATCATTGTTGGCCAAAAACAGATCAATGTCTTCTGAAACCTTCTCAAGGCTTGGAGGAGGAGTTTCTGGTGGAACCTCAACGGTTGCTTCCTCTTCTGGCTCTCCCTGAACATGATCTGCATCTGCAGGTTTTTCAGTTTCGCCTTCCGATTTGGCATCAACATTATCTGCATGTTCCGGGACCGGCGGGGCATCACCGGCGATAGTGTCCTCGTCTTTGCGAGCGAAACTGTCAGAATTCTCAGAAAGGTTCTTGTCGTTTTCCATTATGATTGTTGTGAAGACGGTTATGGTTTCCCTCAGAGAAAACAAAAAGGCAAAACGAGCTTTTCAGAATGATAAATGACGACAAGACAACATTGGAGAATTATCCGCTTTGTTTTTTGTTTTTCTTTTTAATTTTCTAATTAATTTCCTGTTCACTATTTTAGTTTCTATGGTTATTAACTACTATTATTATTTTATTTTTGTTAACTATTTTTTCTAAAAATTCCTGAGGTTAGGATTGAAATGGTCCTTGTTTGCTGTTCGGGTAAGAAGAGAGGGAGAAACGAATGGACAGAAAGCTCTAACGCCAAGGAAATTACAGAAGATAACACGTCAGAAGAGATAATTACAGGGTTAGAAAGGAGGCAAATCTATTAAGAGGTAGTTGACCGTTGACCTTTAATTTTATTTGGGTACTTTTCTATTTTCATTTTGTGCACTGCATCTGCTTATAGATTTATTTAGATTTTATTTACTTTATATAAAATTGGCTTTTTATTATTATGAATATACATAAATACTGAACAAAATTGAAGTATTTCTATTTTTTTCAAAAAATTGTCTTTGCTGGTTTAATTTCAGGATTTCTTGTTATGATCACATTTTAGATGGTCCAAAAAGCATGAGTCCAACACAATGATGAAAGTCTTGGAAAATGAAAACTTGTTTCTTCCCATATTTGTATAATGACTACACTTGTACAATTGGTAAAGGCTACTACAAAAATCCCAATTGCATGAATGTGACCTCAGGTCAATTGCTATTTCTGACAGCATGCAGCAGCTACCTGATCACTCTAAACATGCATTAATGAACTTCCTAATCTTTACCCTTAGTAAACTGCATGATACAAAAATGCTTCCAAACTTGAACAATCACAAACTAAGCATGCTTGCTGAAGTGAGACTTTACCCAATACACAAGTAATTATATTTATACACCCAAACAGTATAGAGGGACTTTTCATCTATCTATATAACCCTATAAGAACAAAGAACGTTCTTTTCATCTATACTGTACCCCTCTCTACATATTGTTCAACATCTATAACATGGTAAGGTCCAGAAGCAGCAGCAGTAACAATGAGAGGAAACAAAGTTGCTACAGAGATCACTGGAGACCCCTTGAAGATGAGAAACTAAGGCAACTTGTGAATCAACATGGTGCACAGAACTGGAATTTTATTTCTGAACATCTTGAAGGAAGATCAGGTAATTTATTTATCATTATTTTTTTGTCTTTTCCTTTTCTATGTCAATTTGTTTTTGTTTGGGTGAAATTCTTCATTATGTTTTGTGTATACATAGGGAAAAGCTGCAGATTGAGGTGGTACAATCAACTAAACCCAAACATAATTAAATTTCCCTTCACTGATGAGGAGGAAGAAAAGCTGCTATCACTTAACAAGGTTAAGGGAAACCAATGGGCTTCCATAGCCAGATACTTCCCTGGAAGAACTGACAATGCAGTCAAGAATTATTTCCATGGACTAATGGCCAGAAGAAGGAAGAAAGAGAGAAGGACACTGTTTGGTGACAAATTTGGCCACATTTCAAGAATCAATTTCAACTCACAGAACTTCAAAAACACTGAAATTTTTTATGTGCCTTATAACTCACAGGCACCAACAACTCCTTTGACTCTAACAAGTAGTTCTTCAACCATCACATCAAGCAAGGCTCACAAAGACTCAAGTGTTTCTTCATGTGTTGGAGAGAAAGTTAAACCATTTGATTTGGAAAAAATTTCAAATGCTAGTCCTGCATTTGTAGGTTCTTGGATTCTTGGCACATACAAAAGCTTCACTGCACCAAGCCTTCCTAGTATTGGTAAGGTTGATCCTCTTCCAAAATTCTCATACACTAATTATGGCAACAGAACTGAGGACTCCATCACATGCTGCAACTCTTGTAAGCATCATGAGCAAGAACAAACTGAACCTCTTAATCTTAATCTCAAGCAAAAGGGTGTTGTTTCCTTCATAGACTTTCTTGGAGTGGGAAGCTCTTCATCCCATGATGACAGCATTAGGGGACCATGACATGCTTTACAGTTTACATACACATAGCATAGTATTATTACATAGCTGGTGCCATTTTAGGAGAAAATAACTACAACTGGGTCTTCTAGCTCAGAACTTACACTTCAGTTTTCTTTTGTTTTTATTGTGCTGCCACCATTGTAGTAATGTCTTTACTTTTAGCTTTTCTTTGTTCGTGTTTCCTTGTTCGTGTAATTATCCCATCAATGCCTTTTGAGGCTTATTGTAGTGTGTCTCCTAGATCAAGTTCTTCTGTTTCCCATATTGTACATCCATGTTAGTCTTATTTAACGGCATAGATACATTAATGCATATCCTATATAATAATCTAAGTTTATGCTACTGTTAAACAATTTACCAGCATCAAACCTTGAATTATTCGGAGCATCAAACTACAAGTTACTTGTTTTAAAGGTGTCCCAAAAATCAAACTAGATTGATGTTTTAGTGATATCATTTATGAAAAAAAAAAATGGTACAAGTCTATTCATGATTTGGTAGATCCAAACTTTGCTTCCTTGAGTTTTTTCTTTTTCTTTTTGGGTTAGGGTAGCTAATAGCTATTGTTGATTTCTCTTTATAGGACGAGTTGTGTATTCTTATGTATGGTTGAAGATTTTTTTTTTTTATCCCATTTGTCCTATTCTTGCGCTTAGTTTGTTCCATCTTTACTAATATATTAGGATTTCCGAAAATAAAATATGGTAGTGTACCATCTGTATTTCTCACTTTGTCGAATAAACGTACAATTCATCTAATTCTTCTCCCATTTATGAGCCGAGCTATTGTATCTAATTAGAAAAGATATTAAGGCTCCGTGTGGAAGATCTTATTTGAGTTTATCTTATAGTATAAAAGTTTATGAGGACTATGTAAATAGTCTTTAGTTACCTAAATATTCATGCAAGAGTTTATCTTACGGTATAAAAGTTTATGCAATAGTTCATTACTTGCATAACTAATATGCATAAACATATAAAACAAATTCATGAAGATTACACCATAAAAAATCAGAAACAAACTTGTTTGTAGAGTTCAAAACAAATACATTTATCTCATTTAGCGATAATTTCTAGTCTTTTAAAGTTGAAACCCACTTTTCAAAGCTTCGGCCAAATTTGGTCATGTACTCCACACCAGGTTTCAGAGTAATGGATAATTTGGCAGAGGCCTTCGGAAATGTTAGCAAACACAATGTTGTTGTTGCTTCAGCCCATGTGCTACCATCAACACACCAAATTGTAATCTTCTCCATCGTTTCTACATTTGTTATTATGTATTTTACGAATTCCACTTCAAAATCTCTACCAATAAATCCCTTTATGCAGAGGGTCTTAAGATTGTGACAGATACCTTGAGAGAACTCCCTTTGCCAAAAGAAATGTTTGTGGAAAGGTAGACCATCATCTTCATTCTGATTATACACCTCACCATAATCATCATCAACCTATATAAGGGGGAAACTGGGTAATGAAATGCACTTAACTATAAATGGAAATTTAATAAGAATATGGATGAAGTAATCATGATCTCACCTGACTATTAATTTCAAGATTCTCCAACTTATAACATGTTTTAAGGGCCGATGAGAGAACTGTGGCATTTTTGATATTTTTCAAATCTAAATCGATATTGAGAGTTGTCAGATTCCCAACTACACTATCCGTTTTTGAACCTTGAGGGATCTGAGATAAAAAAATATATATGAAATAAATGGAAAAAATATTAATAAACATAGTAATTCTACACAATCTAAAAATCATAGTCAAAGCTTTTATACAATTTAAATACATTCAAAAGGGTTCAAAAGGGTTGTTCTTAGACGTTTCAGTAGTGCTACTCGTTAATATAATTAACAAGCACTAAACATTTAAATTCATTGTGTTAAAAGTTTTGAAATTTTTTTATCGAACATTTTTTCTTCTCGATGAAATAAAGGTTTAAGGTTTACACAAGAATTTTAAAATTAATTAGTGTAACTTAAGGTTTGAAATTAGGAATTGCATCAACAACATTTTAACTAAATAGGGATAACTCATATAAGGTGTAATTGGATCAAATTAATCTTGAGGAAATTGTAATTTAAATTATTGGACTAGAACCCTATTAATACTAATGTAACTATATACATACAACACATTTTTATCACTAAAATATCATGTGGAGTAAATAAAGAGTAAAACACTCACCAGATTGCCACTTGAAATTTCTAGAACCTCCTTTGCCGTCAAAAGATGGTCTCGAATTGGAGAAAAATTAATCTCTTCCTTCTTCATATCATAGGAAGAAGAGAGAACCTGAAGTTTTGGAGTCTTAAAAACCAGTTTCTTAGCATTGCAAAAAATCATATCAATCTCCATGACCTCAATGTTAACTGCAAAAACCACAAGCTCTAATAGAAACATGTCACAAATTTTAAGAAATTTGAGACTTGGACTCCGGATCATAATATTCTCAACATGACACTTCTCTAGGGTTAAGTTTTCAAGAGATAAACAATGAGAAAGAATCTTTTGAAAATCATCTGGTGACACATTCACGTCACTAAGGGTTAGGGCTTTTAGAATTTGGGGAGGATTTCTCGAGGGTGAAGTTTTAAGATAATAGTTCTTTAACTCAAGAACCTCAAAACCTGAGAAAATATTAAATGGTAAATCAATTTTCCCCCTAATATAAATTTCAAATTCACTTAGTTGTTGCTGAGAAATCACACAATCAGGTTCTCGCTCCATTGAAATCTTTCTCACCCCTTTCTCCAAAAGCTTCCTCATCCATGCCTCAACTTCGCCACTAATGCAGCTCTCTGGCAAATGTCGAATCCTACAACTTTTCAAGCCAAAGTAAGCATCCACACCCAAGTTAATTAACATGGCTGCTTCAGCAATTGCATCCATATCTTCTTCCTTTTTTAGAGGATTCTGTCATTACCCATTTGAAAAAAAAAATTGTTACAAAGAAAAGGTGCATCAATTATATATGTATATATATTATATATCTAGCACCTCCTTTAATATATAAATATTTTTATGTCTGCAGATTAACATTTTTTAAAGCATCAGAAGAATTCGTCCAAAAAAAGTCAGGTTACAAGATCAACCAAATAACCATCCAAAAAAAAAATTCAGGTTACAAGAAACTCCAGCAAACAAACTCAAACCCAACAGCCCAAACCCAAATAAAATCCTTCAAACTCACAAAACCACTAGCATGGATAATACAACCCCAATAACCAAATACCCAAAACAAGCATCAAACAATCACGAGAGACGCCTACATTGGGGTCTACGGCGGCGAGATCAACCAAAATAGGATTCAACCCAGCCACATAAACACACAAAAATTATCCTAATCTAAAATTCTAATTCTTTCACTAGAGAGTTTGAGTAGTTAAAATCCAGACTAAAATACAATACCCTGATTATCATAAGAACGTGTATTAAGTAAATATCAATAAAATTAATTTATAATATCTTTATCATTGTACCTTACGACTTATGGCTCTGCAAAGACGCTTGCGCGAATTTGTATATTGCAGATAATTTTCTATCAAACTCTTCAACATTTGTCTTTGATCGAAGCTGATGTGGGGACAGTCCTTCCAGATCGTTTTCCATCGCTTGGAAAGAACACTTGTTCTCGCAGCTTCGGTGCTCGGAAGGAGAGAAATGATAGCAATCAGAAGGGAATCATGAAGATTACTGATGAAATCCACACCTGCCATAACCTGTGGTTTCACCATTTTTACCCTTATTTCGATGTTCTATTCTTTTGATATTCTTATTTATAGAGAAGACTTTTGAAGGTGTGCAAAAGTATTAATTTTGTAACGCATGTTAGTTAATAGTTAAATTGACTATTAACATGAAAAATATTATATTTAATAATTTTATTATTATAAATAATTGTTTATATTATTATATTATAATATATAATCTTTTATTATATTTTTTTATATTAAACTAATAAAAATCTCAATCCATGACGTAACTTTTGGTCACCGTAGAAAAATAAACAATAATAATACAAGAAGGGAGCTTGAATTATGGGCTCGTTTGGTATGTGGTCTGTGTAACGCCCCGAATTTCGGGGGTCACCATAGTAACCTGCTAAAATAAATATGCAATGTTTTCCAAAAGAATTTATAAACACGAGTATTATTTTTTTCTTCTCAAAGTATTTCCAAAACATGTCATGCCTACACCCAACTATAATCAAATTACATCTAGCCTTAAACAAGGCAAGTACCTGAAGGTAAGGACGAAGGAAACACAACCTATAAAACCTAACAAGTAGAAACAGATCCAACAAAGAATCTATTATGCAATGAAACCATAAATCCGACATACTCTCTACGATCTCCACATCGAGGAACCGTAGGAAAGCAAAACACCGGAACTTACCCGAAACCTCAAATATAACTTCCTAAAAACATTATGCAAGCTTTAACCAATAATGGTAAGCTCTCTATCTCAAGGCTCTAGCCCTACACTCGACTCTATTCTTCGAGTCTTCCACATTTCTTCAAGTCCTCATCTCCAGCTCGCACAAAGGTTAAACTCCATCGAAGATTCTCCATCGCCTAATAGCGTTAAGCGCCCAAACAACAAGTAGCAAGCAGAAAGGGTTAACTCCATACAATTACCACATATAAAAGATAAAAACATGCTATTCAAATTTAAGTGCATAACATGGCACATAAGCTAGCAACTTAATTCAAGATAAATAACGACATATATCCAACAACATAAATTTAATTCAGATATCAACAACATAGATTTAAATCAGATATCAGTAAACTCCACAACATATATTTTTTTTCGAAAAGAGAAATAGTATAAATAATAGATAATGTTGAGAAACAACCCCTCTCAACAACATGGGTGCAGTAACCTGGCCAACCAAAAGAGGCTGACAAAAACCAACCATCACAGCAAAAACCATCCCAAAAACCTCTAAAAAAAACTGACAACTTAACAACATGGATTAACTCAGATATCAAACAAACTCCACAACATCAACTCAAAACAACTATCAATAAAATCCAATATAAGTGCCCTGTAGTACAACTATGTGTTACTACCAAGATGTGTCAAATCAAAAGCGTCTCGCAAGACGAGACAGTCACCTGGTACGAAGACCATTGATATGTCACTTAATAACGTCCTGAAGGCCACTCAATATGCCACGAAGGTCCCACAGTACGCCACACAGACCCCACACAACGACATAAGGCCAACATAGTACTCCACACATGCCCCACCCCCTGCACAAGGCCCACAGAATACAATATAATAACGCATATGCATGAATATCAACACGACATATAGTTAGCTACTGTTCTATCCAAGAACATAGAGATGAGGTACGGTACCCATAGTGAGAGGATCGTGATGTGAGAATCTAGAGAGAGTTTTATAATGTAACTGCTTAGAGAGAGAAAGTAACTGAATTTCAAGCTTGTATTTCTCAAATGAGCTAAGTGTCCCTTACAATTGGTAATTGTCCCCTATTTATAGATTTGGGGGTTGGGCTTGGCGCCCCTAACTTCTCTTAATGGGCCAGTTGGGCCTCCCGGGAGAAGACCCAATTTCCTGGCTCGTATGTCGCCCCGGGCTGGCGCGCCTGGGCGAGGGACCTTAGGGTCTCGCCCAGTCCACAAGACACCGAGCTCGAAGCATGAGAGCTGAGTGTGTCTTCTAAGAAAAAATACAAGGCGACGATCATGAGTAAGCTACCTAAAGCTGAAGTCTAATGACTTCAAACAATTGCCAACATGTCTTGATAACTAGAGCCTAAGACTAATTCTTTGATTTTCCTAACGAGTTCCCTCGATCCCACGAGTCCACAAGTTGGCTCGTGGTGACAGCGCTCGGATCCCTCGCCCCGTTCCAGCAGTGATCGCCGTGGACCATGATGGATTGACGCGTGTAAGCCACATGTAACGCATTAGAATAACACAAAGTCCAACAAATCTACAAAATCTTAACCACTATGTCCGATATGTGTAACACCCCGATTTCGGTGGCGTCACTTTAGTAACCAAAAGTAAACTTAATGCGGAAAAACGTGAATATATTTTTTTTTCCGATTATAACTAAGACAAGACTGAAATAAATAAAACCCAAGTGCTAAAAGTAATAAAACTAATATACAATATATAAACAGCCCCCGCTGTAAGTAGCAACCTCGTCACGAGTGAACCTCCAGTGACGGGTAATAGAAGAGTAGCGCCCGTAGGCAAAAGTACAAACCAAAAGAAAAGGTTAAGTGTCCGCAACACTATCCCTCAAAATGAGAATAAGCTGGCCCATCGGCCTGAAACAAGACTTCCTAAGTCCAACCAACTCTTTGTGATTCCCGTAACGAAACCACACAAAAAGCTATAGGTGGGAAACTACCCTGTCCCGAATGAAACAAATGATGTTCAGAGCTAAGACTCTACTCCTACACTAATCCCATCTCGAGGAGCTCACACTAACACTCAATCCTACATGCTAGCGTGATCGTCGTCCGAATCTGAATCCAGAACGACTAAGTCTAGGTACATCCTCCGTCCTCCGCTCGCTATCGCGATGCGCTCCTGTTCCAGCATCCCAACTCTAGTTTCCCCCGAAGGGTGAACCGTCGTGAACTAGTCCGCCAAAGACATCTGACAAAGGGCGTTTGTTCGCCAAAGCACACACAGAAGACGCGAGGGTCAACTCCAAGGAATTATGTAAATAATAGCAAGGATAGATACAGATAATAGGATAGCCACTTAGGCTTTTAGCTAGGGATAACATCCTAGGGTTGCATATCTCATGATGAACATAAACGACGATAAATCACAGTTAACATGCCTCAAATAGAATTAACAAGTATCAAACACACTCATCACTAAGTCAGTATGCATGTTGCATGAAATGATATGCAGGTTAACCCAGTTAACCACATGCATTCCGGAAAGGGATGGACATCAAACGGATCAGCCCTAACACCAGCCACGGTGGAACCATTTCGGCCCGCGTGCCTCTTACACCACACAAAGGTAGCCAGATCAGCAGTAAACCCGTAGGTCTGCCATTTCGGTCTGCTACAAGAGACGTCTACAAACGCTCTTCCACGGCATTCCGGGTCTTATGACCATTTTGGAAACCGACGAGGTCCAGAGTACGTCCTGTGTTAATACCTCATTAATGTTGCATGTATGCAAAATGATTAGTCAAACAACGTCTCCGTCCTCACTCGACACGTCGCCACGTGTTATAGGGAAGTTAAAGTCTCTAAAAGCTTACCCTAAGGTAAAGTCGATTCTGCGACCAAAAGACACACTTCATAACGACACATAGCTGCTCCAACAGCACCACAACAAATGCTGCTCCAACAGCACAATAACAAACGCTGCTCCAACAGCACAACAATAAACGCTGCTCCAACAGCACAACAACAAACGCTGCTCCAACAGCACAACAACAAACTCAACACTTGGATCCGACGACACTCCTCGTTTTTCCAAAACTATGATTTGACTTCCAATGCCTTCCTTCGAGGTTGTTATCATTACTTAAAGATTTTGAGGTTATTTAAGGTCTTATGAATTTTCTTTATAAAATAGATTCCATTTTGTCTTATCGCAAGTCTTATACATTTTCAGGATCTCCCAATCCCAAGTCGCTTCCAGAGGATGTCTCGATCCACTAAACAAAAATTAAGGCCCGAACCTCGTTCGTCCTATCAAACTTTCTCAAAACTCTCAAAATAAAATCGGCATGACCTGCCCGCTATTCTCACCATTCAGAATCTCAGATTCCAGTGCAGAGCATATTTAAATCATCACAATCAACAACATGTCATATATCGAAGAATCTCATCATAAACACTTAGCACTTAGCATATAAAGCATGCACCACACATCCTAGATTACCCACTTAGCACATAGCATGTAAGTCAATCTCAAAAACATTCAGTAGATGAATCATCTACATTGTCAGCCGAAGCCTCAGAAAACATTTTCCAATCACACACAATCCAGTGCATAAACAGTAAACAATGTCGAAACATCGACCCTAGGCATTAACTAGAGATTCAGTGAGAAGCCCTCACCTGAAAGTTTTTCAGAATGATCAACTAGTGCTTCCTCGCTCTCAAAGTGTTGGTCCTCGGGGAAATCCTCAAAAGCACCTTTACAATAAAATCACAGAATACTATCAGAATCTATCGGAAACTAAGCTATCGATACTTACTAAGGTTACTCGAAGTAATCTATACCCTAAGGTACGATAAACTAGCGCGAAAGACAAGTTTTCGGAAAAGGAAATTTTCCTCCTCCCCCCTAATAGGGCTCGGCCACTTTGTGCAATTATGGGGCTCGATTTTTCTTCGATCAAACTTGGTTCCTATGCTTTCATAAGCCGTAACTAAGGGTATTCTGAACTCGGAAAAATTATCGGATCAAAAACTGTCGCAGGGGTATTTTGGTCATGATTTTTAACTTAGGATTTTTCAAAACTGAAATCCCAAAAATAAAATTTTGCAGGGACGTCACCAACGACGTTTATGACAACTAATCCTACTAGCACTAAGCTAAGGCGATAGTTTTCAGCCTAAAGGTTGAAGCTTTACACCAAAAACTCCAAAAATGGGTATTTTAGGCTCAAATTGATTCCGGCGGAATTCCGGCGACATAACGGAAAATCTAACCCGGCAGAAGTGATCTTGGGCGCATAAGGAAGAGGTTTAGAATCAGAAATGAAAGATTCAGGATAGTTTTGCAAAAACCCATAAACTATCCGCTCAGAAAACTCTACAGAAAAGCTATGGAAAAAGCGATCAGAGGTAAGGATTAGCGACTATACCTCGAAGCCTTGAAGTAGCAACTGATTGATCGACGATCAAGCAAACGATGAAGAAAAACTCTTCTTCCTTATTCCTTGTTCTTGGCCGCGGTTTTGGGAGAGAAAATGGAGGAGAATTTGTGTTTTTCTTCCTTTCTTTGCTATATATAAAGGTTGGAAATTCGCGGGAAAATGAAAGTTTCGCGAATCTGATTTTTCCGACTTCATTCTCCATGAATTAATAGATATGTTTTGGCAAAAGAGTTCCAAAACTATAAAGAGGTCTCCTTGTATTCTTGGCAACTAAAGCATAGTCGGTATAAAACTATTTTACCCGATAAGTTGCTTTTTGCATCGAATGTCGGAATGGAAAACTTCATTCGGAAGAAAGATTGAAATCATCAAGAGAAATGGGTGTACGCGTGTGGAATATTCATTTGAAGCTCTGATTAGAAAAAGTATTCATTGTCGAGAAATTCTAGGGTTTTGAAATACCAGGGATTCGGTTTCGGCAAACTTCCGATGATTGGAATCGGACGTTCGTAGATCCTAGAGTTTCGCCTCGAAACGATTGTGATATATGGAAAAAGAGAAGTTCTAACATTTCTCTGAAGATTTTTGGAATTAACTTCCGTCGTGCCTAAAAGTGAAAATTAGCTATATACTAGGGTTTCTGACCTAGGTTTAAGCGTAAAACGATCGTGCTATAACTTTTATCGACTTCAATACGAACCTCAGACTTTTCCTGAACTTTCTCCTTCATACATTTATTTCATTTACTAAACTCTTGTTCAGGTTTCCCTTCGCCATGCATCAAACCTACTGGTGAATAAGAATTTATTCACTTGGTATAAACTGAAAAACTTGGGCCTTACATTACTACCCTCCAAAAAGAAAGTTTCGTCCTCGAAACTTAAGGGTTAGTAAAAAAATTCTGAATATTGTCCCTTGGTCTTTTCCTCTAACTCCCATATAGCACCGTCTGTGTCTTTGTTCCAAATAACTTGCACTAAAGCACTCTGCTTTCCCCTCGATTGTTTCACTCTTCTAGTCCCAATGCTGACCGACGGCGTCTCAAAAGACATATCGTCCTCTAACTCTCTGTTGTCCGGTTCGACCACTTGAATCGGTTCTCCGTTGGAAATAATATTTGTTGGCATTCGTGCAATCGCACAACCTTAACCACTTGCTCTTCTGCCCTTGTTCGTCCAAAATACTGATTAGGAACTCGGTACATCTCTATGTTCCGGATTGAATGCTCAACTTGAGTCTTACTACCTTGTGCATGACAAGACTCATTCTCCTTAATCATAAATTCATCAACCCCTCATAAGCTAATCATCCTCTTGATATCCAACAATCTATTATTGTCGTCTTTGTCCTCAAAACCTTCCTCACTCAAACCAGTTTACACTTACTGAAATCCCTAACGCTTCGCATCAATCGAGATTTATCCTCTAGAAGATCAAATCATAACTATACCTCAAGGGACTTAACTAGTCATTTCGTCATCCGATCCTCCAACCTTCTGAGGTTTAACTACTATCGTAACTGCTATCACCACTACATCCCTTACTCACACACGATTTCCAACTCCCCAAGTCAATCTTAATCATAGGATTCTTATTCAACTGAGCAAAATTCACTTGCTAACTCTATCAAGCATCACCGAAATCCATAACAAAGTTCCATTCACTATTAGACTCTGAGCAGCTTGTCCAACTATGATAACTTCAAGTATTCATCTTAATACTAACACTTTCCTTCTTGTAACTTGATTACCATCTTGTCGATAAACTTCTTAATCTCCCAATCAAATTATGACAAACTTCAAGTCCTATACACTTATGACAAGAATTAATAGACTTAAAACCTAAACCTTTTCCAAGTTTGGATCTCTGATGCTCTGTAGCTCTCCAACATTTCCTAAAAGAATATTCATCTCTTACAACGACAACTCCTTCCCAAAGAAAATCAATTACTTAACACGAACTTTCCTCCCAAATCCGACTAATCCTCGATCAATTCAAATTCATCTTACACATCCTTCTATCAAAGTCCATATCCAGCTGTGATCTTTCACTTTTGTGCGATTTACCTCCCTCATCTTTAAAATGAGCGAATTCCCTCCCTCTTCTATTAATATGTGCGATTTAGGCCCTTCCGTTAGTTAGCCGTCCAATTACTAACGGCGGTTGCTATTTTCACCCTCCCTTTTACTAACCACACCCCCATATCAGAAATAAAAATAAAAAAATAATAATAAAATGGAGGTAAATCGCACAAAGGTGAAAGATCAGGGGGCAAAAGTGCAATTAAGCAAAAAAATAAAAAAATAAATGAAATAAATTAAATACAATTAATAGAAAATAAAAAAAAACTGAAAAAAATATTTTTATAAAAATCAAAGAAAAAATAATAAAATAAATGAAATAAGTTAAATACAAATAATAGAAAATGAAAAAACATTTTTATAAAATCAAAAAAAAAAACTGAAAAAAATATTTTTATAAAAATCAAAGAAAAAAATGTTTTTATAAAATCAAAGAAAATAAAATATTTTTTTTAATTGAAGATAGAAATTTAAAAATAAAATAAAAGAATAATTATTTTTAATTTAGTGTAGGTGGTGCAAATAGAAACAAATTCTTCTTTTATTTTATTTTTAAATTTCTATCTTCAATTAAAAAAAATATGTTATTTTCTTTGATTTTATAAAAACATTTTTTTCTTTGATTTTTATAAAAAAAATTCAGTTTTTTCTTTGATTTTATAAAAATATTTTTTCATTTTCTATTAATTGTATTTAACTTATTTCATTTATTTTATTATTTTTCTTTGATTTTTATAAAAATATTTTTTCAGTTTTTTTTAATTTATAATTTTTTTTATTTTCTATTAATTTTATTTAATTTATTTCGTTTATTTTTTATTTTTTATTTTTATTTCTGATAAGGGGGTGTGGTTAGTAAAAGGGGGGGTGAAAATAGCAACCACCGTTAGCAATTGGACGGCTAACTAACGGAAGGGCCTAAATCACACATATTAATAGAAGAGGGAGGGAATTCGCTCATTTTAAAGATGAGGGAGGTAAATCGCACAAAGATGAAAGATCAAGGAGCAAAAGTGCAATTAAGCCTTCCGAAAATCACCCCCTCAATATTAAGTTGATCAGGCCTAATACATCGAAGGTGAAAATCTAGAAAAAGCCCACTGGAACAGTCAATGAGTTCCTATCATCCAGTGGTCGCAAATACCCTGACGTTAAATCTTCAATGATGTCGCTACGGAACTACACACCCTCGACATCATACGTATACTATCCATAATGAATCTCTATGAAATTCATTCTTCAGCTTCTAGCTTCCTTTTAAACGCATCGGTAGAAGACTACTTTCTAGGCTTAGCGTGTCATTCTAAACCTCGTATAACTTCTATAGCTAAAATACGAGTAATAGTAAAGTAAAGTCATAATAGGCGTAGTAACTATAAGGTCAAAGCGTAAACCATATACATAAGATAGGTGTGTTTGCACACTCTACAAGAAAAATGGAACATATTATACTAGAATGAGAAAGAATGGTTAGAAAGTTACCATCGTTCTTGCGCTCTCCTCTGACAAACCCCTCAGCTCTCTCACCGTCCATGGTGTAAACTCTTGCTTTAGCCGCAGGACGCTTTCCACGAGCAGTGTTCACGGTTGGCTCCGTCTTGGGTGCTCTGCACTGATCGACAGTGTGCCCCATTTTGTTACAATTGTAGCATTTGGGCCTCGTGTCGGAACAAGCATTGGCATAGTGCCCCGGCTCCCCACATCTGAAACAGGTCGTCTCCTTCTTCAAAGTCTGATCTCCGGAACCTCCAGCAGCACCCGTCATGGGTCTGTAAGATCCGGAAGTAAATCCTCTTCCAGCAGGACGCTGATATGGCCCCCTGCTCTGAAATTTCTCTCTGCTCTGAAAATTTTGAGAGCCCGACCTCATCGGCCCTCCAGTTCCAGCCCGGTTTAGCCTCTGGTCCTTCATCAGTTCCACTTCCGTGGCCTTCTCCACCAACGACTGGAATCGCATGATTCCCAGTGGCCTCACTGAGTCCTCAATATCCGGCCTCAGTCCATTAACGAAACGCTTGCACATGTAGCGCTCGTTCACATGGTCATGGAAGAATTGGAAATGCTTCGCCAAAGATTCCAGCTTCGAAGCAAATTCCGGTACAGACATACCTCCCTGACGGAGTATCAGAAACTGTGACTCCCGCTCATCCCGAGCACTTGTTGGAAAGTATTTCTCCAAGAATGCGTCCCGGAAAGAGTTCCAGTTAATCTCTTCATGGTTGGCTTCCATGATTCCCTTGTTGCCTTTCCACCAGTACTCAGCATCGCCGAGCAACAGATAAGTCTCCATGCCCACCTTGGCACCCTCAACAGTCTGTAGTACGCCGAATATCTTTTCAACCTCCTGGATCCAGAGATCCGCTTTGTCTGGGTCAGTACCACCAGAGAACTTGGGTGGGTTTTGCCTCCTGAAATCATTGAGGCCTTTATTCTGGTCCAGAGTTACTTCCCTCTGGCGCTGATGTTGTTCACGTGCTTCTTCAGCAGCACGCCTCATGGCATTATCGTTTGCTTGCGCCGTCACAGCTTGGGCCATAGTGGCCATCATCTCAGCTAACTGGTTAATGTTCACCATGTTCTGTTAAGTTAGACAAACAGTTAGTACTCATCATAAGATAGCATTTCCATAACTATACAATATGATTAAGCAATAACTTCAATCAATTTTTAAGCAAAAAATCGCTTGCAGACAATCAATTTTCACTCTTTGCAGAGTCACACAACCTAGCACAGAAGACCTATTCCCCAACAACTCCCGAAAGACTCGACCGTGCTCTGATACCACAATGTAACACCCCGATTTCGGTGGCGTCACTTTAGTAACCAAAAGTAAACTTAATGCGGAAAAACGTGAATATATTTTTTTTTTTCGATTATAACTAAGACAAGACTGAAATAAATAAAACCCAAGTGCTAAAAGTAATAAAACTAATATACAATATATAAACAGCCCCCGCTGTAAGTAGCAACCTCGTCACGAGTGAACCTCCAGTGACGGGTAATAGAAGAGTAGCGCCCGTAGGCAAAAGTACAAACCAAAAGAAAAGGTTAAGTGTCCGCAACACTATCCCTCAAAATGAGAATAAGCTGGCCCATCGGCCTGAAACAAGACTTCCTAAGTCCAACCAACTCTCTGTGATTCCCGTAACGAAACCACACAAAAAGCTATAGGTGGGAAACTACCCTGTCCCGAATGAAACAAATGATGTTCAGAGCTAAGACTCTACTCCTACACTAATCCCATCTCGAGGAGCTCACACTAACACTCAATCCTACATGCTAGCGTGATCGTCGTCCGAATCTGAATCCAGAACGACTAAGTCTAGGTACATCCTCCGTCCTCCGCTCGCTATCGCGATGCGCTCCTGTTCCAGCATCCCAACTCTAGTTTCCCCCGAAGGGTGAACCGTCGTGAACTAGTCCGCCAAAGACATCTGACAAAGGGCGTTTGTTCGCCAAAGCACACACAGAAGACGCGAGGGTCAACTCCAAGGAATTATGTAAATAATAGCAAGGATAGATACAGATAATAGGATAGCCACTTAGGCTTTTAGCTAGGGATAACATCCTAGGGTTGCATATCTCATGATGAATATAAACGACGATAAATCACAGTTAACATGCCTCAAATAGAATTAACAAGTATCAAACACACTCATTGTAATTCAGGTTCCCTCTGATACGATTGTCCTACACGATGCTGGGACAAGAGGTTCGACAATCGCTTAACAATAAACAAAACTTAACAACAAAACAATAACACTCAGAAGTTGTTAACCCAGTTCAGTGAAAACTTTCACCTACGTCTGGAGGGTTTGCACCCAAAGAAAGGAAATCCACTATCTCAAGATTCAGGAATTACAGACACTCATGAACACCTCAGTTCATAGTTCACTTCCTAATCTACCCAGTGTATTTCTACTTAGATTCTCAACCTAAGTATGAGAGCCCCTCTCACTTCCTCTCAATCACTGCCACAGTGATTGGTAAACACAATGAACAATCAGAGTTTGAATGTAATCAAACAACACAGAACCCTTCTTTGCTTTATAGAATCAGTGAGCAAAGAGGATTCACAAATAACAAAGGACGAAGCACAATAACAAATCCTAAAACACTCAATCTCTCTTTCAGCTTCGGTCATCTTCACGTTTTAGGTCTTCATCCTTTTATAGACTTCAGCAGCGGTAGCATGGGCTTTAGGGTTAGCACGGGCTGAAGAAACAGATTCCAATAACAGCAATTTGAAAACGCAATCTTGATAGATTCGGTTTCTTACTGCACAAGTAAAGATAGAAATCAATCTTTTAACAAAGATTGTTTCAACAAATAACAACCCAACAACTAAAACCCTTCTGAGATAGTTACTTGCTCCTCAAGTAACTCAAAACATATCTTCAACAAATCTTCAGAAGGCCCATAACAGAAACAGAAGCTGAGGACTGATGTCCTAGCCTCACGAGGTCAGATGCCACGACATCTGCTTCGACAATCAGTTGTTTTGACAAAATGCAAGGCAACATGTTCCAACAATCTCCCCTTTTGTCAAATTTTGTCTAAAACAACTCACAATCAGAGAGGATAAAAAACTAGAGAGACAATTCTCCCCCTTAGTCAGAGCTCCCCCTCAAACTGATGCATCTACACATCCAACTACCATACTTCAGAAGACATAGTCGGAACAACCACTTAGCAGCACAAACACAAAACCAAAGGTACAATCAGCCTTAGCACATGATGACACCAAAATAGATTAGCTTGAACATCATCGTATCAGAAATACTACCATCTGAAGCTGGCAGCACATACCCAGAAGTACAGCTAACAGAAATACTGCTCATCAGAAGCACCGTCAGAAATACCGCTCATCAGAAGTAACATTTCAGAAAACAAACATAGCCATCGTCTTGAACTTGTCTTCAGACCAGAGCTAACACTATCAGAACACACATAGCACAGTAGAAACAGAAGCAACTGTAAGATCAAGTTTTGATCTAGTAGTACAACTCTATGTTTTGATGATTACAAGTTAACCTTTTGATATGAACAATTGTGGTACTCTAACGTGTTTTTCTGAGTGTGCTATTTGCAGGTTCTGACCTCAACTCAATCTCACACAAATCAGAAGCACTGTGTATAAAGAGTGACCCAAGCAACGCTTTCGCATTCACCATGTTCAGTATGAACAGTGGAAAAGCTTCAGAAGTTCTGAAGCTATAGAAACTCTGATGAGGACTCAGTCACTAGAAGTTCTGAAGATCCAGAAAGTCTGATAACCAAGAAACACTGAAGGCTCAGATGTTCTGATGGTGTAGAAGACTCTGAAGATCCAGAAGCTGAATAGTGGAAACTCTGAAGTCCAGAAGCAAGAAACTCTGAAGGCCATGTTCTTCCCTCTGAGTTCAGAATCAGAAGATACAATGGTCAGAGGATCTGTGCTTTCCCTCTGACTCTGATCAACCGGCTTCACAAGTTCCAATATGAAGCATTCCCCTGATCAGAAGTCTCCTAGGTTTAAAGGTCGCGTCGCTATCCAAGTACAAAAGCTACTGTACCTTCCTGACGACCTACCTAACGTTCTCAGCCACAGCAGAAGCTGGATTTTCCAGAACTGCCCTCCAACGGTAGCATTTCCCATGCATCGCTCAACCCTAATCCTTGGAGTATATAAAGAGGCTGAAGACTGAAAGAAACGGCTAGAAGCATTCACATACGCAAGACAATCTTAAATTCTTCTAAGTTTTCTTTCATCTGAAATTCATTGAGTTTACTATTAGCTTTTTAGAAGCAAATCTCTTGTAAACAATTCTTTGATAAACAGTTTGTTTAGTTCCTTTAGGAGATCAAGGTTGATCGGATCCTAGAGAAGACTAAGAGAGTGAATCTTAGTGTGAGCTAAGTCAGTGTAATTGTTAGTCACTTGTAGGTTTCAAGTGCAGTTGTAACTCTTACCTGATTAGTGGATTGCCTTCATTCTAAGAAGGAAGAAATCACCTTAACGGGTGGACTGGAGTAGCTTGAGTGATTTATCAAGTGAACCAGGATAAAATCCTTGTGTGCTTTTCTATCTCTTATCTTTAGCACTCAAGTTCTCGAAAGATTTGTCAAAATCTTTAAGGTGGAAGTTTTATACTTAAAACGTTATTCAAACCCCCCTTTCTACCGTTTTTCATACCTTCAATTGGTATCAGAGCGCAAGTTCTGATTACCACACCTAACAGTGTTCAGTGATCCGGGCCGGTGTGAAAAACAATGGCTGCCACCACCAGTGAAACTCAAAGAGATGGTTACAATGCAAAGCCTCCTATGTTCGACGGTCAAAGGTTCGAATATTGGAAAGATAGACTGGAAAGTTTCTTTCTGGGTTTCGATGCAGATCTCTGGGATATTATTGTGGATGGCTACGAGCGTCCAGTTGATGCAGATGGCAAGAAGATCCCAAGGTCAGAGATGACTGCAGATCAAAAGAAGCTGTACTCACAACATCACAAAGCAAGAGCAATTCTTCTAGGTGCTATTTCCTATGAAGAGTACCAGAAGATTACAGATCGTGAGTTTGCAAAAGGCATTTTCGAATCTCTGAAGATGTCTCATGAAGGAAACAAGAAAGTCAAAGAATCAAAGGCATTGTCTTTGATCCAAAAGTATGAATCCTTCATCATGGAGCCAAATGAGTCCATTGAAGAAATGTTCTCCAGATTTCAGTTGCTTGTAGCTGGCATACGACCTCTCAACAAGAGCTACACAACAAAAGATCATGTCATAAGGGTCATCAGGTGTCTTCCTGAAAGTTGGATGCCTTTGGTGACTTCAATAGAGCTCACGAGAGACGTTGAGAATATGAGTTTAGAAGAACTCATCAGCATTTTGAAATGCCATGAGCTGAAGTGCTCAGAGATGCAAGATTTGAGGAAAAAGTCCATAGCCTTGAAATCCAAATCTGAAAAGGCTAAGGTTGAGAAGTCAAAAGCTCTTCAAGCTGAAGAAGAGGAATCTGAAGAAGCATCAGAAGATTCTGATGAAGATGAGCTGACTCTGATCTCCAAGAGACTCAATCGCATCTGGAAGCACAGGCAGAGCAAATACAAAGGCTCTGGAAAGGCAAGAGGAAAGTCTGAATCCTCAGGTCAGAAGAAGTCCTCGCTTAAGGAAGTCACATGCTTTGAGTGCAAAGAATCAGGGCACTACAAAAGTGACTGTCCAAGATTGAAGAAGGACAAGAAGCCAAAGAAGCACTTCAAGACGAAGAAGAGTCTGATGGTGACATTTGATGAATCAGAGTCAGAGGATGTTGACTCTGATGGTGAAGTCCAAGGACTCATGGCCATTGTCAAAGACAAAGGAGCAGAGTCAAAGGAAGCTGTTGACTCTGACTCAGAATCAGAAGGAGATCCTAACTCAGACGATGAAAATGAGGTATTCGCTTCTTTCTCTACCTCTGAACTGAAACATGCATTGTCTGATATCATGGATAAGTATAACTCCTTATTGTCTAAGCATAAGAAGCTGAAAAAGAACTTATCTGCTGTTTCCAAAACTCCTTCTGAACATGAGAAAATTATTTCTGATTTGAAAAATGATAATCATGCTTTGATCAATTCTAACTCTGTGCTTAAGAACCAGATTGCTAAGTTAGAAGAAATTGTTGCCTGTGATGCCTCTGATTGTAGAAATGAATCTAAGTATGAAAAGTCTTTTCAAAGATTCCTAGCTAAAAGTGTGGATAGAAGCTTAATGGCTTCAATGATCTATGGCGTAAGCAGAAATGGAATGCATGGCATTGGCTATTCTAAACCAATTAGAAATGAGCCCTCTGTGTCTAAAGCTAAATCCTTGTATGAATGCTTTGTTCCCTCTGGTACCATATTGCCTGATCCTGTACCTGCTAAAGTTGCTAAAAACCCTCTTAAAAAGGGATCCTTCTCTATGACTAAATATCATGCAAATATTCCTTTAAAATATCATGTTGAGACACCCAAGGTGATCAGAACCTCTGGGGTAACTAACAAGAGAGGACCCAGAAAGTGGGTACCTAAGGACAAGATTATCTATGTTGCAGATATCCTTGATAGCTCCACTGAAACACCAATCATGGTATCTGGACAGTGGATGCTCGCGTCACATGACGGGAGAAAGGCGTATGTTCCGAGAGCTGAAACTTAAGCCTGGAGGTGAAGTTGGCTTTGGAGGAAATGAAAAGGGTAAAATTGTTGGTACTGGTACTATTTGTGTAGATAGTAGTCCATGCATTGATAATGTGTTATTGGTAGACGGCTTAACACATAACTTATTGTCTATAAGTCAATTAGCTGACAAGGGTTATGATGTTATATTCAATCAAAAGTCCTGCCGGGCTGTAAGTCAGATCGATGGCTCTGTTCTGTTTAACAGCAAGAGGAAGAACAACATCTATAAGATCAGATTATCTGAGTTGGAGGCTCAGAATGTGAAGTGCCTTCTGTCTGTTAATGAAGAGCAGTGGGTATGGCATAGACGGTTAGGGCATGCCAGTATGAGAAAGATTTCTCAGCTGAGCAAGCTAAACCTTGTCAAGGGCTTACCCAATCTGAAGTTCGCTTCAGACGCTCTTTGTGAAGCATGTCAGAAAGGCAAATTCACAAAAGTCCCTTTCAAGGCAAAGAATGTTGTCTCAACCTCAAGGCCGTTGGAACTTCTGCATATCGACCTTTTTGGACCAGTGAAAACTGAGTCTATAGGTGGCAAGAGATATGGGATGGTTATCGTTGATGATTATAGCCGCTGGACATGGGTAAAGTTTCTAACCCGCAAGGATGAGTCTCATGCTGTGTTCTCTACCTTCATTGCTCAAGTGCAAAACGAGAAGGCTTGTAGGATTGTGCGTGTCAGAAGTGACCATGGTGGAGAGTTTGAGAATGACAAGTTTGAGAGTCTGTTTGATTCCTATGGAATTGCACATGATTTCTCTTGTCCCAGAACTCCTCAACAAAATGGTGTTGTTGAGAGGAAGAACAGAACTCTTCAGGAGATGGCTAGAACCATGCTCCAAGAAACTGGCATGGCTAAGCACTTTTGGGCAGAGGCAGTAAATACAGCATGTTACATTCAGAACAGAATCTCTGTGAGACCAATTCTGAATAAGACTCCTTATGAATTGTGGAAGAACATAAAACCCAACATTTCTTATTTTCATCCTTTTGGCTGTGTTTGTTATGTTCTCAATACTAAGGATAGATTGCATAAATTTGATGCTAAGCCTTCTAAGTGTCTATTACTCGGTTACTCTGAGAGATCTAAAGGTTTTAGATTTTATAATACTGATGCTAAGACTATTGAAGAATCTATTCATGTTAGATTTGACGATAAGCTTGACTCTGACCAGTCAAAGCTAGTTGAAAAGTTTGCAGATTTAAGCATTAATGTTTCTGACAAAGGCAAAGCTCCAGAGGAAGATGAGCCAGAGGAAGATGAACCAGAGGAAGAAGCTGGTCCCTCTAACTCACAAACTCTGAAAAAGAGCAGAATCACTGCAGCTCACCCTAAGGAATTGATTCTGGGCAAGAAAGACGAACCAGTCAGAACCAGATCTGCCTTCAGACCCTCTGAAGAGACCTTGCTCAGTCTGAAAGGATTGGTGTCCTTAATTGAACCCAAGTCCATAGATGAAGCTCTTCAGGACAAGGATTGGATTCTGGCCATGGAAGAAGAATTGAATCAATTTTCCAAGAACGATGTTAGGAGCTTAGTGAAGAAGCCTGAGAGTGTCCATGTTATTGGAACGAAGTGGGTATTCAGAAACAAGCTGAATGAGAAAGGAGATGTAGTCAGAAACAAGGCAAGGCTAGTTGCTCAAGGCTACAGCCAGCAGGAAGGAATAGACTACACTGAAACATTTGCTCCAGTAGCAAGACTGGAGGCAATCAGACTGTTGATCTCTTTCTCAGTAAATCACAACATAGTTCTACATCAGATGGACGTAAAGAGTGCCTTCCTAAATGGTTATATCTCAGAGGAGGTCTATGTTCATCAACCCCCAGGTTTTGAAGATGAGAAGAAACCAGACCATGTGTTCAAATTGAAGAAATCACTCTACGGTCTGAAGCAAGCTCCCAGAGCATGGTATGAGAGACTTAGCTCATTCCTTCTGGAGAATGAGTTTGTAAGGGGTAAAGTAGATACAACTCTTTTTTGCAAGACTTATAAAGATGATATCTTAATTGTGCAAATTTATGTTGATGATATTATATTTGGTTCTGCTAATCAGTCTCTATGCAAAGAATTTTCTGAGATGATGCATGCTGAATTTGAGATGAGTATGATGGGAGAATTAAAGTACTTTCTGGGAATACAAGTTGATCAAACACCAGAAGGAACATATATCCATCAGAGCAAGTACACTAAAGAACTTCTGAAGAAGTTCAATATGCTGGAATCTACAGTGGCCAAGACTCCAATGCATCCTACATGCATTCTGGAGAAAGAAGATAAAAGTGGTAAAGTATGTCAGAAGCTCTATCGTGGCATGATAGGTTCACTTCTATACTTAACTGCATCTAGGCCAGACATATTATTTAGTGTTCACTTATGTGCTCGTTTCCAATCAGATCCAAGGGAAACCCACTTAACTTCTGTTAAGAGGATCCTAAGGTATCTGAAAGGCACCACTAACCTTGGCTTGATGTATAAGAAAACATCAGAGTATAAGCTTTCAGGTTACTGTGATGCTGATTATGCTGGAGATAGAACAGAGAGAAAAAGCACTTCTGGAAATTGTCAATTTCTGGGAAGCAATCTAGTCTCATGGGCAAGCAAGAGGCAATCAACCATTGCACTATCCACTGCAGAGGCAGAATATATCTCAGCAGCAATATGCAGCACTCAGATGCTCTGGATGAAACATCAGCTGGAGGATTATCAGATCCTTGAGAGCAATATCCCAATCTATTGTGATAACACTGCTGCAATCTCATTGAGTAAGAATCCTATCTTGCATTCAAGGGCAAAGCACATTGAGGTAAAGTATCACTTTATTAGAGATTATGTACAGAAGGGCGTACTTCTTCTGAAGTTTGTTGATACTGACCATCAATGGGCAGATATCTTTACAAAGCCCTTAGCAGAGGATAGATTTAATTTTATTCTGAAAAATCTAAACATGGACTTTTGTCCAGAGTGAAGATGGATCAGAACCTCTGACTATGATACTTCTTGATCAGAAGATGTCTAGTCCAGAAGGTAACTCAATCAGAGTGTGTGTACCCACTGGTACTGACTCTGAAGCTGAGACAACAACACGTGTGTCAGTATTTCTGATGCATAGTTCCTTGTGCCCGTGTGACAGTCTGTTATGATTGCGTGTAGATGTGCTTCTCTCCTGTGTGTGATTTGTGTATTTACTGTTACTATCTATCTTTAATTTTCAACCGTTGATCTTAAAGTGCTTTTTGAATCAACAACGGTTATTTGTTAAAACCCACTATACACACACGATCTCTTTCACTTCCGGTTTTTACTCTCGCTCTCTCTGCTTTTCAAAAACCGCTTTTCTCGATTTCTCTCTCGATCTTTCTTCATCTTCCAACCTTCATCTTCTACCTCAAACCTTCAACCGCTTCAAAAATGGTGAGACAAACCAGAAGATCTACTGCAGATGCACCCCAGTTCCCTCACATGGTAGTTGGTCTAGCAACGGGTCAAAGGGGCCCTGAGAATCCGACACAAGATCAAGTTCAAGCTCAAGAACAGAGTGTTCCAATTGCAGAACGGGGCTGTGCCGTTCACTGTGTATATGCTCCTAAGGAACTCCAAGTCCTGGCAGAATGGAGATTCGACCTCGACAACCTGGCTACAAATGGGTATGATCTTCGTCCTGAAGTCCAAGCTCAAGGTTGGGGAAATTACTTCAACAGACTTTGAGGACCGGTGTATGATAGATTAGTCAAGGAATTCTGGAAGCACGCCGACTGCGATGATACTCAGGTGGTATCTCACATTCTCGGAAGAAAGATCATCATCACAGAGAAGTCTTTCGTGAATTTGCTGGGTGCAGACACTGCTTATGGGTATCGTTTCCAACTCACGGAGTCGAAGCTGAAACCCAGCACCAAGGATACAATCAACCAGGCCCTGTACACCACTTACAAACCGGGCAAGACGAGTTACAAGGTGATGGACCTTCATCCCAAGCTCAGGATCTGGCACAAAATTTTGCTACACTGCATAAACCAGAGACCAAAGGGCAGTTCTCCAGACTACATCAACTTCAACCAGAAGGTGATGTTGTTCTTCATCCAAGACCAGAAGAAGATCTGCCTTCCCTACTTCCTGTTCTCCTACTTGAAGGAATGCATCCGGAAGTCTCGCACCACTGCCTCCATCAAGTCAGCAATCAAATATATCCCCTTTGGGAGACTGCTCTCAGACTTTCTCATTGAAAGCAACCTGGTGCAAGATCTGGTCAATGCTGGATGTGTAGAGGATCTGAGCACCATGGTCAGTGATGTCTTCACTGCAAATTCTCTGAAGAAGATGGGTTTGGTCCAGAAGAAGATTGCTCCTGCTCGTGAAGACACATCTTCTGAGATCAGAAGCAGAAGGATGCCTCTGAATGACTATCCTCTGTGGACTCAGGCAGACAATCCTGACGCCATTAGGTGCTATGTTGAAGACCTAAGGGCTCAAGGATTCGAAATTGATCTTGATGATTTCGTCAGCAGACTGCCGCCAGCTCCAGAGTTTCCTTCTCCTCCCAAGAAGAAAGCTCAGAGGAAGATGATACTGGACGAATCTTCTGAGGAATCCGATGTCCCTCTGGTCAAGAAGAAGAAGAGAAAGCCTGATGATGGTGATGATAGTGATAATGAGGATGGTCCTCCTAAGAAGAAGAAGAAGCAGGTCAGAATCGTGGTGAAGCCTACTTGGGTGGAACCAGCTGCTGAAGTGGTCAGAAGGACTGAACCTCCTGCCAGAGTGACTAGATCATCAGCACATTCAAGTAAGCCTGCACTTGCTTCTGATGATGATTTGAATTTATTTGATGCACTCCCTATATCTGCCATGCTCAAACACTCCTCAAATCCCCTCACTCCTATTCCTGAATCCCAACCAGCTGCACAAACCACCTCTCCACCACATTCCCCAAGATCTTCATTCTTTCAACCTTCCCCTACTGAAGCACCTCTCTGGAATTTGCTTCAGAACCAACCCTCTAGGTCAGAAGAACCTACCTCTCTCATTACCATTCCATACAACCCACTCGAACAACCAGAGCCTACCCACACAGAACATGAACCCAGAACCTCTGATCACTCTGTCCCAAGAGCATCAGAACGTCTGGCTCCCAGAACTACTGATACAGGCTCTTCCACAGCCTATACACCCGTATCCTTCCCAACCAATGTTGCTGATTCTTCTCCCTCCAATAACTCTGAATCCATTAGAAAATTCATGGAGGTCAGAAAAGAAAAGGTGTCTACCTTAGAGGAATATTACCTCACTTGTCCAAGCCCTAGGAGATATCCTGGCCCTAGACCTGAACGTCTAGTTGACCCAGATGAACCTATCTTGGCCAATCCTTTACAAGAGGCAGACCCTTTGGCTCAACAAGCTCACCCTGCCCCTGACCAACAAGAGCCTATTCAACCAGAACCTGAACCCGAACAATCAGTGTCTAACCAATCCTCGGTTAGATCACCCCATCCTCTGGTTGAAACTTCAGACCCTCACCTTGGAACCTCTGAACCCAATACTCAAATGATTAACATTGGTTCTCCACAAGGTGCCTCTGAAGCTCATAGCAGCAATCACCCAGCCTCTCCTGAAACCAACCTCTCCATAATTCCTTATACTCACCTCCAACCCACATCTCTCTCTGAGTGCATCAATATTTTCTATCATGAAGCCTCTTTGAGGCTCCGCAATGTGCACGGTCAGACTGACCTCAGTGAGAATGCTGAACGTGTGGCTGATGAGTGGAACAATCTGGGCACTTGGCTAGTGGCTCAAGTTCCAATTATGATGCAGCTCCTGCATGCAGAGGGAAGTCAGAGCATTGAGGCTGCAAAGCAAAGGTTTGCTCGAAGGGTGGCTCTTCATGAACAAGAACAGAGACACAAGCTTCTTGAAGCTATTGAAGAAGCCAAGAGAAAGAAAGCTCAAGCAGAAGAAGCTGCACGTCAAGCAGCAGCTCAAGCTGAACAAGCCAGACTAGAGGCAGAGCGACTTGAAGCTGAGGCTGAAGCTCTTAGATGCCAAGCACTTGCACCAGTTGTGTTTACTCCTACTGCTTCTGCTTCCATTCAGATTCTCAAGCTGCTCAGAATGTTCCTTCCGGTTCTGCTCAGTCAAGCTCATCCAGACTCGACATCATGGAACAGCGTCTTGACATTCATGAATCCATGCTCATTGAGATGAAGCACA
This sequence comes from Lotus japonicus, assembly GCF_012489685.1. Lineage (NCBI taxonomy): Eukaryota > Viridiplantae > Streptophyta > Magnoliopsida > Fabales > Fabaceae > Lotus > Lotus japonicus. Next base: position 34,771,079 of record NC_080042.1, on the reverse strand, counting down.
TGATGATGGAACTTCTGCGACGAACTGACAAACCTTAGTTTTAGGATCTCTTCATTTTTCTTTCTTTTTCTTTAACGTTGTTTTATTTAAACTCTGTTTCTTTTTATTTATTTATTCTACTTTATTCGTTTGTGATTCTATATGCATATCTATATATATTTGTGTCACATATGTTTGCAAAAATCTTTTTATTCATCATTTCTTTATGTTTACATCATACATTCTTTCCCTAAAATCTAGAATGGAGGATCCCTCCTCATTCTTCTGCACTCCTGGCGCTGCTCTGACCTATCCTTCTCCAGACGCTCCAGTGCATGCTGGATGTTGTTGAGCCTGTCCTTTAGCTCATCCCTCTCCAGAATCTCTTCTGCAGTCTTGAGCTTCTCTTCCAAACCTTCTTTTTCTTCCAGCAGCTTGAGTTCAAGCCGGCTGAGTTCTTGCACCTCCTCAACGAAGGCAAGAAATTCCCTCAGGTCTCTCTCCAACTCTGGACGCAGGTCCTCTTCCAGCAGTGTCCGTGTCAGCTCCGCGATGGTCGTTGTACCCTCTGGATGCCTGATGTTCAGGAACAAGTCCTCCTCAAAGGCCTTCTTCCTCAGCTCTTCTAGTGCTACGATGTATGATGCCATTTTTTTTCCTTACTGAAAATTGTTCGAGGTGTGAAGCTTACCTTTCTCTCCAACGCTTTATATAGGCTTCACTTTCTCTCTGAAAGTTAATGCTTCTACAGTTTCTCGAGGTTAAGTTCTTGGTAACTGACCCTTCTCTTTACTCACTTGACCGGTGGTAAACGTTCTTCTCCTGCATTAACTCTTCTATTTTATTTCGCCTAACTCTGATTCTTGCATCGTTTTCATTTCCTTTAAACTTAGACCTTCTCTAAGGGGGAGTACCTTATACTTCAAGCTAAGTTTTTCACACCCCAAGCTTTTTGGTTATGACAAAAAGGGGGAGTAAACCCAGTTTTTGATGTGTAAGATGTGTTAGTGTGATTTATTTTTCTTTTGGAGATTTTAAGAGTTCCACCTTCATGACCATAGATGTGTCACTGGGCAAATACAAGGAATACATTTCACTTCTTCTGAATAAGTTGACTCTGATACCCAAGACTCTGATACCTTGTCCATGACTCTGATTACTTATGCGCTCTGATTACTCGATTTTCATCTATGTCATAAGTTTTTCACTCTGAACTCTTATATTATTTAGCTCAGAATCTAGACTTTACTAACGTTTTCATCAAGTATTAGATTCAGGGGGAGCTAAGCTCAGAATCAAGCAGTGACTTGAATTCAGAATGAGCAAGATAAACTATTCACATCAGGATAAGTCTTATTCTATATCTCTAAACTCTGAGTGAATTCAGTTTAATGTTTAAGAATTGTTCATCAAAAATCTTAGTTTTGTCATCATCAAAAAGGGGGAGATTGTAAGATCAAGTTTTGATCTAGTAGTACAACTCTATGTTTTGATGATTACAAGTTAACCTTTTGATATGAACAATTGTGGTACTCTAACGTGTTTTTCTGAGTGTGCTATTTGCAGGTTCTGACCTCAACTCAATCTCACACAAATCAGAAGCATTGTGTATAAAGAGTGACCCAAGCAACGCTTTCGCATTCACCATGTTCAGTATGAACAGTGGAAAAGCTTCAGAAGTTCTGAAGCTATAGAAACTCTGATGAGGACTCAGTCACTAGAAGTTCTGAAGATCCAGAAAGTCTGATAACCAAGAAACACTGAAGGCTCAGATGTTCTGATGGTGTAGAAGACTCTGAAGATCCAGAAGCTGAATAGTGGAAACTCTGAAGTCCAGAAGCAAGAAACTCTGAAGGCCATGTTCTTCCCTCTGAGTTCAGAATCAGAAGATACAATGGTTAGAGGATCTGTGCTTTCCCTCTGACTCTGATCAACCGGCTTCACAAGTTCCAATATGAAGCATTCCCCTGATCAGAAGTCTCCTAGGTTTAAAGGTCGCGTCGCTATCCAAGTACAAAAGCTACTGTACCTTCCTGACGACCTACCTAACGTTCTCAGCCACAGCAGAAGCTGGATTTTCCAGAACTGCCCTCCAACGGTAGCATTTCCCATGCATCGCTCAACCCTAATCCTTGGAGTATATAAAGAGGCTGAAGACTGAAAGAAATGGCTAGAAGCATTCACATACGCAAGACAATCTTAAATTCTCTAAGTTTTCTTTCATCTGAAATTCATTGAGTTTACTATTAGCTTTTTAGAAGCAAATCTCTTGTAAACAATTCTTTGATAAACAGTTTGTTTAGTTCCTTTAGGAGATCAAGGTTGATCGGATCCTAGAGAAGAATAAGAGAGTGAATCTTAGTGTGAGCTAAGTCAGTGTAATTGTTAGTCACTTGTAGGTTTCAAGTGCAGTTGTAACTCTTACCTGATTAGTGGATTGCCTTCATTCTAAGAAGGAAGAAATCACCTTAACGGGTGGACTGGAGTAGCTTGAGTGATTTATCAAGTGAACCAGGATAAAATCCTTGTGTGCTTTTCTATCTCTTATCTTTAGCACTCAAGTTCTCGAAAGATTTGTCAAAATCTTTAAGGTGGAAGTTTTATACTGAAAACGTTATTCAAACCCCCCTTTCTACCGTTTTTCATACCTTCAGCAACTTCACCTAACTTCTGAGAACATGAACATCTGAACCAAAACAAACTTCTGGAGGGTTGTAATCTGCGAACATCTGAACATAACCAACTTCCACTAACTTCTGAACATAAACAACTTCTGAACCACAAACTTCTGAACATAAACAACTTCTGAACCACAAACTTCTGAAAATAAACAACTTCTGAACCACAAACTTCTGAACATAAACAACTTCTGAACCACAAACTTCTGAAAACTCAAACATTTGAAAACACTGTTCACACACTTCTGAAACTTCAAAAACAGCTGAAAACATCTGTCACTTAAACATCTGAACAAAACACATGCATACTAGCAACTACTCCCCCTTTTTAGCACAAATTTGCAAAGGGTGCACGAATACAGCAGAAACAAAACAAACTAGTCTTCAGAACTGGAGTCCTTTCCTGCACTACACTCTTCAGATCCTTCCTCCTCTTCATTACTCACATTCGGAGCAGCAGCACGGTGTTCACCATCTTGACGTTCTTCTTCCTGTAGCTTGAGTAGCAACGCATCAACTCTGAGCTTCCTGGCAGTGCTCACCCTGATTGTCTCCTGCAAGGCCTTGGAAACCTCCAGTAATTCAGCAATGATGGCCTTAGCGTCAGATTCAGTCACAGGAGGAGCAGATGTCCTGCTGGTTGGTAAGGCAATGTCTAGAACATGTGACTCCATAAACAAACGGTGATCCAAAGTGATTGGAACTCCACGAGACATAGCCACATCATCTGCCCTCAGAATCTGAGGATGTTGCTTTAAGATTATCTCAGTAAGAAGTGAAGGAAATGAAACAGGCAGCTTCACAGCATAAGTATCAGCATGCTTCAATGTCTGCTCAAACACAAAAGTTCCAAAGTCAAAAGCCATAGACTTGCCAATCCTATAGATCAATTTGGCAAGCGTTGCAGAAACACCAGAAGTATGTTGAGTATGAACCCAATTCACAGCACCAATCCGGTTAAGAATAGCATACTTCACACTCAGATTTCCAGTAGACAACAACTTTTTGCTGGGCCACTTCTTCACATGACCGGCAGTAAGCTCCTTGGCAACATCATCCATGGACACTTCTTCATCAACAAATTCAATAGCACTCCGTCCAAGTGCTTGATTGATCACAGCAGGGGAAAACAATACACATTCAGCCCGTACATAGACTTTTCTGAACTCTGCACTATCAGGAAGTCCCACATCAACAGAGAGATTCACCAGGAACTCTCTCACAAGCTTCTCATAGCACCTTCCAACATTCTGAATAGTCTTCATCAGACCTGCTTTCTCAATAAGTGCAATAACATCTCTGCATTCAAGAACATCAGAACCAACATTCCTTTCCTTGGCCATTCTTCTCTTGCAAACAAACTTCCACTTCTGAACATTCTCTTCTAAGTGGAAGGACACTCTATCAATAGGGACAGCAGGAACATTCTGAGGAACACGCTTACCAGAAAACTTCTTTTTATCAGAAGATCGAATGTCCTGAACACCGACTTCAACATCTGACTCAGAGTCTTCAACTTCAACTGGAATCTTCCTCTGCTTCTTCTCAGTGGGAGCCTTTGCTTCCTTTTGCTTCCCCTTACTCTTCACACTGGCCTGTCTGGATTTCTTTGATGGAGTAGGTGTGATCTCAGGAGAAGAAATCCTTCTTTTCTTCTTCATTCTCGCAGCAACACTATCAGTAAAAGTCTCAGTCAGAGGAACATCATCAGAAGCATCATCAGAGATGTTCTGAACAGAGGCTGGATCAGCATCCTTCGACGAGGATGAAACAGAGATATTAGGCGTGGTAGCATCGCCTGAATTTTCATGAGAAGTGGAATCCTTTCCAGGAGTTTCTTGAGCAGAACTTCCCTTAGACCCAGTTGTCTCAACATCAGCCACAACATCAGGCACAACATCAGGAGGCGATTTCACTGGAGAATCTTCATCATTGGTTTCTTCTTCGTCAGGAACATCCTCAAGGATAGGAACATTCGGAGCTTTGCTATTCTTGACCTGTGATTTGTAGACCTTACACGTTGGGTTTCTTGATCGCATCTTCTTGGAGGCTTTCTTGGACACAGAAGACGGTTGAGAAGGATCACTCTTCAAACCCATACACTTGACTCCTTTAGCAGTTCTTTCAATCTTGGCCTTGACAGATTCCTTCTTTCCTGAACTTTGAGACATGACGAATCGAGAGGAAATACAAGCAAAGTACAGAACAATGAAACAGATTTGCAAATCAGAGATGATGAGTCTTGAAGAAGATAGATGCACAAGCGGTTGAGAGAACACAATTTGCCCGTTGGAGGTAGTTATAGGAAATGTGAACCATGAAGTAACTTTCTCTCTGCTGATGTCACAACGGTTGTTAATGATGACCAAGAATAAACTAGCCGTTGACACACTAGGGCACGCTAATTTCTATGCATCAGAAAGACAAATCCCTAGACTTCCTCTTAATTTTTCAAAAGTGATAGCATCAAGGGGTTTTGTGAAAATATCAGCCAACTGCTTGTCAGTTGTCACATGCTCCAAGTTGACAATTTTATCCTCCACCAAGTCTCTAATGAAATGATGTCTAATATCAATATGCTTGGTCCTGCTATGCTGTATGGGATTCTTGGAAATATTGATTGCACTGAGATTGTCGCAGTACAATGTCATGACATCCTGTTCAACATCATACTCTTTCAACATTTGCTTCATCCACATGAGTTGAGTACAACTACTTCCAGCTGCAATATACTCTGCTTCAGCTGTAAACAATGAGACACAATTCTGCTTCTTGCTAAACCATGAAATCAAATTATTCCCTAGGAAGAAACATCCACCAGATGTGCTCTTTCTATCATCTGCACTACCGGCCCAATCTGCATCACAGAAACCAACTAAAGAAGAATTTGTATCATGAGTATAGAGAATACCATAGTCACTCGTGCCATTGATGTACTTGATAATTCTCTTGACTTGTAGCAGATGACTAGCCTTAGGAGCTGCTTGAAATCTTGCACATACACCAACTGCAAAGGTGATATCTGGTCTGCTAGCAGTGAGATACAACAAGCTTCCAATCATGCTTCTATAGAGACTTTGATCAACATCTTCTCCTTGCTCATCTTTGGACATCTTGATGTGTGTAGCAGCAGGAGTTCTCTTGTGACCAGCCTTTTCAAGACCAAATTTCTTGACTAGGCCTTTAGCATACTTACTCTGAGATATGAACATAGAATCCTCCATTTGTTTGACTTGTAGTCCTAGAAAATAGTTCAATTCACCAACTAGGCTCATCTCAAATTCAGATTTCATTTGTCGGACGAAATGTTCCACCATTGAGTTTGACATTCCTCCAAAGACAATGTCATCCACATAAATCTGTGCTATCATGAGCTTACCCCTGTCATTCTTCACAAACAGAGTTTTATCAATTCCACCCTTGCTGTACCCATTGCTTACAAGAAATTCAGTTAACCTTTCATACCAAGCCCTAGGTGCTTGCTTCAAACCATACAAGGCCTTCCTCAACTTGTGCACATGATCTGGATGATGCGGATCTGTAAATCCTTTAGGTTGTTCAACATAGACTTCTTCATTCAAATAACCATTCAGAAAAGCACTCTTCACATCCATCTGATAAAGTCTGAACTTCAAAAGACAAGCAACACCTAACAAGAGTCTTATAGATTCCAGTCTAGCTACTGGAGCAAAGGTCTCATCAAAATCAACTCCTTCTATCTGAGTATATCCTTGAGCAACAAGCCTTGCTTTATTCCTTGTGACTGTTCCAGCTTCATCTGATTTGTTCTTGAAGATCCACTTAGTGCCAATGATGTTTACTTCTTCAGGTCTAGGCACTAACTCTCACACTTCATTTCTTCTGAACTGCTCTAGCTCTTCTTGCATAGCATTTATCCAGTATTCATCAGTGAGAGCTTCATTAACATTCTTGGGTTCTATCTTAGAGATGAAACAACTGTGAGCAATTATACTTCTGGATCTGGTAGTCACCCCTTCTTGAAGACTACCAATAATGTTTTCTTGAGGATGATTCTTCTGAACCCTGATTGATGGAGCTTTGTTTGTTGTGATATCTTTGTCTTCCTTTTCATCAGCACTTGTTTCTGACTCATTGTCGAGGGCGGTTGCTGGAGCATTAGCTGGAACATCAGCACCATCATCATCTTCATTCAGAACTGCTTCTTCCTTCTTGCTTGGTTCATCATCCACAGTCACATTCCAGATTCCATCATGGTCCTTGTGCGAGAGTTAAAAACTCTATAAGCTTTGCTGTTCATAGAATACCCCATGAAAATTCCTTCATCACTTCTAGGATCAAGCTTCCTCTTAGGATCACGATCTGCAAGAATATAACATTTACTTCCAAATATGTGAAAGTATTTTACAGACGGCTTTCTACCTTTCCATAGCTCATATTGTGTAGAGGATGTCCCTGCCCTGATGGTGACTCTATTATGTATGTAACAAGCAGTACTCATGGCTTCAGCCCAGAATTGGTGTGGAATCTTCTTAGCATGTAACATTACTCTAGCTGATTCCTGGAGAGTTCTATTTTTCCTTTCAACAACTCCATTATGCTGTGGAGTGATGGGGGCAGAAAATTCATGGCTAATACCTTCAGTTCCACAGAACTCCAAGAATTTTGAATTCTCAAACTCTCTTCCATGATCACTTCTGATTCTTACAATCACACAGTCCTTCTCATTCTGAAGTCTCAAACATAAATTCTTGAATATTTCAAAAGTCTCTGATTTTTCTCTCATAAATTCAACCCATGTATACCTTGAAAAATCATCTACACAGACAAACACATACCTTTTTCCTCCCAAGCTTTCAACCTGCATGGGACCCATGAGATCCATGTGAAGCAATTCCAGAACCTTCGTCGTGGTCTGATGCTGGAGCATCTTGTGTGGCACCTTGGTTTGCTTACCAATCTGACATTCTCCACATAGCTTTCCTTCTCCCAAGCTCAAATTGGGCAATCCCCTTATTGCTTCATCAGCAATGATCTTTTGCATGCTCCTGTAGTTGAGATGTCCTAGTCTTTGATGCCATACATTCACCTCATCTTCTTTAGTTAACAAACATCTGGAAACATGAGCTTTTTCTTCTGATGTCCACATGTAACAGTTGTCCTTTGATCTGACTCCTCTCATCACAACTCTCTCATCGTCAGTGGTCACAACACATTCTATCTTATTGAACTTCACATCATACCCTTGATCACACAGTTGACTTATGCTGATTAGGTTGGCAGTTAAGCCATTTACAAGTAACACATTGTTCAAGTTAGGAGATTCTGTGCTAACAAGCTTTCCTACTCCCTTGATCTTTCCTTTAGCTCCATCTCCAAAAGTGACATAGTTGGTGGAGTGACTTCTGATATCTTGCAAGAAGCTCTTGTTTCCTATCATGTGCTTTGAGCAGCCACTATCAAAATACCAATCTTCCTTTGATGATGCTCTGAAGGACGTGTAAGCTACCTGACATCTGACTTCACCCTTGGGCTTCCATTCCTTCCTCATCTGAACAGGTTTTTTATCGTGCATCTGAGGATAACCATATAACCTGTAACAGTAGGGCTTTATGTGACCATTCTTACCACAGTAGTGACACTTCCAAGGTACAATCTTCTCAAGCTTGAGCTGGGATTTCACATGTTGAGGTACATGTCTGGGCAATGAATCTGACAACTGATAATTTCTAGGCTTCTTGAATTCAGTTTGTTTCGCAGCAGACACAAATTTCTTTGAACCTTTCTGATTTTCTTTGTTTGCAGTTCTATAGTCAAAGCCAATTCCCTTCAAACTCCCTCCTTGCTTGCTAGTTTCCTTCAGAATTTCATCAAGCATATCAGAACCACTGTTCAACATTCTAACAGATTTGTGAGTAGCTTCAAGCTTTCTTGTCAGAGTTGCCACTTCCTCTTGAAGTCCTGCATTAATCAACACTAGATTAGCCTTTTCCATAACATCAGCATTATTAAACTTACTTTGCCATTCCTCCAGATCTTCCTTCAGCTTTGTGCTGAGCTCTTTCATCCTTTCATTCTGAGAGACAAGTTGTTCTATCTCACTTTGCTTTTCTCTCACAAGTTTACATGCTTCTTCCCACTTGATGTGTAGCAGCTTGTAAGTCTCAGCCAGTTCCTCATCTGTAATGTCCTCATCACTTGTATCAGACTCATAGACAGTTCCAGAGAAAGCATTGACTTTGTTTGCAGATATCTCCTCCTCATCTTCAGTGTCTTCATCTGACCAAGTTACCATCATACCTTTCTTCTGCTTCTTTAGATAAGTGGCGCATTCAGATCTGATGTGACCATATCCTTCACATTCATGACACTGCACTCCTTTATTCTGACCAGATTTTTCGTCTTCTTTGGTCTTCCTCTGTGAATTAGTAAATTTGGGTTTGTTATCGAACTTCATGTCCTGGACATTAGGCCTGGTTCTTTTATCAATCTTTCTCAATGCTCTGTTGAATTTTCTTGCTAGCATGGCCAGAGCCTCAGTCAGATTTTCACCCTTACAATCTTCATCATCACCTTCATCAGTGTTTGACACAAAAGCAATACTCTTATTCTTCTTCTCAGATTTTCCACTCAGTTTCAACTCAAATGTCTGCAAAGAGCCAATAAGTTCATCAACCTTCATGTTCTCAATGTCTTGAGCCTCCTCAATTGCAGTGACTTTCATAGCAAACTTCTGAGGAAGAGATCTCAGGATCTTCCTTACAAGCTTCTCATCTGACATAGGTTCTCCCAAAGCAAATGAAGCATTAGACAAGTCACGGACACGCATGTGGAATTCTGAAATAGTCTCTTCTTCAGTCATCATCAGATTTTCAAATTGAGTAGTAAGCATCTGAAGCCTTGACATCCTCACTCGAGTAGTTCCTTCATGTGCAGTTTTCAGAATTTCCCAAGCATCCTTTGCCACAGTACACGTATTGATCAGCCTAAACATATTCTTGTCAACTCCATTAAAAATAGCATTTAGAGCCTTTGAATTTCCAAGTGCAGCTTCATCTTCAACACTGGTCCATTCTTCTTCAGGTTTTTCAACAACAGTAGTAGAGGTGCCTTCAACCTCAGCCTTAGTGGGGTGCTTCCAACCCTTGACAATAGCTTTCCAAGTCTTGTTGTCAATCGATTTGAGAAAGGCTGTCATGCGAACCTTCCAGTAGTCATAGTTAGTACCATCCAGAATGGGTGGCCTATTGACTGATCCTCCCTCCTTGTTATCCATGAGAACTTGAATAAACTCCCTGGAGCTCACCCAACCAGAACAGGGTGCCTGCTCTGATGCCAATTGTAATTCAGGTTCCCTCTGATACGATTGTCCTACACGATGCTGGGACAAGAGGTTCGACAATCGCTTAACAATAAACAAAACTTAACAACAAAACAATAACACTCAGAAGTTGTTAACCCAGTTCAGTGAAAACTTTCACCTACGTCTGGAGGGTTTGCACCCAAAGAAAGGAAATCCACTATCTCAAGATTCAGGAATTACAGACACTCATGAACACCTCAGTTCATAGTTCACTTCCTAATCTACCCAGTGTATTTCTACTTAGAATCTCAACCTAAGTATGAGAGCCCCTCTCACTTCCTCTCAATCACTGCCACAGTGATTGGTAAACACAATGAACAATCAGAGTTTGAATGTAATCAAACAACACAGAACCCTTCTTTGCTTTATAGAATCAGTGAGCAAAGAGGATTCACAAATAACAAAGGACGAAGCACAATAACAAATCCTAAAACACTCAATCTCTCTTTCAGCTTCGGTCATCTTCACGTTTTAGGTCTTCATCCTTTTATAGACTTCAGCAGCGGTAGCATGGGCTTTAGGGTTAGCACGGGCTGAAGAAACAGATTCCAATAACAGCAATTTGAAAACGCAATCTTGATAGATTCGGTTTCTTACTGCACAAGTAAAGATAGAAATCAATCTTTTAACAAAGATTGTTTCAACAAATAACAACCCAACAACTAAAACCCTTCTGAGATAGTTACTTGCTCCTCAAGTAACTCAAAACATATCTTCAACAAATCTTCAGAAGGCCCATAACAGAAACACAAGCTGAGGACTGATGTCCTAGCCTCACGAGGTCAGATGCCACGGCATCTGCTTCGACAATCAGTTGTTTTGACAAAATGCAAGGCAACATGTTCCAACACTCATCACTAAGTCAGTATGCATGTTGCATGAAATGATATGCAGGTTAACCCAGTTAACCACATGCATTCCGGAAAGGGATGGACATCAAACGGATCAGCCCTAACACCAGCCACGGTGGAACCATTTCGGCCCGCGTGCCTCTTACACCACACAAAGGTAGCCAGATCAGCAGTAAACCCGTAGGTCTGCCATTTCGATCTGCTACAAGAGACGTCTACAAACGCTCTTCCACGGCATTCCGGGTCTTTTGACCATTTTGGAAACCGACGAGGTCCAGAGTACGTCCTGTGTTAATACCTCATTAATGTTGCATGTATGCAAAATGATTAGTCAAACAACGTCTCCGTCCTCACTCGACACGTCGCCACGTGTTCTAGGGAAGTTAAAGTCTCTAAAAGCTTACCCTAAGGTAAAGTCGATTCTGCGACCAAAAGACACACTTCATAACGACACATAGCTGCTCCAACAGCACCACAACAAACGCTGCTCCAACAGCACAATAACAAACGCTGCTCCAACAGCACAACAATAAACGCTGCTCCAACAGCACAACAACAAACGCTGCTCCAACAGCACAACAACAAACTCAACACTTGGATCCGACGACACTCCTCGTTTTTCCAAAACAATGATTTGACTTCCAATGCCTTCCTTCGAGGTTGTTATCATTACTTAAAGATTTTGAGGTTATTTAAGGTCTTATGAATTTTCTTTATAAAATAGATTCCATTTTGTCTTATCGCAAGTCTTATACATTTTCAGGATCTCCCAATCCCAAGTCGCTTCCAGAGGATGTCTCGATCCACTAAACAAAAATTAAGGCCCGAACCTCGTTCGTCCTATCAAACTTTCTCAAAACTCTCAAAATAAAATCGGCATGACCTGCCCGCTATTCTCACCATTCAGAATCTCAGATTCCAGTGCAGAGCATATTTAAATCATCACAATCAACAACATGTCATATATCGAAGAATCTCATCATAAACACTTAGCACTTAGCATATAAAGCATGCACCACACATCCTAGATTACCCACTTAGCACATAGCATGTAAGTCAATCTCAAAAACATTCAGTAGATGAATCATCTACATTGTCAGCCGAAGCCTCAGAAAACATTTTCCAATCACACACAATCCAGTGCATAAACAGTAAACAATGTCGAAACATCGACCCTAGGCATTAACTAGAGATTCAGTGAGAAGCCCTCACCTGAAAGTTCTCCAGAATGATCAACTAGTGCTTCCTCGCTCTCAAAGTGTTGGTCCTCGGGGAAATCCTCAAAAGCACCTTTACAATAAAATCACAGAATACTATCAGAATCTATCGGAAACTAAGCTATCGATACTTACTAAGGTTACTCGAAGTAATCTATACCCTAAGGTACGATAAACTAGCGCGAAAGACAAGTTTTCGGAAAAGGAAATTTTCCTCCTCCCCCCTAATAGGGCTCGGCCACTTTGTGCAATTATGGGGCTCGATTTTTCTTCGATCAAACTTGGTTCCTATGCTTTCATAAGCCGTAACTAAGGGTATTCTGAACTCGGAAAAATTATCGGATCAAAAACTGTCGCAGGGGTATTTTGGTCATGATTTTTAACTTAGGATTTTTCAAAACTGAAATCCCAAAAATAAAATTTTGCAGGGACGTCACCAACGACGTTTATGACAACTAATCCTACTAGCACTAAGCTAAGGCGATAGTTTTCAGCCTAAAGGTTGAAGCTTTACACCAAAAACTCCAAAAATGGGTATTTTAGGCTCAAATTGATTCCGGCGGAATTCCGGCGACATAACGGAAAATCTAACCCGGCAGAAGTGATCTTGGGCGCATAAGGAAGAGGTTTAGAATCAGAAATGAAAGATTCAGGATAGTTTTGCAAAAACCCATAAACTATCCGTTCATAAAACTCTACAGAAAAGCTATGGAAAAAGCGATCAGAGGTAAGGATTAGCGACTATACCTCGAAGCCTTGAAGTAGCAACTGATTGATCGACGATCAAGCAAACGATGAAGAAAAACTCTTCTTCCTTCTTCCTTGTTCTTGGCCGCGGTTTTGGGAGAGAAAATGGAGGAGAATTTGTGTTTTTCTTCCTTTCTTTGCTATATATAAAGGTTGGAAATTCGCGGGAAAATGAAAGTTTCGCGAATCTGATTTTTCCGACTTCATTCTCCATGAATTAATAGATATGTTTTGGCAAAAGAGTTCCAAAACTATAAAGAGGTCTCCTTGTATTCTTGGCAACTAAAGCATAGTCGGTATAAAACTATTTTACCCGATAAGTTGCTTTTTGCATCGAATGTCGGAATGGAAAACTTCCTTCGGAAGAAAGATTGAAATCATCAAGAGAAATGGGTGTACGCGTGTGGAATATTCATTTGAAGCTCTGAATAGAAAAAGTCTTCATTGTCGAGAAATTCTAGGGTTTTGAAATACCAGGGATTCGGTTTCTGCAAACTTCCGATGATTGGAATCGGACGTTCGTAGATCCTAGAGTTTCGCCTCGAAACGATTGTGATATATGGAAAAAGAGAAGTTCTAACATTTCTCTGAAGATTTTTGGAATTAACTTCCGTCGTGCCTAAAAGTGAAAATTAGCTATATACTAGGGTTTCTGACCTAGGTTTAAGCGTAAAACGATCGTGCTATAACTTTTATCGACTTCAATACGAACCTCAGACTTTTCCTGAACTTTCTCCTTCATACATTTATTTCATTTACTAAACTCTTGTTCAGGTTTCCCTTCGCCATGCATCAAACCTACTGGTGAATAAGAATTTATTCACTTGGTATAAACTGAAAAACTTGGGCCTTACAATATGTCCCTTCAAACCACAATAAAGCCTGTCAATTTGAATTTAAGCCAATGAACTTTAGCGGTTGCAACTTTTCACTTATTGTGTCGTTGCCATTCCCCCAAAAACCGCGTCACGTTCTCCCATTGTAATCATTTCGCCTTACCACGATGGGACACGATTTCCCAACCGCTGCTCACTTTAACTTTTAAATCCCCCTTGCTCCATTATTCACCACTTCCAGAATCCTCCTATCCTACCAAAATTGACACCCTAGCACCCTATCCTATATTCACTCACCCTTTTTCCTATGGAAGAATGACTTCCCCACGCCGTACTAAAAACTATTCTTGATCCCGAAGCACGACTCTTGTGCCTTCGCCTCCAGTTGACCTTCCTCCCTCCAGAGGACTTCCCTTGGGCGAGGGGGAAATCACCGCCTTCTGGCGCCGGGTGTTTGCCACCCTTCCAGAGTCCGCGGATAAAACCCCCGTTCAAAAGGCCATTTGTCAAACCTCTGAACTGTCCTCCAATGAGTCTGTCACTGAGATGGCCCGCCAGGCTGGTGGGTATTGTTACGAGAAATCTCTCAAAGACGTTCTTGTCAACGGGAGATGCTCATCGATTCGCCGGCCCTGGCAGCACCGTGCGGTTGACCATGGTGTGGAGAGACCCCATTTCTTTTATGTCTACGAATATCTATTCCTCGACCTGGGAATCAAACTACCCTTCTCCCCCTTCCTCCACCAAGTTATGAGGGACATCAATGTGGCCCCCTGCCAACTCCATCAGTATGCCTGGGCCTTCATTCGTTGTTTTGAGATCCTCTGCGATGTCGTTGGCCTTGAACCAAAAATCGTCCACTTCTTTTACTTCTACGTCGTGGAGCCGAAGTCTTTAAAAACCAAAACCCTAGGGTGGGTTTCCCTGAAATCTCGCACAGGCCGCCAGCGTCTTCACACCTACAAGAGCAACATCAAGATGAGGCTTGGGCGCCGGTACCTCCGCATAACCGTGCAGCCCACTTACCCTGAAGCTTTCACCCTTCGGGACGGGACAGCCCTGTTACCCTTCTACTGGACCAAGAGCCCCTGCGTCGTTCCGCTGCCATCAGACGCGTTGTTGAGTGATGAAGATAAAATCGTCCTTAGCTTTCTTGCTGGGCTTTCGGTCCTTGATTGCTCCCAATTTCTCGAGGCCGCTCGCAAGAACACCCTTGGTTCATTCTTGGGAGGAATGAATTTCACTAAAATCGAACTGGAGCGTGCCCTGGCCGCCAAAACTTTCGAATTTCCTCCCGTCTTCAACACTAGCGGAAGTAAAAGGAAACACACTGTTGTGGATGCTGACACCGTGACCACCGTCCTTTCCCCAAAGAAACGGGTACGAGGGTCCACATCGGTTGAGCCTGCGCCAGGATCCGCAGTCAGCACCGCCTCTCCTGAGGCCGACGAGCCGGCGCCGGGCTCTACCAACAACACCAGTCTCCCCTCCTTAGCGGAAGACTCCCACAAATCCAAAGAAGCTGAACTTGGCGCGGACGGAGGAACTAGAGTCGTTATCCTTCTGCTAAAGAAGAAAAAGAAGAGAGCCAAGGGGGTCAAAACCGACAAGTCATCCGTTCCTCGCTAGGGCATGGTGGGCGAGGACGAACTGAATCCCAAGGGCGGCGAGGTGGAAACGTCGCCCCTTCTTAAGGAGACTCCTATTAGTCAAGGTGTCCCTGAGAACGCCGCTCCTGATCCCACTCAAACAACATCCCCTTCTGACCATACATCCCAACAAGCTGAGGTAAGCCCACCCAAGGCCTCCCCAATCCACGAAATGGTTCGTAACGACAAGGATCAAGCTCCTACTGTCTCGCCTTCTACTTGCCCCTGTTCCCCTACCGTCAGCCATCTGAACGCTGACGAGTAAGAGAATCCTCCTCCAAACCAGCAACCTACTCCTGTCGACTTTATGCTGTCTGATCCCTTCTTTGATAACATGAGAGGAGCTGAGAATTCCGACCTTGATGGCGTGGCAGAAGAAGCCATCTCGAGTCTCCTGCGCGCGGGGTGCCTCTTTGCCCAGTTATCCCAGGATTCGGTCTCTACCGCTGAAGTTCAAGAGTTCCGCCGGAAGGCTGAGAGTTACCGCCTTGATACACTCGAGGCGTACGGAGAACGTGACAAGTTCTTGACTCAGGTGATGGCCCAAATAACTAAGCTGACCAACCTGGGAATCGAGATGAGCGGTCGCGAGGTCGACTTATCCGCTTGTGAAGAGAGAATGGAGGACTTAGAGGACGAGCAGAACGACTTGCAGAAGGAGTTGGAGGCAAAGACCGAGGCACTCGCCATGAGTTGGGCCGCCTGTATTGCCAAAGATAAGGAGATAGCGGCCCTGCGCAGTGAGTTGGCGTTGTCGAATGAGTCTCTCGCTGAGGTGAGAAATCAACTCGCAGCAAAAACCAAAGCTGTTGCGGAGATGGAAACCCAGGCGGCCTCTGAAGCCAAAACCCTTCGAGCGAGGTTGGAAGTCCAAGCTGTTGCTGAGGCTGTGGACGGGCGCGGCCACGGTTTCTTCCTTGCTAAAGCCCATGTCCAGTAACTTTATGAGGGAATAGATCTCAGCGGAATGGGAGCCTTTAAGAAGATTACCCCCGAGGGTTTGGTCGGCCCTGATGATCCTCCAGGCTTCGACGCTGCATACTTTGTGGCTGCTGAAAGCGCAGGGAAAGCGGAGAATGTTAATATAATTTAAATATTTTGTATTGATTCTCCCATACCCCTTTTGTAACTAATATTGCTTTGTGTTAATGAACAGAATTTTGTCGCAGTTTCGCTTGTTTTATTTTATTCATCGCCCTGCCATATTTCCTCCATGTGTTTGCTTTACGCCTTTGGGTTTTTCGTCGTGTAGAAATTTTGAGTGTGTGCCAAAGAAAACTTGGACTTTTGCTCAGTTTTGAACCGAGGTTTTGTTCACACCGTATTTCCCGTAAGATCAGGTGTGGCCTTGCTAGTTTTGTCCTGGCAAGGACTTATGACTGCTTGGGACCCAATGGCCATATGGGTTGCCCAAGATTTAGCCTAGCTTTAGGTTCTCGCCCATATTTCGGGGAGGTTTTGCTCGCCCATATTTTAGGGAGGCTTTTGGGATAAGTAACTTATCTACACAAATCGCCAACGAGTAATTAGCGGTTCGCACTGGACTTTCCGAAGCGATCCCCAGACATCAAGGTCGTGTTGGGATCGCCACCTTCAGGGAATTTTTCCCACCAGGCGATCGTGACATTTTGGTTGAGTTGCTAATTGTGTAGCAGCGGTTCGCGCCGGACTTTCCGGAGCGATCCCCAGACATCAAGGTCATGTTGGGATCGCCACCTTCAGGGAATTTTTCCCACCGGGCGACCGTGATATTTTAGTCAAGCTAGGAGTATTGCTGGGAATATCCATTTTGTATTTGATTTGTATAGTTTTTACATTCGAGGGATGCCTCGTTAAAAAACTCCCGTGGTGGAGAAAAAGAGTGCATCTTTATTTTTGTCCCAGTTCTTCAATCCTCTCGCCGCATCCTTGCCCCTATCTTTAGCCCTCCCCCAGATCATAGCACCACGCCGAGCACCTCGTCCTTCGTCCCCGATGTGCTTGCCTCCCATTCATTGTTATTGCGGGGCTGATCCCTTCGCCAGCTCGCCCCAGAGTAGCGCGGGACTTCGCTTATCTTACCTTTCCTCTTGCCGTGCTTAGCTGCCCCAGGTTTAGCAATTGTCACCTCTACTGGTTTCCAATATCCTGCTTTTCTTTTTCCCTTATCCATACGGCGGCAGGCCGGGCTCCTTTTCCCTACCTTTGGCTTTTCTCGAGGTCGCTCAAGTGCCTTGTGATCACTTCGTTCGCCGCCCCCGCGCTGAAAA
Source organism: Lotus japonicus (assembly GCF_012489685.1). NCBI lineage: Eukaryota > Viridiplantae > Streptophyta > Magnoliopsida > Fabales > Fabaceae > Lotus > Lotus japonicus. The sequence continues at coordinate 34,753,531 of NC_080042.1, read as the reverse complement.
CTCTGCTGCTCCGTTATTTGCACCACTGTCCCTTTCTCCTTTCTCTCTTTTTGACCCGTCCCCAAGAGAGTCGGCTTCCTGAATCTTGGCAGTCCCCAAAACGTCGCATCCTTCTGACTCCAACTAAAGAGGTCAAAATTGTCTTCTACTAGCCTTTCCAGGCGCCTTTCTTATTTAGCCGTGAAGATTATCAGATCTTTGAGATCAATATCCCAATTTATTGTGACAACACTACTGCTATCTCTCTAAGTAAGAATCCTATCTTACACTCAAGGGCCAATCACATTGAGGTAAAGTATCACTTTATTAGAGACTATGTTCAGAAGGGCGTACTTAATCAGAGGCTAGTACCCATTGGTATTACTTCTGTGAAAAGTCATCAAACGTGTGTCAGATTTATTTTGATACCTTGTTCCTTATGCCTCTTGAGAATTTCTGTTGTAATGATACATACCACTTAATTCTCCATTGTGTGTTATTAGTATTTAATGTTGATTATTACAACTTTAATTTTCAACTGTTGATTTTTACCTTTACCTTTGATTTCTCAACTACTCAGCGGTTACTTTTGAAAAATCACTATCTACCCACGATCTCACACACGTTCCCATCACTTCACTCATTCACACTAATTTTCAAAATCTTGAAGATTTTCATCTCTCTCTCTCTCTCTCTCTCTCTCTCTTTCTCCTCACAACCCCTCTTTACCCAAAACCTCCATCATCGTCTATGGATTCTTCAATCAGCCACAAGCAAGCAGCGACTCTGGAATATCTCAACTCCTTTTCTTAGGAGGGTCAAAGTAAAGGCATGGAAGAAACCTTTGATGGACCGGTTGTTCCTCATCTTCGTGCTGGAGGATCATCTTCATCTTCTCAGGCTCAACCCAGAAAGCCTGAACCAGAAAAGGAAAAGGTTGCTGAAATGAAGGATGCTCCGATCGAATGTGTTCTTACTTTTGAAGAATTGACTGTTCTCTGTGAACCAAGGGTTGATTTCGATAACCTCGAGCTACATGGGGTTAATTTGAAGGCTGAGGTTGCCGCTCTGGGCTGGGAAAGATACTTCAATCGTCTCCCTGGGCCCGTTTATGTGAAATTGGTCAAGGAATTTTGGAGAAAGGCCACCTGCAATGATGTTCAGATAACCTCATACATTCTGGGGCAGAAGATTGTTATCACAGAAATCTCTATCGCCAAGCTTCTGGGAATGGAAAACAAGAGAAGGAAACGCTTCACCAATGTTGACAACCAGATTCGGTTAGTTCAAAAGTATGCTAATCCTCATCTCTTTGGCAACAAGGTTCCAAAGTCTGATTGTAAGACTAAGGATCTCTCTGCCAAAATGAAAGTCTGGCACAAGATACTTCTGATGTGCATCAACCCAAGACCCACTTCCAATTCTCCAAACTACATGAATGCTACCCAGAAGTGTATGCTCTACTATCTGGATATAAAGTTCAAACTCTGTCTTCCCTACTTCCTATTTCAGTATCTGAAGGATGCTATAAAGAAATCAAGAACCACAACCACCTCTGACAAAGCTTCAATCAAGTACATTCCTTTTGGAAGAATGCTTTCAGACATCTTCATTGAGAATGGGCTAGTCAAGTTCCAAAAGAACTCCAACTGCTTGGATGATCTGACTGTGGCCACTGGAGAAGCCATTAATGTCAAGACCCTCTCCAACATGAAGCTTATTGAGAAGATCATTGTGAAGCCATTCAAAGAATCACCTGACGAATTGGCTCTGAGACGCATCTACGTCGATGGTTACCCACTATGGTCCAAGGAGGACTCTCCAGAAGCCATTGTGGAGTATTTGAATAGCCTGAAGGATGAAGGCGTTGATGTAGATCCTGAAGTGTTCATCAGGAATCTTCCTGAAACTTCAAGTGCTGAGCCTCCAAGAAAAAAGAAGTCTAAAGTGGAAACTTCTGAAGGCGATAAGAAGGCCAAGAAGAAGTGTAACACCCCGATTTCTAGGTGTCACTTTAGTGACTCAAAAATAAAATAAAGCGGAAAAACGTGAATATTTTTTTTTCGTTTGGTTTAAATAAAATGACTTGTCGAAATAAAGACTCAACCCAATCGCGATTAACAGCGACTAATATACAATATAAATACAGCCCTTGCTGCAACTAAAAACATCGTCACGAGCGTCCTCAAGAGACGGAAAGTAACGTCAAGTAACTGAAAGTAGTGCCCGCAGGCAAATAAGTGTGACCCATAGTTAGAGTCATACGTTTTATAAATACAGTCCTCCAAGAACGTAAGTCAGCCCAAAACGGCCTCCAAAGGACCTCCTACGTCCGACAAACTCCCTGTGATCCTCATGAAAGAGAACCACACAAAAAGCTAATAGTCGGGGACCTACCCTGCCCCAAAATAAGAAATGAAAATCAGAGCTATGACAACGAAACCCCATATACTACACCCCTAACATCGACCCTCATCCGATCCTGCAAGAAGTTCGGGTCCACGTCGAAGGCTCAGTAGTAGTCATTTCGCTCCGGGTCCTCCCCGAACGACGAACCATCACGAATCAACTGTTGAACGTCTGGCAGCAGGCCGACCGCCCAAAGACAAACATAAACACAAAGCCAAGGCGCGAGGGTCAACTCACAGAATATAATAGATAATACAAGCAACATGTGAAGAATAAGGGGGTATATATATATGTTGTATATATACATATAAATTCTGCATTGCCTACCCTAAGGTATATACATGGCATGTTATCGAATCTCTAGTAACAACACAATATTCAATATCTCAACAATTCAACAAATAACATGACGATGTTCACCAATATCAAATCATCAAAATCTCAACATATGAAGTTAGGTGATAAGGTTAGTCAAACAATGTATCGTCCTCCCAACGCACAAGTGTCTAACTAAACAAATGTTCCCTGTCATTTGCCCTAGGGTAAACGGCGATGAAATCTCACGCTTCCATGAAGTCTCACGCTTCAATGGAGTCTTACGCTTTCACGAAGTCTCACGCTTTAGTGAAATCTCACACATTCACGAAGTCTCACGCATTCACGAAGTCTCACGCTTCAGTGAAGTTTCGCGCCTTCATGAAGTCTCCCGCTTCAATGAAGTTTCACACCTTCACGAAGTCTCACGCTTCAGTGAAGTTTCACGCCTCCGCAAAGTCTCCCGCTTCAGCGAAGGTTCCCGTCTCCACAAGGTCTCCCGCCTTAGTGAAGTTTCTGCTTTCACGAAGTCTCACGCTTCAGTGAATTTGCATACTTTCACGAATTCTCACGCTTCAGTGGAGTTTCATACTTTCACGAAGTCTCACGCCTCAGTGTAGCTTCTCGGCTCATCCTTTGGATGGCTAAATAAACTGCTCAAAGAGCGAAGGAGTACCAATGTACTTGAAAATTTATAGTTCCCCGACTTATCCTCTAGATAGCCAAACAACAAACTGCTCATCGAGCGAAATGTACCAACATACTCATAAACTTATTTGTTTCCCGGCTTATCTTTTAGATAGCCAAACAACAAAACTGCTCATCGTGCAAAGAAGTATCAACGTACTCAGAAACTTATTAGTTTCCCCAAAACTTGGATTCGGCGACACTTCTCATTTTCCAAAACTAACATCCAAGCCCTAAGCTTTCATCTGACATTGTTATCATTATTTAAAGGGTTCAGAGGTTGTTTAGTGTATTATGAATTTTCCTTGTAAAATAGTTTCCATTTAGGTTTATCTCTAATCTTATAAGTTTAAAAGATCCCATCATCCCAAGTAATTCCCAGAGAAGGTCTCGATCCATTAAACAATAACAAGGCCCGAACCTCCGTTCGTCCCGTCAAACTTTCCCAAAATCTCATGATAAGTGTGGCATAACTGCCCGTTATCCTCACTCTGACGTACAACAGATATATGTGTAATTGCATAATCAAATTAGCACAATCCAAAAGTCATGACACATATATCAACACATCCTAGATTAACCATTTAGCACATAGCATGTGAATCAATCAACACATCCTAGATTAACCATTTAGCACATAACATGTGAATCAATAGCAAAACAAATCCAGCGATAAATATTCAACATTGTCAGCCGAAGCCTCAGAAAACGTTTCCCAGTCAATCACAATCAGGTGCATAAACAATAAATCAAGTCGAATTCATCGACGTCTAAAACATTAGCTAGCAAGGTAAGTTGCCCTCACCTCTAGTTCCTCCAGAATCACAGTGTAAGTCACACTCACAAGCTTGCTCAGTCAAGTCCAAGGTTTCCACAAACGAACCTTAGAGCAAACAAAGCAAAAATCAATCAAAATAAGTCGGTACAATCGAAACAATACCAAATAACGTTAGAAAAAGCTCAAGGAGCTTCAGAGTACAACATTTAGGCACGAATGGAAGGGCTTTCCCCGAATGGATGAGTTTTGACTCGATTCAAGTTTTGTACAAAAACACTTTATTCGCTAAAACGTGCATAACTCGAGCTAAAGAACTCGGAATGACACGAAAACAAAGCCAAAATTTCGACAATGGAGAGAGCTACGCTATAACTCAGGTCGTACAGACCCAAAAATTATTTTTGGACACGGTACCATACCAAATAAGTTTCGGCCACTATCAACATAGGGTTTCCCGAACTTTTTCTTTGATCTAATTTAATTCCTAGGTATTCTTAGGCGATATCCAGGCCAGGGAAACTCTCATAAAAATTATCGGGTCGAAAACTAACACAGGGGTATTTTGGTCAGTGTTTTTAGCCCAAAAACTCAAAGTCGGAATTTTGAAAAATAAGTTTTATGAGTGTGCTTCTAACGACATTTATAACAACTAATCCTACTGACACTAAGCTCAGTCGAGAGTTTTTAATCCAAAGAACGAAGCTTTGGTCAAAAAATGGGTTTTTGAGCAGATTGAAACTCGGCGGCAATTCGGCGAGATTCGGCGAAATGTAATCCGCTAAACATGCTCTTGGGCATGCAGGGAATAAGTTTAGACAGAGAAATCAAGTTATTTGGACAGTTTTACAAAAAGCTCAAAACTTTGAGCACAGAAAGACATAGAGAAAAACGACAGAATTGACGATCAGAAGTAAGGAATAGCATATATACCTCGAGGTCTTCGAGTAGCAACTGTTGGTGCAGCGATCAGGCAAGAAACGGCGAAAATCTCTTCCTCCCCTTCTCCTCTCAAGCTAGCGGGTTTGGTGTTAATGGTGGTGGAGGATTTTGATTTTTTTCAAGCTATTTATAGTTGATGGAAAATGCGGAAAAATGAAAATTTCGCGATTCCGATTTTTCCTGTGCCTTCCTCTGTGAATTCTAAGATAGGTTCTGGCGACAGAATTCCAGAACTCAAAATAGGTTTCTTGGAATTAAGGCAAACGATCCAAAGTCGGTGTAAATTTATTTTACCCGAAAAACTACTTTTTGCAGTTGATGTCGGAGGAGAAAACTTCTTTCTGAAGAAAGATTAGAAACATCGAAAGAAATGGGTGTACGCGTGTGGAATCTTCGTTTGAAGCTCCGAATAGAAAAAGTCTCCATCGACAGTTTATTTTAAGGTTCTTGAGCTATCAGGGATTTAGTTTCGGCAAACCTCCGAGAACTAGAATCGGACGTTCGTACATTCCAGGGTTTCGTATCGAAACGCTTGTCATGGAAAGGATTAAGAGAAATTCTATCATTTCTCTGAAGATTTTTGGAACTAGTTTCTATAGTGCTCTTAAGGGTAAATTAATCGTTTACTAACGCTCTTGCCCTAGGCGTAAGCGAATAAGACTCGCGCTATAACTTATATCGACTTTAATACTATTCTTAGTCTTTCCCTGAACTTTCTCCTTCATAAATTTATTCCATTCAGTAAACACTTGTTCAGGTTTCCTTCACGATACATCGAAACCTAATCGTGGATAGTAATTTAATTAATTAATTCTATAACTGAAATTTTGGGTCTCACAAGAAGAAGATCAAGAAGGACTCTACCTCAACAGCTCTGAGTCAGAATCCTGCTACAAGATCTACCAGAGGTTCTGCCCGGCGTGTAAGTTAATCAACCTCTGCCTCTGTTTCATTTGCTCTCAAGCCTATTGATGAAACTCAACCCTTGCCACCTCTTTCTTCCATCACTATCCCAAATCCATCTCCTCTTACTACCTCACTTCCTCCTCTGACAGTAACTCTCTCTACTCAACCCATTCACACTACCATCACCACTATCACCACAACCTCTAACCAACAAACTCCTCAACAATCCAAACAAGATCTCTTAGATCAAATCTGCCAAACCTCTACCGCACCAACTCCACCAATCATACATCCCACCTATCCCAGACTCACCTCAAATGAATCTGACCCATCCAATCATGTTCCTCTCTTTGTTTCCTTTCCAACAGCGATTGTTCCTACAACAACTTCAGAACCCACTGACGTCACCCTCAGAAACTACTCCCCAACCACTTCCAAAGATTTTGTTTTCTCCCAACCAAAAAACCCAGCCATACAATCTCCATCTGATCCACCCATCCAAGATCAGATGATTGTAGACCAAGCATCTGAACACCTCCACTCTGAAGCAAAAACCTCTGCTCCAGTTACCTCTAAAGCTTCAAGCTCCACTCTTAAACGCACCCCTTCCAACCAAGCTCTGATTTCATTCAGCTCACTTGAACCTCACAACCTTCTTGAGTTTCTGAACTGCATGACTATTGAGGCAAACATAATGATTCGCAATCTGTATTTTGTCATTGACTATTGTCCCAAATCAAGATTGGTAAAAACTTACTTGGACAGTTTGGAGCATTGGCTAAGAATACAACTCGAAGACTTGCTCGCTTATGCTGACTATGATAAGGATAACAGAATCAAGAACGCTTAAGCAAGAGAAGCCACTCTTAAAGCGCAAGCTGAATATAAAGGCTTTCTCAGACTGCAAGAGTTAGCTCTGGCCGGAATTCGTCGCAGAGAAGAAGAAGAAAATGCAGCTCTCCAAGTTGCACTTGAAGATGAACTGGCTGAATGGATTCAAGCTGAGGCTCATTATGAAAATGTTGCATGTGAAGAAGGCACTCGCCTTGCAGCTCTGCTTAAGAAAGGCAAAGCCCCTCAGATGGATTCTGAACCCAGTGGCTCTGCATCTGCACAGATCTCCTCTTCCATTCAGATTGCTCCCTCTGCATCTGCTTCACCTGATCTTTCTGCTGTTGCACAACAGCTTGCTAGTTTTCAGGAGCGTTTTGACAAGCAAGAAGTTTTCAACAAGAGTGTGGAAGCAATGTTTGCAGATATTCTCAAGAGGCTTCCAGATCCCAAACCTTAGTCTCTTAGGATTTCTCTCTTTTCCCCTTGTTTCTAGTTTCCTTTTTCCTTTTTCCTTTCTAATTTCTTATTATATACTATTTATTATATATCTTGTTGGTTTTCTCATTTATTTTTTGTTCTTATTTTTACTTATTGTCTTCGATTATCGTTTTCATTCTCTGATATTTATCACACTTTCTAACATCACATATACACACAGTATAAACAAAAACTTTTTATTCATTGATATTCTTGAGTACATCTAGAATGGAGGATTTATTCTCATATCATGGTAACGCTCTAGCATTACAGCTAGCTGCCTATCTATGGGCTGCCTCTGACGTATTAGTTGCGCCATCTCATTCTTGCACTCTTCCATCTCCCAACCACCAATCATCATGGTGATTTCCGCCTCCTCTCGGAAGAGCTCGCCTAGCTCCTCCACGTACTCTAGAAAGATGCGAAGTGTCGCATCCAGGACCGGATCCAAGTCCATTCCAAGCAACCGAAACACCAGCTGGCGGATGCTAATCACAGTTGTCCTCCTATAGTACAGAGCAGCGTACAGATTTTGCTCAAAAGCTCTCTCTCTCTCAACTCGTTAAGAGCTCTCTCGATATTTGCCATGATAATTCCTTTCGAGTATGCACTCTTCACTCAGGAAGTTCTTCTATTTATACTCCTGGAATGCTTGCTAGCATTTATCACTAAAACACCTTCCCAAGACACCGTTACCAAGATTATCCTTGAATTTCTTAAAGTCTTTTGACCGGTGGTAAACATTGTTTCTCCTTCTCTGGCCGGTGTTCTTCATCTCATTTATTTTACACCTTATTTTCTGTGTGTATTAATTATCTTATTCTCCTTATTTTCGTTTGTGAACTTAGTCCTTTCTAAGGGGGAGTCTCTGCACTTCAATGCTAAGTTTTTCACACCCCAGATCTTTTTGCTTATGACAAAAAACAAAAAGGGGGAGTACAACCACAGTTTTTGATGTGTTATTTATATTTTTCTTTTGGAGAATTTGAAGTTACATATCGTTATGACTATAGATCTTTCATGAGGAACTAGAAAGGAATACATTTCACTTCTTCTGAAGTGATCATATGCTCTGATTTCCTCTATGCTTTAATATACTATGTCATACTATTCATTAAATGATTGACTCTGATTGATACATCACTCTGATCATTTATTCCTTTAAGCTCAGAATCTAGACTACTCTAACGTTTTCATTAAGTCATAGATTCAGGGGGAGCTTAGCTCAAAATCAAGCTCATTACTTGGATTCAGAAAGAGCTAAATAAACTATACATATCAGGATAAGTTTAACTCTGATACCTTAAACTCTGAGTGTATTCAGTTTATTGTTTAAGAATTGTTCATCAAAATACTTGGTTTTGTCATCATCAAAAAGGGGGAGATTGTAAAACCAAGATTTAGTCAGGTGGTACAACTCTATGTTTTGATGATAAAAAGTTTATTATTATGTATAAAAAATTGTGGTATTCTAACGTTTGTCTTTTTAAGTTGTGACAAACAGGCTCTGACTCTGATTCAAAGATGATATACTAATCAGAAGTTGAAGACCAAGAGTAACCAGCACAACGCTTCTGCACTTAACTACGTTCTTCTAAACGGTAGCAAACACTTCAGACACTTTGAAGATTAAAAGCTCTGATGTGGACTCCGAACGATCCAAGCTCTGAAGTTCTGAAGACCAGATGTTCTGAGGAACGGTCCAGAAGATGAAGACTTGGAAGCTCTGAAGTCCAAGAGTAAGCTAGCTCTCAAGACCAGAAGCACTTCATGCTTTGAAGGCCAGATGTTCTGATGAACGGTCCAGAAGCAGAAGTTATGAAGGTCAGAGGATCCAAGCTTCCTTCTGACTCTGATCACACAAGCTTCACAAGTTCCAACATGAAGCGGCGCCCAAGATCAAGGGTCCAATAGGCTAAGGCAATGTCACTGTCATTCGTACAAAAGCTAATGTACTATTCTAACTGCCTTACCTACGACGTTCAGCCATAGTAGGCTCTGGAAATTCCAGAACTGCCCTCCAACAAACAGATTCATCCAACGGATACACATTCTAAACCTTGGAGTATTTAAAGGCTGAAGACAGAGAAATCAGCTAAGAAACTTTGTGCATACACGTGAAATACTTTCAGCGAATACCTTAGCAATATTTCTTCATTGTTCTTATTGTGTTTACGTCTTCTTGTTTAGAAGCATCTCTTTGTAAACCAAACTCTTTCACAAACTTTGTTTGTAGTTCCTTGAGAGACCAGTGAGGTCAGAATTCTTGAGAAGACTAAGGCAAGGTTGTCTTAGTGTTGTTAGTTCATTGTATTGTTAGTCACTGAGCAGGTTGCTAGCGTAGTTGTAACAATCATTGAATAGTGAATTGCCTTCATTCTAAGAAGGAAGAAATCACCTTAACGGGTGGACTGGATTAGCTAGAGTGATTTATCAAGTGAACCAGGATAAAACCTTTGTGTGCTTTTCTCTATCCCTTATCTCTTGCACCTTGTGATCTTTAGTCCGAAAAGATTATCCTTAATCTTAGAGGGAAATTTCTAAAAGCTAAAAACCCTATTCAACCCCCCCTTCTAGTGTTTTTCATACCTTTAGATATGCTGAACTGAGTCGCAGCTGAGTTCCCAAAGCTTGACGTAGGCTTCCCCAGAATCTTGACATAAATCTTGGATCTCTATCAGATACAATGCTTGATGGAACTCTGTGCAACCTCACTATCTCCTTGACATACAACTGAGTCAACTTCTCTAGAGGGATCTTGAGACTAATGGGTAGGAAATGGGTAGACTTTGTCAGTCGATCCACAACTACCCATATGGCATCATGTCCTGTAGAGGTCTTTGGCAATCCGGAAACAAAGTCCATTGCAACGCAGTCCCACTTCCACTCAGGAATCTCTAGAGGTTGCAGCATTTCAAAAGGTTTATGGTATTCTACCTTTGCCTTTTGACAAACAAGGCCAGAGGCTACATACCTAGCGACATCCTTCTTCATACCAGGCCACCAAAACATCTTTTTCAAATCTGCATACATCTTATTGGTTCCTGGATGAATACTCAGGCTACTTTTGTGGGCTTCATCCAAGATTACTCTTTTAAGCTCTTGATCATCAGGCACACAAATCTTTTTGTTGATACGTAAAAATCCAGAAGCATCTTCCTCAATCTCCTTTCCAGCAGTGGAGGTTCCCTTCCTTTTCTGAAGGTACTCATCATCTTGTTGTGCTCTCTTGATCTGTGCAATGAAATCATTAGATATCTTCAGCATTCCCAACTTCAAACTTCTCGAAGTAGATTCCATTGCGAGATTGAGATTTTATCGAACTCTTACATGTGTTGTTTGCAAAAACAAATTTTTTTCCAAAAAATAATAACTTCATTGCCACTTGAACATTGAGGTTTTTTTTTTTTTAAACTCATTCAGTCCTATTAAAAGGTTATTTTTTTTGTTTGAATTCAGGAAAAAAAGTTATTTTTTAAATATATATCTAACACCATATTCCATTAAAAAAACCATATTATATTTTGAAAATATTTACTGTTTCAGTAAATAAAAATATAGCATAACTTTTTTGTCGATAAATATAAGATGAGAAAAAGGATGATGCACCGACGGTGTAAAGTTTTTTTACACCGTCAACCAATCAGATTTCAAGGATGTGCCACGTCAATTAATAAAATTAAATAAAAAGAGAGATTTTCTCACATCCTTAAAATCTAATTGGTTGATGGTGTAAAAAAACTTTACATGCCGGTGCACCGTAGTATAAGCTCAGGCAAAAGAATTGGCTCTCGTTAATATTTTAGGCCGTGATATTACTGAGTTATTGGAACAATGTAAAGGAACAATGTTGACAAAAAAAAATGAAAATTTTAAAAATAACGTCATTGCAAGGGATCGAACCTGGGTCGTCCGCGTGACAGGCGAAAATACTTACCAGTTACCACTATACTACAACGACTCACATGTCATGAGCTTTTTACATCAATTTTTAGTGAAATGTTTATCTTGTCAATCTACCCAATTCCACCCTGAGATTCATTTTATACAGGAATTTGAAACAGTTGCAATTCATAAACCAAACACCACATCTTATCATATATCACTTATTTCTCATATCTTATTTCACTCTTGGTGCCTACGTACTAGTATTAGATAATATAGTCAAGAATAGTGACGAATCCCGAAACTTTTTAATGTGGGGCAATATACATTACAAATTTTTTTTTGGTACATATACATTTATAACTTTGTAACATTAAAAACATAACATATCGTTATTAAAAAATTAAAAATACATCATAATTGTTTCTATGAGTTTTTATATTTTAGAGAATGAAATTCTGGTTCGTGCACAGGACAGATGTTGAACGCGATGTTGGGACAATCGGTTCGACAATTGCATAACAGTACAGAAATTAAGCCACAACGTTTAATACAGTAGAAACAGCACAGTAGCAACAATAAATCACCAAAAAACACAGAGAATTGTTAACCCAGTTCGGTGCAACATCACCTACATTTGGAGGATACCAATCCAGGAGTCAATCCACTATCTTAGTAATAGCTCTCAGGTCATACACGAAAGTCCCTCCTATACCTAAGTTACTCCCCCTTAGTATAGAGCCTCTTCAATGTTTACCACTATTACAACTAGTGAATCTAGCTTAGCCCTTCCCTCCAAGCTATGAGGAAACTTCCCCTAACTCCTAATGATCACTGCCACAGTGACCGATCCCTTACAACAAGAGTAAAGACAATCTCAAGATCAAAAACTAATGCAACAACTCTAAGCTAATACAAGAACATAAAGCTTCTGAGAGAACAACATAAACACAGTGTGAACTCACGAATATAAAACCCTAATTTCTCCACACAAAAGCACACCTAGCAACTAGGTTTTGGTCTTCATAAATAGCAGTTGTTCAGGCCTTGTCTTTGATGGGCTTGAACGAACAAAAGGAGTCCACAACAAAACAGAAAGTCAATCTTTTAAAACAGAACCAAATCTTATCAAATAAGATTCGAAAATATATTGAAACTTTCACAACTTAAAACCAGATCAAATCTTCTGAAACAGAACCAGAAACAGATTTGATCACACTTGATATATTCCTTGAGCAGCACACATAAGCTTTTTCAACAACCCTAACTTGATTACCACGAAATGAATCCAACGCTTCACAATTAATAATCCAAGCACACAACAGTTTGCAGGGACACATGTCAGTCAAGATGTTAAGACATCGTGTCCGACATCTTGTCACAGACTCAAAAACATTAGCTAAAATGCAGACAATCATAACAAAGGAACAACAATCTCCCCCTTTGTCAAATTTTAGCTAATACAATCCACTACCATAAAAACTCTTCAGAATACTTGCAGCTTAAATCATCAGAGAAGAGTAACCAGAATATATCAAGGTAGCACACTTCAACATAGCTATTTGCAGTAGCTATGCACAAACACAATCTCAGAACCATACTCCATACTCAATGCAGTATCAAAACCATATCAGAGTTCAGCACAGCAACACACACTTAACACCCTATAAGCAGCAAGATGCTACTCTAAAACACAGCAGCAGAAACTACACATACTATTACTCCGCCTTATTAGCACAATTTGGCAAAGGTAGCTAGATGAAACCAGGAAACATGTTGAGACTAAATCCACAAATGCTTACCAGAGATGACCATTGTAGGCAGCCAAAGTGCACATAACAGATAGTCATAGAGTTATGACAACCCAACATCAGCAAGAAATTCCATGATATCCTTGCACTTCATAGCTTCTTGACTACACTCTTTCTCACAGCCAATCTTTTCCTGACACACAGATTTCCACTTCTAAACATTTGCTTCAGGATAGAATGACACATAATCTAGAGGAGCAGGGGGAACATTAACAGGAACTCCCTTGCCACTTATCTGTTTTCTAGCAGAGGGCACAATGTTCTGCACATCTGGTTCAACATTTGTCTCTGAATCATTAACAGAAGCTTTCTTCCACTTCAGAGATCTTGTCTTGGTATACAGATTCTCCTTCTTTCCTTCCTTCTTATCCAGTACAGCAGCAACATCTTTGTTGGTCCTGGGATAATGACTAGAAGCCTTCACAATCTTCTTCTCTTTAAACCCTCTTAGTTTCCACTCTTTCCTTGCTTTAACAACATGTGAATTGATCCTTGGTTGATCATGTTGCTGAGGAAATCCATACAATCTGTAACAGTAGGGCCTTATATGTCCATATCTTCCACAATGATGGCATCTCCAACTCAAGTTCTTTGTCTTCTTGCCTTGGGGGTAAGTATATGGTATTTGTTGATACACATGTTTGACACAATGTTGTGGCATCTGGTTTGACATCTTGAATTCAGTTTTTCTTTCTGCAGGAACAAACTTACGAGTGATCTTTTTGGATTCTTCTGGTGCAGAGTCACTCTCATATCCCAAACCTTTCATATCCTTGGCTGTCTTTCCTGTTTCTAACATCAGATCAAACACATCAGTACCATTATTCAACATACGTACAGATTTTATCATACCTTCAAGTTTAGATTTCAGCACAGATATTTCCTCTTGAAGATTGTTATTGATATCCAGCAGATTATGTTTTTCATTTTCAAGACCTTTGACAGTCCTCTCCAGCTTCTTACCATAGTCACACGCTTCTTGCCAATTCTTGAATAACAACTTGTATGTTTCAGCAAGTTCTTCTTCTGAAATTTCTCTATCACTTGACTCAGTCTCAGAATTGTATTTCACAGTAAGTCCCAAGACTTGATTTCTAGTTTTATCTCCTTCAGAATCTTCATCAGACCAAGTGACCATCATCCCCTTTCCTTGTTTCTTCAAAAACGTTGGACATTCTGCTTTGATATGACCATACCCTTCACATTCAAGACACTGGACCCCCCTGCCTTTGCTAGATTTCTCTTCATCTTCTTCTGCGTTGGACACAAATGCTATACATTTCTTCTTCTTATCAGATTTGTCATTGAGGGACATCTCAAATGTTTGTAAAGACCCAATGAGTTCATCAACCTTGATGTTGCTGATGTCTTGAGCTTCTTCAATGGCAGTAACTTTCATATCAAACTTCTTAGGTAGAGACCTGAGGATTTTTCTTGCCAACTTTTCTTCAGACATTTTTTCTCCTAACGCAAAGGATGTGTTGGCTAGATCACGCAAGCGTATATGGAAGTCAGAAATGGATTCATATTCCTTCATTTTAAGATTTTCAAACTGGGTTGTGAGCAACTGAAGTCTTGACATTCGAACTCTTGATGTGCCTTCATGAGTTGTCTTGAGAATCTCCCAGGCATCCTTAGCCACAGTGCATGTATTGATTAGCCTAAACATATTCCTGTCTACTCCATTGAAAATAACATTCAAGGCTTTGGAGTTTCCAAGAGCTTCTACATCTTCTTCTTTCGTCCACTCTTCTTCGGGCTTCAATTCTTCCGTTGATGTTCCTTCTTTAGATACTACAACTGGATGTTTCCAACCTGTCACAATTGCTTTCCATGTTTTGTTGTCCATAGATTTAAGAAAAGCAACCATACGAGCCTTCCAATAATCATAGTTGGTACCATCCAATAAAGGTGGCCTAAGGAGTGATCCTCCTTCTTTAATGTTGTCCATGAAACCAGAATACATATTCCCTGGAGCTCACCCAACATAATAGGGTGTCTGTTCTGATGCCAATTGAAATTCTGGTTCGTGCACAAGACTGATGTTGAACGCGATGTTGGGACAATCGGTTCAAAAAATGCATAATAGTACAGAAATTAAGCCACAACGTTTAATACAGTAGAAACAGCATAGTAGCAACAATAAATCACCAAAAAACACAGAGAATTGTTAACCCAGTTCGGTGCAACATCACCTACATCTGGAGGATACCAATCCAGGAGTCAATCCACTATCTTAGTAATAGCTCTCAGGTCATACACGAAAGTCCCTCCTATACCTAAGTTACTCCTCCTTAGTATAGAGCCTCTTCAATGTCCACCACTATTACAACTAGTGAATCTAGCTTAGACCTTCCCTCTAAGCTATGAGGAAACTTCCCCTAACTCCTAATGATCACTGCCATAGTGACCGATCCCTTACAACAAGAGTAAAGACGATCTCAAGATCAAAAACTAATGCAACAACTCTCAGCTAATACAAGAACATAAAGTTGCTGAGAGAACAACAGAAACACAGTGTGAACTCACGAAAATAAAACCCTAATTTCTCCACACAAAAGCACACCTAGCAACTAGGTTTTGGTCTTCATAAATAGCAGTTGTTCTGGCCTTGTCTTTGATGGGCTTGAACGAACAAAAGGAGTCCACAACAAAACAGAAAGTCAATCTTTTAAAACAGAACCAAATCCTATCAAATAAGATTTGAAAATAGATTGAAACTTTCACAACTTAAAACCAGATCAAATCTTCTGAAACAGAACCAAAAACAGATTTGATCACACTTGATATATTCCTTGAGCAGCACACATAAGCTTTTTCCACAACCCTAACTTGATTACCACGAAATCAATCCAACGCTTCACAATTAATCATCCAAGCACACAATAGTTCACAGGGACACATGTCAGTCAAGATGTTAAGACATCGTGTAAGACCCGAATTTGCAGAACTGGATTTAAAGTTTAATTTCCGACTCACGCGTAGAATCAGTGTAAGCGTGACAGGAGTTTACAGTTTGGGAAAGTTCAATGAAGAAGAAAGTTCAGGAATTGCTTTAGGATAGTACCATAGTCGTTTTAGGAGTTAGTGCGAGTCGTCTGCACACCCGCCTTATGGCGAGAGTGTCAAGAATAGGCTAATTCCGCTCTTAAAGCAATGTTTAAGCGAAATTCTAAATACTTGGAAAAATAAGTTCTCTTTATTTTTCCTACCAGTGTTTCCTTTCGGAACCCTGGACTGTACGCACGATAGGTTTCACTTCTCGGAAGTCCGACGACGCTAATTTCTTTGCTTCAAAAACCCTAAATTCAATCACTGAATGAAGACTTTTTCTATTCGGAGCTTTTAACAAAGTTTCCATCCGCGTTGCCTGATTTCCTTCGACGTTTCCAATCTTTCTTCAGAACGAAGTTTTGTCGTCTGACCTTCACAGCAAAAAGTAGTTTTTCGGGGCAAATTAACTTATACCGCTTTTGACTCGTTTTTCCCAAATTCAAGAAACCTGCTTTGAGTTCTGGAATTCTGTCGCCAGAATCTCGCTTAGAATTCACCGATGAACGTGCTGCGAAAATGATTGAGAAAGACGGGGCAAAGTCGAATTTGTCGTGGGTTCTGGAGAATTGGTGGACATCACGGGGGTGAGCCACGGTGACGAGTGAAAGTCACTGAGTACTTGGGTACTCTTGTTGTGGAGTTAAGTCGTAGGGTCGGCATTTAACTCTTGGGTTTTGAATTTGAGAATTAAGCTAAACACTTGCGTTGGGAGGACGATTCGATGTTTGGCTAACCATATTGCATCATGCATACATTCGAGGTTTGTACGATCGAAAGATTGGGCCTCGGTGAAGTTGGGAAGGCTTCACGGAGGTTGGGATGGCCTTCATCGAAGAACACATGGATGTATCTTCGGCATAGCGGGCAGAGTGGCACGACCTAGGGTGGTTGGGGCTCATCCGACTATGCATGGGTTTGTAAGCGACACCCGAGCAGAGTTGTCGACTGTAAGACCTGGATTTACAGAACAAGTTTAATTTCCGACTCACGCGTAGAATCAGTGTAAGCGTGACTGGAGTTTGCTGTTCGAGAAAGTTCAATGAAGAAGAAAGTTCAGGAATTTCTTGAGGAATGTTTCATAGTTGTTTTAGGAGTTAGTGCGAGTCGTCTGCACACTTGTCTTATGGCGAGGGTGTCCAGAATAGGCTAATTTCGCTTTTAAAGTAACGTTTAAGTGAGATTTCAAATCCTTGGAAAAATAAAAAGTTCTCTTTATTTTTCCTTCGACCAGTGTTTCATTTCGGAACCCTGGACTGTACGCACGATAGTATTCACTTCTCGGAAGTCCGACGACGCTAATTTCTTTGCTTCAAAACCCTAAATTCAATCAGTGAATGAAGACTTTTTCCATTCGGAGCTTTTAACGAAGTTTCCGCCCGCGTTGCCAGATTTGTTTCGATGTTTCCAATTTTTCTTCAGAACGAAGTTTTGTCGTCTGACCTTCACAGCAAAAAGTAGTTTTTCGGGACAGATTAACTTACACCGCTTTTGGGATTTTAGAGATCGTTTTTCCCAAATGTTAGAGATTTGTTTTGAGTTCTGGAATTCTGTCGCCAGAATCTCGCTTAGAATTCACCGATGAACGTGCTGCAAAAATCAGAATCGCAAAATTTTCATTTTCCCGCGATTTCACCTTCCTATAAATAGTTAAAAATTCAAAATATCTTCATTTTCTTCCACAAGAGGCCGCGAGCAAGGAGAGAAAGAGGAGAGAAAGATTTTCGCCGAAACTTGACCGATCTTCGCGCAGTTCGTTCCTACTTCAAGGTATCGAGGTAACTAGCTTGATTCTTACCTCTGATCATCGTTTCTACTGCTTTTCTTTAGTCGTTTCTATGCTCAAAGTTTCGAGCTTTTCGTAAAACTATCCGTTTTTCTTGATTTTTCGCTTGGGGTATCTTCTGTACGTGCCCAAGAGCCTAGAACACTCGCCGGTATTCGCCGATTTTGATCGAGTTGTCAAGGATCTGAAAAACTGTTTCAAAACCCTTTTTGCGCACATTTCGAAACTTTAATGTCGAAAAGTCGCAATCCGACTTCGTGCCTTTAGGATTAGTTGCTACGGATGTCGTTAGGAACATCGCTGTCAATTTTTTTTTCCGAAGTGTTAACTTTGAGGTTTTGAGCTTTTATTTTAGACCAAAACGCCCCTGAATAGCTGTATTTCGATCTGATCGTCCGAAAATTTTTCCGACAGTTTCTTTGTCTTAGTTTTACCCTAAAACTACCTTGTAAACAGATTTGATCGAAGAAAAAGAGTCGGAGCTCTTTTCCCTTTATGGCCGAGAGCTTAGTCAAGGCGGGGGGGAGTTTTTCGTTTTCGAAAACTTGTCTTTTCGTATCCGATTGTTGTATTCTGAAGCTTTAATGCTTTGTCTATTGTTAATGAGTTGTATTGTGATTGAGCTAATCGATTTTTTTTGGATTTCTGCTTTGTTTTCTCCGAGGTTCAGTTGAAGGAACTTTGGGTTTCTCAGAGAAATCATGTGAAGGAAATTTAGACCACGAGGCTGGAGCAGCTCGAGGTTAGGGCAACTTACATATTAGATAAGATTGCATGATAGGCGTCGATAAATTCGACTTATGTATGATTTTGATATTGTTTATGATGATGATTTATTGTTATGATTGTTTTCATAACTTATGATATTGATGTTGTATTGAATTGTGCGTTCTGACGCGACTTCGGAGCGAAGAATCACTGAACTGATTCCTTTTGATCTTTCGGGTTGGATGAACAACCCTAGGCAAGTCCAAACTCAAGGGTTGAGACTTAGCCATCGTTTATATACTTAGACTTTCCCCGGGGGTTACATTTGGTGGGTTTTTGGAAAACTTAGAATGAATAGAATTTGTGAAAACTAGAGACTTTGGCAAACTTAGATTTCGAGAAATAAACTCATAACTTGATTAATTCAACTCGAATCATTTTTATTAAATTCGAAACGTTTTCATTAACGAATGAACCATAGGGAACCTAAAAGGGAAAATGATTGCGAAAGATGGGGAAAAGTCGTCAAGTCTTGAAGTTACTGGGAATTGGGGGAAAGCCACTGAGGCGATCTAAGGTGATGATTGAAAGTCACCGAGTACTCTAGTACTCTTGTTGTTGGAGTTGTGTTGTATTGACCGACACTAAACTCTTGGGTTTTGAGATTGGGTTTCAAGCTAAACACTTGCGTTGGGAGGACGATTCGATGTTTGGCTAACCATATTACATCATGCATCATTTGGTGAAGAACGAGAATGTTTCATCATTCGGTGAAGAACGGGAATGCTTCATCAAGAGTGAAGAACGGGAATGCTTCACTAGTGAAGAACGGGAATACTTCACGAAGGTTGGGGAACTGCCTTCATCGAAGAACACCTGGGTGTATCTTCGGCATAGCGGGTTGATCCGACTATGCATGGGTTTGTAAGTGACACCCGAGCGGAAATGGTTAAACACTAGGCCGGTGTTAGGACTGACTCGATGGTGCCCATCCCACTTGAACTATCCGGATCATATTGATTGCATTTCACGCATACATTCACTCTGACTGGAATTGTATGCTATTTGATTTATTGAAGCATTGTTAGAGCCAATAACATGCTAGGATTATCTATATGTATATATATCAACATATATATCTATACCCCATATCACATGTTGAGTGTATAATTACTTATTTCCGTGAGTTGACCCTAGCGCTTTGGCTTTGGTTTCATGTTTGTGTTTGGACGGTCGGCCTGCTGCCAGATGTCGATGGCCGACTGGTTTTCGATGGTCTCTCCCTCGGGGGGGATCAGGTATGAGTTGGTGGACCGTGATGCCCCCACCGCTTGGGTGATCGATGTTGCGGGTCACCGAGCGACGTACCGGGGAAGGGTCATGGAGGACCTGACAGACGAGCGTGGACGTTTGACGAGAGGAGTGCTACGACGTATGGAGCTGACCTTTGACTTGCCGCCTACAGTTCTTTGTGGACCAGGTACTGGTCGAGGACCACCTGCACAACCTCCGACTTCATCTTCTTCCGATGACGAGGACCCAGCTGAGATCGAGGTTGATGTTGATACACCTGTTGCGCTACCTCCTGCTACTGCCATCGATCCTACCGACGTGGCGTCGTCCTCGAGGCTCGTGCAGCCGAAGAGGGAGTCTGTTGTTCCATCTGCCTCACGTCGTTTTCTTTTTACTCCACCGCGCGGCTACCGTGTGGATCCCCTGGTTCGGGTGGTGGAGGAGGATGTCCTTACTGGAGGGGTGGATGTTGAGACGGGCTTGACTAGGACGGTGCGCAGGACAGTTAGGAGGGAGGTCGTGGACTTGGACACCGAGATGTTTACGGTGGATTCAGACTCGGACTCCGACAGCAGTGGGGACAGCTACTCGCCGAGCGACGAGGGAGAGGAGGAGGAGCTATGAGCAGTTCTGGGAGGGTAGGTTAGGCAGCGTCATATTTTGTCAGAGCTCTGATTCGTCTCACTTTGGGACAGGGTAGGTTCCTGATGTGTGGTTCTTTTGATGAGGAATCACAGAGAGTCTGTCGGGTTATAGGGGTCTTTTGTTCAGGCCATTTTGGGAGCCGACTTTCTCTTGGATGGCTATACTTTTGATACTTTTACTTACATTACTGGTTCTGTATATATTAGCTTACGGGCACACTACTTGGAGTCACTGCGAGTGCGCGTGACGTGGGAGTGCAGCTGAGGCTGTACATGTGTATATATTTGTATATCGGTTAGTTTAGTTGTTGGGTTATGTCTTTATTTTCTATCGCTTTAATTTAAAGGAATCAAACGAAAAAAAAAATTACCTGTTTTCCGCGTAAAGTTTATTTTTAGTTACTAAAGTGACACCTAGGAATCGGGGTGTTACATCGACACTAGGCCTGTGTCGGGCAGACTCGTGGTGCCCATCCCAATTGAACTATCCGGATCATATTGAATTGCATTTCACGCATACATTCACCCTGACTGGAATTGTATGCTATTTGAATTATCAAAGAATTGTTAGAGACGATAACATGCTAGGATTATTTATATATATATATATATATATATATATTATATATATATATATATACCCCAATTACATGTTGTATGTATAAATTACTTTATTCCGTGAGTTGACCCTAGCGCCTTGGCTTTGGTTTCATGTTTGTGTTTGGGCGGTCAGCCTACTGCCAGATGTCGATGGCGGACTGGTTTTCGATGGTCTCTCCCTCGGGGGGATCAGGTTTGAGTTGGTGGACAGACATGCCCCCACCGCTTGGGTGATCGATGCTGTGGATCATCGGGCGACGTACCAGGGAAGGGTCATGGAGAACCGTACTGACGAGTGTGGACGTCTGACGAGGGGAGTTCTACGACGCATGGAGCTGAGCTTCAACTTGCCGCCTTCAGTTCGCTGTGGACAAGGCACTGGTCGAGGACCACCTGCACCACATTCATCTTCATCTGATGAGGAGGACCCATCTGAGATCGAAGCTGATGTTGATGCACCTGTCGCGCCACTTCCTGCTACTGATGTCGATCCTACCGACGTGGCGTCGTCCTCGAGGCTCATGGAGCCGAAGAGGGAGCCTGTTGTTCCATCTGCCTCTCGCCGTTTTCCGTTTACTCCACCGCGCGGCTACCGTGTGGAACCCCTGGTTCGTGTGGTGGAGGAGGATGTCCTTACTGAGGAGGTAGATGTTGAGATGGGCTCGACTAGGGTTGTTCGCATGACAGATAGGAAGGAGGTCGTGGACTTGGATACCGAGATGATCACGGTGGACTCTGACTCCGACACTGACATCGACAGCTACTCGCCGAGCGACGAGGAGGAGGAGGAGGAGCTTTGAGCGGTACTGGGAGGGTAGGTTAGGCAGGCGTCATATTTTGTGTAGAGCTCTGGTTCGTTTTGCTTTTGGGACAGGGTAGGTTCCCGACGCATGGCTTTTTGTGTGGTTCTCTTACTGAGGGATCACAGTGAGTCAGTCGGACTATAGGGGTCTTTACTTAGGCCATTTTGAGGCTTACTTACTCTTGGAGGATTGTATTTATGACTTTTACTCACACTTCTGGATCTGTACATATTTGCCTACGGGCACACTACTTTGGAGTCACTGCGAGTGCGCGTGACGTGGGAGTGCAGTTGCGGCTGTACATGTTCATATATGTTGTACATCGGTTAGTTTAGTTTGTTGGGTTATATCTCTATTTTTCTATCGCTTTATTAAAAAGAAAAAAAAATACATGTTTTCCGCGTAAAGTTTATTTTTGAGTTACTAAAGTGACACCTGGAAATCGGGGTGTTACATTGTGGTATCAGAGCTTAGTTGAGTCTTTTGGGAGTCTTTGGGGAATAGGTCTTCTGTGCTAGGTTGTGTGACTCTGCAAAGAGTGAAAATTGATTGTCTGCAGAGCGATTTTCATTCTAATTGATTGCATTGTTACTTGATCATATGGAATAGTATTTGGTGCTATCGTACGATTAGGACTAACAGTTTTCATGGGGTAACAGACGATGGTGAACACGAATCAGCTAGCTGAGATGATGGCCACTATGGCCCAGGCAATGACTAATCAAGCAAATGACAACGCTTAGAGGCGTGCTGCGGAGGAAGCGCGTGATCAACACCAGCGTCAGAGGGAGGTGACTTTGGATCAGAACAAGGGGCTGAATGACTTCAGGAGACAGGATCCAGCTAAGTTCTCGGGCGGTACTGACCCGGACAAAGCGGATCTTTGGATCGAGGAGATAGAGAAGATCTTTGGAGTGCTACAGACTGCTGAGGGAGCCAAGGTGGGGATGGCAACCTTTCTGCTGTTGGGTGATGCTGAGTACTGGTGGAGAGGCGCCAGAGGGATTATGGAGGCAAACCATGTGGAGGTGAACTGGAATTCATTTCGTGCTGCTTTTCTGGAGAAGTATTTTCCTGATAGTACTCGTGACGAGCGTGAGGCGCAGTTTCTGACTCTTCGTCAAGGGAGCATGACTATTCCGGAATATGCTGCTAAGTTGGAATCATTGGCCAAACACTTCCGATTTTTCCGTGATCAGGTTGATGAACCCTATATGTGCAAGCGCTTTGTGAGGGGATTGAGGGCTGATATTGAGGACTCAGTGAGACCGTTAGGGATTGTGCGGTTTCAGGCATTGGTTGAGAAGGCTACAGAGGTAGAATTGATGAAGAACATGAGATTGAACAGGGCTGGAGTTGGAGGACCAGGATCTTACAAGCCGATGGCTGCTGCTGCTGCTTCTAGAGGGTCAGGAAACCGTACCCCAAACCGTGAAGTGACTTGTTTCAGGTGTGGAGCAGTCGGGCACTATGCAAGCAGTTGCACGACACCACCAAGATGCTTCAACTGCAATCGACCCGGGCATCTGGTTGTGGACTGCAAGGCACCTAAGGCTGAACCATCTGTGAATACTGCTAGTGGAAAGCGCCCAGCTGCGAGGGGAAGAGTTTATACAATGGATGGCGAAGATGCTGAAGGAGTGGATGGCTTGATCAGAGGGGAATGTGAAATTGATGGTAACCTTCTAACTGTACTCTTTGATTCTGGTGCAACTCATTCTTTTGTCTCTAAGGATTGCGTATCAAGACTGAATCTGCCTATTACTGCTTTGAGTTTTGATCTTATGGTGACTACACCTGCTAGGACCCTACTTGCTAATGCCGCATGCATGCACTGTTTAGCAGTATATAGAGATAGGACTTTTCATGCCAATCTAGTATGTTTACCCCTTAAAAACCTAGATGTAATCCTAGGGATGGATTGGTTATCCCACTACCATTGTTTTTTTGGACTGTAGTCGAAAGAAAGTGGTGTTCCCAGACTCGAATCTTTTCGAGTACCTTTCTACTAACCACATTAGTGCATCGTTGAGCGAGGGCACTCAGAAGTACTCTTCATTGCTATGTTTGGAGGGAAGGAAGGACTCAGATGTTCATGGTATCCCGGTGGTTCGAGACTTCGCTGATGTTTTTCCTGGAGACGTGCCTGGATTATCGCCAGTACGCGACGTAGAGTTCGTGATCGACATTGTACCCGGAACCGGACCGATTTCGATCGCACCTTACCGTATGGCACCTGCAGAGCTAGTGGAGTTGAACTCTCAGCTAGAGGATCTTTCGGCAAAAGGATTTATTCGACCAAATGTCTCACCGTGGGGAGCGCCAGTGCTTTTAGTCAAGAAGAAAGACGGAAAGTCTAGATTGTGTGTGGACTATCGACAACTCAACAAGGCGACGGTCAAGAACAGATACCTGTTACCGAGGATAGATGATTTGATGGATCAACTACGAAGGGCTGCTGTATTCTCCAAGATAGACTTGAAGTCAGGCTATCATCAGATCAGAGTGAAGACTGAGGATATACCGAAGACTGCTTTCAGAACTCGCTACGGACACTACGAGTACCTAGTGATGCCGTTTGGAGTGACGAATGGACCTGCTGTTTTCATGGACTACATGAACCGCATCTTTCATTAGTTCTTGGATAGATTTGTAGTGGTGTTTATTGACGACATTCTGATCTATTCGAAGGACGCTAAGGAACATGAAGAACATTTGCGTCAAGTTTTACAAGTGTTGCGAGAGAAAAAGCTGTACGCGAACCCTTCCAAGTGTGAATTCTGGCTTGAGGAAGTCAACTTCTTAGGCCATGTTATCTCAAGGGAAGGTATAGCTGTGGATCCAGCGAAAGTGGAGACTGTTTTGGCTTGGGAACAACCGAAGACAGTGACAGAAATCAGAAGTTTTGTGGGTTTAGCTGGATATTATAGACGCTTCATTGAGGGATTTGCCAATATTGTTGGACCTTTGACTCAACTTACGAGGAAGGATCAACCTTTTGCATGGACTGAAGCGTGTGAGACAAGTTTTCAGACTCTGAAGGAACGTTTGACGACGTCACCTGTGCTTATTTTGCCACAACCGGAGGAACCTTATGAGGTCTACTGTGATGCTTCACATCAAGGCTTGGGATGTGTACTGATGCAACATCGGAAAATGGTGGCTTATGCTTCGAGACAGTTGAAGACTCACGAGAAGAACTACCCGACTCACGATTTGGAGTTAGCTGCCATTGTGTTTTCGCTCAAAATCTGGAGGCATTACCTCTATGGTTGTACTTTCACGATATTTAGCGATCACAAGAGTCTTAAATACTTGTTCGATCAGAAGGAGCTGAACATGAGACAACGAAGATGGATGGAGTTTATCAAAGACTACGAGTTTACGCTGCAATATCACCCTGGGAAGGCAAATGTAGTTGCTGATGCTTTGAGTAGGAAGATGCATGTCTCGTCAATGATGGTTAAAGAGCTGGAGTTGCTGGAACAATTTCGAGATATGAGTTTGGGTGTGACACCGTCTGAGGGAATTTTGAAGTTTGGTATGATCAGAATCGCCAGTGGACTGATGGAAGAGATTAGAGAGCAACAATTACAAGATGCGTTTCTGCTAGAGAAGAGAAATTTAGTGATTCAAGGGAAAGACCCGGAGTTCAAGATAGGAACTGACAACATCCTACGATGCAAAGACAGAGTTTGTGTACCTAACAACCCAGAATTGAGAAGGCTGATCATGGATGAAGGACACAAGAGCAAGTGGAGCATTCATCCTGGAATGACAAAGATGTATCAAGACTTGAAACTGAACTTCTGGTGGCCGGGAATGAAGAAACAAGTGGCCGAGTATGTAGCTGCATGTTTGACTTGTCAGAAGGCTAAGGTAGAGCATCAGAGACATGCTGGTATGTTACAGAGTTTAGACATGCCAAAATGGAAATGGGATAGCATCTCCATGGATTTTGTGGTAGCATTGCCAAGAACACAGAAGAGACACGATTCGATTTGGGTAATCGTGGACCGTTTGACCAAGTCAGCGCATTTTCTACCAGTGAGAACTACTTACAACGTGGAAAAGTTGGCTGAGATTTATGTGGCTGAGATTGTGAGACTACACGGAGTTCCGACGAGTATTGTGTCTGATCGTGACCCGAAGTTTACATCGCACTTTTGGGGAGCTCTTCATGACGCGTTAGGAACCAAGCTGAGATTGAGTTCGGCGTATCATCCACAAACTGACGAGCAAACAGAGAGAACTATTCAGTCGTTAGAGGATCTACTGCGTGCCTGTGTGTTAGACAACAGAGGAAGCTGGGATGATCTCCTGCCATTGATCGAATTCACATGCAACAATAGTTTTCATGCGAGCATTGGGATGGCACCGTATGAAGCTTTGTATGGTCGAAAGTGTAGGACACCGTTGTGTTGGTATCAAGATGGGGAGAGTTTATTGATTGGGCCAGAACTTCTGCAACAGACGACTGAGAAGGTTAAGCAGATCAGAGAAAAGATGAGAGCTTCGCAGAGCAGACAGAAGAGTTATGTCGATCAGCGGCGCAGAACCCTAGAGTTACTCAAACTACTGGAGTTGGCCGAGCTATTAAGTCAAGGAAGCTCACGCCAAAGTTCATTGGACCTTACCAGATCACTCGCCGTGTTGGGCCAGTTGCGTATCAGATTGCGCTGTCACCGTTTCTTTCCAACATTCACGATGTTTTTCACGTGTCACAGTTGAGGAAGTACATTTCAGACCCGACTCATGTAATCGAGCCAGACAACGTTGAACTGAAGGATGATTTGACTTTTGAGGCACCGCCGGTCAGCATTGGGGACAGAAGGGTGAAACAGCTAAGAGGGAAGCAGATTGCATTAGTGAAAGTGATATGGAACAACGACACGGAGAAGCTACATAGGAATTGGAAGACAAGATCAAGGAACTGTATCCCGGACTTTTTACGGAACCCTGAGTTTCGAGGACGAAACTTTCTTTTTGGAGGGGAGTATTGTAAGACCCGGATTTGCAGAACTGGATTTAAAGTTTAATTTCCGACTCACGCGTAGAATCAGTGTAAGCGTGACAGGAGTTTACAGTTTGGGAAAGTTCAATGAAGAAGAAAGTTCAGGAATTGCTTGAGGATAGTACCATAGTCGTTTTAGGAGTTAGTGCGAGTCGTCTGCACACCCGCCTTATGGCGAGAGTATCCAGAATAGGCTAATTCCGCTCTTAAAGCAATGTTTAAGCGAAATTCTAAATCCTTGGAAAAATAAGAAGTTCTATTTATTTTTCCTTCGACCAGTGTTTCATTTCGGAACCCTAGACTGTACGCACGATAGGTTTCACTTCTCTGAAGTCCGACGACGCTAATTTCTTTGCTTCAAAAACCCTAAATTCAACCACTGAATGAATACTTTTTCTATTCGGAGCTTTTAACGAAGTTTCCATCCTCGATGCCAGATTTCCTTCGACGTTTCCAATCTTTCTTCAGAACGAAGTTTTGTCGTCTGACCTTCACAGCAAAAAGTAGTTTTTCGGGGCAAATTAACTTATACCGCTTTTGACTCGTTTTTCCCAAATTCAAGAAACCTGCTTTGAGTTCTGGAATTCTGTCGCCAGAATCTCGCTTAGAATTCACCGATGAACGTGCTGCAAAAATCGGAATCGCGAAATTTTCATTTTCCCACGATTTCACTCTCCTATAAATAGTGAAAAAAATCAAAAATCTTACCCATTCTTCACTTGGAGGCCGTGAGTTTGGGAGGGAGAAGAGGAGAGAAGAATTTTGTCGTTTCTCGACCGGTCTTCGAGCAGTTTGTCTCTATTTCACGGCATCGAGGTAACTTGCTTGATTCTTACCTTTGATCATTCTTTTTGTCGCGTTTCTTTAGCTATTTCTGTGTTCAAAGTTTCGAGCTTTTCGTTAAACTGTCCGATTTTCCTGATTTTTCTGTTGATATACCTTCTATGCTTGCCCAACAACCTAGAACACTCGCCGTTATTCGCCGATTTCGATCGAGTTGTCAAAGATCTGAAAAACTGTGTATAAACCCTTTTTGCGCACATATTGAAACTTTAATGTCGAAAAGTCATAATCCGACTTAGTGCCTTTAGGATTAGTTGCTACAAATGTCGTTGTGAACGTTCCCATCAAATTTGTTTTCCGAAGTTTTAACTTTGAGTTTTTGAGCTTTTATTTTGGACCAAAACGCCCCTGAGTAGTCGTATTTTGACCCGGTCGTTCTAAAATTTTTCCGACAGTTTCTTTACCCTAGTTTTACCCTAAAACTACCTAGGAATTAATTTAGATCGAAGAAAAAGCGCCGGAACTCTTTTTCTCTTAGGGTCGTGAGCATGTTTAGGGGGGGTTTCGTTTTTCGATAACTCGTCCTCTCGTGTTCGATTGTTGTACTCTGAAGCTTTAGATGCTTTTTCTATCGTTAATTAGTTCTGTGTGATCGAGCTAATCGATTTTGTATGGATTTCTGCTTTGTTTTCTCCGAGGTTCAGTTGAAGGAACTTTGGGTTCTACGGAGCAACTGTGTGAGGAGAACCTATACCGCGAGGCTGGAACAACTCGAGGTTAGGGCAACTTACATATTAGCTAAGATTGCATGATAGGCGTCGATAAATTCGACTTATGTATGATTTTGATATTGGTTATGATGATGATTTATTGTTATGTCGTTTTCATAACTTATGATATTGATGTTGTTTTGAATTGTGCGTATTGACGCGATTTCGGAGCGATGAATCACTGAATTGATTCCTTTTGATCTTTCGGGTTGGATGAACAACCCTAGGCAAGTCCAAAACGGGGTTTGAGACTTAGCCATTCGTTTGTATACTTAGACTTTCCCTGGGATTTAGGTTTGGTGGATTTTTGGCAAACTTAGAAAAAAATAGAATCTTGGAAACTAGAGACTTTAGGAAACTTAGACTTTGAGAATTAAACTCATAACTTGACTAATTCAATTCGAAACGTTTTCATTAACGAATAAACCATAGGGAATCTCAATGGGAAAATGATTGCGAAAGACGCGGAAAAGTCGACTTTGTCGTGGGTTCTGGAGAATTGGTGGACATCACGGGGGTGAGCCACGGTGACGAGTGAAAGTCATCGAGTACTTGGGTACTCTTGTTGTGGAGTTATGTCGTAGGGTCGACATTTAACTCTTGGGTTTTGAATTTGAGAATTAAGCTAAACACTTGCGTTGGGAGGACGATTTGATGTTTGGCTAACCATATTGCATCATGCATACATTCGAGGTTTGTACGATCGAAAGATTGGGCCTCGGTAAAGTTGGGAAGGCTTCACGAAGGTTGGGACGGCCTACATAGAAGAACACATGGATGTATCTTCGGCATAGCGGGCAGAGTGGCACGACCTAGGGTGGTTGGGGCTGATCCGACTATGCATGGGTATGTAAGCGACACCCGAGCAGAGTTGTCGACACTAGGCCTGTGTCGGGCAGACTCGTGGTGCCCATCCCAATTGAACTATCCGGATCATATTGAATTGCATTTCACGCATACATTCACCCTGACTGGAATTGTATGCTATTTGAATTATCAAAGCATTGTTAGAGCCGATAACATGCTAGGATTATTTATATATATATAAACATATATATCTATACCCCAATCACATGTTGTATGTATAAATTACTTTATTCCGTGAGTTGACCCTAGCGCCTTGGCTTTGGTTACATGTTTGTGTTTGGGCGGTCGGCCTACTGCCAGATGACGATGGCGGACTAGTTTTCGATGGTCTCTCCCTCGGGGGGGATCAGGTTTGAGTTGGTGGACAGACATGCCCCCACCGCTTGGGTGATCGATGTTGTGGATCATCGGGCGACGTACCGGGAAAGGGTCATGGAGGACCGTACTGACGAGCTTGGACGTCTGACGAGGGGAGTTTTACGACGCATGGAGCTGAGCTTCAACTTGCCGCCTTCAGTTCGCTGTGGACCAGGCACTGGTCGAGGACCACCTGCACCACCTTCATCTTCATCCGATGAGGAGGACCCATCCGAGATCGAGGCTGATGTTGATGCACCTGTCGCGCCACTTCCTGCTACTGCTGTCGATCCTACCGACTTGGCGTCGTCCTCGAGGCTCGTGGAGCCGAAGAGGGAGCCTGTTGTTCCATCTGCTTCTCGCCGTTTTCCGTTTACTCCACCGCGCGGCTACCGTGTTGAACCCCTGGTTCGTGTGGTGGAGGAGGATGTCCTTACTGAGGAGGTAGATGTTGAGATGGGCTCGACTAGGGTTGTTCGCAGGACAATTAGGAAGGAGGTCGTGGACTTGGATACCGAGATGATCACGGTGGACTCTGACTCCGACACTGACGTCGACAGCTACTCGCCGAGCGACGAGGAGGAGGAGGAGGAGCTTTGAGCGGTATTGGGAGGGTAGGTTAGGCAGGCGTCATATTTTGTGTAGAGCTCTGGTTCGTTTTGCTTTTGGGACAGGGTAGGTTCCCGACGCATGGCTTTTTGTGTGGTTCTCTTACCGAGGGATCACAGTGAGTCAGTCGGACTATAGGGGTTTTTACTTAGGCCATTTTGAGGCTGACTTACTCTGGGAGGATTGTATTTATGACTTTTACTCACACTTCTGGATCTGTACATATTTGCCTACGGGCCACTACTTTGGAGTCACTGCGAGTGCGCGTGACGTGGGAGTGCAGCTGCGGCTGTACATGTTCATATATGTTGTACATCGGTTAGTTTAGTTTGCTGGGTTATGTCTCTATTTTTCTATCGCTTTATTAAAAAGAAAAAAAATACCTGTTTTCCGCGTAAAGTTTATTTTTGAGTTACTAAAGTGACACCTGGAAATCGGGGTGTTACACATCATGTCCGACATCTTGTCACAGACTCAAAAACATTAGCTAAAATGCAGACAATCATAACAAAGGAACAACAGAGAATATGAACTTTTTTTTATTCTCAGCGTCATTACATATTTCTCTTTCTATATAACTAACAAAATAACCATTTAATCATTCAATTTCTTATATGATTTCGCATTGATTCTTATTAATATTCATAGAAGTATCGTTGCAATTGCTACTACTTGTTGTATCAAAGTTAACTTGGTTTTTGATAGAGAAAAAATGAAGAGTCTCTACTCTGAATTATTAGAGAAAAAGAAAGAAAATGAAGAACTAGGCTATGATCACACACATCCATAAATAAAACAAAAAAGTGGATTACACTATTGAGAATAAAAGTTAAATGTTTATACTATGTTTGGTAGAGATAATTTTGGAAGAAAGATTAGAATAGAGAGTTAGAGAAAAGAGATGAAGTTAACCTTAGCTTGTTAGGTAGGATGAGTGGGAGAGGGAAGAGGGAAAAATGTGTGGATCACGATCTTTATGTGATCTTCTCTCATTTTACCCCTCCGCCAATAGCATACTTATTTATTAGGTATTTATATATTTGAAGTAAAAATGTCATTTTATACAAAAGTATTTTCTTCTCTTACTATTCTCATTCCAACCAAATTAAGGTAGAGAAAAGACACATAATTCATTCTTTCATCTTTCTTTTACTTTGATAAGCAACTTATAAAATCTATATAGTCATATTCACTCTTCTCACCTTTTCTCTAAACTAAACAAAATATTAGAGTTTGGTTGTGTATTAGGCACTCCTAATTATGTGGGGTAATATAACACTCAATATTAGTGTGGTATTTAAAATTTAGTGGGGGTGTTTGCCCCCTTGGCCTTGGACGTGTATTCGTCCTTATTCATAAAGGTTTCTTTACGTCCAGTTCTACCAGCATCTTCACAATGATCTTTTTATCTGGCATCTTAAATAAATCAATGTCCAACACCTCCTCATGTAAGCACCAATCTTAGACCTAATTTTTCATGTCCTGCAGTGAGTAGATAAACCTCTCAATTGTGTTGGAAAATAAGGAAGAAAATTGCGTCGTGGAAGAACCACTGTCTTAAAAGCACAATTTCGACAGACCTCGACGCAATCTAGTGTCGGGTTTACCCCCAACGTTCACACAGCTACACGCCAGATAGTGTGTACCTAAAACCTCAACGTGTTGAAGTGTCTAGAACAAAGCTCATAACCACAAAATAAGAGGGAAACTTTTTTTACTTGATATCTATCAATCATAGTTTCCATTATCCCCATATTAGAACACAAGAGATATTATATATCTAATGCCTCAAGTAGTTAAGGAACCAATTCAATGACATTGAAATGGTACCCTTTCATCTTCCAACAGGTACCTTCCGATCCTTAGATGATTAAGGAGTTGTGTTTCTAAAATCATTAAAAGGTTTCTGAAAACCGATACAAACAAAACTTTAGGTTATGCCAAATAATTTATAGGCTCGTTTGGTGGTCAGGACATGATAGGATATGATAGGATAATAATCATATCATGTTGTGTTATTTGTTGTTTGTTTCGCAGTAGGATAGGATAATACTATCCTATCTCCTATCCCATGATGACTATCATGTGTAAAACTTATCATGATGGAGGATATAGGACAGAACTTATCCTAACAGGAAGGGATACCAGTTATATATTTTCTTTCAGTATCCTAAATCCAAATTAATTAATTTTAATATTATATAATTTAAAATAATATTAATTAATAAATATAAAATATTAATTTAAATAAAATAAAAAATAAATAAAAATATTATTCCTAAATAGTAAAATAGAATATTCACTTATAAATATGAATAGTTATAGACTTATTTAATATTTTCATCTCTTATTATTTAAAAAATTATTTATCTACTTATATAATAATTTAAATATAAAGTACTTTTAAAATAATAATATTTTTAATTTATTTAATTTATTGTTTATCACGTGTCACAACTAAGTGAAAACCAATTGCTTACAAATATTGATTTTTTAATATTAGTAGACTAATTTCCTATTTTCATCTCCTATTATTTAAAATTATTTATCTACTTATATAATAACTTAAATTTAAATATAAATTACTTTTGAAATAATAATATTCTTAATTTAGTTAACTTTTATTGTTAATTATCACGTGTCACAACTAAGTGAAAACCAATTGGTAAGCTGCATAATTTTATTTAAAATATAGGTTATCTTCAAAACAATAAAATAGGCTAATTAATAAAATTTAAATTAATTTTAGTTATTTTAAAATATAGACTCATTCATGAAAATGTAAAAAAATTAAATTTAATAGAATGATCAATTTTTAAATGTATTTTTTATTCAAATATTAAATTTTCATACATTTTTCCTTATCATATCTTGTCCTTATCTTGTGCACCCCAAACACAGGATAGGATAAGAGTCTATCCTGTTATTATGCTATCATATTGCTATCTTGTTCACATATCATATCATGTCCTTACCACCAAACGAGCCCTAAAAGCTATTAACTTGTAATGATAGTAGTGTTTAAAACATAATAAGAGAGAAACCGGTATAAGAGAGAAACCTGTCAAAATTGACCAATATGAAACTGAAAGTGGAATTTGAAAACCATTTAATTACTATCTTTATTCTTATATAACTGTCTAGAGCGAGAAGAAACACACGTTTAATTAATTTTGTTAATTTTCATGAAAATATTTTTTTTTTCCTATTTCACCTTTTAAAATACATTTTATCTTTCTTTATTTATTGTTCATGCAACGACATTTTTTTAAGAGAAAAAGGCTGATGCACTGACTGTGTAATTTTTTTACACCATCAACTAATCAGATTGTAAGGATGTGTCATATCGATTAATGAAATTAGATAAAAAAATATATTTTCTCACATGCTTGAAATATGACTGGTTGACTGTGTAAAAAAACTTTACGTCGTCAGTGCATAGAAATTAAACTCTTTTTTGAAAAAATATCATTTAATAATCCCTCCGTTCCTATTTAACTATCCACTTTGAGTGGAGGCACACATATTAAGGGTGTGATTAATTTTGTTGATTTTTAGAAAAAGTGAGGATTATTTTTCTATTTTACCCTTTAAAGTATGTGTTATCTCTCCTCATTTATTGTACTGATAAGGGCATTTGTTGTAAAAACATCATTTAATGCTCTCTTGAAATGCTAAGTGCACAGTAAATAGGAACAAAAAAATTTCTTCAAAGTTGACAGTTAAATAGGAACGAAGTGAGTACTTTCTTAAAACTCTAAGTGGACAGATATATAAGAACAAATTTTTTTCTTCAAAGTGGACAATTAATAAGGAAGAGAGATAGTTTTTTTTTTTTATTTCCACTAATGGAAAGTAAGTGAGGAAAAAGTTTCTCATCAAGGAAAATTAATTTTTGTGATTAAGTGTTAATGTCCAACGTATTGAATTAACACGTAGTGAAGTGAGGCAACAACTTTTGTCAAAAAAAGTGAATTACTCTTGAACTATAATTTGACTTGGTTGGAACCCCACTATACACACCTTAACTTTAAAATGTAGAGACTATGCGATAAATTAGAGTCATTTTTATAACCTTGGGTTGCATGTGAGAGTTTTAGAAAGATTGTCCAAGTCTTTCATAGATTGTGTTTTTTTACCATCTCACTCATGTAACATTCCGTTCTGACGACTGACCTCACGGTAACAACACGAGTCTTTTTAGTGCGCTTTGTCCTCACTCACGCACTTCCCGGGAAAACTTCCCAGGAGGTCACCCATCCCAATATTGCTCCTAGGCAAGCACAAAAACCATGGAGTTTTTATGAGTTGAGCTCCCGATAAGAAAATGCATCTTGTTGTCATGAGTAGTACCAATCAAATCTTTTAAGCCATCTTTAACAGTAGAGTCCCATACTTATACAGTCTCAGAATACCTCTTATTCGGGTGTGAGATCGGTTCATTCATGTGTCCCTCCGCCTAGAAGCCTGTTAGGAGCCGCTCCTTGTCCGTGCCTCACTGCACCGACGATCACTCTCTGCCCTCGTCGGCCCCGGGTGTCACAATTCACATATTTATTCACATAAATTTTAAATGTGTTTCATAAGCATTTAAGTGAGTCTCACTAACCACTTTCACATTTAACAATTTAAGTGTGTCTCACAATATACTTTCACACATGATAATTGTGAATAAAATTTATTGAATAATTTTATTTGAAAGTAAGTATAGTGCGTCTCAAAAGTACTTTATCATAGATACATCAAGTGCGTCTCAATAACACCACCACAAATAACTATATATCTCTTTCAAAAATAGCATTTTGCGTCATAGGGATGAAAAAGTCATGCATATACAAGAATAATCATATGGCTTAGTTTGAAATAGTTTGGGTGTCCACCATACTTTCTTATTTCTCAAGGATTAAGCATCATCCCACTCAACGTGTCTAGAACCCCTTTCTTTGCTAATCCTTTAGCGAGAGGATCAACGAGATTTCTTTCACTTCGTATATATGCTAACAAACGTAGTCATTTTGCTTCTTGAACTGCTACTCAAGAGAAATAAATTCATATTTCATTGTATATCGTGCTATACATGTTTGTTTTACAGACTTCTACAAAATAGTCCTTTCACCTAAAGTGAACACATACTCACTTGTGAAGTTTACCTTATTATTATCTGAAACCCAATACACCTAATCGCAAAGTTCTTCTATCACATAAGGAAATTTAGTGAAATTAAACTCCAATACATAGTATCTTTTAAATAGTGGTAATGCATTGCATTCCAGTGTTCACTATTCAAAGAAATCCAGGTTTGAGTGAAAACATTTCTATAATCCTTAGAGAATTTTAACAAATTTTATCAAAAAACTCTGCTAAGAGTATCACAATAATTCAAAATTTCTTTCACTCATATATTATAAAACATACTATAATCAAACAACATAGTAATTATCATGTTCTTAAGTGACCTATATTTC
Organism: Lotus japonicus; assembly: GCF_012489685.1. NCBI lineage: Eukaryota > Viridiplantae > Streptophyta > Magnoliopsida > Fabales > Fabaceae > Lotus > Lotus japonicus. The sequence goes on along the minus strand of NC_080042.1, from coordinate 34,717,761 downwards.
CTTTTGGCTATCCCATTATGTTCTGCTATGAACCATGATATAGTTTAGGCCCGCTTACTCACCCTAAAATAAGGGAACTGTTATTCAGACCCCCCCCCCCCACATAGCTATTCAGACCCCCAAAAATCTGGGAAATGTCAAAAATACCCTTAATGAAAAGAGAAAATTTGAAAAATACCTCTCCCTCCATCCTCACCTTCTTCCTAATGCTTTGTTCAACCCCCCCCCCCCTTCACCCCCTCTCACCACATTATCTTTCTTCTTCAACTGCCAAACCCACTCTCAACTTCCACACCCACATTGTTGTCGGCCACCGCCGTCGTCGTCTTTACCCAACACCATCACCAACGCCGTCGTCCTCACCCAACTTCTCCTCCCTCGTTGTCGTCGTCGTCTGTGAAGGTACTGCACTAATCCCGACCCCGATCTAGATTTATCGCACTTTTAATAAGTGTTTTAATAAGTGTTAGCACCGTACTCTTTGTGTGCGTTGATGTCGCACTCTGAAAGTGCGACAGAGACGCTTACTGAGAGTGCGCTTTTCTGTTATTATTATCCGACGCAATGTTAACCCGCGTCTCTGTCGCACTTATAAAGTGCGGTTGTGACGCGCTTTGTAAGTGCGATTTATACAGTTCTGGCCTGTAACAGAAATAGTAAACAATTTGTGAATTTCGTTTTGCATTTCAGAATGAGTCTCCCTAAGTCATATGAAGTGGACATGCCACAAGAACGGGTGGAAGAAAGACAATTAGCCAATGTAGAAGATCGACATGATGTGCCAATTGTAGCGGACTACACAGAACAATTTACCACAGACAGAGTATTTTCATAACCAATGAGTGAGTTTATGTCAAATAAGTTGAATTTATATGTGATGTGTATATGTGTTAATATTCTGTAGGTTTTTGCTACTCGGGATGAGCTTTTGGATTGGGCTAAGAATGTAGGAAAGCAACTAGGCTTTGTGATCATTATTAGAAGGTATGATTGTGGGAGCAAGGGTCGTGGGAGTAAAGGCAGACAGTTGGTTATTTTGGTGTGCGAGATGAGCGGCAAGTACAAATCGTACAAGCCTGTGCTGATGCGGAAGGGGACAGGAACCAAGAAATGTGATTGTCCATTCAGGCTCAAGGCGAGATACACATCAGAAGATGGTTTGTAGAGGTTGACTGTAGTACGTGGAGACCACAACCATGCGCCAGCCGAGACTCTGGTTGGCCATGCCTATGCTGGTCGCCTTACAAGTCAAGAAAAGGATATGGTGGGTAAAATGGTTGACAATAAAGTCAAGCCAGGTAACATGTTGCTGGCATTGAAGGATGTCAACCCTCAGAATCTGACTACCATAAGACAAGTGTACAATGAGCGGATGGCATACATTAGGGCCAAGAGGGGACAATTGTCAGAGATGCAGCACTTGATGAGGTTGTTGGAGGAAGACAAGTACACGCACTAGTCCAGAACTGAAGAGTGTTCCACGGTGATCCGGTCCTTATTCTGGGCCCATCCAGTTTCCATCCACTTGTTCAACCAATTTCTACTGTTGTCTTGCTTGATAGCACGTACAAGAACAACAAGTATAGGATATCATTGCTAAAGATGGTTGGTATGACATCAATTGGATTCACATACACCATCGGTTTTGGCTACATGTGCAATGAGCGTGAACCTGAAGTTACATGGGCACTTCAAAAACTAAGGGGGTTGCTACTTAGGGAGGAGGGCATGCCTAAAGTCATGGTTACTGACAAAGACACTGCTTTGATGAACGCAGTTACAACCGCATACCCTACAGCAGCTCACTTGCTATGCCAATTCCATATTGCTAAGTGTGTGAAGGAAAAGTGCAAGCTCACTATCGAAGACAAGGAGATGTGGGATGATGTCGGGGACGCATGGAATAGAGTCATGTATGCCGAGTCAGCGGAGGAGTTTAATGCGAGCATGGACTTCTTACGTTCACTTGTTGGGGAGCACTCTGACCTCATGCATTACATTATGGTTTCCGTTTAAGCACAAGTTTGTGAAGTATGCGATTGATCATTATATGCACATGGATAACACAACTACAAACAGGTACATTCTTAGACACTAATATTTTATTAAGTATGCTACATTCATTAAGTATGTATTAATGTTAATGTTATAACTTTGCACAGGGTTGAAGGTGCACACGCAAAACTGAAAGCGTGCATCAAAGATAACAAGAGTGACATGTGTGCGGCTTGGGCAGCTATACATAGGTGCACACTGCTCCAGCATACAAGGATTAATGCTACTTTTCAGGCAAGTATCTTCATCAGAGAGCACACATTTAAGGAGAAGTTGTACGACAACCTGCGTGGTGTAGTCTCAAGATATGCGCTCATGTTGATCGCAAAGGAGAAAGCGCGCGTTGGAAAATGCGGCTGCACTATGAGGATGACACACGGCCTGCCTTGTTCATGTCAGATTGGTAGGATGACCACTATTCTATTGACGGAAGTTGACCAACATTGGAGGAGGCTTACATCAACATCTGCACCTGATGAATCCCAACCTGTTTTGGGATTGAGCATTGCGACAGAGTTAGAGGTCATTGCAAAGATGTTTGAAGAAGCTAATGTTATGAGAAGACAAGCTATCAAAGAGAGGCTTCGGGTGATTGCATACCCGGATCAGACTTCTATGTGTCCTCTTCCAAACAAGTTGCCTACAAGGGGTCGGCCCAATGAACCTAAGGGTTCTACCAGACGCATTCCTTCATCTTGGGAGAATGCTGATGCAATAGCTGGGTCAAAGCAAGCTAGCAACTCATCAGCTCCACAAGGCAAGGGGCGTAAGACCCGGTCGGCAAAACGGAAGAGCATTCCTTTGAAGCAATCTACACCTAAGAAGAGAAGCAAAAGGATTGCAAGCAACTCAGCTAAACTCCCGCCACAGCACCCTAAAGGAAAGGTTTACTCGGCCAACTACATCCATGAAGTGCCCGAATTCCTCCGTGAATATGTCATTGCATTCAGAATGTTGAAGATGATGGGAATTGTGGATATAGATGCATTGCTTCCTTGATGGGTAAGGGAGAACAAAATTGACGTCAAGTTCGACAAGACATGATAAAGGAGCTTAGATTACGGCAAGGTGTTTATCATGGTATGTATGACACCAACATACATTACGAAAAAGTACTACAAGCCTTACATCTTGCTCCAAATGAGTTTGCAACGGAGGAGAAGTGGTTATGCGTGCCGGATATGGGCCACATTGTTGCTACGATGTACCAGATTGTGTTCGTGACCTTGTCGAATCGAGGGGGTGCCACCTACTTCCCTCTCACCGGTCCAGTGCTACATCAGTCAGAGCACCAGATTATATGTTTACTCCTTGTCAACAACAACCACTGGGTGAATGTACTGATCAATATTACATTTAGTATGAATTTACCTTACATTACATGAAATTGATGAGATGCTTAACAATATAATTGATCATTTTGTAGGCGTTTATTTCAAGTGACTTTCCTTTGCCAACGGTTAAACCACAGTGGATGTATCATTGTACTGTTGATGCTCGTGGTTGGCAGCTACCATACCTGATCGCATGGCCCTATTCAACAAACTCTATCGAAAGGCAAATGTAGACATACATAAGATCGATGGAATCATAAACCTCGCTGAAGATTAGTTTCGTGATGTTGTAGTAGTCCATTTGCAAATTTTCATATTAGTTGTAATGTATCAATGATACATTATAATGTAACATTTATGTTTCTGTTGAAGTTTCTGTTTCTGTTGGAGTTTCTGTTTCTTTCTGTCAAGTTTCTACATAATCTCGCCCTTTAAGACTGCGTGACCAACGCACTTTCAGTGTGCGATGGTAATGCCTTTTCAAAGAGCGACGCATATTACGCACTTTGTAACTGCGCGCCTAACGCAGTTAACTAAGTGCGTATATGTGCCTTTCCTATGTATAGTCAGACACTGGGCCATCAACTTTGGCACTACTTAATCGTACCTTGAACACCTAACGCATGTTCAAGGTGCGTTTACGTCGCTCCATGGGTATGTGCGATAGACACACACTACAAGAGTGCGTTCGAAAGAGGAATTTTCGGATTTCCGGTTTTCCATTGGGTCTTGAAATTCTGGTTTGCACACAGGACAGATGTCGAACGCGATGTTGGGACAATCGGTTCCACAATTGCACAACAGTACAGAAATTAAGCCACACGTTTAATACAGTAGAAACAACACAGTAGCAACAATAAATCACTAAAAAACACAGAGAATTGTTAACCCAGTTCGGTGTCAAAACACCTACGTCTGGAGGATACCAATCCAGGAGTCAATCCACTATCTTAGTAATAGCTCTCAGGTCATACATGAAAGTCCCTCCTATACCTAAGTACTCCCCCTTAGTATAGAGCCTCTTCAATGTCTACCACTATTACAACAAGTGAATCTAGCTTAGCCCTTCTCCTCTAAGCTATGAGAAAACTTTCTCTAACCCCTAAAGACCACTGCCACAGCGATCAAGACATGTTTATCAATAAACAAGTTTGATGAGATTACAACTCAACTAAACATATCAACTTAGTACTTGCAATAGCACAGGAATCACTAAGTTGTTACAATACTCACAACAGGACTCAAATAATAAACCCTAAGATCAGTATATCACGCTCAGAATCCCTATTTTGCTAGGGTTTATAAACTCCTTTATATAGACGTTCACGTGAGGCTTGGATCTTCAATGGGCCGAACGCCATAGAGTCCACAACAGCACTTCTGGAAAGAATCTTCAAGGAATCAAATCTTACCAGAATAAAATAACAGAACCAAGTAAGTTTAAATTCAAACTTTGAGATATACTTGGTTCACACATTATCAATCTTGTTACTTCAGCCAAGATTAAAACAAACACGCCTTCAGAAGATAAAACGCACAGCATAGGATAAATCTTCTGAATCCCCTTACAGTCAGCAGCCCAACAAATAACTTGATTTCAGCGATTGAACCACCAACATACGTAAACACACCATGTTGTTCCAGATGTTGGAACATATGGTTGCACATCATGTTTTGAGCAAAATGCAGCCAAGAAAAAGAACTACAATCTCCCCCTTTGGCAAATTTTGGCTAAAACATGAACTGAAGGCCAAACATGCACAAACAGCAGTACTCAAACAACATTAGCTAAAATGCAGACAATCATAACAAAGGAACAACAATCTCCCCCTTTGTCAAATTTTAGCTAATACAATCCACTACCATAAAAACTCTTCAGAATACTTGCAGCTTGAATCATCAGAGAAGAGTAACCAGAATATATCAAGGTAGCACACTTCAACATAGCTATTTGCAGTAGCTATGCACAAACACAACCTCAGAACCATACTCCATACTCAGTGCAGTATTAAAACCATATCAGAGTTCAGCACAGCAGCACACACTTAACACCCTATAAGCAGCAAGATGCTACTCTAAAACACAGCAGCAGAAACTACACATACTATTAATACTATTACTCCCCCTTATTAGCACAATTTGACAAAGGTAGCTAGATGAAACCAGGAAACATGTTAAGACTAAATCCACAAATGCTTACCAGAGATGACTATTGTAGACAGCCAAAGTGTACATAACAGATAGTCATAGAGTTATGACAACCCAACATCAGCAAGAAATTCCATGATATCCTTGCACTTCATAGCTTCTTGACTACACTCTTTCTCACAACCAATCTTTTCCTGACACACAGATTTCCACTTCTGAACATTTGCTTCAGGATGGAATGACACATTATCCAGAGGAGCAGGGGGAACATTAACAAGAACTCCCTTGCCACTTATCTGTTTTCTAGCAGTGGGCACAATGTTCTGCACATCTGGTTCAACATTTGTCTCTGAATCATTAACAGAAACTTTCTTCCACTTCAGAGATCTTGTCTGGGTATGCAAATTTTCCTTCTTTCCTTCCTTCTTATTTAGTACAGCAGCAACATCCTTGTTGGTTTTGGGAAAATGACTAGGAGCCTTCACAATCTTTTTCTCTTTAAGCCCTCTAGGTTTCCACTCTTTCCTTGCTTGAACATGTGAATTGGTCCTTGGTTGATCATGTTGATGAGGAAATCCATACAATCTATAACAGTAGGGCCTTATATGTCCATATATTCCACAATGATGGCATCTCCAACTCAAGTTCTTTGCCTTCTTGCCTTGTGGGTAAGTATATGGTATTTGTTGATACACATGTTCGACACAATGTTGTGGCATCTGGTTTGACATCTTGAATTCAGTTTTCCTTTCTGCTGGAACAAACTTACGAGTGATCTTTTTGGATTCTTCTAGTGTAGAGTCACTCCCATATCCCAAACATTTCATATCCTTGGCTGTCTTTCCTGTTTCTAACATCAGATCAAACATATCAGTACCATTATTCAACATACGTACAGATTTTATCATACCTTCAAGTTTAGATTTCAGCACAGATACTTCCTCTTGAAGATTGTTATTGATATCCAGCAGATTATGTTTTTCATTTTCAAGACCTTTGACAGTTCTCTCCAGCTTCTTACCGTAGTCACACGCTTCTTGCCAATTCTTGAATAACAACTTGTATGTTTCAGCAAGTTCTTCTTCTGAAATTTCTCCATCACTGGACTCAGTCTCAGAATTGTATTTCACAGTAAGTCCTAAGACTTGATTTCTAGTTTTATCTCCTTCAAAATCTTCATCAGACCAAGTGACCATCATCTCTTTTCCTTGTTTCTTCAAAAACGTTGGACATTCTGCTTTGATATGACCATACCCTTCACATTCAATACATTGAACCCCTCTGTCTTTGCTGGATTTCTCTTCATCCTTGCCTCTCCATTGAAAATCAAAATTCCTGGTAATGTCGGGCGACTTGTCCTGAACATTTGTCCTTGACATTTCGTTAATTCTCTTCAAAACTTTGTTAAAATTTCTACCAAGAACTGCTATAGCTTCTGAAATACTTTCACCAGTATCCTTCTCAGACATATCATCATCTAAATCTGTGCTTGAGACATGGGCAATGCTTTTATTTCTCTTTTCAGGTCTATCATTCTGAGTCATTTCAAAAGTCATCAAGGATCCAATAAGCTCATCCACCTTGATACTGCTTATGTCTTGAGCTTCTTCAATAGCAGTTACTTTCATGTCAAACCTCTTAGGAAGAGATCTGAGAATCTTTCTCACAAGCTTCTCTTCTGACATTTGTTCTCCCAAGGCGAATGAGGAGTTTGCCATATCACGCAGTCTCATATGAAAATCAGAAATGGTCTCCTCCTCCTTCATCTTTAAGTTATCAAACTGAGTTGTTAGAATCTGAAGCCTTGACATTCTAACTCTGGAAGTCCCCTCATGAGCAGTCTTGAGAATCTCCCAAGCATCCTTTGCCACAATGCAAGTGTTGATCAATCGGAACATATTTTTATCCACTCCATTGAATATAACATTCAAGGCTTTGGAGTTTCCAAGAGCTTCTACATCTTATTCTTTCGACCACTCTTCTTCGGGCATCAATTCTTCTGTTGAAGTTCCTTCTTTAGATACTACCACTGGATGTTTCCAACCTTTGACAATTGCTTTCCATGTTTTGTTGTCCATATATTTAAGAAAAGCAACCATATGGGCCTTCCAATAATCATAGTTGGTACCATCCAATAAAGGTGGCCTAAGGAGTGATCCTCCTTCTTTAATGTTGTCCATGAAACCAGAATACATATTCCCTGGAGCTCACCCAACAGAATAGGGTGCCTGCTCTGATACCAATTGAAATTCTGGTTTGCACACAGGACAGATGTCGAACGTGATGTTGGGACAATCGGTTCCACAATTGCACAACAGTACAGAAATTAAGCCACACGTTTAATACAGTAGAAACAACACAATAGCAACAATAAATCACTAAAAAACACAGAGAATTGTTAACCCAGTTCGGTGTCAAAACACCTACGTCTGGAGGATACCAATCCAGGAGTCAATCCACTATCTTAGTAATAGCTCTCAGGTCATACATGAAAGTCCCTCATATACCTAAGTACTCCCCCTTAGTATAGAGCCTCTTCAATGTCTACCACTATTACAACAAGTGAATCTAGCTTAGCCCTTCTCCTCTAAGCTATGAGAAAACTTTCTCTAACCCCTAAAGACCACTGCCACAGCGATCAAGACATGTTTATCAATAAACAAGTTTGATGAGATTACAACTCAACTAAACATATCAACTTAGTACTTGCAATAGCACAGGAATCACTAAGTTGTTACAATACTCACAACAGGACTCAAATAATAAACCCTAAGATCAGTATATCACGCTCAGAATCCCTATTTTGCTAGGGTTTATAAACTCCTTTATATAGACGTTCACGTGAGGCTTGGATCTTCAATGGGCCGAACGTCATAGAGTCCACAACAGCACTTCTGGAAAGAATCTTCAAGGAATCAAATCTTACCAGAATAAAATAACAGAACCAAGTAAGTTTAAATTAAAACTTTGAGATATACTTGGTTCACTCTCTCAACATTGTTCTTCTCGTGATCAGAGAATGAGTCACCCACCCAGCTATGAATTGTACACTTTGCTGCATGTTTAGATCCAAATTTTTAATCTTTTTCCAAATTCATGACTACCCAGATTTTTCTTTTCAATATTTATGGTAATTAGGTTTGAATTTTATGAGAGAGAGTAGAGAGAGAGGTTCTGGAGGCTGGACTCAGTCAAGGTGGCTCCGGCCATGGAGGCGACCGGTGGTCAGTTCAGATTATGGAAGATTTCAGGCTCGTGGCATTGGGGAGTGCCGGCATTGGAGCGGAAGAGATGGGAGGGTGCAACTTTGTCATTCTTGGTCAAATGACAGGTTCCATACGCAGATTCAAAATTCCGGTGGTGGATATAACCAGTGGAAGCGCCCAGATCATGTGCAGCGGCGATCAACAACCAATTTCCAGCGAGAAAGAGGAGCCTCGCGTTCGCTGCAACAAAAAAATTTTCAGAACAGGTTCTCCACGCCTTTCCAGCATTCCGGTGGTGGACACAATCAGTGGAAGCGTCCAGATCATGAGCAGCGGCGGCGAGCACCAATCAATTTTCGGCCAGGGGGAGGAGTATCACGTTCACTGCAACAAAAACACGTTCAGACAACTTCTAATCAACAACAGGAAAGACAGAAGTCAAAAGAACAAGATGAGTCTTTTTCTGTTTTTGTTGATGGCCTAGGTGATCAGATTACCTTGGCGAAATTAAGCGCAATTTTTGGGAGAGCAGGAAGATTGAGGAACGTGTTCATACAATATAAGAAGAAATTCCAACGGCGCTTACGATTTGGCTTTGTGCGCTTTCATAGTGATGATGAGGCATGGACGGCGATTCGAATGTTTAATGGCCTAAGACTAGAAGGTAATTACCTCGTGGTACAGAAAGCAAGGATTCAGAAATCTCCTCGGTCGACAAAGGTGTCGTCTCCTGAACACCATCAATTTGAAATACAAGGGAAGGTTTGGAGACCAAAGTCACTGCCTAAGCAAAATACCTCTGTACAAGATAGAACCAAGGAGAATGACGAATCTGGAAAATTGGTAGCATGTCAATTGCGCTTCACAGCCGCTGATTTGGATGAGTCTTGGTTCCAACGCTGTGCACAAGCTCGTACACTTACGGAAAAGCCCGTTGAAGTTATACAAGATGACTTGGCAAAGATAGGACTGTACAATTTCCGTTTGATTCCACTTGGTGATAAGGAGGTGCTGCTTGAGTTTGAGAATAAGGAAGAGATGATGGAAACAATTTCGGAGTGTGGCAATTTTTTGGTGCAGGAAATTTCTGATGTTAAACCCAGCACAGTTCTAACCTTTGGCACGGCACACCTTGTTTGGGTCCGACTGTGGCAAGTACCATTGGGCTTATGGACTGAATCTTTTTTTACTGCTATGGGTAATAGATTGGGGAGCTTTGTGGAGTCAGATGAAGATACCAAGTTACGACTCAGAGCCAACTATGCACGCATCTTAATTCGAATGCACCATCCCCTTCTACAATGCTTTACCATGGCTGTGGATGTGAATGGTGTTTCCAGTATAATTTTGGTCGAAAAGCATGATGTTCCCTATGATTACGGTACAGTTCATGGTATGCCGTCAACGCCGTGGAAAATATACAATTCAGAGGAGGATAATGTTACTGAGGATGATGAGGATTATAATGATGCTAAAGAGACAGAGGCGGCCAGGCATGTTGATGTTGTTACAAGCCCCAACGACAAGGATTATGAGTCCCCTGTTGACGTCGAACCCGACGAAGAAGATGAAGTGTACAGGAATGAGAGAATGGAGGGTCTCAAAGTGATCCTGGCTAAGTCGCTCTCCAAGCAGGAAGAGGAAGCTCTTGCGATTGATGATGATGGTGGCTGGACGTCGACACCGGAGGTAGTGGCGCTTCCGAGGGTGGCGCCGGGATTGCCTGAGGCGGACAGTTTAATTTCAAATTCCAACGTGAGTAAAGAGGCCATCAATACAGAGGAGATTCAGAAGGAACAATTACAGGTCTTGCTTGACTCAGGTTATACGTTACAAGAACTTGAAGGCTGGAGGAACAAAACAAATGCAGCTGAAATCACGTTAAAAGGAAATCATATCCTTAATGAGGTTTTTCAAAATTCTGATTCAAATAACAATAAAAGATATTCAGTTACAGGTTATTCTTTTAACTCACAGGATTTGTTTCCTAATTATTATTTGCCTTACCAATCTACTAAGTGGGACCCGTTCCGAGTTCAAGTTCAAGTTCAAGGGCTAAAACCATGTTTGCCTCACGGTTTAAATCAAAAACAATTTATTACGCCCACTTTAGCTTCTCAGGAGAAGAACGACGTTGATGTCTTTGTGCATACATCTCCAAATCAAATTGTCAGGCAGCAATTTCCTATTGTGCGTGAGAGCGGTCCAACACAAACACCTCAAAAAAGTGCTCTACCCCTTACGTGCGTGGAGGCCGACGCACCAGAGACACCAGCAGTCGTGATCACCCCGAATACAAATTCATCAAAGAGAAGCTCTCAGCGAGGGCGTCCAAGGGGAAGCAAAAATAAACCCCAATCCTTGCCTGCGGATTTTTTAGAGCCTGTAGCTGGTGAAGACGGTGTGTCGACTCGCGCGCAAAGAGCTTGGCTGATAGGGAAACAGTTGGGTCTTAAACCAAGAGGGTCGGAAGCTTTGATGTTGAGAGGCTTAGAAGCTCAGATTCGTGAAAACCATCCCCATCTCAAATAGTTATGTCAGGGCCTTGGCTCACTTGGAATGTACGGGGCTTAGGAGAATCAACGAAAAGGGAGGCTGTGAAAAAAGCAGTTTTGCATTTGAAACCAGAACTTCAGTTGCTTCAGGAAACAAAATTAAATAATCTGCGGCAGCATATTGTGGAGATTTGGACGCAAGCTTGGTGTATGAGTCATGTTGATGTCAGAATCATGATTTATTTTCTTGACAGTGATAATACAAAGTTTTGAGCAGTCAGTCTTAGAGCACAAATTATGTTTCGAGGCTTTGAAAACACATGTACTGAACCATAATGGATTGGTGTTTTTGTGATTTTATTGTTGTACTGTTGGGGTTTGGATGCTGGTGAAGAAGCCTTTCAGCAGCTTGTACAGGATAGTAATTTAGCTGATTTGCCTTTAGCTAATGGAGAGTACACTTGGTTTTCAAGTCGCAACTATGGTTTGTGGAGTCGTTTGGACCGCTGGCTGGTATCTGATGAGGATGTAGAAGGATTGGAGGAGGCATCAAACATGGAATTGTTGAAGTTAATAATGTTCCTGTAGTTTTTGCCGTTGCTGTTGGCTGCTGTTACTGTTGTTGCTATTTCTGGTTTGCTGTTGCTGTTGAACTTGGTGCTGTTGCTGTTGGTTGGTGCTGTTGCTGTTGAATTTTACTGTCGTTGTTGTTGTTGGCTGCTGTTACTGTTGTAGCTGGTTCTGTTTTGCTGTTGCTGATTTGCTGGTGTTGTTGCTGTTGCTGAAATACGAAAATCACAAATTTGGAAGCATGTTGATGCTATTCTGTTGTTGTTGCTGTTGTTTGCTGTTTGATGTTAGCTGCTACACGAAAATTATCAGTTTGGCTCTTCTGGAATCTTTAACTTCATGTGTGTCACTCAGTTACGCTATTTTAGCCTTTTCATGATTGTAGGGGTTGATTTCTTTTGTATCTTGATGCAAAATGGCTATCCTAAGTCAGTGGTACTCTTTTTCCTTGCTAGGTTTTTATCCCAATGGGTTTTTCCTAGTAAGGTTTTAATGAGGCTCTTTCTTGGGATTACGCTTTTGCCATTTTGCGGGTTGGTGGTGGGTTTTGGACCTTTTGGTACCTCAGACTCATGTAACTTTGTACTTCGCCTGTTTTGCTTCTTTGGCTCAGGCTTACTTATTATTAATATATCTTTCATTTTCAAAAAAAAAATACTTGGTTCACACGTTATCAATCTTGTTACTTCAGCCAAGATTAAAACAAACACGCCTTCAGAAGATAAAACACACAGCATAGGATAAATCTTCTGAATCCGCTTACAGTCAGCAGCCCAACAAATAACTTGATTTCAGCGATTGAACCACCAACATACGTAAACACACCATGTTGTTCCAGATGTTGGAACATATGGTTGCACATCATGTTTTGAGCAAAATGCAGCCAAGAAAAAGAACTACAGGTCTGAATAGCTGTGGGGGGGTCTGAATAACAATTCCCCTAAAATAATTAGAAAAGCATTTAAAAATGGAAAAAAAGAGTCACAAGTTTTAAAAAATATGAAAATAGAATTAAAATTTAATAATAAATATTCATCATAACTCATACTAACCAACAAGCAAATTTATAACTTACGCACTACCATTCAACGATCAACATTAACTCTACTAATAATTTATTATGTCCACCATGGCTGAGCAACTGTCGGATTCGGTCAGATTTGAGCCCAAAAACCTCAAACTGACCTTCCCGTCCGTCCAACACTTTGAGCTAATCGAGTTCGGATTATGTCGAACTCGGATTAGTTTGAACGTGTAATTAGTCTTGGTGAACGGGATGGGAGAAAATATAATCAATGAGCTACACATTTAATAAGACGCAAGCTTTAAAAGGAAATTCATTTTAATCTATTTATTTTCATTATTTAAATGGTTGGTTCTACGGGTTGCCCAACCCGACCACAATACCCCATGATAAAAAGTGGGTTGTGAAAGTAGGTTTGATTTTCAACCCGACCTGCCAAAAAAGGCAGGTCAAATGGTATGTCCAACAAGCCTTACCCATTTTGCCACTTAGGTTCTGTTAATTGCATATAATTTCGACCTATTGTTGGACATTTCGATTGGAATTTATACTGGGTTCAACCTTCGAAGTCGAAAGTGAAGGGAATCAAGGAAATTTATCAAGTGTTCAACGACTTCGACTGTAAAGTACTGTTTTTCGAGATACGGAGAGTTCCATATGAGAAGCCGGTTTGTCTTTGAAAGATGATTCACGAGGGACACGTATAGAATAGAAAGACACGTGTAGGACGAAGCTATGTTCAGAAGACACTTGTAATAGTTGTATTAATTGACCGTTAGAAGTCAGTTACATTTTAAGTCTATAAATAGCAGGTTTGTAGAAAGAATAGGGGTTCACAATCTTTACTCGAAAACTCTCAAGTGCTTACAATCGATCACAATGATTACAAGCCAAGTTAGAGTGAAAAAGTAGGGATTCGTGTAACACTTTGCATCTTATAGTTCATTATTATTATTCAGATTCAGAAAGTTCATTTATGTTTTTATCATTTAAGTCGAATTTATTCGTTTTGTTTCTAATTTGTTATTAAATTTCTTTAGTTTTGAGTGACTAAATTTAATTCATTTTCACCAAAGAACCCAAGAGGACTCGAATCCAGTCCCAGATTGATCTTTGGATTCTTTATTTGTGTTTACCAAAATTTGGTGTAAACAAATTGGCACGCCCAGTGGGACCTCTTTGTGAAAATAGTTGTTGAATTCGGTTATCATTCAAACTTACTTAACCCACGTTTATGCGTTTAAGAAGTGGAAGACTAGTAAGTATGGCGAATGGTAGATCGAGAAGTGGTAATTCCCCTCCCGCGAATACTGGACCTTCGGCAAATCAAACCGGAAATCCCGGTGCTGGAGTGAATGATGAGGGAAATGCCTTGAACTCTGGAACGGCACAGGCAACAACGACCAATGTGGCCGAAAATGTTATACCTGTGGTGACGCAAGCGGCTACAGTGCCCTCTCCGACGACTCCAGTCGTATCACAAATGGTTGCTGGGGCATCTCGCCCTCAACCGGTGAACATGCCGGTGAATCCGCCATTTGGGATGCCTCCAGGGTTAATGGCTGGAGTAGGGACATTTCCTGCCGTATATTCAGATAACGTAATGTCAGTCGGATCCCCGAGGAATCAACACCAGGCTTCGGCCTCCAATGTTGGGGGTCGAAATAATATTTATCCTCAGGGGATGGCAGGGGCGAGTGTCAACCATTTAGGGACTTCGTTGACAAATACCTTTGTTAACGTATTGAGGCAACAAATGGATGATAGTAACCACGAAATGGTGAATATGTTGGCCCAACAAATAGGAACTGTGTTTAATCCTTTAATCCAAAACACAAATGAGTCGTATCAGCAGTTGACGAGACAAATGGGTCGAATTGCTGACGCTTTTGGAGTCCCTCGAAACGAGGTGGCGAATCCTGTGGGGGCAGCGGCGAATAATGCCGTCGAAATGAATGCGGTTCCTCAGAATGTTCCGCTTCAAGCAAATGCCGAAGTGGCGGCAGTGCAAGGTCGAAATCAATTGGATAACCTTGGTGGCCAAATGCCTTTGAACATTGAAAATCCTATCTTAATAAATCGAAATATGGATGCAGATAGGGTAGTCGAGAGAGTTAGACAAAATAACGTTGGGGGGCATCAAAATATAGCAGGCATAGTCGAACAGTTATTGAACCAACATGGATTCAATGTGGGTTATGCAAATCGACCCCATTTTGCTTCGGCTTTCTCCGAATTCGTCCTCAAACAGAATTGCCTAGAGGATGGAAAGTCCCTAAGTTCACCAAGTTTTCGGGGGATACTGGAGAGTCGACAATCGAACATATCGCTAGGTACCAAATAGAAGCAGGGGATATAGCAAATAATGAGAACCTGAAGATGAAATATTTTCCGAGTTCTCTGACTAAAAATGCTTTTACTTGGTTTACTACTTTGTTGCCTAATTCAATCCATAATTGGGCTCAGTTAGAGAGAGTTTTTCACGAACAGTTCTTCAGGGGTGAGTCGAAAGTCAGTCTGAAGGAATTGGCCAGCGTGAAAAGAAAATTCAAAGAAACCATAGATGATTACTTGAATAGGTTCAGACAAATGAAGTCGAAGTGCTTCACTCAGGTCCCAGAACATGAGTTAGTCGAAATGGCGGCTGGCGGCCTAGACTACTCAATTCGTAAGAAGATAGATACCCAACATCTTAGGGACATGGCTCAATTGGCTGACAGGGTCAGACAGATTGAAAATTTGAAACTCGAAAAAGAAAAATTTAATAGAGTTCCCAAGAAGGGTAAAGTCGCGTTAGTCGAAAGTTGCGAATATGAAGTCGATTATGACTCTTATCCAGGCAACTGTGATGATATCGAACAGCAGGAGGTTGATGTGGCCGAATTGGTATCAGGACCTCCTTATGTTTGTAGGATGTTAAAACCCTATGAATCTAAAAATGCGGAAACAAACAAAGGTGTTGGTAAATTTCCTGTGAAAGCGTATAATTTTGATGTTACTAAATGCGACGCGATTTATGATATTTTGTTAAAAGATGGTCAAATTAAAGTATCTCTTGATAAAAAAGAAGTACCTTTCGACCAAAGGAAAGGAAAAAAGTTTTGCAAGTTTCATAATGTATTCAGTCACTGGACTAATAATTGTGTACGTTTCAGGGATCTGGTGTAAACTGCAATCAAAGAAGGACGGCTCAAGTTCGAAGAAAAGGATAAGGCTGCTATGAAGATTGATTCTGACCCAATGCAAATTGGCAACGCCAATTACGTCGAGCCAGCCGGGATAATGATGGTTGAGTTGTCTGATTTGAATCAGGTTGCTACTGGAGGAGATGATATCGAAGCTGTGGGGCCTACTCCAGGGATGGAGAAGGTCGAATTGTCTGAAGAAGGAATGGATGCTCCTTCCGTGGAAGAAGAGGTCGAAACCGCTAAGAAGGTGGTTTACCCTCGGTCGGAGGAAAGCCTGCTGGAATTCCTGCAGCGTTGCCAAAAGTCTTACTCTGAAGTGATGTTGTGCCCAAGGTGCAGTGTCGTATTTGACAAGGTGGCTGCTCAAGCTATAGAAGATGCTGAAATCAAGAAACGCCGCGCAGTAATACCGGAAAGGCCTCCTAGTTTTGGGTCCAGAGGACGAGCTGATTCTCCCTTCATAAGGGGAAGGGGATCCTTTGGGTTCGGAAGAGGGTGTGGTCGAACTTATATGCCACCAAGTCGAGTTCCGTTCAACAAGTGGATGGCAAGGAGTCAGGCGCCTCACCCTAAGGTTAAGGTGGTCGAATTGGGAAGTGGGTCTGCCTATATGGATAATTCTCGAAATCATAAGAATTATACCTATGTCCCAAGGCCGTATCTAGGTCGAAACCCAATGACAAAAACTCAGTGGAGGCGTCACCAGAGGGAAAAAGCCTTCGAGGCAGGCCAATCCAGTTCTGAGAGGCCAGTCAAGTACCAACTTTTGGGCCAAAGTGGTGGGGCTCCTATGGTTCCTATTCAGGTGATTAAGCAGAGTATGGAGAATGCTGGGAATTGGGTGACTACTAACCAGGCAAAAGGGAAAGAGAAACAGTCTGAAGATGTCGAAATGAAGGACAACTTTGAAATGTTGGAGTCTGAGTTTGAGTCCATGTGCAGCTTAGTCTCGATCCTTCCAGAAGAGTTCGATGTGAAAACTGAAATCACTGATGATGAAGAGGATTACTACGTCGAGGAGGATGATGACAATCCACTGTGCTATTATGTGATGACTAAAGGAGGAGTCGAAGATGATTGTGCCGTTTTCAAGAAACCAGATATGGAGATGAAGAAGCATTTGAAACCGCTTTTTGTGTGGGCCCGCATTGAAGGAGTAGGCGTCAATAAAGTCTTGGTTGATGGCGGGGCCGCCATAAATTTGATGCCAAAGTTTCTGCTTAAGAAGATTGGGAAATCTGTCGAGGATTTGCAACCTCATAACATGATGTTGACTGATTACGAGGGAAAAACTTCTAAGTCTTTGGGAATGTTATTGGTGGACACCACAATTGGTACTGTTTCTCGACCTACTCTGTTCGTGGTAGTGCCATCGAAAGCAAACTACAATCTGTTGCTAGGACGAGAATGGATTCATGGGGTAGGGGCTGTGCCGTCCTCCCTTCATCAAAAGCTGTCAATTTGGAGGCCAGATGGGGTGGTCGAAAATGTTGATGCTGACCAGAGTTACTACAAAGCTGAAGTGGAGTTTGTTGACCGAAAGAATTTCGAGAAGCGGATGGCAAACATCGCTCCGTATGAATCAGAAGGAAAAGAACACATGGAAGGTTCCACTAGTTATGCAATGAATCTTCACCCGGAGTACGGATTTCTTTGGAATAAAAACTTTCGTGCTCGGAATGCCACTGGAGAGTGGCAAATCGTCGAATTAGATGATTGAGTCGAGCGTAGCTCGAATATCGGCCTATGCGGCCGAGATGAGAATAAAGACGGCCTTGGAGGCCGAACAATATATAGGAACGGCAAAGGAAGCCGAATATGAAGAAATTTGCAAACCGGAGGAGTGCCTAGACTTGGATCATTTTAATGAAGACAGATCAGAGCCGGTTCTTGATTGTATATATGATGATGAACCCCTTGGATTCGAGCAATCTTTAGATCCCATGTTAAAAATGCAGGCTCAGGATCCTTTGGAGGAGGTTGATTTAGGAGATGGGACCAAGAAAAGGCCGACGTATGTAAGTTCGTTGATCGATTCGGGTTTTAAGAATCGGATTGTTAGTTTGTTGCAGGAATACAAAGATTGCTTCGCATGGGATTATGACGAAATGCCGGGTTTAAGCCGGGAGTTAGTGGAGTTGAAGTTACCAATTCGGCCTGGTAGGAAACCAGTGAAGCAAGCCCCAAGGAGATTCGCCCCGGAGGTGTTCTCAAAGATAAAAGAGGAAGTGGAGCGCTTACTTGGAGCAAAGTTCATACGAACAGCCAGGTATGTCGATTGGTTGGCTAATGTAGTTCCTGTACTTAAGAAAAATGGTAAAATGA
Source organism: Lotus japonicus (assembly GCF_012489685.1). Classification (NCBI taxonomy): domain Eukaryota; kingdom Viridiplantae; phylum Streptophyta; class Magnoliopsida; order Fabales; family Fabaceae; genus Lotus; species Lotus japonicus. The sequence goes on along the minus strand of NC_080042.1, from coordinate 34,699,416 downwards.
GGGTTTGCATAGATTATAGAGATTTAAATTCGGCTACGCCGAAAGATGAATATCCCATGCCTGTGGCCGAAATGATGGTAGATTCTGCCGCAGGAAATGAATATTTAAGCTTACTGGATGGATATTCGGGGTATAACCAAATTTACATTGCAGAGGATGATGTGTCGAAGACTGCATTTCGGTGTCCAGGGGCACTAGGAACATATGAATGGGTGGTGATGCCGTTCGGTCTTAAAAATGCCGGTGCAACTTATCAGAGGGTAATGAACACTATCTTTCATGAATATATTGAGAAATTTATGCAAGTGTATATCGATGATATTGTAGTAAAGTCGAAATCTCAGGATGTTCATATCGAAATCTTAAGTTGTCATTTGAAAAAATGAGAAAGTACGGCTTGAAAATGAACCCACTCAAGTGTGCCTTTGGTGTAATTGCAGGGCAATTTCTGGGATTCATTGTTCATAAGAAGGGCATTGAAATCGACCAGAACAAGGCGAAAGCAATCTTCGATACTCAACCACCGTCGAATAAAAAACAGTTACAATCTTTGTTGGGCAAAGTCAATTTCTTGAGAAGGTTTATCATGGATCTAAGCGGGAAAACCAAGGTATTCTCCACATTGCTTCGACTCAAGAAAGAACAAGAGTTTCAATGGATGGAAGAACATCAGAAGGCGTTTGAGGAAATAAAAGCCAGCTTAACAACGGCACCAGTCATGGCTCCTCTCATTCGTGGAAAACCAATGAAACTCTACATTTCGGCATCAGAGGAAACTATTAGCAGTGTGTTGGCTCAAGATGATGAAGATGGAATCGAAAGGGCTATATATTATTTGAGCCGAATCCTTAATGATGCCGAAACTAGATATAGTTTAGTAGAAAAATTGTGTTTATGTTTGTATTTTTCATGTACTAAACTTAAGTACTATATTAAACCTATTGATGTAACTGTTATTTCCCATTATGATATAATAACGCATATGCTGTTCAAGCCCATTCTTCATAGTCGAATTGGAAAGTGGGCGTTGGCCCTTACTGAGTTTTCTTTAAGTTATCAACATTTAAGGGCTATGAAAGGCCAAGTAATAGCTGATTTTTTGGTTGATCATAGTGGGTCAAAAGAACAGGAGACGGTGGTGACGTTGAAACCTTGGGAAATGTATTTCGATGGTTCGAGGCATAAGAAGGGGACCGGGATAGGTATCTTGATAATTTCACCCCAAGGAATCCCGACAAAAATTAAGTTGGGCATCGAAGGTGAGTGTTCGAATAATGAGGCGGAGTATGAAGCTTTATTGATAGGGCTCGAAACGGCTCTAAACTTGGGGGCTAGAGAGCTCTTAATTCGTGGAGATTCAGAGTTGGTTATTAAGCAACTAACTGGTGAATACCAATGCGTTAGTGAGAATTTAATGAAATATCATTCGAAAGCAGTTAAAATGTTAAGAAGTTTTGATGAAGTCGAATTATGTCATATCCCTAGGATCGAGAATGCTGAAGCGAATGTTTTGGCACAAATTGCGTCAGGTTACCGGCTACCTCGGAAAAAGTTTAAAGAGCTAGTAAAGGTCAAAAGAAAGTTTATTCCTAGTTTTAAGGAAAGGAAAGTGGAGTTCGAGCAGGAGGTACTGGTCATTAGTAATTTGGATGATAGTGATTGGAGGAAACCTGTTGTGAAATACTTGCAAAACCCAAATGCACCAACAGATCGAAGAACAAAGTATCGAGCTCTAAGTTACTTGATTTTGGATGACGAATTGTTTAAAAAAGGGGTGAATGAAGTTTTACTAAAGTGCCTAAGTGAAGAAGAAGCGTTTCGAGCAGTCAAGGCCGTTCATGATGGTATGTGTGGGGCGCATCAGGCTGGCCATAAGATGAAGTGGACATTGTTTCGACAAGGAGTATATTGGCCAAATATGTTAAAAGATTGCATTGAATATGCCAAATCTTGCGCCGAATGTCAGAAGCATGCTGGCATCCAACATGTACCGGCAAGTGAGTTACATTCGATCGTGAAACCCTGGCCATTTAGGGGGTGGGCGTTGGATTTGATAGGTCAAATACATCCTTCTTCGTCTAAACAACATGACTATATAATAGTGGCTATCGATTATTTCACTAAATGGGTCGAGGCCATTCCGCTGAGAGGTGTCGACCAAGATACGGTTATTAGTTTTATTCAAGAACACATAGTATTTAGATATGGGATCCCTGAGACGTTAACTACTGACCAAGGGTCAGTATTTACTGGAAGGAAAATGGCTCAGTTTGCTGAGGATTTTGGAATAAAACTGTTAACTTCAACGCCATATTATGCTCAGGCGAATGGACAAGTCGAAGCAGCTAATAAAGTTTTAATTAACTTGGTTAAGAAACACATTAGTCAAAAGCCGAGAAGGTGGCATGAAACTTTGAGTCAAGTTTTATGGGCTTATCGAAATTCGCCCAAAGAGGCCACTGGAGTAACTCCTTTTCGACTTACGTACGGGCATGAGTCAGTTTTACCGATCGAAATATGCTTACAGTCCGTTAGAATTCAAAGGCAATTCGAGATTCCGTGTGATGATTATTGGAATATGATGTATGACGAGTTAATTGAATTGGACGAGGAAAGATTAAATGCTTTAGAAGTTATGATTCGACAAAAAGAACGAATTACTAAAAGTTATAATAAAAAAGTCAAGTCTAAGGCATTTAGCGTTGGAGACTTAGTTTGGAAAGTGATCCTTCCAATGGACAAAAAAGATCGAGCATACGGAAAATGGGCCCCTAAATGGGAAGGTCCATTTAAAGTGATCAAGTGTTATTCAAACAACGCGTATTCGATTGAGGAAATTGGAACGATTGCTCGAATATTGACGATAAATGGAAAATACTTAAAAAGGTTTAAGCCAGCGATTCATGAGATAAAAATCGATATAGAAATGTAGTGCATAAGCTGAAAATAAATATGGCGAAAACGCCATTAGAGAGTACATAGGGAAATAAAGTGGCACAGGCGCCATGTAAAAAAAAAAAAAAAACATGATCAACAGAAATAAGAAGACTAAAATGGTGGAGTGGCTTTCATGGGAGCATATCGACCCTTGAGTTTCTTAAGTCGCTTGTCAACCTTCGCCTTCTTGTTTTGAAGCTCAGAAATTTCGCCTTCAAGCCGATTCTTGTCTTTCACGTGAGAAATGGCCTTGGCAGCAACTTCGGTTTTTTGTTTCTTGAACTTGGCCAGATTGGCTTTGAGGGATTTTTCCTGTTGTTGAAGTTCGGCAATCTGTTTCAAAATTTCATTCAGTTGCATTGAGTCAGCTTCTTCGAGTAATTTGATGGAATCCACTTCGGTTTTAGCTTGGTCGAATGATTCAGCTGCTTGTGTGCACTCAGTGAATTTGGAGGCTAAGTCTTGACCGACAAGTTTGGCTTGGTCAAGGGTCGAAAGTGATTCGTCAAGAAACTCTTGAAATTCTTGAATGCCCTTTTCTTGTTGATCAGTGAGGTCCTCATTGCCAAGGTCAGCGATAAGTTGCTTAATTTCTCGGCCTAAGTTAGGATTCGAGTTGAGGGCAGAGAATAAATCTTGCTCGAACGTAAGAGATCGCAGCTTGTTGATCATGGTGGTGGCAGTGTTCAGAGTGCTTGTGCCTTCGTTTTGCATAGATGATTCTTGGCTTCGACTGGTGCTAAGAGAGACTTGACCGCTGATGAGTTGCTCAAGGGCTAATACTGGGTCATCCATGGCAAGAGCGTCAAAGTCTTCGATAGGAATGGACTGAGGAGACTTCCTGCCAGCAACAGGGCTCGAAACCTTAAGGGCTTTTTCTTGGGTCTTCGAAACTTTGGCAATGGGTGAAGGGATAGGCTGACGGTCTTCGTCAGTATCTGACTTTTCGGCCGAAGCACCAAGGTCCTGCGTAAAGGACTCATTGTCAGATGAAACATAACTAACTATTCGACCAGAAGGATATTGAATTCGTAATGGTTGAAAGTTTAAAAAGTCATCAAGACTTTGGCAGTCAGAAGAACTGGAATCAGAAGAGTTCGAAGACAAATGGATTACTTGAGGAGGGGGCTTTGGTTTCGAGGAAGTGTCCTGAAGAAGAATGCAAAAGGTAAGTACAAGGATTAAGGAATAACGAAGAAAGGAGTGTTGAACGAAAAATACTTACTTGTTCTTGCTGAGTTTTGGTCGGAGAAGAAGCTCCCGAACTTTCGCTTTGAGAGGAGCCAGAATCTTCTTGGTCAGTTTCTGCTTGTTGCTCCTCTTGATTCGGCTCAGCCCCGGCACGTTTCTTTGCAGAAGAGATCGGTGGATTCTCTTCGTTAATGTCCGAGGCTTTAGAGTTAGCATTGTCTTGTGCAGCTTCATTTGGATTGACAGTCTTGGAAGAAATGTTCTCGTCTTCAGGAATTGGGTCTACCTACAAAATATAAGGGAAGAAGATGAGTAAAAAAAAAAAAAAAAAAAAAAAAAAAAAGATAGGAAAATGAAATGAGAAGGATAGAAGATAAGATTACCAAAGTTCTTTCTGAGTCGTCCTTTTCGGATGAAATTCTTATTTTCTTTCGAGCATCCGAAGTCGAGCTTTGAGAACCTCTCTTTCGAGCCTGGAAAATATATAAGATATGGATTTGGAGTCGAATAAAGGGTAAAACAACGCATTAACGAATATACCTTAGGGACGTTCTTTTGTTGAACTGGAATGCCTGTTGAATTGTCGGAACCTTCGTCTTCCTTGCATGGAACCTTGGGTATTGGTTCGGCTGAAGGAAAAGGGGTATAAGTACGAGAGTAAAGGAAAAAGAACAAAAGTAAGACGAGTCTATCTAACCTTGATGAATTTGTGTAAGGACTTGGACGTGACATGAGTTAACATGAACGTGTCCGGGGTAGTTGTGCAAGAAATATTTAGTCGAAGTAACCCTTTTCGGAAGTGGTAAAAGACTTTGTATAAAACATTTGTATGTAAAATGGTCGAGCCACTTTGGGTAAATAACAGGTAAAGCCAAAGCCATGTCACTGGTAGGAAAAGCTGGAAATTTTGGACAATAATGTCGAAGAGTATAAACATATTTATCCACAAAAGGGGGAAAAAGTTTAATTTTTAAAACTTTGGCTTTGACCTTTTCTTTTAAAACTTCCGCCGCTTCCGAAAGGGTTAAATTCAATCGACCTGGAAGATAAACAGTTTTGAAGAATCTCTGAAATGACTGGATTTCTTTGATGAGCATACCTCGAGTTTTCTTTGTAGCCTTTTTCTGCACAGATTGAAGAGCTTCAGTCATCTTTCCAATACAAACTCCTAAGGTGGTCTGAATAGACTTGTAGTAGGTCGACCACCAAACTTCAAATTCTTTAGTGCAATAAAAGGATGGTTCGAAAGACAGAGGTTCAAGACGAAGAGCAGACGTCTTCTTGTCATAATAGTTGAGGGCTTCATAAAAAGAGTCGACATCTTTGTCGCAAAACCCTTCATTGCAAATGGCATCCTTTTTTGAGAAAAGAGGGATGGGAACGATTTGACATAGGCCGAATTGTCTAGCCACAAGTTGAGGCTGGTAACCCAACACGTTCACCTCAGATTTTTTGAAACCAAGGGGAAGAACTTGAGGTCGGAAAAATTCCCTCCAGATGCTAATACTTTCAAGCTGTTCGCCCGGAGATTCGCATGGGAAAGGTCGGACAAGCCATTTGGGACCAGTAGTTGGAGCAGCAAATGGAGCAAGGTCGGGAGTAAAAGAGGTCATTTCCATAAAAGCAGTAAAAAACTCACGGAAAGTGGTTTCTGGATCGACTTTATCTTTGGAAGCAGTCAAGCAATTAAGTCGAAAAGCAGCAATAGAAGTCGAGACATTTTGTGGACTTGGAGTTGAGAGTTTGGTCTCAAATATGGCATTTAGCCAAAGTTGAAGAAACCATAGAGGTCCAGCAAAAAGGATGTTTTTCTCGGCTCCAGAGGGCTTCTGAAGAGAAGTGATGGCTTGACTCAAAGAAAGGTAAAGTTCGCCTAATAAAACTTTACCTAAACAGACGTCGGTACCTTCGTGCAAAAGCTGAGCAAGAAGCACAAATTTCTGAGGAACTTGAAGAGACTTGGAACAAAGGAAGAAAGCAGAGAGCCAGAACAACAAGAAAGCTACATGTTCCGAGTCGGAAACATTTGCAGAGGTCTTGTCGTGGTTTCTTAGAATGAAGCTTTTGTAAGTTAGATGGTTATAGTCTAATTTGATTTCTTTCTTAACAGGCCGGTCGAATGTAAAAGAAGAACCTGTAGGTCGAAGACCGGCAATAGCAGCTACATCTAAGAGAGTAGGGGTAATCATTCCCTGAGGAGTATGAAAGGTATTGGTCGAACGCTCCCAAAAGAAGAAAGAACTGGCTAACATTGCTGGATGGTAGACAATTTTCGACCTGGATAATTGGATTATGTCAAAAATCCCTAAAGTTTTCCAGAAATCTCCATTCACTTTCTCGACTTTGTTTAACCATTCAATGTAGGGATTCGTCTTCACTGGAGGTGAAGAACGGAAAGCTCGAGGGGGGTCACCTAAAAAGGACAGATTGTAGGAATCCCTAAAGGCCAAGATTTTCTCATCCGGTAAAGGTGAAGGAAAGAATGCAGATGCATTTCTTGGGAAAATAGTTTGGTAAGGTCCTAGATATGCATGCAACTTATCACCAATGGAGAAGGGAATAAGTACCTGGGAATTCCAGATCTTAATCTTTTCTTCTTCATTGGGAGGTTCTGGAACAAAGGTCCTCCCTTCAACTTCAATGGGTTTTAAAAGAGAAACCGCAGACGGAACCTGAGAAGAGGATGTGGAAGTCATGGTGGTGGCCGGCGAACTGGAAGATGATGATGATGCAATGATGGTGATGGTGAAAGCTCGCGTAAACCGAAATGGTTCCGGTAGAGCTTTGGAATATCAAGGAGTTGCAGGGTTTACAAATGGGTTTTTTCAGAGAGAAAAGCTAGAGGTTGAAGAAGAAGTGAAGTGGAAAAGTTTTTTCCATCTATTTATAAGTCTGGAGCTACAACAAGATGGACGGTTGAGATTGAAGCGGATGCCAAACTTTTGTTTAATAGAATTTACTTGTGATCCGTTTAAATTCTGAGTGGGGTATGGCAGTTTTCCTTGGAGAACGTGTCTGACATGATTAGACATTTATGATAGTGGAGTGTGGAAGTTACTAAAGGTTAAAAGAGACTTTTACTTGTCAGAAATGAAAAAGGGGAAAACTGACATATAGTATGTGGTCGAAATTAGGTAAGTCGAAAATATCATTTTTCTGATCGACACAAATGATATTTTGGGGGGCATCTGTTAATTGCATATAATTTCGACCTATTGTTGGACATTTCGATTGGAATTTATACTGGGTTCAACCTTCGAAGTCGAAAGTGAAGGGAATCAAGGAAATTTATCAAGTGTTCAACGACTTCGACTGTAAAGTACTGTTTTTCGAGATACGGAGAGTTCCATATGAGAAGCCGGTTTGTCTTTGAAAGATGATTCACGAGGGACACGTATAGAATAGAAAGACACGTGTAGGACGAAGCTATGTTCAGAAGACACTTGTAATAGTTGTATTAATTGACCGTTAGAAGTCAGTTACATTTTAAGTCTATAAATAGCAGGTTTGTAGAAAGAATAGGGGTTCACAATCTTTACTCGAAAACTCTCAAGTGCTTACAATCGATCACAATGATTACAAGCCAAGTTAGAGTGAAAAAGTAGGGATTCGTGTAACACTTTGCATCTTATAGTTCATTATTATTATTCAGATTCAGAAAGTTCATTTATGTTTTTATCATTTAAGTCGAATTTATTCGTTTTGTTTCTAATTTGTTATTAAATTTCTTTAGTTTTGAGTGACTAAATTTAATTCATTTTCACCAAAGAACCCAAGAGGACTCGAATCCAGTCCCAGATTGATCTTTGGATTCTTTATTTGTGTTTACCAAAATTTGGTGTAAACAGGTTCATGTGGAGTGGGTCAATTAGTTTTTTAGTATTGATTGTTAAGGAGAGATAAAGTCAGCCGATTGTAGAGAGAGTAACAATTATTAGTCGTGTTGAGTTGTGCTTTGTCCATCGTGCCAAATAGCAATACTATTCCAAATAATTTGACCAAGTTTGGCATTGGAAAAGAAAAATAATTTATTTGTTGTTAGGAGGGCCAAAGGCTCGAAAGAGAAACAATTTGAAGGATTAAAACAAGAGAGAAAAAGGTTGATGCCGTGTAAACTTCTTTTACCAATAATGTGTAGTTGAAAAATCATTTCCAACCACTAACTATGTTCTAATATAATAATGGATATACACCTTGTAGAAATGAGAGATTTGATTGATGACGTCCATATAAAAAAAATATAGAAAGAAAAATATGTAGATATAAGATGGAAGAGAAATATGAATATACTTCTTTTAAGTGTGTATTAAATTATTTTTCTTTTTTATTTTAATAAAAAAAATGTAATTGTTTGATCCTGTGTGACAGTACTAGGGTGCATATGGGTTGGGTTGGATGGATTTTGGTCAAAATAAAATCCGAACCGATCAAAATTGTCTGGGTTGGATTGGGTTGGATTTCACGAATTTCTTCTTCAGACCCGATCCGAACCAACCCGACGAAATTTGGATTGGGTTGGATGGATTTATTGGGTCACTATTAAAATAATAATATATCTGAAGTATTAAAAAATCTTGCAAAAATTATTATAAATTCAGAAAAAGTTATAAAAATACTAAATATGTTATAATACTAAATAGCATGAAAAAGACACAAAAAGTTATAGAAATAATACCACATAAATGACATATAGTCAAATATCATGAAAACATAAAACTTCATTATCAAATGACATGAAACAATCTAATATAAATAGTATCTAAAAAGTGAAAAACAACACTAAATGTCATGCCACGACACTTAGAACTTAGATGTCTCCAACATGCCAAATAACTATATATAAACATGTAATAAATAACTACGAACAAATACTCTAAGTTTAAATATGACAAATAAGTACAAATACTTGAGTCTCAAAGTTTTAAAAAGTCATCACTCCGACACTAGCACTCCAAGTATGAGTAAAATTATAAAAATTATTATTATATGTATGGATTCTGGGTTGGGTTGGATGGATTTGAACTGAATCCGAAATCCGATCCGAACTTGGTTGGGTTGTAGTAAAATCCATCCGACTAACCCGATTGCCCGATCCAACCCGCATTTTTTCTATTGGATCGGATTGGGTTGGGCGGGTTCATTAGATTTACCCGGCCATGTTCACCCCTAGACAATACTTATGTACATTAATGGTGTATATCTATTAAGGTGAGCTCATTGAATTTAACATGAGTATCATCTTTACTTGGATTTGTAAGTTTATGGTCATTATAAATTTTCTTATGGATAATGTTTCCTTCACACCTCTCTTTGAGGTGGAGAGAGGTGCAATGGGGAGAGAAATAGGAAGAAAAGAAAAAGTAAGAGAGAGAAAGTATGAGATGTGATAAATGATAAAAGAAGAGAGATAGAAATAAAATGGGGTGGAAATGAAGTGTTTAAAAAATGAGGTGTGTATATATCATTATGGCCTATCATTATTGTTTTCTTATTCTAATGTTGATTATTTTCTTATTCTAATGTTGATTATTTTCTTATTCTTTTACTCCAACTATACTTCAACTTTGATGTGAAAAATCTTTGTCGTGTATGACAGTGAAGCAACACCCATCCATTAATATATGTGTGGTATTTGTGTCGTGACTCGTGAGGTTAGAGGTAGAATTAGAAAGAAGACAGTGACTGTGAGAGGAAGAAAGAGAGAAAATGAGATATGCTGGAGGAAGAAGGAGGCGAGTACCACTGAAACCATTACTTGTTTTCTGCGGCGTTTTCGTCACTGGTTTGGGGCTGTTGATGCTGCAGCTCAAGTCCTTGGATTTCGAGTTCCGAGCTTCCAACAATGGCTCCAGCTCGAAAGACATGGCGGCAGCTTCTTGGCGTGCGGCCGACACCACCGTCAAGAAGCCGTGCCTGACGGTGGAAGAGATGGGGAAGGATTTCAGAAGAGGTGTTGGGAAGGAATCACTGAGAGTGAGAACGATTATTCAGAAACATTTTGTTGCCAACGGTACTTTTGGGATTCTATTCTAGCCTGTTTTTCTGCTATGTTAGGTTTACTTGTTCTCTTTTTTCTGTTCTGTTTCTTTTGAGAATTGAAGCTTTAGTTTTCTGTCCTTTTGTTTTGATAGGTGTCAAATTTGTGTACAACATTTATTATTGTATTAGAACATAGTTAGTGGCTTTTACTTGGATCATGTATGAATTTAGGGTGTGTTTGGTAATGAAGGGAAGGGAGGGTAGAGATTTTAAATATTGTCATGTTTGCTTAAGCCCCATATAGTGTCAATGTGTCATCTTCTTCCTACTTCCTACCACTCGCATTGGATACCAAGCAGCATAGAGGGGACAAGACATTGTGTATCAATTTGAGAAGATGGGTGGGTTGCAAACTTGCAATGGATATTTGTGGGAAACGCCGCACGTTCAAGTTTTCCTGAAATTGTCAATATGGTCGGTGAAAGATGGTGGGCATTGAAATATGGAAGTGTGCGAGAAGCAGCGATTTTTTGGGTTATGTTTTTATGGAGTAGATTTCTTTTTTTATCATGACAGCAAGTATGAATGTGTAGTTTGGAAGGGGGAAAAGTAAGGTGTTTTGGTTATGGAAGATGGAGAAGAAGGTTCAGTCCATGTCATTTGATATTTTCACTGCTATTCTATGTTTTGAACACCTAAATTATTGTTCCCCATAAATCTGAGTTGATTGTTCAATGTTCAGAAAGAAAAAAAAAACAGTGTGAAGAATGAATGCAGAAAACAGTAGAGAAGAATGAATGCAGAAAACAGTAGTGACAGAGATAGTACATTCCAGCATCAACGTAAGTGAAGGAACTTGGGAGGAATAAACATGCGATGGAAAGGCATTTTTATCCAATAAAATATTTCCCCTCCCATTCCCCCCACTTTTGGAGGGGAGACAAAATTGAGTTATGAGGGATTTTGGTCCCCTCCATTCCCCCCTCCCCTCCTAAAACTTGAACCAAACACACTAAGTTAAAACAAAAACCTCCCCTCTCCTCCCCTCCCCTCCCCCCCATTCCCCTCCAACCAAAACATTATGTTAGCTAAGTACTATTTTCAAAGAACTATAGTTTATTTTCTTAACAAGTTGTATTGTATTTGGAGTATTGATATCTCCAGAGAGAGCAACATAAATCTTTTGAGACAAATATCTTTGGTGCAGCTTAGATTTTGTGCATGTTTGTACTCTGTAGTGTGTTAATTTTGACTTATCTGCATTTATTTCACACACTCAAGGCCATTTCTCTACTGTTTGATGTGAGCTTGCTCTCCTAAAAATGTTTAGTAAATATCCAAGTTATAGTTTATATCTTAGATGCAATTGGTTAGATGATGAACCTGTAAATACAAGCGCTGTGCAACGGAAAAGATGACTTTGATTTTGTTTCAGGTGCTTCAAGAGTCAGGGATCTGCCCCCAGAGCAGTTCTGTAGTCATGGCTTTGTTCTGGGGAAGACATCCGAGGCAGGTTTTGGGAACGAAATGTACAAGGTCTTAACTGCTGCAGCACTTAGTGTAATGTTAAACCGGTCCTTGATCATTGGCCAAACCAGGCACATTGGTTCTTCCTGAAGCCTAAGTTCCTTTTTCTTTTTTATGAATTAATCTTTTACATTCTCTCTGTCAACTGAAATTAAATTCTCAAGTATCCATGTACTCTTCTTGAATGAATATCTGTGATAGCTTTAAATTATAACTTGTGCCAGAATTTTTTTGCAATATGCATATACCAACCTATTTACATGCACTTTTTGAGACAGCTTAGAAAGATTGTTTATGGCCACTGAAATATGTAGAACTTATGGGAATCTGTTGTTAATGGATTTGATGTTTGAATGTTGCATATTTATATCAACTACAAATCATTGTTTTTCAAGTTGGCTTGGACCGGTAACTGATTTAACCATTTGACTTGGCTGCTTAATAAGGTAATGTGATGAAAAATTCACATGCTACAATTAGGTGTTTGAACATAAATAATAGAGCTTTTCTTTTTCTTTAAAAAAAGATAAATTCTAACACCTGGTTTGGAAGGGAAGCGTAGGCACCATAGTTGGAGATGTTTCCATATGACTAGGAGGTCATAGGTCTTGCAAATTCAAAGTAAGGCTCCCTATAGTTAACCCACAATGTGATCCCTTTTTAATTTCTGGTTTAACTAGTCTCTGATGGTTATAAGTTGTCTGAAAGCAAATTCCATTATGATTGAATCTGAAATGACTAAACCATCAGCACTGTTACAGTTATTGTATTGAACATAGTTTTATCTTTTCCATTATCTGATTATCACCGTCTTGCACATTTCAGAGGAAAATATCCTTTTGGGGACTACATTTCTTATTCCAACTTTACCTTTACGATGAAAGAAATCAAGCATCTGTGGAGAAGCAATGGTTGTGAAAGCAAATATGGACGAAAACTGGTTATTAGGACTGATGATTTTGAAAAACCAGTTGAAACAAATGTTCTATGTAGCAATTGGATTAAATGGAAGCAACCTATCATATGGTAAGGTGTGCATGCTTGATATAATATCAGTCCCTATCTACAGGCATAATAAAATGACCATAAACTGTGTTTTAGGTTTCAAGGAACTACTGATTCTGTGGCGGCACAATTTTTCTTAAAGAATATACACTCTCGGATGAGGATTGCTGCTCTTGATTTATTTGGTGATCCACAAGTTTTAGGATTACGACCAAACGTATTTGGGGAGCTCATGAGAGTTCTCATATCTCCATCAGAAGATGTTGAGGCTGCTGTCAATTGGGTTATTGGGGGTGGGAAGATTCCTGACATCTCATTGCATATGCGGATGCTTATGAACAGGTAATGGAAATCCAAATTACTTTCATTGAATGGGGAAAAAATACAATGCTTGATTGATAAATGAGGCTGTTGAAGCCCAGAAACCTGTTAATCATATTTCTCAGTATGTTAATTAGTCTCCTCTACAAACGTCTGGGAACTTACTTCTGAAGCATTGTTATTTGTTCCTTCTGAATAATACTGAAATGGTACTAGGTATGTGGGATACAGCATTTGGTTTGATATGGTTTAATTGATGTGTTACTACGGGTCCCTGATATGAATATCTTTCACACACTCTTTCGAACAGTTATGAGAACTTTACGAGTCCCTTTAGATCTGAGATATTTATTACCAAATTGAATAGATTTCTGATATCCAATTAATATTTTGATCTACTTTCAGAAATGTCAATTAATATCTTACTCATCCTTTTCTCTTTTTTGGATGGAAATATCCTCTTCAGGTCTGTAAGAGCTGTACAGGCAGCATTGCATTGCATAAAAAAAGCCATACGGAGTCATCACCTAATTTCATCAAGACCAAGGGTGGTTCTTGTGTCAGATACACCTTCTCTTGTTAAGAGTATCAAGTCTAACATAAGTGAATTTGCGGAGGTAATTTTTCAGCTCTTGATTCTGGTATGCAAATGCCAACATATTAATCTCTAAAACAAGGGTAACAATGAAATCATATATCTGATCATATGAACAGGCAATGTGTTACTTTCAATACAGAAAATCTTTAGCATTGTTAATGCAAAAAAAAAAAAAACTTCACATACACCAGATACAACACATATCATCGTGTTATTTTCAACATTGCTTGACTTCTCTATTGATAATTTGTTTGCTTCATAGTATCTAGTATGTTGTTTACTTTTGAAGCATGATGTACAATGAGACTATAAAAATATGCAGTAAAATTTGTGTTCCTTTGACTCTTATACACATCTTCTTTCCCTAGGTTCTTCATTTTGATTATGAAAAATTCAGAGGAAGTATATTTAAAGGTTTGCAAAATTCAAATTTTAGAAGGAAGGATTGGGGCACAGCACCTAGATGGGTTGCTTTTGTTGACTTTTTTCTTGCATCTCGTGCAAGATATGCTACCGTTTCTGGAGCACATCGGCGTGTTGGGACTACCTATGCTCAATTAATTGCTGCATTGGCGGCAACATACAATCTGGGTGGGTATTTCTGCTAACTAACTGCAATACCATGCTACTCCAATTCTTTCAAGTATCAAATTTTGTTAAAAAATAGATTTAATAACACTGTTGGCCTTCCTAGTTTTGACTATGGGTGATTTTAGTCCTCCAAATTATTTTTGAGTAGATTTAGTTCCTCAAGCTTTTAATTATTGCAAATCATGTCCCTCAAGTTCTTAATTCTTAGAATATAGTTATTAGTTTACTTAAAAATCTCAAATTCTCATTTCTTAGAAAAATCTTAACTACTTGAATTAATTTAATCACTGTCGACATTATTCTCTCAAAAGCCACTTTTCAAAATATTAAATTTCAATCAATTAAAAAATCTCAATATTCCATTTCTTCAAACCTTAGGGCTCGTTTGGCACGCCGTATTAGGCATGATAGTATAAGCTTATACAATACATTATGAGTTTATCCATTGTTTGGTGATGACATTGTATTGTATAAGCTTATCCATCAAAGTCCCCTTATACGTTAAAATGACGTATTATTTAATCCATCATGTGAGTGATGGATAAGGCATGATAAGGTTGTGATGTATAAGTCACCATCACCACCACCCTCTATTGCTGCCAACTTACACCATCATTGGCACCACCACCGCCACCACCCGATCACTGTCGCCGCCACCACCACCACCACCGCCGCCACCCGATCACCGTCACTGCCACCACCACCACCACCATTGCCTCCACCCTCCACCGTCGCCGCCACCACCACCACCACCATTGCCTCCACCGTCGCCGTCACCCGATCACCGTCGCCGCCACCACCACCACCACCATTGCCTCCACCCGATCACCGTCGTCGCCACCACCACCACCACCGCCACCACCCGATCACCGTCGCCGCCACCACCACCACCACCATTGCCTCCACCCTCCACCATCGCCGCCACCTTACTAAGCCGCCACCGCCTTACCACCACCACCACACTCTATCGTCGCCAACACCACAACCACCATCGCTGCCACCACCGCCACCACCCGATCACCACCACCGCCACCACCGGTGTTGCCGCCACCGCCACCACCACCGCCGCCGCCCTACCGCCGCCACCGACACCACAACCACCACCCTATCGTCACCACTCTATTGCCACCACCGACACCACAACCACCACCCTATCGCCACCACCACCACCATTGCCTCCACCACCGCCTTACCACCACCACCACCACCCTATCATCGCCACCACCATCACTGCCACCACCACCTCCAACCTATCTCCACTGTCACCACCACCGCCACCAACACCAACCTACCACCATTGCCACCACCACCACCAACCTACCACTACTTCCATCACCACCGCCACCACCGTTATAATCATCTCCATATTTGATTTTTATTATATACCATTATTCAATACTTCATTAAACATAAAATTGCATCAATTTAAACGATATGGTAAATTATACAGAGTATGTCCAAACGCTGGATAGTATAAAAAAGTTATCAGGGCTTATACTATCAGGCCTAATACTATCAGGTCTTATACTATCAGGCCTTATACTATACGTCGCACCAAACGGGCCCTTAATCTCATATCCTTCAATATTCTTCAAAACTTATTATAAATTAAATCCATCTCAGTCTCTAAAATATTTGAAAAGAAAATGAAGATTTAATGGTTTTATACATATGAAAATTGTAAGAGGGGCCAAATTCGCTTAATTTTAAAACTGGAGGGACTCGATTAATTCAAAAAAAAAGTAGGGGACCAAAAATACAATTAAGCCTAGAAAATACTACTGTTGAAGCATCGTATGATAAATGGAATGTTTTTGTTCAGGGGACAACTCGTCTAGTTCAGGGTTTTTGTTCTTGAGCAGTTTCCAGAGTAACTTGTTGAAAGATGGCCTGAAGAATCAGATTGGTTGGGGACATGTGTGGAACAGATATGGTGGACCTTTGAGTTGTCATAACCAGGGAAATCAATGTGCCTTCACACCAGTTCTTCCTTCTGCTTGGTGGGAAGGTCTTTGGCAGTCTCCCATACCAAGGGATATTAACCGTCTTGCCTCCTATGGCATTCGATTATCTGGTCTCGGCACAGTTGATAACAATTCACTTCAAAATCACTGTAAGAAAAGGAAAAATGTTGTAAGAACCATTACACTCAAATTGTAGTGTTTGGAAATTGGAAGGCACGTTTCATAATAGTAGTATTTTTGTATATATCCGATTCTTTGCTAGCTGTATCTCCAAAACTTGTTGGATAGACATAATAATAGTATTTTTGTATATATATGATTCTTGCTGCATCCAACTTTTCTGATCGAGTCCATTTTCAATCAATTTTTGGTACAACATTCTCGGACAACATGACTACTTAGAGAAGCTATTTAGCTTGGGAAGTAGATCTTTCAATAATTGATGGACTAGGTGAAAATACATTACTAAACAATTTAATGGTAAATTAAGTTGTTTTATTTAGTATATTATTGGTTAATAGGTGAAAGTGTGAAACAGTTGAAACTTCTACCGCTGTATTTATATATTTGTAAAATATCATTCACAATTTTATTTTTTATAATTAATGGTATTTTATTTAATTCATGTTATAAATAATTGTTTTAACATGTCTACTAGCAATTTTTTTCTTTCCTTTTACACCTTTATAAGTCCATCCCTCCTCTCTTGACCATTTATTTACTTTCATTGAAAAGTTACTTATTTCATCATATTATGCTCTTTTTCTGGTGTGTTATTCTCTTTCCTCTTTTTCGATAAGCTCAATTTGAACTTCTATTATGTTATTTTTTTCTTTATGGGATAGGGTTTTTGTTTGTTTTTAATCCCTAATCAAATATGTTGGGAGATGAAGGAGAAGGTTTGAGTGACCAGAAAAAAATGGTAGGAGAAGGAGTGATGCCGTGATGGGTGGGAGGAGGAAGAGAAATACTAAATTTGACGAAAGTGAATTTTAAATGACAAAAACTGATGTGAAAATTACATGTGGAGACTTATCTGACTAAGATTGCCCACAAGGGGTGTTGAACAGGTAAAAAGTATTTCAAAAATGTTTAACGATACCATAATGATTATTTTCAATCAAATTTTTTTTAAGGATTAAAAACTATGAAACTTTTTTATAGGGCCCATTTTAGATTAGAGTGTATAAGGAATAACCAAAAACATTTAACCCAAAATATAATCTATCATTTCCTCCCGCTTGTATGTTCCATGCTCTGTGGAAATTGCACATATTACTTTTCTTAATCCATGCATGGTTTATATTATGAGGAGGATGTTTCATGTTTGGAAGCAATAATGCTAAGTTTGTGAAGGAGGTGGGCTTGGTGAAATGGTATGGTATTTGAGGTTGGAAGGATACACTTAAATTGGGATTGAACTCAGGCCCTCACCGCATGACATGAAGTGTGTTTCTTAAATAGGCACTACTTCATTGAACAACCAAGGAAATTACATAAAGGAAAATGAATAATCTACCACAACAACCCAACGTGTCTAGTCAAACAGTTAATTCATCAAAACCACAACTTCACATAAGATTTCTTGGCATAAAAGAAAAAAGGGTATAAGCAGGATCTGCAAAAGGAAACACATATGCAGTTCAATTAATCCTTTACCCAAAATAAATGTACATACCTGGTTTCCTCATGCCAAATCTTACTGGGCTGAGAAAATTTAACAGAATAAGAGCAAGTTCTTGTCCGAGTCAACTCAACGCGCAGATGAAATCCCAAGTAGGCTAATACTGAGGTATGTATGATGTTCTTATATGAGAAAATAAGAATAAATCATGACCGTTAGATCTAATCATGAATGGTCTAGATTAAAACATGAAGTCATGTGACATTTTAAAAAAGTCACATGACATTTTTAAGTGATCGTGTGAGAATTAAATTGTTTTAATCTTGACCATTCATGATTAGATCTAACGGTCATGATTTATTCTTATTTTCTCATATAAGAACATTTTTCTCATATGATACATCCCTGTATATATATATTCATAATGAGCAACCTGTTCTGCAATATTCAGTGGCAAGTGGCAACTATGTATTTTAAGCTAAAAGAAAGAAGTCACATTCAATAATATAATATAAGATCATCTCTTAAGTCTTAATCAGTTCAGCTCACCTTTAAAAAATTGGATTAAGTAAATGCTGCAGCCCGAACCCCAAAAAAATTGCAGGTAAAAGTCAAAAGTGGCTAGAAATCTATCTATACTAGATACAAAGCACAAGCCCTTTACCAAGACAAAAATCCAACGTGGCCTTCCCTCAACAATTTGCCACGCGTCAGTTTAGCAGAATTCCTTGGTTTCCTTTTCTTTCAAAGGTTGTTTTTGTCAAAGGCTATATATATGTATATGTTTTGTGCCTCCAGTACAAAGATAGGTTTTTAAATCTGAGTGTGGTATGTCAGTCTGTTATATATTTCGTGCTGGAACCTTGGTATATCTTTTGTCCCATTATTTGAATCTCAATTTTTACTCCTTCATATGCTTCTTTGTACTATAAATATCGCTGCACATTTCATCAAAATTACACACCCTTCCATTCTGTTTTAGTTGTGTTCTATATCTTGAGTTCACCTGTTCCTTTCTTGATCCGCTATGGAGTTTGTTTACCACAATGTTGATGAGCTTCGTTCTGGGAAGCATCATTGGAGGATTTTGGTGAAGGTGGTTCGCATTTGGTACAGTCAAGGTTTTGCCTCATCGAAGTTGCCCCTTTCTCTTGAGTTGGTGCTGATGGATAACAAGGTATGACAGTAATGTTCCGTTTATTGTTTGAATTTTAATTTGTAAATAAGGTTAATGGTTGGTTGTTGTTATACATGTCAGGGTTCCAAGATCCATGCGACTATCAAGAAGACCCTGATGTACAAGTTTGAGAAGTTACTGGTTGAGGGCAATGTCTACAATTTGTCCTCTTTCGTTTTGGTGGATGAAAGCGAGGATTATAAACCTACGAGACACAGTTATAAGATATGCTTCATGTATAACACAGAAGTGCGGCCCATGCCCCAGATTACTATTGATGAGTTTCCCTACAGCTTTGTATCCCTTGCTGACCTTTTGTCCCCTGGATTTGATTCGACTTATCTGATTGGTAAGTTTTGCTATCTGAATATATGTTGTAACCACCTGTATAACTTAATTTTTCTCCTTATATAACCGGTTTTGAATTATGTTTGCAGATGTCATTGGCATTTTGACTGGTGTCGGAGTTGAGAGGGAGATTGTGACTAATGGAAAGAAATCTAAGATGAATGTCATTGAGATTGAGTCTGCCGGGTAATTTTATCAAATCAATGTTCTGTTTTAAACAAACCAAAACGTGTTACTGATTTTTTGCATTGTATCAGGCTTAGGGTTGAGTGTGCCCTATTTGGAGCCTATGTTGATGAATTGGCAAATTATCTTGCCGGTGGTGAACTCAACAACCCGGTTGTCATTATTCAGTTTGCCAAAGTGAAATCATTCCAGGGGAACAACAGTCTTCAGAACGTTCATGGTGCTACCAAAATACTTTTTGACCCTGATGTTCCTATGGCAACTGTGTTGAAATCAAAGTATGTATTTAATATGTTTATGTAGATCATTTATTAAATTTAAATGTATATGATGATGAATAATGCGTTCATGATTCCCAGTTACTTAGAAGCTAATGCGAGTGCATCCCATTCACTAAGCCAGTTGTCTGATTCGAAAACCGTATCTGGTGAAGATGACTTTTTGGTCTTGACTAGCCCTAAGTCCATTGCTGAACTGAGGGATATTAAAAAGGTAAACAAGGTGTTATGTGATTTAAGTTTTCTTATGGTTTGTTCGAATCTTCTGAGAACATGTTCAATGTAATCTGGTTGTTGTAGGACTGTGTTTGTGTTGTGTATGGGACCATCCTCCCTATGGAAGAAGGTCTGGAATGGTGGTATACTGCCTGTAGATGCAGCCGTAAGGTTTATGCTGACGAAAAAATGTTTTTCTGCGAGGGATGTAATCGCCATGTTATGGCTGTTTACCCAAGGTGTGTTGATCTGTGTAGTAATCATATCAATATTTCATTTTGGGTTAAATATAATTTTTATATAGGAAAATGCATCAATGTTTGACTGGTTGTTAAATTGGTGCAAAGGTTTCGTCTTCAAGTTAGGGTGGAAGATAACTCTGGATGTGCTAATTTCATCCTCTTTGACAAGGAAGCCACAGCACTGCTTGGGAAAACATGCACTGAGATGGTCGAGTCCTGTGATAGGGTACATTAATTATATAGTGTTTTCGTTCCGGATTACGTTTGTATATTCAAGTATTGCATTCTCGCATTGCATTTAATTTTGACGCCCTTATAGAATGAAGGTGATATTGGGATGCCTGTTGAATTCACCCGTGTGTTTGGGAGAGCTGCTCTTTTTAAGATTGAGGTGAAGAATTTCCTGGGTCAGAGATTTGATAGGTCCAGATTTGAGACTACGTATCGTGTTAAGCGCGTCTGCACTGATGAATTGATTATCGAGCAGTTCAAAAAATTGCAATTAGATCTTACCGTACGTCCTTATCTCCCTTATTTTTGTTATGCTTATTTACCTAATGCTGGGGCTGATCTTAATGAATACGGGATAAAGGTTGGTGCATCTTCTAGCCGGGAGCTGCTTACCCCTCAATCCACTCTCAACCCTCAAGTCCAGGGGAATGAAGATATAGGGAAGGTAATAATTGAGTTTCTTCGATTATGTGTTACCTCAGTGAATTTTCCAGACATCAAGTACTACTATTAATTTTATGTCTACATTTTTTGTAGGATTTGCTGGATGAGTTTGTCGTGGTCTCCGGTGACAAGGTTACCGAGGCTGAATTTTCTGCTGAACTTCCAGTCACTAACCTGGAAGCAAATACTCAGGAGACCATAAGTCCAAAGAGGAGTTCCTCCCCTGACAATGAAGGTGTTCAGGTTCTGTCCAACCGGAAGAAGAAGGTGATGCCAAAGGCGAAAAAGGATAAGATATGATATCTATCCTATAGACGATGCATATGTTTTAAGCCTTTAGTATCTAAGTACAAGTTTACGTTTCTAAAAAACCAGTGTATGTTTGCACTTGGTGGCTTTCCCGTATTAAGTACGTTTGTTTTTTCATTTCCCAGTGTAGTTTTACTTAAGTTTGTTCCAGAAAATGCCAGTTCCAGTGAACATGGTTATGAATATGAATAAAACTAAGGTACTTTGCATCGTCAACATGGATTATACCAGTATGCCTGACTAAGTATAGAGTTGGTTTCTTAAATTAAGGAATCATCTGGAAACACTGAATTTCTTATATACTAACTTATAATACCTTAATTCCTTACAAAACGATGGAATAGTGATATCTCACGAAGTAAGTTATTGTTAAGCACAATTGGAGAGTCTAAACGACAGCAATCGTATTTGCCACGGCCAAAATGGGTATATGATTGTGATTCCAACATTTTAACTACATATCAAATCACTAGAATAGACATATCCATCAATAGACATATCCATTCAATTGATGCTTTTTTATTATTCTGCTACAAACCTAAACATGTTTCATTAGAGCTTCAGTTTAATTTTATATAGCAATGTGATTCAGTCTTTTTAACTTCATATCAAAACAATGGATTAGTCATTTCCAACAAATTAATTTTCCCTTATAATAGTAGAGAATGATTAATTCATGTAACTATGTCAGTTAATCATATCCCACCGAGTAATATACTGTTCTAATTGAATGATTCACTTATCTAACTATGTAAGTTAATCTTAAAGTAAGTTACTTTTATCAGATTATAAGAATGTGAGAAAATCTCTCTTTTTATTTAATTTCATTAATTGACATGAAACATCCTTGAAATCTGATTGGTTGACGGTGTAAAAAAAGTTTACGCCGTCGGTGCATCAAAATCAAACTCCTAATAGAATGATTAATTTATGTAACTGTGTCAGTTAATCATATCCCACAAAGTACTTACTGTTCTAATTGAATGATTCACTTATCTAACTAAGTAACTTAATCTTAAAGTAAGTTACTCTTATCAGATTTGTAACAATGTGAGAAAATCTCTCTTTTTATTTAATTTCATTAATTGACATGAAACATCCTTCAAATTTGATTGGTTGACTGTGTAAAAAAAGTTTACGCCGTCGGTGCATCAAAATTAAACTCATAATAGAATGATTAATTTATGTAACTATGACAGTTAATCATATCTCACAAAGTAATTTACTGTTCTAATTGAATGATTCACTTATCTAACTAAGTAAGTTAATCTTAAAGTAAGTTACTTTTATCAGATTATAAGAATGTGAGAAAATCTCTCTTTCAAACTCATAATAGAATGATTAATTTATGTAACTATGACAGTTAATCATATCCCACAAAGTATTTTGCTGTTCTAATTGAATGATCCACTTATCTAACTAAGTAACTTAATCTTAAAGTAAGTTACTCTTATCAGATTTGTAACAATGTGAGAAAATCTCTCTTTTTATTTAATTTCATTAATTGACATGAAACATCCTTGAAATTTGATTGGTTGACGGTGTAAAAAAGTTTACGCCGTCGGTCCATCAAAATCCAACTCATAATAGAATGATTAATTTTTTTAACTATGTCAGTTAATCATATCCCACAAAGTATTTTGCTGTTCTAATTGAATGATTCACTTACCTAACTAAGTAACTTAATCTTAAAGTAAGTTACTCTTATCAGATTTGTAACAATATGAGAAAATCTCTCTTTTTATTTAATTTCATTAATTGACATGAAACATCCTTCAAGTTTGATTGGTTGACGGTGTAAAAAAAGTTTACGCCGTCGGTGCATCAAAATTAAACTCATAATAAAATGGTTAATTTATCTAACTGTGTCAGTTAATCATATCCCACAAAGTACTTACTGTTCTAATTGAATGATTCACTTATCCAACTAAGTAAGTTAATCTTAAAGTAAGTTACTTTTATCAGATTTCAAGAATGTGAGAAAATCTCTCTTTTTATTTAATTTCATTAATTGACATGACACATCCTTGAAATCTGATTGGCTGAAGGTGTCAAAAAACTTTACCCCGGCGGTGCATCACAATTAAAGTCATATTAGAATGATTAATTTATCTAACTATGTCCGTTAATTATATCCCACAAAGTATTTTACTGTTCTAATTGAATGATTCACTTATCTAACTAGGTAAGTAAATCTTAAAGTAAGTTACTTTTATCAGATTTCAAGATTGTGAGAAAATCTCTCTCTTTTTTTAATTTCATTAATTTACATGACACATCCTTGAAATCTGATTGGTTGACGGTGTAAAAAAAATTTACCCCGTCGGTGCATCAAAATTAAACTCATAATATAATGGTTAATTTATCTAACTATGTTGGTTAATCATATCCCACAAAGTATTTTACTGTTCTAATTGAATGATTCACTTATCTAACTAAGTAAGTTAATATTAAAGTAAGTTACTTTTATCAGATTTCAAGATTGTGAGAAAATCTCTTTTTTTTTTTAATTTCATTAATTGACATGCCACATCCTTGAAATCTGATTGGTTGACGGTGTAAAAAAAATTTACCCCGTCGGTGCATCAAAATTAAACTCATAATAAAATGGTTAATTTATCTAACTATGTCAGTTAATCATATCTCACTAAGTATTTTTCTGTTCTAATTGAATGATTCACTTATCTAACTAAGTAAGTTAATATTAAAGTAAGTTACTTTTAACTAATCAAGGCCGTGTATTCTTATTTATTTATATCAATACATTGATATTTGATGCACTCATTCAGTTGGAACAAAAAACTGAGCGTTTAATTTTTCCCATCAATAGTTAAGCTAATTTTAATAAAATCACAATTGATGGGAATATCTCTGGTTGCCTCCACTGCATTTGCAAATTTTAGATATACATCATATCATATAATTAATGAAGTGTAAGAAAGTGAAAATGCAGTTTATTTTTAGTTCTCCTTTAAGGGAAGCTTCAAATGAACAAATGGTGATGCATCTAATAATAGTATTCTATAGTTCCCTAATCAATATATCTAACTTTGGCAATTATTCTCCTGACATTTTGCAGCAGTGTGCGGCTGATTAGACAGCCCTGGCCTCTGTTTCATTGGCCCCAACGGAGATTTTCTTGCATAATGCTCTGTTTGTTAGATTTAGTATATACAAGATCATGTCTCTAATAAATTGGGTTAGATGGGGAGTCATTAGTGTCATTTATTACATTAGTTAACAAAGTAACGTTATACAAATGGGTGGTTGTTAACACAGAAGTTTGACATTTATTTTACTAGAGAAAGATGTAAGTTTTTTTCCACAAGATTTTATTGCAATCAGTTTTACATGCAACGTGTGACATCCTTTTTAAAATACATTAGATGTTTGTACTTGGGTAGGTTAGAACATTACTCCAATGTCTCTCATTCTATTTAATTTTTTTTTTTTACTATAGTGCCTTTAAGGTGGGTTCTGAAAAATAAATTCTTCCCAAACTAAATTCCAAACATGTGGTTTTTATTTCAAGGATGTGAATTATGTGTAAAATTTGTAGAGTGAGAAACAACACAAAATGGCCCTTGACTTGCACACGGTTGCTATAAATATACCCCATGCTTAAGATGCATCTCAGGATTTTGCATGATACACTTACTCTCTCAAGTAAAGCTCATTATCATATTTCCTCTACACAATGGTTCACTTGGTGCCATGGGGCGGGTACATGGATACAATAGGCCTCTTCCCGCGCAAACACGACGTACGCGTTCTATACTTTCTTCAACTTAAGATTTAGTTCTGTTTTATTGTTACACAATGGAGTAAATATAACCTTACCATAAACATGGAAAAACCACACATCATGCTTAGTTCTTACTTTGCCTTGAACACATTGTTTATAATCAAAACGCTATATCATGCCGAACTAAATACTTTGCCTTGAACACATTGTTTCTTCAACGTGATGCCATTTGTTCATGGCATTTTGTGCAAAAACCTTCAAGACATTGTATAAAATTTCATTCTCTTTATGGTTGTTGTTGCAGGAGTACGTGGTCATTGAACAAGTATTGGCACATCCTGGATTTCTTGGACCTAAGTGGCTGATTGAAGACCCTTTGCAGAGGTTGTATGTGGTGGATTTTAACATGGATTTTGAAAAGCCCGTTCTGGCACATGGATGGAGGTCCATAGCTGACGCATATGATTTGGATCATACTCATGTGTGTATTCTAAACATGTTTGCCCCGTCTCATTTTCATTTGAGAGTATATGATATGTACCAGCAGGAGATAAGCTATCTTCCATCAGGAGCTGTTAGGGAAGGTTATGGAGATGCAAACTGTAACACCCCAATTTCTCAACTGAGGAGTCACATTAGTAACCTAACAAAGTCTAAGGACCAATCTGCAATCCCTAAAAACCAAGGGAATTTTTTTTCTGTAAAACAACTAAACACTTCGGCTAAAAGGTTGGAAACATACCATAACTTTATTTAGATAACTTGTTTCCCGATATACAGTAATAATAGTTTACAATACCATAAGTAAGGTTCAGAATAAACATGCGCACTTTAACAGTGGCGGAAGCAATACTTTAATAACAGAGTTCTCATAAAGTAAAAGAGACTCCAACATAATCCACAAGAAGAGAAGCAAAGCTGCTTCTCATAACTCTACTCCACCGCTTACAACTCGATCTCCAACTCGAGTAGCTATGCCTCGGCGGAAGGATCTCCATCGCCTAATAGCGTTAAGCGCCCAAACAACAAGTAGCAAATAGAAAGGGTTAACTCCATGCAATTACCATGTATAAAAGAGAAAAATCATGTTGTTCGAATTTAATTACCTGGCATGGTAAATAACTAGCAACATAACTCAACTCATATATCAACAACTTAAACATAAATCGGACTCAGATAATAATAACCTCAATAATGTAACATCAAATCAGATATCAATAAACCAATACGAAAATCCAACAACATAGGGTCAGGTGTTAGTTCCCTATAATGCAACTATATGCTGCTAACAAAATGGATCGATCAATATCGTCTCTCAAGACGGGACAATGATAGGACACACCTCCTCATCGCCACTTATAACGTCATACATGACGGGACAATCATAGGACACACCTCCTAATCGCCACTTAACGTCACACAAGACGGGACAATCATAGGACACACCTCCTGATCGCCACTTAGCACCTCGCAAGATGGGACAATGATAGGACACACCTCCTCATCGCCACTTGACTCAAGCCCTATATGCCAAGTCAGACCATAACAAAGCCCACCCAAGGACCAATCCAAAGTAACCACATGTTCCATCCACTAGGAAGCAGTAACGACAGAAACCAGTAAACGGCCGAAGCCTCTCAGAAAACATTTTCCAAATTCAGCATAATAATCATAATCATCTGCCAATCAATATAAACATCTTCATCTCAAACACAGGCAGTGCGATAAAAGCATGCAAGACTCAAAGACGCTCTAAAACCGAGTTACCCTTACCTTCGTGAGTAGAAGTTGGGCATGGAAATTGCGAACCTAGAACAAAGAAAACACAATCATCAACACAAGCTTCACTAGGAGCAACACGATCTACTAATACTAATCGAAATCGTAAAGAAAGCCTCTAAAGCTTCAGAGTTCCTATTTAGGCACAAATTGACAACGGAGACTTCGTTCGCTAAAACGAGCATAACTCGAGCTACAGAACTCAGAATGACACGAAACCGGCGCCAAAATTTCGACAATTGAAAGAGCTACGCAATGGCTCAGGTCATAGAGACCCAAAAATTATTTTTGGACACGGTACCCAAGCAATTAGGTTTCGGCCACTATGGAAAATAGGGTTTTCGAACTTTTTCTTCGATCTAAATCAATTCACAAGGTAGTTTTAGGGTAAAACTAAGGCAAAGAAATTGTCGGAACAATTTTCGGACAATCGGGTCGAAATACGACTATCCAGGGGCATTTTGGTCCAAAATAAAGGCTCAAAACTTCAAAGTTATCAGTTCGGAAAACAAATTTGACAGCATTGATCCTCATGACATCCGTGACAACAAATCCTAAAGGCACGAAGTCAGATTACAGCTTTTCGACAATAAAGTTTCGAAATGTGCGACTAATGGGGTTTTGAATCAATTTTTCAGATCTTGGACAACTGAATCGCAATCGGCGATTACTGACAGAGGTTTTAGACTCATGGGAACATAAGGAACATAACCCAACCAAGAAATCAAGGAAATCGGACAATTTTAGAAAAAGCTCAAAACTGTGAGCACTGAAACGACTTCAGAAACGCAACAGAAACAGTAAACAGAGGTAGGATTCATGCTAGTTACCTCGATACCTAGAAGTAGAGACGAACTGCACGAAGATTGGTCAAGTTTTCGTGAAAATTTCTCCTCTCCTCCTCTCTCCTTGCTCGCGGCCTTGAATGGGTGAGAATGAAGAGATTTTGCTTTTTCGAGCTATTTATAGGCAGGTGAAATCGCGGGAAAATGAAAATTTCGCGATTCCGATTTTTGCAGCACGTCCACCGAGGAATTCTAAGAGAGATTCTGGCGTCAGAATTCCAGAACTCAAAACAATTATCTATGATTTGGGAAAAACGATATC
This sequence comes from Lotus japonicus, assembly GCF_012489685.1. Taxonomy (NCBI): domain Eukaryota; kingdom Viridiplantae; phylum Streptophyta; class Magnoliopsida; order Fabales; family Fabaceae; genus Lotus; species Lotus japonicus. Next base: position 34,671,617 of record NC_080042.1, on the reverse strand, counting down.
TAAAATCCCAAAGGCGGTGTAAGTTAATCTGTCCCGAAAAACTACTTTTTGCTGTGATGCTCAGACGACAAAACTTCCTTCTGAAGAAAGATTGGAAATGTCGAAACAAATCTGGCACCGCGGACGGAAACTTCGTTAGAAGTCCCGAATAGAAAAAGTCTTCATCCATCGCTCAAATCTAGGGTTTCGAAGCAAGGAAATTAGCGTCGTCGGACTTCCGAAAAGTGAATACTATCGTGCGTACAGTCTAGAGTTCCGAAATGAAACGCTGGTCGAAGGAAAAATAAAGAAAATCTTTAAATTTTCCAAGGATTCGAAATCTCACTTAAAACGTTGCTCTAAAGCGAAATTAGCCTATTCTGGACACGCTTGCCATAAGGCGGGTGTGCAGACGACTCGCTCTAATTCCTAAAATGACTACGCAACATTTCTCAAGCAATTCCTGAACTTTCTTCTTCATTAATCTTTCTCAAATATCAAACTCCTGTCACGCTTACACTGATTCTACGCGTGAGTCGGAAATTAGCTTGTTCTGAAAATCCAGGTCTTACAATACTACCCCCCAAAAAGAAAGTTTCGTCCTCGAAACTTAAGGCTCAGTGAAGAGTTCCGGATACTGTTCCTTCATCCTCTCTTCTAGTTCCCAAGTAGCATCGCCCGTGACTTGGTTCCAAATCACTTTTACCAGAGGAACCTGCTTGTTCCTCAACTGCTTGATCCTACGTTCCTCAATCCTCATTGGTGACACTTCAAAAGACAAGTTGTCTCTAAGCTGAATATCATCTTCCTTGATGATGTGAGAGGGATCAGGAATATACTTCCTCAATTGTGACACGTGTAGCACATCATGAATCTTGGAAAGAAAATGTGGCAACGCAATCCGATAAGCTACTTTACCGACTCGCTCGATAATCTGATACGGTCCAATGAACTTCGGTGTCAGCTTCCTCGACTTTATCGCTCTTCCCACTCCGGTAGTTGGTGTCACGCGAAGAAACACATGGTCTCCCGCCTCAAACTCTAACTCTCTCCGTCGTGTGTCAGCATAACTCTTCTGTCGACTCTGTGACATCCTCATCTTCTCTTGTATTTGCTTCACTTTCTCAGTAGTTTGTTGTACTAATTCAGGTCCAACGAGAAGATGTTCGCCATCTTGAAACCAACATAAAGGAGTTCTACATCTCCTCCCATACAAAGCCTCATAAGGTGCCATTCCAATACTAGCATGAAAACTGTTGTTATAAGTAAACTCGATCAACGGCAACAGCTCATCCCAACTTTCTTGACTATCCAGAACACATGCTCGCAGCAAGTCTTCCAATGACTGTATTGTCCTCTCTGTCTGTCCATCCGTCTGAGGGTGATAGGCAGAGCTCAACCTCAACTTCGTTCCAAGCGCCTCGTGCAACGCCTTCCAGAAATGCGAAGTAAACTTCGGATCTCTGTCAGAAACAATACTCGATGGTACTCCATGAAGTCGTACAATCTCAGCGACATACACTTTTGCAAGTGCCTCCACATTGAACGTGGTCTTCACCGGTATGAAATGTGCTGACTTCGTCAGACGGTCCACAATGACCCAAATGGAATCAAATCTCTTCCTCGTAGCTGGCAAAGCTACCACGAAATCCATAGAGATACTGTCCCACTTCCACTCCGGCACATCAAGTGACTGTAACATACCCGCAGGCTTTTGATGTTCTATCTTCGCCTTCTGACATGTCAGACATGCCGCCACAAACTCTGCTACATTCTTCTTCATTCCTGGCCACCAAAAATTCAACTTTAGATCTTGATACATCTTTGTCGATCCCGGATGAATACTCAATCTGCTCTTGTGACCTTCGTCAAGAATCATCCTTCTCAACTCCATGTCCAATGGTACGCAGACACGTCCTTTGCAACGCAGAATGTTGTCGGTTCCTACCTCAAAATCCGGCGCTTTTCCCAAAATGATCAAGTTTCGTTTCTCGATCAGCTCCTCATCTAACAGTTGTTTCACCTTGATCTCGTTCAGAAAATCACTAGTGATCGTCACCATCCCAAAGCTCAATTTTCCAGGTGTCACTTGCATACCCAAACTGAGGTCGCGAAAAGTCTCGATAAGTTCCAATTCCTTAATCATCAACGATGAAACATGAATTGTTTGGCGACTCAGTGCGTCTGCTACAACATTTGCTTTTCCTGGGTGGTACAACAAAGTGAAATCATAGTCCTTGATGAATTCCACCCAACGCCTTTGTCTCATATTCAGATCCTTCTGATCGAACAGGTACTTCAAGCTCTTATGATCACTAAAAATAGTGAAAGTGCTCCCATAAAGATAGTGCCTCCAAATCTTGAGCGCAAATACCACAGCCGCTAACTCCAAATCGTGCGTAGGATAGTTCCGTTCATGTATCTTCAATTGCCTTGAAGAATAAGCCACAGCCTTTCGGTGTTGCATCAACACACAACCCAAACCTTGGTACGAAGCATCGCAGTAAACCTCGTAGGGTTCCTTCTCTTGTGGTAATGTCAGAACTGGCGCGGTCGTCAAACGCTTCTTCATATCTTGGAAACTCTGTTCACAATCCTCTGTCCAAGCAAAAGGTTGGTTCTTCCGGGTGAGTTTCGTCAATGGTCCTGCAATCTTAGCAAAACCTTCGATGAATCGTCGGTAATATCCAGCTAAACCGATGAAACTCCTTATATCTGTCACAGTCTTAGGACGCTCCCATGCAAGTACCGCTTCCACTTTACTGGGATCCACAGCAATACCCTCCTTTGAGATGACATGTCCTAAAAACTTTACTTCTTCGAGCCCAAATTCACACTTTGTCGCGTTAGCATACAGTACCTTATCCCGAAGAACTTGTAATACTTGACGTAGATGTTCCTCGTGTTCTTCACGATTCCTCGAGTAGATCAAGATGTCGTCGATGAACACCACAACGAAGCGATCCAAGAATGGATGAAAGATCCTATTCATGTAGTCCATGAATACAGCTGGTGCATTCGTAACTCCAAACGGCATCACCAAGTACTCATAGTGCCCATAGCGTGTCCTAAACGCCGTCTTTTGAATATCCTCATCCTTGACTCTAATTTGGTGATATCCCGATCTCAGGTCAATCTTCGAGAAAATAGCAGCACCCTTCAACTGATCCATCAAATCGTCAATCCTTGGCAACGGATAACGGTTCTTTATCGTGACTTTGTTCAACTGTCGATAATCCACACAAAGTCGCGATCTTCCGTCTTTCTTCTTCACAAGCAGCACTGGCGCTCCCCACGGAGAAACGCTAGGTCGGATAAACCCCTTCTTGGTTAAATCTTCGAGTTGACTCTTCAGCTCAGTCAGTTCTGCTGGTGCCATACGATACGGTGCGATTGATATAGGTCCAGTGCCTGGGACTATATCAATTGTGAACTCCATATCTCTGACCGGAGGTATTCCAAGTACGTCTTCGGGGAACACATCCTCGAAATCTTGCACAACAGCAATTCCGTGTACTCCATTCTCCTTAGCTTCCACCACGGTTGTAGACATGAGAGAACTCAAAGCTCCTTTCCTCAAAGAAAACTTTGAAAAGTACGAGTTCAGGAACTCAGCGAGTCCAGCATCGGGAAAGATAACTACCTTATTGGCGCAATCAAGAAGAACATGATGGTGGGACAACCAATCCATGCCTATGATCACATCCAATCCCTTGAGAGGTAAACAGATTAAGTTTGCTACAAACTTCTTATCTAGGTACATCCAAGGACATTCCAGACATGCAGTGTTAGTTACTAGACTCTTAGATGCAGGGGTAGACACTGTCAAGTCAAACGGTAGCTTTGACACTTCTAGCTTTAACCTTGCCGCACAAGCTATATCTATAAATGAATGCGTAGCACCAGAATCAAATAGCGCGATAAGGGAATTACCCGCAATCTCGCAGGTACTGCGGATCAGACCATCGTCTTCCTCAGCTTCAGTTCCACTGATCGAGTAGACCCTTCCACCAGCAGTAGGCCTCCTAGCCCCAGCAACATTTGCAGCAGCCTCAACTTTAGGAATCCTGCACTCTGCAGCAGTGTGGCCTGGCTTGTTGCAGTTCCAACACGCCGCAAGACTCTCAGAACAGTGGTTGGCATAGTGCCCCTTTTTGTTGCACCTGAAGCAAGTCACATCCTCCCGATTCCCAGATGGGGTTCTTAGTGCAATTGCATTTCCACCAGTAGGATAAAAGGACCCAGAAGTTGTCCCCCTACCCTGAGGACGAACATACGGCTTCTTCTGGAAATGCCTACCCTTGTCACCTCTTCCTTGGTTAGTCCTAGCCGGACCTCCACTTCCTTGGTAAGGCTTGTTCAGACCTTGGAATTTGCCCCTTGCATTATCAATGGCCTCAATCCCCTTGGTCTTCTCCACCAGCACTTGGTAGCGATTCAGTCCTAGCGGTTGCACCGCCCTCTGCAGCTCATAACACATCCCCTCAATGAATCGCTCACACATGTAGCCTTCATCAATCTGTCCTCTAAAGTAACGGAAGTGTTTAGCCAACGACTCCAACTTTGCAGCATACTCAGCAACGGTCATGCCTCCTTGACGGAGTCTCAGAAATTGTGCTTCCTTAGCGGCTCTAGCACTTCTAGGAAAGTACTTGTCCAAGAAAGCTCCACGGAAACACTCCCAAGTGATGGCTTGATGGTCAGCCTCCATCATAGCCCTAGCCCCACGCCACCAATACTCAGCTTCACCCGTTAGCAGGTAGGTTGCATAATCAACTTTCATCTCTGCAGTTGTACGCAAGAAGGTAAAGATCTTCTCCAACTCTTGGAGCCATAAGTCAGCTTCTTCCGGATCGAAGCCCCCAGAGAACTTCGGCGGATCCTGACGCTTGAAATCATTCAGACCCCTGGTCTGAGCAGCAGCTAATTCACGTTCCTCCCGCTGAACACGGCGAGCATTCTCTTCAGCTTGGTTTTGTGCAGCCACCAAAGCAGCAGTAGCAGCACGTTGAGCTTCAGCTTCCTCCCTTGCAGCTGTGTTAGTAACTTGTTGTGCCATAAGGGCAGTCAGATTAGCAATAGCTTGCTCCATCGGATTCATGCTGTCTGAACCTTGAGTCTCGATCGGTTGTGGAAACCTCCTGTTCCTGTTTTCATGAACAGTCAAAGACCACAACAGATACTCAGGCCAGAACAACACAAAGTTCTATAATAACTAACTATGTATATACTTATATCAAATGTATAATTAACAATAACTAGCATAAGGTTATTCACTTACGAATAACCTTCAAAAATAATCTATATAAACAGTAATCAAGCACACTCTTCCTCCGATTGACACCCCATCAATCGGTCTCAGAGTTCAAACATCTTAAGTAGGCACTCTACCCAAAAGCTCTGGTTTTCTAGACCAAAGCTCTGATACCACAATTGTAACACCCCAATTTCTCAACTGAGGAGTCACATTAGTAACCTAACAAAGTCTAAGGACCAATCTGCAATCCCTAAAAACCAAGGGAATTTTTTTTCTGTAAAACAACTAAACACTTCGGCTAAAAGGTTGGAAACATACCATAACTTTATTTAGATAACTTGTTTCCCGATATACAGTAATAATAGTTTACAATACCATAAGTAAGGTTCAGAATAAACATGCGCACTTTAACAGTGGCGGAAGCAATACTTTAATAACAGAGTTCTCATAAAGTAAAAGAGACTCCAACATAATCCACAAGAAGAGAAGCAAAGCTGCTTCTCATAACTCTACTCCACCGCTTACAACTCGATCTCCAACTCGAGTAGCTATGCCTCGGCGGAAGGATCTCCATCGCCTAATAGCGTTAAGCGCCCAAACAACAAGTAGCAAATAGAAAGGGTTAACTCCATGCAATTACCATGTATAAAAGAGAAAAATCATGTTGTTCGAATTTAATTACCTGGCATGGTAAATAACTAGCAACATAACTCAACTCATATATCAACAACTTAAACATAAATCGGACTCAGATAATAATAACCTCAACAATGTAACATCAAATCAGATATCAATAAACCAATACGAAAATCCAACAACATAGGGTCAGGTGTTAGTTCCCTATAATGCAACTATATGCTGCTAACAAAATGGATCGATCAATATCGTCTCTCAAGACGGGACAATGATAGGACACACCTCCTCATCGCCACTTATAACGTCATACATGACGGGACAATCATAGGACACACCTCCTAATCGCCACTTAACGTCACACAAGACGGGACAATCATAGGACACACCTCCTGATCGCCACTTAGCACCTCGCAAGATGGGACAATGATAGGACACACCTCCTCATCGCCACTTGACTCAAGCCCTATATGCCAAGTCAGACCATAACAAAGCCCACCCAAGGACCAATCCAAAGTAACCACATGTTCCATCCACTAGGAAGCAGTAACGACAGAAACCAGTAAACGGCCGAAGCCTCTCAGAAAACATTTTCCAAATTCAGCATAATAATCATAATCATCTGCCAATCAATATAAACATCTTCATCTCAAACACAGGCAGTGCGATAAAAGCATGCAAGACTCAAAGACGCTCTAAAACCGAGTTACCCTTACCTTCGTGAGTAGAAGTTGGGCATGGAAATTGCGAACCTAGAACAAAGAAAACACAATCATCAACACAAGCTTCACTAGGAGCAACACGATCTACTAATACTAATCGAAATCGTAAAGAAAGCCTCTAAAGCTTCAGAGTTCCTATTTAGGCACAAATTGACAACGGAGACTTCGTTCGCTAAAACGAGCATAACTCGAGCTACAGAACTCAGAATGACACGAAACCGGCGCCAAAATTTCGACAATTGAAAGAGCTACGCAATGGCTCAGGTCATAGAGACCCAAAAATTATTTTTGGACACGGTACCCAAGCAATTAGGTTTCGGCCACTATGGAAAATAGGGTTTTCGAACTTTTTCTTCGATCTAAATCAATTCACAAGGTAGTTTTAGGGTAAAACTAAGGCAAAGAAATTGTCGGAACAATTTTCGGACAATCGGGTCGAAATACGACTATCCAGGGGCATTTTGGTCCAAAATAAAGGCTCAAAACTTCAAAGTTATCAGTTCGGAAAACAAATTTGACAGCATTGATCCTCATGACATCCGTGACAACAAATCCTAAAGGCACGAAGTCAGATTACAGCTTTTCGACAATAAAGTTTCGAAATGTGCGACTAATGGGGTTTTGAATCAATTTTTCAGATCTTGGACAACTGAATCGCAATCGGCGATTACTGACAGAGGTTTTAGACTCATGGGAACATAAGGAACATAACCCAACCAAGAAATCAAGGAAATCGGACAATTTTAGAAAAAGCTCAAAACTGTGAGCACTGAAACGACTTCAGAAACGCAACAGAAACAGTAAACAGAGGTAGGATTCATGCTAGTTACCTCGATACCTAGAAGTAGAGACGAACTGCACGAAGATTGGTCAAGTTTTCGTGAAAATTTCTCCTCTCCTCCTCTCTCCTTGCTCGCGGCCTTGAATGGGTGAGAATGAAGAGATTTTGCTTTTTCGAGCTATTTATAGGCAGGTGAAATCGCGGGAAAATGAAAATTTCGCGATTCCGATTTTTGCAGCACGTCCACCGAGGAATTCTAAGAGAGATTCTGGCGTCAGAATTCCAGAACTCAAAACAATTATCTATGATTTGGGAAAAACGATATCTAAAATCCCAAAGGCGGTGTAAGTTAATCTGTCCCGAAAAACTACTTTTTGCTGTGATGCTCAGACGACAAAACTTCCTTCTGAAGAAAGATTGGAAATGTCGAAACAAATCTGGCACCGCGGACGGAAACTTCGTTAGAAGTCCCGAATAGAAAAAGTCTTCATCCATCGCTCAAATCTAGGGTTTCGAAGCAAGGAAATTAGCGTCGTCGGACTTCCGAAAAGTGAATACTATCGTGCGTACAGTCTAGAGTTCCGAAATGAAACGCTGGTCGAAGGAAAAATAAAGAAAATCTTTAAATTTTCCAAGGATTCGAAATCTCACTTAAAACGTTGCTCTAAAGCGAAATTAGCCTATTCTGGACACGCTTGCCATAAGGCGGGTGTGCAGACGACTCGCTCTAATTCCTAAAATGACTACGCAACATTTCTCAAGCAATTCCTGAACTTTCTTCTTCATTAATCTTTCTCAAATATCAAACTCCTGTCACGCTTACACTGATTCTACGCGTGAGTCGGAAATTAGCTTGTTCTGAAAATCCAGGTCTTACACAAACGAGGAAGAGACTCTTCGTGAGAGAGTATGTTTAGCACCGCTGGAGGAAGAAGATTTGTCACAAGCAATGGCCTTGGTACTTTACGACGGCCAGTCGTCCATCGAAGTGCCACGCGATGAGCCCGATCACGTGAATAGCTCTGCTATTGAATCATCTGGTTCATTGGTGGCAGGTAATGAAGCCAAACCTAACTATGTCTTCAATCTGACAACAGAACTCACTCCTCACCGTGCTTATACATGTCAGTTTGTAAGTGAATCTATTTTTTTTTTTACGACGACGTTTATTACTTAAACCATTCAGCTTTCGTGGAGTAAGCCGTAATTCCATTTAAATATTGGTTGACCATAATTGTTTGCTATGTAGTGCTTATCTGGGAAGGCTGCTAGATTTGTTCGAGAGAATGGGCCGCAGCCATGGTTTATAAGAGGGCCAGACGGTGTCAAACGAAAGATCAATGTCCTCTTCAAACATAAGCAACCTTACACAAAGCTGGGGAAGGGATGGAGAAAGTTCTGCAAGAGCCAAGGCGTCCAACATGGTCAAAAAATTTCTATGAACTTCACAGATGGGATCACGAGGTTGATTGATGTTGAGTTTCTTAAATAGATGTATTGTCTGGCCGAATGGAATGGGAGTATGGTACTTGCTGGGGCATCTTTTTGGACTGCTATCTTAAAGAAAATATTAGGCAAGTTGTAAGACTTGGACTGCCACTACTGAAGTTGTCATTGTCATGTGTTTTGTTGTGTTTTATGTCTGTGTTTGTTGTATTAGTTCCATGTGATCCAGTTTATTATTGTCCGTGGTATATGTAAAATATAATCCATATTAAGCTGCTTCTTCCAATATCGTATGTCAAGTGAATCCTTTTATGGCTAATTGACAAAGTATCAGTTAGTTTCTTATATGCTGAAAAATTACAGAGAAGATTTCCAACCTTGAAGCCCTTATAGAAGCATAGGCGCAGCTCCTCCACAAAACCTTTTGAGCAAATTATTAAAGGAGACATATGGAAAGCATTCTAAATGGCAGATACAGTGCCTCCAAGGGGAAACTTTTCTGTGTTAGATGGAACATAACCAGCCTCATTTAGAAGAGTCTGGAAAAATGTTGAAAAGCACAATAGTCAGAGTACACTTTGATGTAAATGCAAGCAGGCATTTGGTCTTCATAATCAAAGGTTCTGCAAATACAATTGTTAGTCAGTCCAAAAACAGAGCTTCATAACCAGTTTAGCATTTTGCAGTGATTGAAAAGTTGGTAACTGATTATTCAACAATCTAAAACAGAGCAGCAAAGAATCCACATAACACCAAAATTTCTAAGCCCCCAAAAAATATGATTGTGTGCTAAGTTGCGGACAAAACATTGTTATACTTTAATTTAAACCTTCATGCACGTGTATATTTGGAGCATACTGCAGCAACAGGAGTAGGACTGATTATGAGGCATATATTTACATATGCATCAAGGCCCATGGGATCATTAATTGATTAATTCATAAATCAAGAAACAAACTACTTCAACTGGAGGAGGAAACTGGTTACCTAATTCATTAGTCAACATACAAATCTTATCAAATGGAAGGCGTCTCATTGACTAACTCATTATTCACAGGACAAATTATATTAGCTTTTAGGGTGGTAGAAGGGACAAGGTAATATTGAAAAACCACAGCTGCATGCAAAGACATTTAATTTTCTAAGTACTTACATTCAGTAAAGCAAGTTTGATATTTCATCTGGAAGGAAAAGGAAAAGGGAGAAATAAAATGGTTATTAACTTATTATCATATTTTGATTATTATTTCATATGAGCTCCTTGCCAAGTTGCCAATAGAAATAATTAAGAAAATTCTGTATAACAAATTTTTTTATGGAAACTTACTGTGACATTATATGTGAAATAGATATTCAGTGTCGCCAGGAAGTAATCATATTCATTTCGAAATACAGAAGATGAGCATGTGCCATGCTTCTCTGCAAGTGAAATTGCCATGTTAGCCTTTGAACCATGCTTTTCATTACTTATATTGTGAGCCTTTGAAATTTCAAAATGGACGCTATGACAAACAATTATAATGTAATATGACAATCTACAATCAAGTTTATTATATTTAACATTAATGACATGTTAGTTAAGTTACTGTATTCTCAATTAATGTTCCCAATGTGTCATATGATATTGAATACAACATTATTGATACATTGGTTTATTAGTATGAATTTCCAGCTAAAGTGTCAATATTTTCTTCGATTACTGACCTGAGTAATGTCATCCTTGAGCTAAGATAGTGGGTAGCATACTCATATTTATATTCAGTGATCTTTTGTCAAAATTAGGCAGCAATAATCTTTGCTTGCCTATTTGTTCTACCAAATAGGTATCAAACACAATTGGTGCGTTATGGAGTTTCCATCTGGGCACGTATTCCCTTCTGTTTCATATGAAAATCAAGGTATTATATCGTCAATTGATACTGTCTCTGTTGGTTAATGGTCCTCAAGTTTTCATGTAAAACTGGTTCAACTCTATTGTGTTAGATTTAATAAAGTATTCGTTTATTAGACGCAGAATCTCTGGCGAGAACAAGCAGGATTAATAGGAAGCAACTTATGCAACGGAAGAGAAATTCCGAAGGTCTATACCTCAACAAAGGTTGTGGGAGCAGTGGCCAAGGCAAGCATTTCTTTATCAACCTTTCATTTATGTCTATTCTCTTGAAATTTAGTACTTGGGTCATTACCAGTTTCTGCTTCATATAGTATGGTAGTATACACTCAATTTAAAAGTCCAATGGATACATATTAGTATAATACTCTTTACTTCTAGGATCATGCCTGTATTTAATAAATTATTGACCAGTCACATTATTCTCAGGTTTTGTAAAAAAAGAGATTAATTTCTATGAACTAACAATATAAACTAAATTAACACAATCCAATAATCACAACATTCCATTTATTATTTTAGTTATTATTAAATTCAAAATTAACTATGAGCTAGAAAAATGAAAGAATTTGATTGCATAATGTGTAAAACTTATTATACTCTCAGTGCATAAAAATTAATATCTTTTTAAAATGAAGGGTTAGAAGAATTTTAAAAATCCTCTAAGACGCTGAATGTGGGTACTTGATTGAGAAAGAATGAGAGTTATGATAGTGTGTGTGTGTGAGATATGTTTTTCATTAATTTGAGAGTTTTTGTTTGAAGCGTGGTCACCAGTGAAAAAATTATACTTCATGTGTTGATGTTCAACTTATTATTTGAAGAATTGAGAGCGGTAGGAAATGAATTGTAATCCTTTGATCATATAAGCTTTTACTTTATGTTAAACAACCAATCATCCAAGCTTTTTAATAAGAAACACATGCATTCTTTTATATTGAGATTTCTAACTGTCATATGCTAGCTAAGTCAGAGGATGAGGTATATGATGCATGCACATAAGGGAGAAAACGAAGTGGGTACATATTAGTATAGTAGTGACAGTATTATGTTGTATTAATAATCTTCCCATATTTTCCTAACAGTAACTAAGTCCAGGAAGATTATTCAAAGCCCCGTGTTATCAGATATAACGAATATCACATCGGCTGGAACTGGTCGACGCTTTAGGCTCATGAGTTTGGATAGAGCTGTTACAATACCAAGTTCGACGCCTAATGCAGTGTCATCTGATAGCACAATTTGTAAGAACCATTGTTACATTATGTAGAAAGTTGGAAATTTTAAAATGGAATAATTTTATCAAACATCTTGACGTTCTGTTTTTGATACAGGTGATTTAAACTCAAGCTCTATGACAAATAGGCATCCACTATCTATTGTGCAAAATGGACCGTCTATTATGTCCCAACAAAGCGGTATGTTCTGATAGGTGACAATATAACTAACATATTGGTTTGGTCAGACGATTAGTTCACGTAAGTTTGTCTCACATTGTCCAGGTACAAATATTACTAGCAACCAGACAGCTTCCGATGCAAGGTTGAAGAGATTGTTATATTTAAGGAAAAAAAGAAGATCCATGGTTATGGACAAGGAAAATTATGCCCCATCTTATACTGACAAAGGTGTGTACACCAACCATTACTTGAGTAATTTTTTTTTTTGGGATAATAGTCTAGAGAATTTTAGCAATTTGATCTTTATGTTGTTCAGTAAAGTCAATGTACAGTAAAGGTGGTACAACTAAGGTTCTTCCTAAAGAACTTGGTGATAAGATCATGTTATGTAAAGCCAAACAGGCAAGCCGGGATCAAGCAAGCTCTTCATATGATCATTTCGCTTCCCATACACCTGTTACAGGAGTATCATTGTATCGTCAATTGGCTTGTGAGTTTGATAGAGTAGCTGACCCACAACCAAATGTTGCAGACATATTTGAAGTTGCTGAGTTAATAGGTATACACTTTGTAATTTTTGTTTTTTTGGCCATACGTTCGTAACCTCCAAACTGTACCAGCTTGACGTTTATGCCTACTAACTTTTGTAGAAGAGGTCGATCTCGGTGATGCTTCATTTGTATGTTGCTATTGTTCTGCTTTGATGTGGTATGACGAACGGCTAGCTAAAAGTAAGCACTCATTAAATCCTGAATTCACTAGGTGCTGTATGAAAGGGAAGGTAGTCCTTCCATTTCTATCTAAACCACCCCTTCTTTTATATAATTTGCTTCATGGTATAGATCCCCGATCGAAACACTTTAAGGAAAATATTAGGGCATATAATAGTATGTTTGCCTTCACTTCGATTGGGGGGAAGGTGGAGGCAGCTGTCAACAATGGAGGGCCCCCAGTTTGTACTGAGTGGTCAAAATTATCACCGAATAGGTACCCTATTACCTCAAGTTGGTGAAACTCCAAAATTCGCTCAGCTATATATATACGACACTCAGAATGAAAATGAAAATAGAATGAAACCGTTTAAGTAAGTTCTATTATTCATGCCTTTATTATTGACTTATTTGTCAATCTTCAAGTGGGATATTATATTTACATAGTGATGTGTACTATGTGCAGTTCATTAAACACAGATGGCAAATTGGATATCTCATTAGTTGATGAATTGAAGCAAATGATTGATGAGTCTAATGTTTTGGCAAAATCATTTCGCAAAGTGAGAGATTATATCAGTTCTTCACAAAGTTCGTCGTTTGCTTTGAGACTTTTTCGCAAACGGGGTAAGGACCCTCGAACGTATAACCTTCCCACTTCTGATGAGATAGCTGCACTTATTGTGGGTGACTTTGACACAGTAGAAGTTGGCAGAGATATCATTGTCAAAAAAGAGGGGGTTCTTACTAGGATTCATGAAACCCACACTTCGTTTATCCCACTACAATATTCGTTGATGTTTCCTTTTGGTGAAGATGGTTGGCAAGAAGATATCCCATTATCTGGTATTGCTGCATCAACTAGCTCTCGAGTGAAACCTCGCGTAACATTGAGGGAATTCATATGCTTCAGAATACAAGAGAGGAATCATGAGAATGGGAATATTTTATTATGCAGAAGGCTTTTCCAACAGTTTGTGGTTGATTGTTATACAATGTTGGAATCTCAACGACTCTCATTTCTTCGTAACAACCAAAACCTTATTCGAGCTGATTTCCTGAGTGGCCTTGAAGAAGCCATGTCTAGGGGTGAAACTGACCCAAGTTCTTTGGGGACACGTATTGTGTTACCGTCATCATTTGTTGGTGGGAAACGGTATATGTTTGATTGTTGCCAAGACGCGATGGCTATATGCAAGCGCTATGGCTATCCAGATCTTTTCATTACTATGACATGCAATTCTGCATGGAAAGAAATTGATAGGTTTGTTAGAAAAAGGAACCTACGAGCTGATGAAAGACCTGATGTCTGTTGTCGAGTGTTTAAAATCAAGCTAGACCACTTAATATCAACATTGCAAAGTGGTATTATTTTTGGTCCCTTACAAGCAGGTATGGTGTGTCTTAATTATTTAATTATATCATTTGTATGTTTTAGTTTGTAGCAACTCACGCTGTTGCTAACTTACAGGGATGTATACGATTGAATTCCAGAAAAGGGGACTACCACATGCGCATATCTTGCTATGGCTTTGCAAGGAGAACAAGTTAGTTACCACATCTGACATTGATAAATGCATTTGCGCTGAGATTCCTGACAAAAAGGTATATCCTAAATTAAACAAAGTCGTCTCTACTTATATGCTGCATGGGCCGTGCGGTCCAGGACATGGTAAATCTCCTGGCATGGTTAATGGTAAATGTAGCAAATTTTTTCCCAAAAAATTCCAAGACACCACATTAATTGATGAAGATGGTTATCCTGTATATAAAAGGAGAGACACAGGCATTTATGTTGACAAGAAAGGGATTCGTATGGACAACAGTTACGTTGTCCCTTATAATCCTCAACTTCTGATGCTATACAATGGTCACATCAATGTAGAGTACTGCAACAAGTCAAATGCGATCAAATACCTGTTCAAATATGTCAGCAAAGGCCCTGATAGAGTAAATGTTGAGATTTCCAATCAAAATAAAGATTCCACAGATCCTGAGGTGAAAGACGAGATTAAACAATATTATGATTGCAGATATTTGACTCCATGTGAAGCTGTTTGGAGGACCTTCAAATATTACATTCATGTTAAGTGGCCTTCGGTTAAGAAAATGACCTTCCACCTACCGAATAAGCAAAGTGTATGTTTCAGAGATCATGGCGATTTGAACCACATTGTTGAAAAAGCATCTGATAAAGACACTATGTTTATAGCCTGGATGAAAGCCAATTGTATGTATGAACAGGGTAAAGACATAACATATGCAGAGTTCCCATCGTACTTTGTTTACGATGATGACAACCAGACATGGCATCCAAGGAAAAAAGGGCAATCTATTGGAAGACTCCAATATATCCCTCATGGAGTTGGAGAACTTTACTACTTGAGAGTTCTACTAACTATACAAAAAGGTTGCACAAGTTGGGAGAGCATTCGAACCATTGATGGTGTCGTATGTCCATCTTTTCAAGACGCATGTTATGCATTAGGATTGTTAGCTGATGACAAAGAATTTATAGATGCAATAATCGAAGCAAATGATCTAGCATCAGGTTAGTACTATATAAAACTGTGCATTTATTTATCCATTGTTAAACACAAAACATGTTTTGTCTTTCATAGAGTTTAGGCACCAAAGTTTAATATAAAATGTGCTGAATTTTTATTGCAGGTTTTCAGCTTCGTAAGTTCTTTGTAATGTTGCTTACTACGAACACTATGAGCAAGCCTGAATTTGTGTGGGACAAAACCTGGAGGATTTTGTCCGACGGGATAATCTATGAAAGGAGGAAAAAGCTACGCATTCCAGGTTCTTATATTAAAATTAATTTTAATCAAATAATAGACTTAGAGTACCATCTAACATTATATGGTTAAATTCATATTTAGATCTCCAAGTAAATGATGAGGACCTGAGAAATCTTTGTTTAATAGAACTGGAGAAGCTGTTGAATATGAATGGAAGGTCATTAAAAGATTATTCATGTTTACCCTTTCCTGATTTACTTGATGTCAGCCAGTATGAGAACAAATTAGTAGCTGATGAGTTGAATTATGATAGAGCTGAGATGGCAAATCTGCACGATTCTTTACTCAATTCATTAACCGCAGAACAACATCAAATATACAATTTCGTAATGGATGCTGTTAAAGGTAGTGTTGGAGGACTGTTCTTTTTATATGGATTCGGAGGTACTGGTAAAACGTATCTGTGGAACACATTATCTGCTGCAGTAAGGGCACAAGGGTTGATTGTATTAAATGTTGCTTCAAGTGGAATTGCTTCATTACTTCTACCTGGGGGAAGAACCGCGCATTCTCGATTTTCTATTCCCATTTCCATAAAAGAGAGCTCAACTTGCAATGTGGCGCAAGGTTCTTTAAAAGCAGAGCTATTACAAAAAACAAGTTTGATCATATGGGATGAAGCACCAATGCTTAATAGATTTTGTTTTGAAGCCTTGGACAGGACTTTAAATGACATAATGAAGTCGCATCCAGGTGGTACTAATGGCAGGCCTTTTGGTGGAAAAGTGGTTGTGTTAGGGGGAGACTTCAGGCAAATATTACCAGTTATACAGAGAGGAAGTCGCTGTGATATAGTTAATGCCACCATTAATTCGTCCTATCTTTGGAAGAAGTGTTCTGTTCTTAAATTGACCAAAAACATGAGGCTGACAAGTTCTCAATCCCTTAATGCAAACCTGGATATTACAAAGTTCGCTGACTGGCTACTAGATATTGGTGATGGAGAGGTGAACCCAAGTGCGGATGGGGAATCTATCATTCAGATACCAGACGATCTTCTTATTCGTGACTTTGATAATCCAATTCAAAGTTTGATTGATTTTTCTTACCCTGATATGCTGGAGAATTTGAGTAGAAAAAATTACAAGTTCTTTGAAGAACGTGCTATTCTTGCCCCCACATTAGAAAGTGTAGAAGCTATCAACAATGAGATGCTGTCTAAAATACCAGGAGAGGTTAGAGAATATTTGAGTTGTGATTCTACTTGCAAGTCAGATGAGGATTCAGAGGTTGAAGCTGAGTGGTTCACAAGTGAGTTCTTGAATAATATTCAATGCTCCGGCATACCAAATCACAAATTGACTTTGTAGGTGGGTGTCCCTATCATGTTGTTGCGCAACATTGACCAAGCAGGTGGACTTTGCAATGGCACCAGAATGATTGTTAAAGAATTGGGAAAAAATGTTATTGTTGCAAATGTTGTTTCTGGAAAGCAGTTAGGCGGGAAGGTGCTTATATCTAGAATGGATTTAGTTCCTTCGGACTCAGGTGTTCCCTTCAAATTTGTCAGGCGTCAATTTCCAATCTGTTTATGTTTTGCAATGACGATTAATAAAAGCCAAGGCCAGACGCTATCTCATGTCGGTCTGTATCTACCCAAACCAGTTTTTACTCATGGTCAATTATACGTGGCATTATCAAGGGTAAAGACAAGAAAAGGTTTGAAAATTTTGATCTTGGATGAAGAAGGTTTAATTTCTACTGTGACAAAAAATGTGGTATACAAGGAGGTTTTCAATAACCTTTGATCCACATGCTTCAGTTAAACTACGTAAGTTTTATCAATGAACAACCTCTTCAGCATAATTATGTATTTTCATTAGGATACCATTGCATGCAATAACCTTATACATTTCTATTTCTATTTGCAGACTCAATCCTAGAAGAAAATGTTCCCGTGCAATGTAATATGAGTGATTGTATTATAATGCCAGCTCCATGTTCACTATCATTGTTATATGATGCCCACCCATTTTTATTATACTGAATTCTAAATAATTTTGCTTATACACAGTCACAAAGATAGACATTTCTACTCAATTCTAACAACGTCTATTCCATAACTTATCAACAAGCAAATAGTAATCTTATCTTCTGTCATTAAATTTATTGGCATCAGTTACGTGCATGGTTATTTAATCCTGCCAAAATAGTTAATATACCATTGTCAAATTATATAGACAAACAAATATTTGGAAATGCATTTCATGCTGCTTAAGACTATAACGAAAACATATATTAGGAAATATATGAGCTATGTTTTTGTAATCCACCGAATTAAACTGGTTTCAACAACTAAAAAAGATACCCGTTTTTTTCAATTTCAGACCTGGTTGTCAACGGGTATACCTCATAACTTATACTATGCAATTCTAACTTTCCAAATTTTCCAAACGAGGTATACTCATAATGCGTTTTATATACTATGGTAAACTAGATAGATAAATTTGACAAACTTGGTAAGGTGAATTCAATGCATGTCAGACAATGGTAACATATCATTTGAATATCATTGACTTTTTCAAAGCTTCATTCATATGTTTTGAACCATATTGTCAAGAATAATTAAATCGGCCATAATATAGTAGTGTATTGTCTAATACTTATATACTTATATATATTATATATTCAGCTTTAGACAAACGGGTTTGCAGGCAAGTGGTTATCAAAGATCAAAACAAATCTCTGTAAATGGAGCTGAATTTCGTTGATGATCTTCTAGGATGTAAAGATTCAATTGCCATTCTATCATTACCTGAGCAGGTGTCTACCATTATATAGCTTAGTTGTTTTATGTTCTAATTTAACTAGAATCTGTCAACTGAAATACGTATTTTGATTTTTCAGGAAATAGCATTTGTTTCACCTAGATTTGCTGAAGAATTTGATCATGAACTAACTGAGCAGTGGAAGTTGTTTGATCCCATTGGGAAGATGCATTTGGTATCATATGAAAGAAAAACTGAAAAGCCTTTTTTGGGACAAGGGTTATTGGAGATCCGTAAGTTTTATTCATTGGAAGGCCTGAACTGGTGCCTTCTTAAATACCAGGGTTTTTCCAACTTTGATTTATTTATATACAATGAAGGTATTGAGGAAGTATGTTACCTCCCCCCACCTCCACCTCCAGTTATAACTCCCCCTCCTCCTTCGATTTGTGATGCAAAATCCACACAGTCAGACAGCAAAGATAACCTAACACCTCAGGATCGAGATTGGATATTGTATCCATGCTTCTTCTCTTGCAGACTCTCACGTAATCAATCAATAACGAGTCAGATGGTATTGTGTTACCAATTTACTTTTCATTTGTAGTTCTAAAACAATGATTCTAATATTAATTGTTCTGCTTTGTAGAATTTACCTTCTCATGTTTATGATTATCTGCTTCACGGTAAACGACACACCTGGATCTTGAGAGGCCCAACTGGCAAAGAGGTTCATTGTAAAATCCTTGGTGTAACAGAACAACGGACATATGCAAGGATTGGTAGGGGTTGGAGGGCTTTCTGCAAGTCACATTCATTGAAAGAGGGTGACTCCTTAACATTTTTTTTCACCAGTGAAGAAGTTGGCCTCATTGATGTATTAATACACGACGAGGATCAGTAGCTATCTAGCCCTGAATGTTGTACTGTTATTTTCATTTTGCCATGTAATGTCTATTATGGTGTACTGGGTTGTCTCTTAATTCTATGAACCGTTAGATGGAATACGTTACCCTCAACTAATGAATAATTTATGTTGGGTCAACAAATTCTTTAGAAAATACACACCGTGCAAAGCACGGGCACATATACTAGTTAGAAATCATTGGTTAGAAAATTTGCAGCTCATATTTGCTTGCTTGAAAGGATCCTAGTACTGTTTGGTGAAACTAGACAATATGCTCTTTTTCTTATAACTTATAAGCAATAACATGTTGGATGTCTGATAACCATTTCGATGTTAAACATTTAGTAAAAAGTGGATGTTTGATACATATATTGATGTAAATACTGAGAACAAAAGAACAATAATACAACTTCATGGAACTGCCGGATTCTCCCATTTACAAATTTCTTGGACATTCTGTTTGGTCATATCTGCTCTCATGCTAAGTGCAAGACCTTCCTTTACAGCAATAACAGTTCAGGGTTCTTCTTTCTGCCTCTGTATGTTGTGTAGTGAGCTTCTTTGGTCTTCCTCTGGTTCTCCTCAAGCATCCTTTCAAGATCTTACTTCACTTTACAAGCTTGTTCCCCGGACAAAGAAACTGAACTTGAGGACAATAGGACTGCAGATGGAAGTTCCATATTGGGAAATGAGGAAATGATTATTAACTTTGGAAGTTGAGCAACCTTTACTTGATGAGGTTTATGGTGATAGAGAGGACTCAAAAGCTGCCAGAAGTCCAGAACAGAGAAGCAGTGGTAACAGCAAAGCAAGATCAGCTGGGATAACCAGATCCAGCGAGAGAGTCTAAAAGGAGTAGTTCAAGATTCACGATCAGCACACTTGGATAGCATTAGACAGCATCCTGATGAAAATGAACATGATAGAAAGCTAGAACGTGAGAGAAATTGCATGGTACTTAAACCATAAAACAACCAAATCAGCAAATTTGCAAATTGAGAGATTAAAGAAATCTTATAACTTTCAAAATTCATTTTCTCAAAAAGCAAGATAAAGATTTGTTAAATCAAAAGATATGGTAAATCATTAAACTCCGAAAACAGTTTATCCTAATAAACTGGAACCATTATATTTGAGGGTCAGATGAGATGTAACATTGCATAATCGATCTTTTTGCAATTGAGATAAAATATGGTGACAGAGAAATGATATATTGAACAATAAGTTGTAATTTTAAAACATTGATAAATAGACAAAGGGGAAACCAATACAAAAGCCTATAACTAATTAGACAAACAACTTTACCAGAAAAAAGTTTATATGCATTGTGGAAGAATTCCTAGCTAATCTAGCATTGACTATCTAAACATAAATAACAAGATATATAAGGTAAAGAGAAACATCAACACAAAATACTATCCTTGCAATTGGAAAGGAATCTGATGTCAATGAGCAATATATGGAACACTAAATGGTAGCAGCCAAATAAGCATGGAATTGGTGCTTGTGCAAGTATCTTATAACACGATTGGCTACTGAAGTAAGATCTTGAAAGGATGCTTGAGGAGAACCAGAGGAAGACCAAAGAAGCTCACTACACAACATTCCCATATACACCTTCATATCTCGTGGTAAAGCATCAGATAATGGGTACACAAAGATACATAATTAAACGGTCTATGGCCTTCAAGTCCAGTATTTGCATTATGTTAACAAATGGAAAAGCTATCATCTCGTAAAAAGTTTGCAGCTACTAACAAACCTATCAATTAAATGAAAGTTCACACGATTCAGATTTCCTTGGGCACAAAGCTAGCTTCTTTAGCACTCCTAGTTGATTAGGTGCATCACTATGAATTTTCATGGACTGTAAATATGGTGAATTCTGCATAATATATTTTGCAAACAGTAGATCACTTTCTGCGCCTCGGTAGTATTCAAGGTAGCACTTGGTAAAGCCTGATGTAAGGCAATCAGGAACACCAAACTGAAGGTAAGGTAGAACATCCTTAGCCTCAAAAGATCAATTCAAATTAAGTTTAAAACTTTGAAGGTTGGGGCAATTCTTGAGCATCAAAAGCACCACACGCCAGTTATGAGTAACAAAGAAGAGGCCCAAATGTCTTACATGAGGAAATTCAGGCACCACAAAATCAGCTCGAAACTGCAATACATATAAAGACATATTATGACAAATATCGATGATATTATCTAAATACGAAACAATACAACAAACTAAACACACTTCCAATCCGACATGTTCGAACCTGGTGAATGCACAAAAACTCCACATTACATACTGCTTTCAGAAGAATAGTAGTATCATGACCAGCCATATTAACATGAAGTAGATTTGCCCTAACCAACTTGGGAAAGTGTAAGTTATTAAACTGTTCATTTAAAAAATAGCTATCCTGAACATAATCTATGTAACATATTTTCAAATCCTCAAGCAATGGACACCCAAAGAGAAGCCCCATAAGATAATTTGGCTCTTCAAATTGAACTGTTTCGACATGTAGAGATTTGAGTGAGGGAAGGCCAACAGAAGAAGAAACATTAAGAGATAAACCATTCAACTTGAGAACAACAAGAGTTCTGCAGCTGACACTAGAGCAGCTCAAACTAAAATACAAATTTGTAGGATAAATCTCGATGTCAAGGTTCTGAATACCCCGTCTTATAACAGTGTTGACCCAAATATTGATATCAGCATTTGAACGGTCATAAATAACATCGCCCTCGAAAAGTTCAGCAGCAGATGCCCCATATTTGAGACGGAAGCTTGTAATGGGTTGGTGCAAATCTCTGGGTAAAATGGTTGCGTATACGAACCTTTCAAAGCAATATGAGGGTTTTCCGTTTCTGAGATAGATTTCATCGTCGTAGTCGAGAACGGGGACTGAGGTCCAGAGAGGCCTCCATCTCTTTGAAAGAACACTAGTGGCAACAGCTTCTTCAGTTGAGAGAAACGAGAGAATGTGAGTGAGGAGTTCATCTGATAGCCTGCTAATCCTGTCAACCATTTTTGCCGGACTTCGGATCAGGATCGGCGGCGATGAGAACGGTGGTTCACGGCGGATGGCAGGAAATAGTAGCTTTGTGCGCGAGTCTGGAATGATGTGGTGAACTGAATAAGGGTTTGTGAAATGGAGTCAGGAATGATGGAAGGGAGAAGGCCCAATATCCTTTTTTTTACCTGTAATAGCCGGTTTTATGGTGCATTCGGGGGTGGTGGTAGTAAGTTCTCACTTTTTCATTTTTTAAATAAATTTAAATTATTAAAATATAATTTTATAATAATTATTTTAAAATTAATTTATGTTATAGTTTTTTTTTGGTACATCGGAGATTTAAACAAACAAATAAAACTACACCCCTAAACCATCCTTGAAGATCAACAGGGCAACCCAATCAGGAGGATCATCAAGGATAGTAAGCGCGCACTGAGAATCTGAGATGAGACACCCATATTTGCGAGGCAATCAGCAGGAGTAGTAGCTTTCTGAGGTGTATGTTTGAGGCGAGCCTCCCAATCCATGTCCAACAATTGACGAACATCCGCAAACTCACTAGCATAAACTGAAGGTATGAAAAACGGTAGAAAGGGGGGGTTTGAATAACGTTTTTAAGATAAAACTTCCACCTTAAAGATTTTAACAAATCTTTCGAGAACTAAGTGCTTAAGATAAGAGATAGAAAAGCACACAAGGATTTTTATCCTGGTTCACTTGATAAATCCCTCAAACTAATCCAGTCCACCCATCAAGGTGATTTCTTCCTTCTTAGAATGAAGGCAATCCACTAATCAGGTAAGTGTTATAACTGCACTTGAAACCTACAAGTGACTAACAATTACACTGACTTAGCTCACACTAAGATTCACTCTCTTAGTCTTCTCTAGGATCCGATCAACCTTGATCTCCTAAAGGTAACTAAACAAACTGTTTAAGAAAGAATGTTTACAAAGAATTTGCTTCTGAAAAGCTAAGAGTAAACACAATGAATTCAGATGAAAGAATGCTTAGAAGGTTTTGAATATAGCTTGCGCGTATGTAATTCTTCCAACCACATCTTTCAATCTTCAGCCTCTATTTATACTCCAAGGATTAGGGTTCGAACGCTGCATGGAAATGCTACCGTTGGAGGGCAGTTCTGGAAATTCCAGCTTCTGCTGTGGCTGAGAATGTTAGGTAGGTCGTCAGGATAGTACATTTGCTTTTGTACTTGGATAGTGACTTGACCTTTAAACCTAGGAGACTTCTGATCAGGGGAATGCTTCATGTTGGAACTTGTGAAGCCAGTTGATCAGAGTCAGAGGGAAAGCACAGATCCTCTGACCGTTGTATCTTCTGATTCTGAACTCAGAGGGAAGTACATGGTCTTCAGAGTCATCTTGCTTCTGGACATCAGAGTTTCCACTATTCAGCTTCTGGATCTTCAGAGTCTTCTACACCATCAGAACATCTGAACCTTCAGAGTTTCTTGGTTGTCAGAACTTCTGGATCTTCAGAACTTCAAGTGACTGAGTCCATATCAGAGCTTGTATAACTTCAGATCTTCTGAAACATTTCTACTGTTCAGTTGAACATAGATGTAGCGAAAGCGTTGCTTGGGTCACTCTTTATGCACAGTGCTTCTGATTTGTGTGAGATTGAATTGAGGTCACAGCCTATAAATAACACACTCAGAAAAACACGTTAGAGTACCATAATTGTTCATACTAAAATGTTAACTTGTAATCATCAAAACATAGAGTTGTACTACTCGATCAAAACTTGATCTTACAATCTCCCCCTTTTTGATGATGACAAAACTAAGTATTTTGATGAACAATTCTTAAACAATAAACTGAATTCACTCAGAGTTTAGAGATATAGAATAAGACTTATCCTGATGTGAATAGTTTATTTTGCTCATTCTGAATCCAAGTCACAGCTTGATTCTGAGCATAGCTCCCCCTGAATCTAAGACTTAATGAAAACGTTAGAAATGTCTAGATTCTGAGCTAAATAATATAAGAGTTCAGAGTGAAGGCGCATGACATAGATGAAATAAAATAATCAGAGCGCATAAGTATTCAGAGTCAACGATAAGTGGTATCAGAGTCAAATAGAATCACTTCAGAGGAAGTGAAATGTATTCCTTGTATTTGCCCAGTGACACATCTATGGTCATAAAGTGGAACTCTTAAATTCTCCAAAATAAATCACACTTACACATCAAAAACTAGGTGTACTCCCCCTTTTTGTCATAAGCAAAAAGTATGGGGTGTGAAAAACTCAGCTTGAAGTACAAGGTACTCCCCCTCAGATAAGGTCTGAGTGAAAGGATGGAGAAACAAACGCTGTAGGAATGAGAGTTACGCGAATTAAGGAAAGGAGTTAATGCAAAAGAAGAATCGTTTACCACCGGCCACGGGAGTAAAGAGAAGCTTCAGTTACCAAGGACTTAACCTCGAGAAACTGTAGGAGAAATAACTTCCAAGGAGAGAATGAAGCTTATATAAAGCGATTTAGAAGAGGGTAAGCTGCACAACTCGATCAATTCCATAAAAAGAAATGGCATCATACATGGTTGCACTGGAAGAGCTCAGAAGGAAGGCCTTCGAGGAGGACATGTTCCTTAACATCCGGCACCCTGATGGTACACGAACAATACATGAGCTGACACAGACATTGCTTGAAGAGGACCTTTGTCCAGAGCTGGAGAAGGATTTGAAAGAATTTCTTGCCTTTGTGGAGGAAATTCAGGAACTCAGCCAGCTTGAGCTGAGGCTGCTGGAAGAGAAAGAAGCCATAGAAAAGAGACTCAAGATGACAGAAGAGAGTCTGGAGAGGGATGAGCTAAACGCCAATCTCAACAACATCCAGTATTCATTGGACCGTCTGGAGAAAGAGAGGGTAGAGCAGCGCCAAGAATGCAGAAGAATGAGGAAGGATCCTCCATTCTAGATTATAGTGAAAAAGAAATGTATGATGTAAAAGCATAATTGATATGAATAAAGAGAAGAAAGTTGGCAATCACAAAGTTATAGATATATATATATATGTATGTGCAATGATAAACGACAACTAACAAAGCATAGCAAATAAAGTAACTTAAACAAAATAAAGTAGAATTAAAATTAAATTAAGTTAAGAAGAAAAACGAAAGAAATCCTAAGACTAAGGCTTGTCAGAGCGACGCAGAAGTTCTTGAAGTGTGCTTCATGTCCATCAGCAGAGTCTCATGAGAATTGAGACGTTGTTCCATGATGTCAAGTCTGGAAGAACTTGGCTGTGTGGAGCTAGAAGGGACATTCTGAGCAGATTGATGAGCTGGAGTGGAATCAGAAGCAGCAGGAGTAAAGACCACTGGTGCAAGGGCTTGGCATCTAAGAGCTTCAGCTTCAGCTTCAAGTCTCTCAGTTTCTAATCTTGCATGTTCAGCTTGTGCAGCTGCTTGACGTGCAGCTTCCTCTGCTTGCTCTTTCTTTCTTCTGGCCTCTTCAACAGCTTCAAGTAGCTTATTTCTTTGCTGTTGTTCATGCAGAACCACTCTTCTTGTAAACCGCTGCCTAGCAGCCTCAATCCTCTGATCCCTTTCTGTAGTGAGATGACTCATCATAACAGGAACCTGAGCTACTAACCAAGTACTCAGACGATTCCATTCTGTAACACCCCGATTTCCAGGTGTCACTTTAGTAACCAAAAATAAACCTTCGCGGAAAAACAGGTAATAAATTTTTTTTTGATTGATTCCTTTGTAAATAAAGCGATAAGGAGATAAAGACATAACCCAACCACTAAACTAACCAATATACATCAAATATAAACATGTACAGCCTCAGCTGCACTTCCACGTCACACACACTCGCAGTGACTCCAAAGTAGTGTGCCCGTAGGCAAATATTTACAGATCCAGAAGTGTGAGTGAGAAAAAGTATAATTACAAACCACTAGGAGAAAGTCGGCCTCAAAATGGCCTAAGCAAAGACCCCTATGGTCCGACTGACTCACTGTGATCCCTCCGTAAGAGAACCACACAAAAAGCCATGCATCGGGAACCTACCCTGTCCCAAAAGCAAAACGAATCAGAGCTATTACAGTAACAACCAACTCCAAAAGACTCTAACCACCCATACCCCACACTACTATCATCGACCCTCCCTCGATCAGGCATGAAGTCCGGGTCCTCGTCGAAAGCTTCAGTAATAGTCGTTTCGCTCCGGGTCTTTCCCGCACAACGAATCATCACGAACCGGCTGACAGACGCCTGGCAGCAGGCCGACCGCCGAAACACAAACATACAAACAAAGCCAAGGCGCTAGGGTCAACTTACAGAATACAATAGATATACAATCAACTTGTGATAAAGGGGATATATACATATGTTGTATATATATACATATAAGTTATGTATTGCCTACTCTAAGGTATATACATAGCATGTTCTCGAATCTCCTACACAGTTCAATCATTAATACCTAACGATGTTCATCAACATCAAATCATCATAATCTCAACATATGAAGTTAGGTGATAAGGTTAGTCAAACAATGTATCGTCCTCCCAACACACACGTATCCAACTAAACCAATGTTCCCTGTCGTTGCCCTAGGGTAAACGACGATGAAATCTCACACTTCCATGAAGCCTCACGCTTCAATGGGGTCTTACGCTTTCACGAAGTCTCACGCTTCAGTGAAATCTCACACATTCACGAGGTCTCACGCTTCAGTGAAGTTTCGCGCCTTCACGAAGTCTCACGCTTCAGTGAAGTTGCACGCCTCCGCAAAGTCTCCCGCTTCAGCAAAGGTGTACGCCTCCGCAAAGTCTCCCGTTTCAGCGAAGGTTCCCGTCTCCACGAGGTCTCCCGCCTCAGTGAAGTTTCTGCTTTCCCGAAGTCTCACGCCTCAGTGAAGCTTACTCACTTTCACGAAGTCTCACGCTTCAGTGAAGTTCCATGCTTTCACGAAGTCTCACGCCTCAGTGAAGCTTCCCGGCTCATCCTTTGGATGGCTAAATAAACTGCTCAACGAGCGAAGGAGTACCAATGTACTTGGAAACTTATAGTTCCCCCGGCTTATCCTTTAGATAGCCAAACAACAAACTGCTCCGACCCAAACTCAAAACAACCCAAGAGTTAGTGTCGGTCAATACAACACAACTCCATAACACTTCCCCAAGAGTACTAACGTACTCGGTGACTTTCAATCATCACCATAGCTCACCTTAGTGGCTTTCCCAATTCCGATAACTCTCCAAACCCACAACAAAGGTCGACTTTTCCCCCGCCTTTCGTAAATATTTTTCCCCTTCAGTTCTCCTATGCTTAAACGCTAATAAAAATGATTTCAATTCAAATTAGTCAAATTATGAGTTTATTTCTCAAAGTCTAAGTTTCCCAAGTCTTTATTTTTCGAAAGCTCTATCATTCTAAGTTTCCAAAAATCAACCACCCAAAATACATTTCCCGGGGAAAGTCTAGGAATTCCAACGAATCCCAACAAATGGCTAAGTCTCAAACCCCACATTTGGACTTGCCTAGGTTTGTTCATCCAACCCGAAATGTCAAAGATCACCGGATCAATGAACCTCCACTCCGAAGTTGCGTCAAAACGCTCAATTCAACACATCATCAATATCATAAGTTATGAAACAATCATAACAAGAAATCATCATCATATACAACATCAGATAAAGCATAGGTCGAGTTTATCGACGCCTATCATGCAATCATAGCTAAATATAGCAAGTTGCCCTAACCTCGAGCTGATCCAGCTTCGAAATCACAAGCTCCTTCACTCAAGTGCTCCGAACCTTCCAAAGTTCCTTCAACTGAACCTCGGAGAAAACAAAGCAGAATCCGAACAATATCGATTAGTTCGATCACAAAACAACACATAAACGATAGACAAAGCATTAAAGCTTCAGAAGACGACAATCGGTTACGAAAAGACAAGTTTTCGAAAACGAAAACTCCCTCCCCAACACTACAAGGTCACGGCCACAAAGGAAAAAGGGCTTCGGCTCTTTTTCTTTGACCAAATCAATTCACAAGGTAGTTTTAGGGTAAAACTAAGGCAAAGAAACTGTCAGAACAATTTTCGGACAATCGGGCCGAAATACGACTATCCAGGGGCATTTTGGTCCAAAATAAAGGCTCAAAACTTCAAAGTTATCAGTTCTGAAAACAAATTTGACAGCAATGATCCTCATGACATCCGTGACAACAAATCCTAAAGGCACGAAGTCAGATTAAGTCTTTTTGACAATAAAGTTTCGAAATGTGAGACAAAAAGGGTTTTGAAACAGTTTTTCAGATCCTGGACAACTGGATCACAATCAGCGTTTACTGACAGAGGTTTTAGGCTCATGGGAACCTAAGGAACATAACCCAAGCGAGAAATCAGAGAAATCGGACAATTTTAGAAAAAGCTCAAAACTGTGAGCACAGAAACGACTTCAGAAACTCAGCAGAAACAGTAATCAGAGATAGGATTCATGATAGTTACCTCGATACCTAGAAGTAGGGACGAACTACGCGAAGATTGGTCAAGTTTTCGCGAAAATCTCCTCCCCCCTTGCTCTCCACGAATTTGGGCCACTAATGGAGGAAAATGGAAGATATTTTGCTTTTTTCGCCTATTTATAGGCGGGCGAAATCCCGGGAAAATGAAAATTTCGCGATTCCGATTTTTGCAGCACGTTCACCAAGGAATTCTAAGAGAGATTCTGGCGTCAGAAATCCAGAACTCAAAACAAATATCTATGATATGGGAAAAACGATATCGAAAATCTCAAAAGCGGTGTAAGTTAAATCTGTCCCGAAAAACTACTTTTTGCTGTGATTGCCGGACGACAAAACTTCCTTCTGAAGAAAGATTGGAAATGTCGAAACAAATCTGGCCACGCGGACGGAAAGTCCGTTAGAAGTCCCGAATAGAAAAAGTCTTCATCCATCGCTCGAATCTAGGGTTTTGAAGCAAAGAAATTAGCGTCGGCAAACTTCCGAAAAGTGAATACTATCGTGCGTACAGTCCAGAGTTCCGAAATGAAACGCTGGTCGAAGGAAAAATAAAGAGAATCTTTAAATTTTCCAAGGATTAGAAATCTCCCTTAAAACGTTGCTCTAGAAGCGAAAAAGCCTATTCTGGACACGCTCGCATAAGGCAGATGTGCAGACGACTCGTACTAACTCCGAAAGCAACTACGCAACATTCCTCAAGTAATTCCTGAACTTTCTTCTTCATTAATCTTTCTCTAATACCAAACTCCTGTCACGCTCACACTGATTCTACGCGTGAGTCGGAAATTAACTTGTTCTGAAAATCCAGGTCTTACACATTCTTCAGCAACAGAGTCAGCATTCTCACTCAGGTCAGTGTGACCTTGCACATTGCGTAGCATCAATGAAGCTTCATGATTAAAAACATTAATGCACTCAGAGAGAGAGGTTGGTCTGAGGTATGTGTAGGGAACGATGGAGAGGTTGGTTTTAGGAGAGGTTGGGTGGTTGCTGCTGTTGGCCTCAGAGGCACCTTGAGGAGAGCCAATATCAAAAGTTTGGACATCTGGTTCAGAGGCTCCAAGGTGTGGTTCAGAGGTTTCAACCTGAGGATGTGGTGATCTAACCGAAGAGTGGTTAGACACAGAGTTTTCTGGCTCTGGTTGAATGGGCTCTTGATGAACTGGGTCAGGTTGGACTTGTTGGGCTAAAGGGTCTGCTTCATGCAAAGGGTCAGCCTGGATAGGATCATCTGGGTCAACTAGACGTTCTGGTCTAGGTCCAGGGTATCTCTTAGGGCTTGGTACTGTGAGGTAGTACTCTGGGATGGCAGACACTTTTTCTTTCCTGACTTCCATAAATTTACGATGTGACTCAGAGTTGTTGGAAGGTGAGGAGTCAGCAACGTTGGTAGGGAATGATACAGGAGTATAAGCAGTTGAGGAATCTGTATCAGTGGTTCTAACAACCGGACGTTTTGATGCTCTGGGGGCAGAGTGATCAGACGTTCTGGGTTCAGGTTCTGGTTGTTTAGGAATGACGGGTTCAGGTTCATAGGGTTCAGGAATAATGGGTTCTTGTTGAATGGTAATGGGTGAGGTTGGTTCATCTGGACGTGGAGTCTGAAGCATATTCCACAGAGGGGCTTCTTCTTAGGAAGGTTGGAAAAATGAAGACCTTGGAGAATTGGGTTGAGATGTGGTTTGGGCTGCTGGTTGAGATTCTGGGATAGGGGTGAGTTGGGTGGCTGTGCGTTTGAGAAGAGTAGAGATGGGGAGTGCATCAATTGAATTTAAATCATCATCAGATTCAATGACAACAGACTTACTTGATGTACGCACGGCAGACCGAGTCACTATGGCAGAAGTCTCCATTCTGATGACTGCAGCAGCAGGTTCCACACGTGTAGGCTTCTCCACAATTCTGACTTGTTTCTTCTTCTTCTTGGGAGGAGAAGGACCATCTTCATTATCACCATCATCACCATCATCAGGCTTGGTGGTTTCATCATGCTTCCTCTTTGGCTTGTCAGCCTTCTTCTTCTTCTTCAGAGGAACATCAGACTCCTCAGAAGATTCCTCCAAGACCATTTTCCTCTGAACTTTCCTCTTGGGAGGAGAGTCAAACTCTAGAGCGGGTGACAATCGTCTGAAGAACTCATCTACATCAATCTCATACCCTTGTTGCTTCAGATCATCAAGGTAGCACATAATTGCTTCTGGGTTGTCTGCTTGGGTCCACAGAGGGAAATCATTCAGAGGCACCCTTCTTTGTCTTACTTCATCAGAAGTATCTTCATGAGCAGGGGCTATCTTCTTCTTGATCAATCCCATCTTCTTCAAAGATGTGCTCAAAGTTCGGAGCTTTATGACAAAAAGTCGAATAACTCCGTGTTTTTCTTTCAACTACCTTAAACACCTTCTCTATACTCCATAATCATGATCCATGCGCTTAGATTCTCTTCTTGTTGTAGTAGATTTGAATTTCCAAACTAAAAACCAATTTTATTCAACCGTTACTTTTTGAAGCAAAAGCCTTGAACTTGCTCAACGCCTTTAGGATTTGTTGTTGTTAAAGACCTTGTTTATAACTATTCAAAACCAGTTTCAAAAAATTTCAACTTTGAGTTTTTGAGCTGTTAAAGTGGACCAAAAAACCCAAATTCTAGTTTTAGGTCCCGTAATTGTTCCGAGTGTTTTTCTACCCTAGATATCACCTAAGTATACCTAGGAATTAAATTAGATCGAAAAAAAGTTCGGGAACCCTATTTTTCACCTATGTGGCCGAGAGCACCCTTTGAGTATGGGGGAGGAATTATTTTTGCGAAAACTTTTCCATTTGTGCTTATGTGCTAAACTCTAAAGCTTTTAAAGCTTTTCCGACTTCGATTAGGGTTATAAATTTAAAGCTAACATAAACACAAAGAAAGATGTGTAACTATCTCGAAAATTGAATCACATCAATATAATCAATAATTATTAATCCAACAGTACACATTCAATTCATACAAAGGATACTAAAGAATATATAATATGTGTTTTAAGTGAAAAAGTAATATGAATTTACAACTTGTAACCAAAGTAACAAGGTACAAGCAGCTACTCATCCAAAAAAGCATGTCCACCTTCCTCCACGCTCCACCTTATAAAAAAAGCCACATCATTTTGTACATGCTGTAAAGCACAGACATACATTATACTACAATGTGATAGCCAAATCTAGAGGGAACACAACACAACACACACACACTCACACCTTTCCCACAAAAGAGAATAAAGAAACCCTTTACTTTGCTTCCATAGCTCTCTGCTTTGTTCCCAAACCCTCATCATGCCTTTTCGGTGAACTTACCCATTCATTTTCTTTCCCATTTTACTGGTTTTCTTGGATTCCATGAGCTGTTTTCAGGTTTGGAAGTGAAAAACAAGTTTCATTCTGTAGTGATATACGATATGTACGTTGTACCTCCACCCCAGCGATCGGATCCGGGTACAGGATCCGGAGATTTGAGGGTTTACCAAGCATGGAAGGGTAGTAATGTGAGTTCTGGATTTTGTTTCCTTGTCAAATTTTATCTACTTGTTATTTCACATGTTTTTTGCTTACATTTTAGTAAATGGGAGTGTGATCTTATGGACACAATCAAATTTTTAAGATTTTAACAGAGCTGTTTCTCAAGCTGATTTGTTCTCTTTTGTTCAAGCTTAAAAAGTAAAATAGAAAATTGATTTGATTATATGATAGGGCTTTCTTTTTTTTTTTGTAAATTTTTTCTTTCTTTTTCAGAAGCTACTATTTTTAGGGCCAGAGAAGAGAAGCAACTATTTTTAGTTTGTTTAGACTAAAATTTACAGATGGGTCATTGAACTTTTATGTTGCTTTTTTTGCATTACTTAAAAACTTTATTGTTGTACTTGCTGTGAACCATGTGGAGTTTATAAATTGAGAGATGTCACGCTCTTCCTTACAACCTGGAGGCGGCATCGTCTCTGTTGTGATATCTGATGATTAAACCTATTTTATAAAATTTGGTGCATAGCACTCATAAAGTTACTTAAACACTACTGTAACTGGTTCTTCATTTTTCGCAGATTCACTCGTTAAATCTTAATTTTTCAGGAATTTGAACCTAAAATTTTGTGCGAGTTGAATGATAAAATGAGTTTATCGCAAAAATTGTAGATTGGCTACTGAACACTTTATTTGTGAAGTAGGAAGTAATTGCTGGTTAGTTTCACAAGTTGATAATGATATAGTGAGTTTTGGTTGAACGCTTGTCACTGAATTTGGGACAATATTCACTGACATGTAAATTATCATGATAAATTCTTTATACTGTGAGGTAAAAATATTCAAAGTTTAAACTTGTCATTTCTATTCATTAGTTCTTTTTCTCATAGAACTTATGAAGAAAGAAAAAAATGCTAGTGACTGTTGCTACACAGCTACAGTTTAATTTGAAATATGTTTCTGTTATAGTGATTTTATAATAATGTAGATGCATATCAATTGTTTTCATTCCCTTTCCTGCAGAAATTTTTCCTTCAAGGCAGGTTCATATTTGGACCAGATGTAAGATCGTTGGCCATGACAATTTTTCTAATCGTTGCTCCTGTTGCAGTTTTCTGTGTCTATGTTGCCAGAAAACTGATAGATGATTTTTCTGATCACCTGGGGATAAGTGTAGTGACTGTTGTTGTTGTGTTCACGATTTATGTGAGATTCTCTCTCTTTCTCTCTCATACGCTCAAACACAGTCTTTTCCTTTTACCCTACATTGTTCAACTGCATTGGTATGGAACTTTGTTTATAACCTTGAGAGTTCCAACTCACACACACTTGTTTGAAGTTAAGTTAGAAGCTGGAATTTGGTTTCCGAATGAAATATAGCTTAATTGATGCCTTTTACTTTCTCTGCTGCTTATTTGAATGATAACTAAAACAAAACTAGCCATAACCATAATGAAGTTAATATGCTCAAACTAGTGTGACAACGCAACTTTGATCTTATGGAATACATGGGTAAGCCAAATATTGTGGTTGATGTCATTTTGTTTAGATTAATGAAGGATCGGACATCCTCCTTAAACCAACAATCCAAATACAAATGCAAGCCTACTGCAATCTGATAGGTATGTAAATTGTGCAAGTGAAGAACAGAGAAGATTAATACTGAAATGAGAATTATATTGATGAAGGTAAGGAGTAATACAGGAATAGAAAAAGATAGATGGTGTATTGTTAGAGAAAGCTCTAACAACCCAGAGAAGCTCTAATGGCTCTCTTCCTAGAAAGATTCCTCTTTCTCTCTCCTATAACCGAATTTGATTCTCATCCCTCCCTCTCACCCCACACCTCACTACTCTATATACTAACTTACTAACTAACTCCCTCCTCTCCATTTTGCCTGAGACACCTCAGCACCTTTCCCTTTCTTTCTTTCATAAACTTTCCACACCTTGGGCTTTCCTAAGCCCATTTCCCCTTTTGTGTTCGAGTCTCTATCAATTCCCTCCCCCTTAGAAACAGCCTTGTCCTCAAGGCAGAAGTCTGGAAATTGACCAACTAAGACCTCATTATCCTCCCAAGTGACATCATCCACTGATCTGTTGGTCCACTTAATCAAACTTTGGTGAACCTCTCTGTCACCTTGCCTGATACTTCTGGTGCCCAGAATCTCCTCAGGATAAAAGTCAGGAGTTTCCCCAATATCTAAATCAGTAGGCAGCTCCCCTTGGACTTGGTAATTGCCTATAGCCTTTTTTAAAAGAGACACATGGAAGACAGGGTGGATTCTTGATTCTGCTGGCAGTTTGAGCTTGTAAGCAACAGCTCCAATTTTGTCTTCAATTTGAAAAGGGCCATAGAACCTTGCTGCTAGTTTTTGATTAATTCTCTTGACAACAGAATGCTGCCTGTGGGGCCTGAGCTTGAGGAAGACCCATTCTCCTATGTCAAAGCTCAAATCCCTTCTCTTCTTATTAGCATAACTGACCATCTGCTCCTGTGCTCGCTGTAAATGTGCCCTCAGTTGCTTCAAAGCCTCATCTCTCTCACTTAATTCTAGAGCAACAGCTGCTACCTTGGTCTCATTAGCTAGAAACCTGATGATGGGAGGTGCTTTTCTGCCATAAACCACCTCAAAAGGAGTTTGGCCAATGGAGCAATGAAAGGTAGAATTATACCAAAACTCAGCCCAAGGAACCCAATAAGACCAAGTCCTCGGATGCTCAGAGGCAAAGCATCTCAAATAACTCTCTAAGCACCTGTTTATGACCTCTGTCTGGCCATCAGTCTCAGGGTGGTAGGAGGAGCTCATTTTCAACTTGGTACCCTGTAATTTGAATAGCTCAGACCAGAAGTGACTCACAAAAATTGGGTCTCTATCACTGATAACAGTGTTTGGAATCCCATGGAGCCTTACTATTTCCCTGACAAAGACCTCAGCAATGGACTTAGCAGTGTAGGGGTGTTTAAGCAAGATGAAATGACTGTACTTGGATAGCCTATCCACTACAACCAAGATTGCCTCAAAGCCTTTAGATTTAGGTAACCCTGTGATAAAGTCAAGGGATATATCCTCCCAGATAGCATTTGGAACAGGAAGTGGTTGGAGCAGACCCCCTGGAGAAATTGCACTATACTTCTGCCTCTGACAAGTGTCACAACCCCTTACAAAATCACTCACTGTTCTCTGCATTCCCACCCAATATAGAGTTTCAGCCAGCCTTCTGTAGGTTCGTAGAAACCCTGAATGACCCCCAGTAGGTGTGCTGTGGTATTCCTGCAGAAGCCATGGAATTGAAGGTGATGTAGGAGAGAGCACAAGCCTGCCTTGGTATAACAGCACCCCTTGCTGGACTGAGAACCCAGGTTTGGCTTGGGGATTTTGTTGCACTTCCTGTGTCAAGTTCTGGATGTAAGCATCAGAGGCTATCTCCTCCAAGAGCTTCTTTCTATCTTCCCACAGAGGAAAAGATACCAGGCTCATGAGATCACTCTCATCATAGCATCTAGAAAGTGCATCTGCTGCCTTATTTTCCTGACCTGGTTTGTACCTCACTTCAAACTGATATCCAAGGAGCTTTGCCAACCAGCATTGTTGATCAGGGGAAGTAATTTTTTGTTGCAAGAAATGTTTGAGGCTCTTGTGATCTGTGTAGACAATGAAAGCCTTGCCCAACAAGTAGTGCCTCCAATGTTGGATGCAAAGAACCAATGCCATCAATTCTTTCTCATAAACTGACTTGGATAAATTCCCAGGAGATAGAGCCTTGCTATAATAAGCAATTGGTTGCCTTTGTTGCATCAAAACGGCACCAATGCCTCTCCCAGCTGCATCACATTCAACCTCAAAAGGTTTTTCAAAATCAGGGAGAGCTAGCACAGGGGAACTTATCATTACGGTCTTCAACTTGTGGAAAGCTTGCTTGGTCTCTTCACCCCATGTGAAATTGTCTTTTTTTGTCAGTTCTGTGAGGGGTTTGGCCATCTTCCCATAATTCTTGACAAATTTCCTGTAGTAGCCTGTTAACCCTAAAAATCCCCTTACTCCCTTAACATTCTTGGGCTCTGGCCACTCCACAATGCACTTAATTTTCTCGGGGTCAACTGCCACTCCTTTCCCAGATATAATGTGACCCAAATAATCTATTTGGGCACAACCAAACTTGCATTTTGCTTGATTGGCTACAAAACAATTAGATGATAACACTGTCAAGACTAGCTTTAAGTGGTTTTGGTGTTCCAACAAACTCCCACTGTAAATTAAGATATCATCAAAGAAAACCAACACAAACTTCCTCAGATATGGCCTAAAAATGTCATTCATGATGGCTTGAAAAGTGGCAGGAGCATTCATCAGCCCAAAGGGCATGACAAGGTACTCATAATGTCCATTGTGAGTCCTGAAAGCAGTTTTAGGGATATCTGCCTCAAGAACTCTAATCTGGTGGTATCCCGATTTAAGATCAATTTTAGAGAACATTACTGCCCCATTCAACTCATCAAGTAATTCATCCACAATTGGAATTGGATACTTATCTGGGATTGTAGCCTTGTTCAGAGCCCTGTAGTCCACACACATTCTCCAACTCTTATCCTTCTTTTTTACCAAGATGACAGGACTGGAGAAGGCACTCATGCTAGGTCTTATGATCCCTGCCTCCAAGAGCTCAGCCACCTGCCTCTCAATTTCCTCCTTTTGGTGATGAGGATACCTATAGGGTCTGACATTAATTGGCCCATGCTCAGGATTAAGAACAATCTGGTGTACTTTGGACCTGACAGGGGGCAATTGCATTTTCTTTGTGAATACTGCTGGGAATTCTGTAAGCACAACTCTCAGTTCCTGAGGTATGTCATGGTGTTCCTTGGTTGCTTCTGTAGCTTGGAATTGAGGCCACCATCCTTCCCCAAGGTTTCTGCCTTGAGTGTCACTCAAAAAAAAGTGCAGGTTGCTCTGATAGCTGCTTCTACCCTTCATTCCCTGCAATTTCACCACATGTTCCCCTTGCACAAACTGCATAGTCAAGTGCTTCCAATCCATGATGACTTTCCCAAGTGTACTGAGCCAGGACACTCCCAAGACCAGATCCAGCCCTCCTAAGTCCAGCACCAGTGCATCAATGGTAATCTCAATGTTCCCCACTTTGGCTTTGATTCCCTTACAAACTCCCCTGGTTATCACCTTATGGCCATCTCCAAGTTTAATGCTCCTTGTGGTGATCGGGGTGATGGTAAGTCCCAGAGCAGAGGTGATCTTTGGGTCAATGAAGTTGTGGCTCGCGCCACTGTCAACAAGGATGAGAAGTTCCACATTGCCCACTTGGCCAGCTAACTTCATTGTCTGGTGATCCCCCAAACAACCCAGAACTCCCATAGCTTTGCATTCTACAGCTTCTTCTTCTTCGACCTCCTCTACTTCCTGTTCCAGCATCACGATTTCCCCCTCCTCATTCATGGTCTCTCCCTCTCCCAGGATGAGAACTCTCATCGCGCGCTCCGGGCACTTGTGCAAAGTGGGGTGGTATTTGCCCCCACATTTAAAACAGAGTCCCTTGGCCCTTCGCTCTGCGATTTCGTCAACCTGGAAACTCCTGACCCCTTTCCAACGCTCCGTCGAGCCTGCACGGTGGTCGTTGTCACCCTTTCTCGCCGTTGAGCCCAGCGATGAAGATGAGTGTGCGTGGGATCCAACAGAACTCCGGGATCGGGTTTGGTTTGACCCGCTGGCCTTGGTAAAACGGGTTACATCTCTATTGAACAGCCCACTCCTATTTGAGGCTGACCCGGCCCAATCGCCTTGACCCGAGCGTTCGTACCCGCCTTTTCTTATCACCCGCTTTCCCTCTTCTTCGTCTTCTTCCTTAAGCTCGTCTTCAACATCTTTCGCAATTCGCATCATCTCCATGCGAGTGCTGGGATTCAAGGTACGCACCCGCCGTCGAATCGGTGGTTTCAACCCACTCATGAAATACCCCAGATACTGATCCTCCGGCAATCGTCCTACCTGTGAGGAGAGCAACTCAAAGGCTTCCACGAACTCCTCCACGCTGCCGCGTTGCCTTAGCGTCGATAACTCCTCGAAAGGATTCTCCAATCGTCGTCCTCCATAGCGTGCAATCAACGCTCGTTTGAGCTTTTCCCAGGAAAGCTCATCCTCTGTTTCCCTCAACAGATTGAACCAATGGATGGTAGATCCTTCCATACTCAAGCGTGCGAGCTTCACGCGAAGCTCATCGGGGGTGCCTTGCACATCGAAATAGATCTCCGCTCTCGTGATCCAAGCTACAGGATCGTCTCCCTCAAACACGGGCAGCTTGACCTTCTTCCCGGCGAGACGCGATTCGCCGGAACTGGAGTCACCCGTCGAGGTTTCCCCTTCGTGGACCACTTTCTTTCCCATCTGATTGCTCAACTCCTTCAGAAACATGCTCTGCTGCTGCAGCTGGAGCGCGAGTTCCTGCAACGTGTCAGTCACGGTGCCCATCTGTGTCTCCAGAGCTTCCATACGATCAACCATCTTGGGTGGCATCTACTACACTGGTTTTCTGGGGGTGTATTGATCCGGCAGGTCGGACCAATTGATAGGTATGTAAATTGTGCAAGTGAAGAACAGAGAAGATTAATACTGAAATGAGAATTATATTGATGAAGGTAAGGAGTAATACAGGAATAGAAAAAGATAGATGGTGTATTGTTAGAGAAAGCTCTAACAACCCAGAGAAGCTCTAATGGCTCTCTTCCTAGAAAGATTCCTCTTTCTCTCTCCTATAACCGAATTTGATTCTCATCCCTCCCTCTCACCCCACACCTCACTACTCTATATACTAACTTACTAACTAACTCCCTCCTCTCCATTTTGCCTGAGACACCTCAGCACCTTTCCCTTTCTTTCTTTCATAAACTTTCCACACCTTGGGCTTTCCTAAGCCCATTTCCCCTTTTGTGTTCGAGTCTCTATCACAATCCTTCTGCTGCTTGGATGTATGGAAGGTTTTCTGGAAAACAGTGTCTGGGGGAAAAGAGATGCCATGAATACAATTTATTCTATATCAATCAAGCATTAAGCTTTGTTTGGTTTAGAAGAGAGATAGAGAAGAGAGAAGATGAGTAGAGAGAAAAAGGTGAGAAATAGAGTACATATTTTGTTATGATAGGAAGAGAAGTGAGAAAGAAGAGAAAAGAATGACGTGGACACTCTTTCCTCTCGCTTGGTTGTGTAGAGAATGGAAAGAGAGAAGATTACTTTTGTAGGAAATGACAGTTTTACCAAAAATATTTAAATATATATAAATTAGTGGTATAATGATAGAGGGATAAAATAGTGAAGTGAGAGTTGATGTGACAAGTTCTCACTATCTCTCTTCAGTTGAAGAGATTTTAAAAAGTTGATATCTCTCTCTTGTCCATCTCTCTCATCTCTCTCATCCTCTACCAAACAAAGTTACCAACCTCATCTCCCTTCTAACTCTCTCTTCTCAAACTCTCTCTCTTCAAACTCTCTTCAAACAAACATAATGTAAGATGACGAATTTCCCTTAAGTATCTAAGTATATGTTCTAGCTAAAGACACCAAATATCTGCTCACATAGGACACAGTCATAAATCTTTATTGATCTTGCTTTTGTCAAACCTTTCAACTTAATTGAGATAAACTACTCCAAGCAATGAGGTTGAAACATCCCTGTAGTTAGGTGTGTCCTACAAGAATGATGGTGGGAAGTAGAAGGTCAACACATTTGCCTAAGGAGGGAAGACTGTAAATGAAGAGGAATATTCATGTTGATAATCTGGAGCCATGACTAAATGCTTAGCTGTCATGGAGTAGTGGGAGTAGGGAATTTGGGTTTGGGAATGAGAATATCGGAGGGAAGGTAGGAAGCATGAGGGCAGGCAGTAATTGAGCCAAAAAGAAGTAGGTGAAGGGAGTAAGTGCTGTTAGTATCATTGCAGTCCTTGATTAACATAATCTCAGTTTTTACAGAAAATTTTAACTGGAAAATTGGATAAAAGTAAAACATTATGTTTCTTCAGTTATCTATTAGGTTCAAAGGTTCACCAAACACAAAAAATCCTTCTGCATATGATTTGCTGGGTTTTGAGAATGTACAGTTGTTTATGAATTAGAAGCTAGAACAGCACACCTCACATTTATTATGAGACAATGCTTTATTTGGTATACCTTCTCCTATCTGCAATTAACCACTTGCAGCAATTTCACTTGGGTGCTTTTCTTTTTCGTTATTTGGAGGGGCAAAGCCCCACTTTGGGTGCTTTTAAGTCAAGGACTGGACTTCAGTGGGAGCTCTAGGTTTCTGTAGGGCTCGAGAAAGGTTTTCTCTTTATTCTTGGAATATGTAAGAGTCAGAATATAGAAGTACTTATGTTAGATATATGAAACTGAATCTGTATTATTGATGTATAAGCTGTCCAAGATGGATGTACAAATTCATCAAAATGAATGTATGGTAGAGAAAGATGAAATACAACAGTTACTTTGATGGTCCTGCTCCGAAACCTACTCAAATCTTTCCTAACATTCTTTCTGATTCCCACTACCTCTTGCACTCTCCTCACAATTGAGTTCCCCCTGGCCCCTTCACTCATTTTCATTTTTCCATTAGACCATTCTGTTATGATGCAGGATATCAGTGTGAATATTCGTCATGATTTCCTCATTGATTCAATCATAAGCTACCCCCTGCTTCTCACCATTTCCTCCTAGAAAATACCATAGTTATGTGTGTGGGGTTGTATCAACAAACAAGAAATTACACCAAATATGTCAAGCTGGGTTGATAAAATGGAGAAGTGATTCAGGTAATCAGGTTTTATTTGCAATAGAAAAATACCACTAAAGCTTGAGAGAAGATTTTACTGCACAACTAAAAGACCAAATAAGTTATATTGGAATCATTAACGAATGTCGGTCATATAGGGGCAATAAGGAAATAAGCTCAGTGTTACTAATATGAGAATTTATTTATTGATAAGTCAACACAAGATAGAGTTAGGAAAATGTATTCTAGAGAATGATGGTAGAACCTTATCTTATGTGATTTATGCATGCAAGGAGAGGACTTGCAGAAGTCTCAGTAAAGAGAGTAGATTAGATGGAATGTAGTTCACTACTTTACCAGTTAGCGCTAGAGGGGAGACCTAGAAACTATAGGCCAAGCCATTAAACTATAGTCCATTGAAGTTGATATTCTGGTTAATCATTATTTGGGCTCTTTCGTCATAAGGGAAGGTAGTAATGCACCAATTTTTGGGATGAAAGTGGTAATTTTCTGTACTATGAGTGTTAAAGTACTTTCTTTCCTAATTCCAATTGTATGCTGATGCTACAGTTATTGTTTTTCAGGTGTTAGTTCTTCTCTTGTTAACGTCTGGCCGAGACCCTGGCATAATTCCACGCAATGCACATCCTCCAGAG
Organism: Lotus japonicus; assembly: GCF_012489685.1. Taxonomy (NCBI): domain Eukaryota; kingdom Viridiplantae; phylum Streptophyta; class Magnoliopsida; order Fabales; family Fabaceae; genus Lotus; species Lotus japonicus. The sequence continues at coordinate 34,629,944 of NC_080042.1, read as the reverse complement.
CCCGAAGGTTTTGAAGGTAGTCTTGATGTTGGGGCTGGTCAAACTCCTCCATTGCGGATACCTCGCATTAAGGAGGTTGATGTCAATGGGATTACTGTCAAGGTCAAGTATTGTGATACTTGCATGCTCTACAGGCCTCCCCGTTGCTCTCACTGCTCAATTTGTAATAACTGTGTAGAAAGGTTTGATCACCATTGCCCGTGGGTTGGTCAGTGCATTGGGCTGGTAAGTTGGACCTTTTTTTTACCAAGTTGATTTGTAATTGTGGATGTAATCTACAGAATGTTGTATGATAGGCAGAAAGATTTGTATGGTATATGGGTGAGTAGGTTCTGTTAGTTGGGAAAGCGGAAGAAATGAGTAAACTCTATCAGCTTGGAACATGTGAAATGGTTCAATGTTTTTTGCATGGTCTTTGCTGGAAAAACTAGCTTGCTTCAGAAATTTGTTAATTATCAACACTTATTTCCAAAAGATTGTTTAGGCTCATTGAGTCAAATAAAAAACTCATCATGAATAATAATTTTACTTTCATGTTTGTTTCAGTTTGCAACACACATTAATGTGATGTTCTAGAGAAAACCAGCTCATAAATGAAGATTAATGTGTGTATAATGTCCTTTACGGTGAACTCTGTTTGGAAAATATTCCTTTCTAGCACATCCTTGATAGTTTTTTGAACTTGAAGAATATGTTCATATGGGTTAACAAATGCTTTATAGTGAATGCATGAGAAATTTCTGAGTTCCATCTTGGAAATCACATGTTAAATCTTTTTGGGATGTGGGGTGCAATTAATTAGGTTTATGATAAATTCACACCCAAGTTACTCTTCCAGCCCATTTTCACCCACTTTCTCTTCCTATCTCTCTTTTGTTTTCCTATCTCATCATCTATCTTATCTATCATTTCTCTCTTTTCTATTTCCATCTCTCTCTAGGTGGAGGTGTATTTGGGGTTTGAACCAATTACTTTCCAATTAATTACTATAAGGAGATATGCTACCCAATTATGTTCCAATGAACCAAAAAACATTTCTTTCTATTGGAACTCTTCACTTCGTAGGGAAAACTCAGATTTTAGGTTGAACTGAATCCAGACATGATATAAAAAGTTGTTATGGTTACTTGGGTGTCAAGTCATTGATACAAGAGCTTCAATTGAAGTATTCTTTCCCATATGGAAATTTTCCATTTGAGGATTTTTCATCAGCCTTTTATCCCCTTTCAATTGTATATGCATATCTGGTGTGATGACTTTTAATTGTCATTTGCTACATGTCATCCTTGAATATGTTATGTATCTGAATGTGTGCACAATTGTTATGCAGCGTAATTATCGCTTCTTCTTCATGTTTGTCTTCTCAACTACGCTACTTTGTATATATGTTTTCGCATTGTGCTGGGTCTATATTAGAAGAATTATGGAGTCAGAGGAGACAACAATTTGGAAGGCAATGATCAAAACTCCAGCCTCCATAGTTTTAATAATTTACACCTTCATATCAATGTGGTTTGTTGGTGGCCTCACTGGCTTTCATTTATATCTGATAAGTACAAATCAGGTAATTACTTCTTTTCAGATCTTATGTTTTAAATATAAGCTTTCTGTCCTAATGAATTTACAACTTTATGTGCCCATTTTACTTGCAGACTACATATGAGAACTTTAGATACCGATATGATCGGCGGGCTAACCCATATAACAAAGGAGTATTCAATAATTTCAAGGAGATATTCTGTGCCAGAATACCCCAATCAAAGAACAATTTCAGGGCAAAGGTATCATTGGAGCCAGTATTACCTGCTCGATCAGCGGGTGGAGGCTTTATGAGTCCAAGTATGGGAAAAGGCATGGAGGACATAGAGATGGGCAGGAAAACAGTGTGGGGTGACATAGGTAGTGGCATTGATCACTCTGAAGGCGAGTTAACCGGTCGGCCGGCTGTTAAGGATGGGGAGTTTGGTGAACTGTCTCCAGAAATCAGGACGACAGTAGATGGCCGGGGTGATGGTGCTGGAATACATCCAAGGAGGTCTAGCTGGGGAAGAAAAAGTGGAAACTGGGAATTGTCTCCTGATGTTCTTGCTTTGGCTGAAAGGTCTGGTGATTCGAATCGCGTCGGTGGAGGTAGCAGCAGTCTTGGTCACTAAGAACAAAGATACACAGCCACTGAAATGAATTAACCTGGTAAAGTATTTTATTGGCACTAATTTTAAGATATTACATTTCTCATGTGAGAAATCTATAGCAAAATTAATTGTTTTAGCAATGTCGGGGATGAAGGCTTTGCAGGGTGTGTTTACTACTGTTGTTTTAGCCGTTCTGCTTCTAGGAAGTAATTGTTGTGGTGTTCCAATTGAGGTTTCCTTTGCCTGGTGTTGTATCACGCTTAATTATTAACTATTCTTTGCATCTGTTAAAGTAGTTACTGATATCTCTCTCACACGGAGTGGTAGTGTCTTAGCTCGAAGCATTGGTAGCCTTTCCACGATGCAATAGTCATGGAAGTTATGTGCCTTGGACATTTGAAACTTGAAAGTAGTAATGATGATGAACTCATGTAGAATAAGCAATGGCAAACTCTTGATTGGGAAATTAATGGTTGAGATTTGAAATTAATTGTTAACATGTGCAAGTATATGGTCATCTCAGCCATTGATTTATTTTTCAATCAATATTATAATTGTTTACTTAGCCTTTTAAAGTTACTCCATAGTGAAATCTCCTAATCTCATGTCAACTTCAAAATGGCAAACCAGCAAAACTCTACAATGCCATATTCCAGAATATGTAAAAAACTTCAAAATAGGTTATTGTTGAATTTTTTTGATATATATACTATTTTCTTTTTAGGCATCCAAAATACACATAGGATATTAATCTTGGTGGCACATAGGATATCAATCTTGGTGGATAGCCGTCAATATGGAGTAGTGTTGTGGGTACCCACGACGCAAATGCTTGGAGCTAGGGAAATTGGGATCTTGACCTTGCTCTTTTTTCTTTTTTAACTGGAGGGCCAAAAGGCTCAAAACAACTACAGATGAATTGGCAGGGAAAGAAGTCCTCATACAATCATTACTCATTAGCACACAACAACTACTTGTTGGTGATTCTAATTTCTAATACATTTATACCAAACTACAACTCATGCGACATTCCCACTAAAGGATCAACTACAAGATGATCATTAGATTTGGCACCCCATTAATTAGAAATGCCACCCTACTTACGGAAACTTAGTTTCCGAAATATTTCGGAAATAAGGTTTCCGAAGCATTTTTTCACTCAAAAGTGAGGTGTTACATGTATTTTGCACTACAAATCACGAATTAATTTCGGAATCTAAGATTTCGAAATAATTCGGAACTTGAAAATCCGAAAATAAGGGGTGTGAAATTTAATGGTTGGGGTGGCAAATCCAACTCTCATCAACTACTTGATTTGCTTCACGAATTATATGGAAGCACGGACACTCCACTCCTTTGTAAGCCACTCCCGGATACAGACTACCACCATAGAGCAACAAGGTGCTAAAGAGGATCACCATCTTGGATGAACTTGGCTGCGAGTAGTGAACCACTTTCAATTATTACATACTGAGGGGAACAAGAAGAACTCAAGCATGTTCCAATGATTGCTCCTTGCTGCTTCTTGAGAAGCAACTGCTTTGTAGTAGCCAGCAGCCCAAATAGAACTCAGACAAGAATCATTATTACTGAACACAAAAGCTGCACCTAGCCTTCCATATGTAGCAGAAGACTGATCTAAACACCTCGGTGACCTGATCTCTTCAAACAACATTGACTTGAGAGAATGACACTTGATAGGAAAATCTTACCTCAAGTGTCTTACCTCCATATCCAGTTTTCCAATAAAAAACTGCCACCTAATTATTTAATTTCATGTCATTAAAATATTCTAAACCTCAAACTAACAGATGTTAACGTTTTGCTCCTAAACGCTTGGTACAATAAAATATAGGTTTTACTCTTGTCTATCACGTAAACACGTTCCATCGCTTTGCAGACCATGTATATAATTCTAACCTCAATCCCTTTGCTCTTTTCCTGTTGCTTCAATCAATTGTAGATCGTAAGTGTGGCTAGGACATCCCCCAACCACCTTTAAGGTGTATTTTTGCTCTTACCTATGTTAAAATTCACTTTGTTGCACAGACCATCAATTTTTGTTTGTCTTTAATGAATCAGATTGATACATTTGTTGCAATGAAATTAATTTCTTTACAAAATGCTAGATGATATCCTTTGGAAGAGGAAGCAAGTCTTGCTGCTATGATCTGCAGGTGCAAACTTGCTATATCTCTGGAGGCTTGACAGCAAATTAATAAATATTAATACAAAATCTCCTCTTGTAAATACGATTGAAAAAATGAATAACTAAAAAAGTGTACAAGACAAATCAATTATATTTCACAGTGGAGACAAGGCATAAATCTTACATCAATTACCATAGTTTGCAAGCTTTGATTTTGCTGTAAGAGATTAGCTATCACATCTAAACTGTATAAGCAAAATGATGCACATTTCTCATCAATTAATCGGGTAAATAACCAAGTTGGTCCCTGAATGTGTCAACCGCCTTCAAATTAGTCCCTAAACTTCTAAAATGCATCCTGCGATCCCTGAATGTATCAAAAGACATTCAAATTAGTCCTGGGGTTAAAATTGTTGACGAACGTAACGGAATGCTAACATGGATTTTTTGTTTGTCAAGGTTAAGGCTTATGTGGCATTTAACCCAAAAAATAATAAAATAAAATAGTTAAATAAATAAAAAAACTCTAACCCTAAATTAGTCTTCAATCTTCATCATCTCACCCAAAACCCACAAATCCAGAAGTATCTGAAGAACCAACAACAACCCCATGTGAGATCCTCATTCCCCAAATCAAATCCAACCCATGAAGAACCCCCCACCACCGTATTCAACATCAACATCAGGTCTAAAACCCTCACGTGCCACCCCCCCCTCCCCGACCCTTGCTTGCAGATCTGGATGAAGTTGTTGTTGGGGGAAATGGGTTATGGGTTCAATTTTTATAGGTTCTGGCCTTCTGGGTTCAATTTATATGGGTTATGAGTCAGAAATCGGAGGGGAACATGGGTTCTGGATTCAATTTTTATGGGTTCTGGGTTAAATTCTTTCTGGAACAGAGATCCTGAAGATAAAAAAGTTGGGGTTTAGGAAGGAGATTTGGGTTGGTAGAGGAGGACGAAGGTGGAGTTGAGATCACCAGATAAACACCGTCGTCCTCCGTGAGAAACACCTCACCGCCGCCGCTAAGACGGACGAGAAAGTCGTCCACGCCGCCCGATGCCCACTCCTCTTCTCTGCTATTTTCAAAGACAGAGGTCTGGGTTTGGAAATGCCTCTAAATGTACGAACTTTCCCCCTTATTGCATGATACTCCACTGTAGGGCTGAGCATGATTATTTGACCCGACCCAAACCCGACTTAACCGAGTCCAAAACAACATTAACGGGCGGGTCGGGTCGGATGTATCAGATCGGGTTAAGCTGCTATGGTTCCAGATGGGTAAAAACGGTCGGGTTCGGGTTGAATATTTAAAAATCGTCGAAACTCGAACCGACCCGAGGTATCAATTATTTTATTTACACGTGATGTGCCAGCTTTATTATGACTGTCACACTAGGCTGGGACTATGACCATTGATCAGTGTGATACTGTGATGACTGATGAGGCTTGAGAGCCATCAACTTTTTTCTGCCACAAGCCAGCAAGCTACACATAGCTTCAACTTTTTGTCATACTAGCCTTTCACGTGACTTTGCAAAGAAATAAAGAGGTATGATAAAATAAACAAACTCTTGTCTTCTTCACACACCAGCCCAAGTACCCACAACCTCCTTCTCAATTCTCATCATCCGAAGCTACCACAACCATCACCTCTTCTCTCCCACAAACCAGCCCAAGTACCCACTTGCTCATAAACCACCACCGTTCGCAGCAGAAACCTCCACGTCCGACCACCGTTCTTCTTGCACAGCCACCCATGTTCACAAAGCTTTATAAGAGCTTGTGTTTCATGTCGCGGCGGTCGTGCAGTGTTATCACCACTAGAGATCGTAAAGATCTCATCTTTGCAAGATTTTTTCATTCTAAGATGCTTAACAATGGTGTTTCCTAGACGAGGCAAGTGTGGAAATAGAGTCGTGAAGGGAAGAATAGATGTGGCCAGGAAGAGGAAGGGGGAAGAAGGAGAAGAATGGTGTACCCGTACTAACCGACCCGCATAACCCGCTCATCGATTCAACCCGCACCCGAGATATCCGAGGCTTCCACGGTCGGTAACAGTTTGATATATGTCTGGTTCAAACCCGTCCAAACCCGGTGTGTGCCACCCGAGCCCACCCGAACCCGCCCGATGCTCAGCCCTACTCCACTGTGTTGGGGTTTTAAATTAACACCAGAAACTAATAAAAAAAAAGAAATTTTTAGTTTGTAGCATTTTGGGTCTCTGTTTACATCATATCCCTTCAACAAGTTAATTTTTTTTTATTTCAGGTTTAAAATGGGTGATTAAAGAGCCTTCTTTGTTTGGATTGAGCAAATTCCAAAGGCCTCTAGTTCATTTGACCAATTGGCTGACTTACATCCTTTATTCTTAAGTTGTATCTATAGTTGTCTCTGTATGAACATCATCATCTCAGCCTTGTCGGTGATTAATTTAGTTTTTACGTTTAAAAAAATAAAATAAAATTGCTCTTGATGTGTGCAAGGAAAATAATATGTTTGGATTAATTGATTAATTAACTTTTTTCTTCATCTCGGATTTGAATGTCTTAGCAAAAAAAATCAATTTCTGGGTTGATTTGGTAGCTGAATGTCAAGATTGATGGAGTCATTGCAAATCTTAAAAATGTAGTGAAGAAATCATCAGATAAAGTGAGAATGAGGTTTGAGTTTGAGGAAAATCTACATTTGAGGAAAATCATCAGATGAGTCATTTCTAATTTTTTTTCTTCAAAAATTAGAAATTTTTCTGGGTTTTCAAGTTTAAACTTTGAACTTGAAGATGGAAAAGAAGATAATAGAGGTTGAAAATGATTAGGGATGAAGATGAGAAGTTATGATAGTTTTTTTTTTTTACATTGGGGATTAGTTTGTCACATTTAGGGACTAATTTGACGTCCACATGTTTTTTCCAACATTCAATTTCCACGTCAGCAGTCCAGTTAAGCAACAAAAAATTATAAAAATAAAATCGTTAACGCCGTTTCTATTTTTAACGTCTGGAACTAATTTGAATGTCTTTTGACACATTCAGGGACCGCAAGATGCATTTTAGAAGTTTAGGGACCAACTTGAAGGCGGTTGACACATTCAGGGACCTCAATTAATCATTCCCTTTCTAACCAAGCATATGAATTGGAAACCATTATCAACACTAACCTTCATTACACTCTAATGATCGGAGTGTAAAAAGCACTCAAATGTTCCTGCCATGAATCACAGACCTACAAGCACAAAACGCAGAGTCGTTGAATTGAATTAAATTGAAGGGGGCAAAGGAAGAAGAGAGAGGTGGTTACTTAATGGAATCGAGAGCGGTGTGGTGAAGTTGGTGCGATGTTTGAGGAACAAATCGCGTGATGTATGAGGATGGCTGTGACCTTGGTGCGGTGTTTGAGGAACCAACCGCGCTTCAAGATGTTGAAGGGTGCTGAGGGTGAGGGAGAGGGCGGTGGCATGGCGGTGGCGTCAGGGTCGTTTATCTTGTTGAAGAGATGGATTTTGGAGAGAGCGGTGGGGTGACCTTGGTGCGGTGTTTGAGGAACCAACCACACTCCTATCTTGAGTGATGTACGTTCACATGATGACTATTAACTAAATTATTAGTATCTGGAGCTAACTTATAACACAATAAATATTTTTTTTTGTCTTTTGTAAGTGTTATTCTGATTGGGATATAGATGCGGGTCTTGGCTTCTGAGTTTTCGTGGATACGGTGGTGACTCTAACATCCTACATATGGAGCTGCTTGGAATTTTGCAGGGCTTGAGCCTTGCTTGGACCCGAGGCTATCGCAAGGTTGTTTGTTATTCGGATTCTGCTTCTGCAGTTATTTTTTGCAATGTGCTCCTCCTCCTCATCATTGGTATGCTTCTTTGATTGGGAACATTCGTGACCTCTTGGAGCGTGGGTGTGAAGTGCACTTGCGGCATACCTTGCGTGAAGGAAATGCTTGCTAAAGCTGGCGCGCAACAGGATCTTGCCTTCGCAATCATCCAAGAGCCTTCCTTGGAGTTAGAGCCTTTGTTGTTCGCTGATGCAACTGGAACCTCCGTTGTGAAGGAGTAGTTGCTTTGCATCTTTTTCCGTTTTCTTTTCTTTTCAGGGCCTAGCCCCGCCCATTCACAAAAAAAAAAGATGCGGTCTCTCCAAAATAAATGATTTTCCAGAGATTCGCTCTTGTTACCTCATTCTTACGAGGATTTAACCTGCCTACTATTGGACCAACACCTTTTTAATATTTCAAGAAGATTTTAGAATGGCAACAACGCAACCCTAATTTCAAATTCAACCTATTTAAATCATAAAACCCACAAATATTAGCAGTTGCGATATATATGATGAGTTCCAGAGCGATATATATCATGAGTTCCATAGGAATGTTTTGCATCCCTCTATATTCACTAAATTCTGCATTGAAATTCCCTCAACAATAACCTAATAACCAAAAAAAATATTCATGTTTGCTATTCAATGTGTTGTGCGCTCATATATGAATGTATTGCAAATCATTGGTTTTAATTGAGGTTCACTTTTAGCTTTTGTTTCATACCATCGGGTTGCATGCCATAGCATGAGTTTTGAACCAAATTAATTCAACGTTTAATTACAACACTGGGATCATACAAACATTGCGTGATCGATCAGTTTCATTACAAAATGTTTCACGAGAGTATTACAGGTAGCAACTATCATTACCAAAGATTGGAATTTTCATTACAAAATCTATTGTGGGGGAATAAGGACATTCCCAATGTTGTTGTGCCATGGGTCAGCCAAGTGAGTAGCCAAGTTCTCCAAGGGTCCAGTGCCTGGATAAGCTGATTGCTGAACACAGAAACCCACAAAAGCCAACAGAGCAAGACGTCCTAAGTAAAAAAAAATCTGGTCAGTTTTCTACACAACAAAATAATAAGTATCTTTATGAGTGAATGGACAAATTCGTCCCTGAAAGTTTGAGCTCTGCAAAGTTTGTCCATGCACTTAGGAAATAAAGGCTACGGTCCCTGATTGTGTAACTTCACTGACATTTAACACAATCAAGGACCGTGAGAGTTATTTCCTTATTATGTGACGAACTTGCCGGCGCAGCCGCCCAATGCTTTCAGGAACCAACCGTGAGAGTTATTTCCTTATTATGTGACGAACTTGCCGGCGCAGCCGCCCAACGCTTTCAGGAACCAATTTGACCATGCATTTTGATTTTATCTTTATTTATGGCTCAAAAGTCCTTACCATTCTTAATTTCTTTGACTTTGTATTCATGGAACTTTTTAGGGTCCTTGGAGTATCCCAAAGGATCAAAAGCACCACCAGGGTATTTCTTCTTCTCTGGGTCCTTCTCCATGCTTCTCTGGTGCTCCACAAAAGAAATAGCAAGGAATTCAATGGCCAGAACGGTGGGGAGGGTACCCCATGGAACAGGGTTGCCTAGGTAGGTTGCTTGTCCCCCAGGAAGTGCTGCCCATTCCTGAGCTTTTACCCAGTTGCCTAAGCCTAGTGCCTCTGGTACCAAAATCCCTGGCTGCAAAATATAAAACACTTTTCAACAAACTAAAATTTTGTTTCAACTGTTTGGGACAACAAAATTGAATATCTGAATGCAAGAAAATGATTTTGCCACTGAAAGATTTGCTTTGTTCATTCACAATTTGAATGGATTGTCAATTTGGTCTCTCAAAGATTTAGTCACTAGTAAGTTAGTCCTTGTAAGAATGAAATACGTTCTTAAGTCTCATAATGTGTAAAACGTGAGTTAAGTTAGGCCTTACAGGGCATAAATTGACCAGCACTTTAGTTCGCCGAATCTGATCATAGGTACCAACTTGGCCTATGTTTACACATCCTGGGACTTTAAAATATATTTCATTATTCCAAAGACTAACTTACCGGCGACAAAATCTTTCACCAAATTGATCATTCACTTGCAATTAATTAGAACCATATAAACCAATACCCAAAATTGCCATTAATAAAAAGAAAACATGGGTCACTTTAGATGAGAATGCTAAAGAATCCAGCTTATGATTCAAAACCATGTAGAAATGCACTGTCCATTCATGTCTACTTGAGTTCAGAAATGACAAATCTTTTTAAAAATACTTTCTCAGATAAAAGGGACTACTAAACTAAGCTCATGTTTGTGCTGCATAGCATCTTACTTAGATAAAACTAAGCCGTTTGCTTATTTTTTTGTTCAATAGAGACAGACACTTACAACAGCAAGCATGGCCCATCTGCAGTGAATGAGTTCTGACTCCTTGAATCTCTCAAGATTCTCTGGTACTTCACCAAGACGAAGAGGGTCGAATCCAAAGTCACTGAAACACAAAAACACAGCAACATACAAGCACAAAACCTCATCAGAACGAAACCCCACCAAGAATTCAAAAGCACTAATTAACTCTCTTGAAACTGGACAAATCTATGATGATCAGAACAGAATAAGGAATTGAGTGATGCATACCCAGGTGCTGAGCCATCAAGGTAAGGGGGTCTAGGCTGGCCAGGCATCCAGTCAGCAGTCATGGAGAAACGAGAAGAGGCATTGGTACCAAAACATGATAGTGGAGCTGCAGTGGCGAATCTTGATTTTGAAGAAGAAAGAAGAGAAGGGAATGCTGAGATAGCAGAACTCATAAGCGTGTTAGAAGCCATTCTCACAGGATGTTGGAAATTATGGGGTGTGTAACTGAGAGAATGGAATTGAGGAATGGCACTTTCAATAGCTGAATATAGGAGAGTGGTTTGGATATAGGAAAATCCAAAAGTGGATTTCCATTGGGTGATGATGCTTGCTCGTGACTTGTTATTGGTCCACGTTGATATTTGTCCATCCTGTTTGATTCTTGAGCTGGAACAACTCGTGGATATCTCGGAAGCTTGTTTGTGGCGTAGGTTACATGTCAGATGTACCCAACAAAAAATCAGTGAGTTGTCCACAGTATATCTATTTCTGTGGTTAAAGAGCTACGAGGGAATTTAGTTGAGTTTGTTAATTTTTTCAACTATTTATTCAATAATGTTTTGTTAACACATTATTTTACGGTACCCGAGTGATAGATAAAGTGGTAAGGGTTGGTGGAGTTAGAGAAGGGAGGTCCAAGAATCAACTCTTGAGGGTTGTAATTTATCTTTTCGATGTTAAAGAAAAACACATTATTTTAGTGGAAAAGAGGTGGACCCAAGAGAGATATAGAAAGAAAATGGAGATAAAAAATGAGATATGATATGTGATATGATAGGAAAAAAAAGTGATGTAATGTTGACATCCAAAAATATTGGTGTATTACTAAAATATTGGTGCTTGCTTTGCTCTAGTTCGACAATTAAGTTGAGTGTAGACTACATTTGACCGGAGATTATAAGAGTATTTTTATGTGTCATTTATTTAATTTTATATTTAATTTTACGAATTTTATTTAAGTTTTAAAGTATTTTGAAGCATATTTCCTATTTTATATTTTCCTAAGATTTTGATATTTTATCTTAAAGTTATTATTTTATTTTAACTTATTTTATGTTGATTTTATTTCAGGAAAAATAAGGAAAAGGGGACAAAAAGCAGAAAATTCATAATTCTAACCTAAAGGCTGGCGCGATTGCGAGTGCGATTGCGCCACTTTTATACTGGCTAGTGGCGCAATCGCGCCACTTTCTGATAAAAAAGAGGATTGGTCTCATTTTTTCTAATAACATTTGCATCTGCAAGCCGTTTTGTGAACCGTTATCTCTGAAATTCACAAGAGATCAAGGGGAACATTCCAAGGGCTTGCTCTAGGGCTTTTGGATTCAATCTCTCCATCCTTATAATCATGTTAGCCATGCATGGTTAAACTCTCTTAGGTAATTGAGGTTTTTGATGGATTCTTTTGACCATTTGTTTTGAATTACCTTTGTATTCATGGAGTTTTAGTTTTATATGTAAATTTCTCATTTTTTATCATTGAAGTCTAACGCGTGAGGGTTATTTTACTACGTTTATGCGATTGCAAGATCGAAACCAGTGAGAAATTGATTGAGAGCGCATACGCCTTAGAGATAAGGGTGACTTTCGCTTGTGTTAGCTAGTAGCTAAGAACAATAATTCTCCAATTGAATATGTCTAGGAACTAAGAGATTAGTGTTAGCAATTTAATTGGAAAATCCTTCATACTTAATAGATTATTAGGTAGAAATCTAGGCAAACACCATAGATAAGCTAGATAACTCATTAGTCAATTGGTCTTTTAAGATCATAAGTTAGATTAACGAAATCATACCCCAGGTACTATCATTTTTTACTGTTTCTGTTCATCGCGAACGTTCTTTAGAAAATTACAACTTTAATATTTTGTTCGTTCACAAAATATATTTTACACCCAAACTTTTTACCCTGTCTTTTTAGTAATTTATTAGGTAAAATTGATTTAGGAAACCACAATCCTTGAGTTCGATATTTTTTATTACTATGTAATGAATAAGTAAACTTTCCTAGGAGTTTACAAGTTTTTGGACCGTTGTCGGGAATATAAGGGTATTTTTGTGTGTTTTTTACTTTATTTTTATTTTTATTTTCCAAGTTTTATGTATTTTAAGGTATTTTTATTTAGTTTTCAGATTTTTTGTTTATTTTAGGATTTTATTAGTTTTTATTTTTATTTTCCAGATTTTATTATGTTAGGATATTGGTTGTTTTATCTTATATTTATTTTATTTTAATTTCAAAAAGTATTTAAAAAAAGAAAAAAAAATATGTTGGCTATAGAGTGGTGTGATCGCGCCAGATGTACACTAGAGAATGGTGCGATTGCTCAAGCATCGTTTCAAACTTGAATAACTCTTTTATTTCAAATTAATTATTGGGTTATGGAAGACATGCTTTGCTAAACCTTCCTAAGTACCTGGGGTTTTTTGGTGAATTCTTTCAACCTGATGCTTTGAATTACTTTTGAACTCATGATTTCTAGTTTAATTTAGGAATTCCTCGTCTTTTATAACATAACAATGAAAAATTAGGCGATAAAAATATTATATTTGTATTTTTTATTGATAAATCAAAATTTATTGAATAGGAAGTACAAGGGATACTTTAAACAAATATAAATATAAATGTACAAAATAGATAAAAAGTAGTGTAGATGAATCTTTGAGTTGGATATTGAAGGAAACATGCTAGTGTTAGCAAGTGAGTTTTACTATGTTTGATTGGAACCTAAGGATTAGAACTGATCCTTCAAATTGAGAATCATGTACGAATAAAAGATCTTATGGTTGTAGTTGAGAGAGTGAAGGTTGAATTTGGAAGCTTGAAGAGCTGAGGATGAAAAGTTAGTTTAAGTCCCTTGAGATATAGTACATGGATTAATCTTAAAGGGAATAAGTTCCGAGTTGTGCAGAGTGTTAAGCTTGAGATAAGGTTATGATTTGATGTGTGAATAAGTGGAAGGTTGTTATTATGGTTAGGATGAGTTTAGTATCGAATAGAGAGATGGTGTTAGTGATGTGCGTATATTCTATGCATGACTTGTTGATGCTTGAGTTTGACTTGTATTGTGCTACCTTTTGAAGTTGATCAGAGTAGCACAAGAAATTGGGGTTTGAATTGTGCAATCCAGAAAGTTGGTTTATCAGGACTTCTCCTTACTAAGTATTATCAGGACTCCTCCTTACAACAAGTATTCTTCAGGACTTCTCCTAAAACAATCTTTCTCAAGATTTTTTTCTTCTACATAAATCTCTTCTTCTAAGAGTGATTGTAGATCAATTAAGCCTAGAAACTATAAAGTATTGTTTGTCAGATTTGACTCTATGAATATACTTTATGTTCTATTACATGATAGATGTAGAGAGGATTTGACTCTTAATAAAATCTACTCTTCATGTTGAAGCAGACGATGTTATATGGTTGTTCATTCAAGTCTATCATCAGGATCTCTCATGGTGAGCTCTAAAAGCTGGTAAGCATGACCTTGTGAGCATTATCGCTTGTGAGCATAAAATCTTATTTTCAATGTCTTCAGTTCTTCCCTTTATACTTCTGAATCTTCTATGTGACATATTATAGCCGTTGGAGCTTATTCTTCATGAAGATTCTAGCCGTTGGATCAAAGGGTACATTGTGTACATGCGCCAGAGCATAGTACTGTTCAATTGAGACTATTTTCCAAAAAGATGTATTTTGTCAGCTAGTAGGTAGTATAGGTCAGAACTTCTATCAGTTGGTGTACAAATATGACAATTTGATAGCGACACCACGGTACCTTTCTCTTCATCATAGGATTGCGTCAGATCACGAGATTTCGCCTTTGAAACTTCTACACAAAGCTTTCTTGTCTTCTTCTTCAGCGGGTAGTGTACTTGTTTTGACATTGTAGCTATCTTCGAGCGTAAGTTTCATTCTCTTCTTTAGATTATCCTTCTGGTTCTATCGTCTACCTTTTGCTTTGACGGTCTTTCTTCATCGTTTTTCAGTTCTTCATAACGATGACCTTGCTTCAATCCTTCTGCTTACTTTCAGATGATCTATCTGTTTAGCTCATTCTTCTTTCTTTCCTTCTGACACTACATTCTTCATTTCATGATAGACGATGATCCTTTCAGAAGTTCTACTTCCATCGTTCTTCTATTCTTTAGACGATGTTTCTGCTTTGCTCATCCTTCTTTCCTTTTCTTCATTTGGTAATTCAGAAAGTGATAGCGTTTGACCAAAATCTTCTTCTCCTTTAGAAATGGATGGTCTTATGTTGCCTGAATCAGATTGATGCTAGTAGGCGTAGACAATAAACTTTGCTCAATTTCTTCATCCCTTGCATGGGAGAGAAAAATAAAACTTTGATGGTAAATTGATGTACTTGTTTCCTTGGTCAACATGCTTTGCAGAGTATCACATGATTTCTTAGCACTTGACTTTCTCCTCAAGAATGTTAGAGATATTTCCATTTGAATATGACGCTCTTTTCTCTAGAAAATTATTCCTTTGGTCAGCTTTGAGATAGACGTTTGAACGTAAACGTTGAGTGCAGTCTTCTTAGACGATATGATAGCTTTGCTTGATCTTGCATGCTTAGTTCTGAAGCTTGGACTGTCTTCTCATGTAGATGAGCTTGATGCTTTGGCTTTTCCTTATGAAGATGATCTTGATGAGTTTGACTCTTCTTGTATCTTGATATGGCTGATATGACATTCACTTGCTTAGGTGATCTGGTAGATATAGCATTCCTTTTTTGGTCAATAATGCCATGATGCCTTGACTATTCTTCTGGTCAGACGATCTTAGCAGATTTGACTCTTCTTTAGTTGTCCTAGTTGTCTCGCAGCTTTGACCAGTCTCTTCTATGTTGATGTTGTCTTCGTGTCATCGTCTTGCACTACTTCTTTAGACGATAGAGCACGAGGGGTATAAGTGTGATTTCCTGAAATGCAATTCACATGATATATTTAATCAATTCACTTATACTCTTGAAAATTGTTATTATTTAAAATATGATATACGATACATTTTGCGTTTGAACTTAACACCTTATGTTTGTCTACCCTTGCGATACAACTGTTGAGAACTTCCTTGCAATTATTTTTTGTATGATTATCGTATCTCTTGATGTGATATTGGGATGGGTTGATAATTCCATCTGATATGTGAAGAAACAACACAAGGGGGGGGGGGGGGGGTTAAATTCTGTCATCCAAAACTTTCGTTATTAGTTTTAGAAACTTTTTCGCAATCCTTTGGTGTAGCGGATAAGAAAGCAGAAGAATAGAAATAAGAGACACAAGCTTTTTATCCTGGTACACCCCTAAACCACATGGTTACATCTAGTCCTTGGCTTTACCAAGATTTTACTAAACAAGTATCAAGGACTTCTCCTACAAGTATTCCCGCAGGACTTCTCCTTCAATTATTCTCCTTAAATGATCTTTTTCAAGATTGTTTACTTCTACAAAGATCTCTTATGACAAGAGGTATAGTAGAGAATTTTAAATTCAAGAACTATAAAGTATTGAGTATGGGATTTGACTCTAAGATTATACTTTATGTTCTAATTCTAGAGAGAGTAAGTGATGGAAAGTATTTACGATTCTCTCTTCTTGAAGCAAACAGTGTGGATATAGCTTTTTGAATTGTGAGCTCAAAATCTATCTTGCAATGTCTACAGATCTTGCTCTTTATATTTCACGATCTTCTGTGAGATAGATGATAGCCGTTGGAGTGCGTACTTCACAGAGTTTGTATGTTAAGTGCATTGAATGTATGGTACTGTTTGATGAAGACCTTTTGCCGAAATGATGTAGTCTGCCAGCTGGTAGGTAGCATATGTTTGTGCTTCTATCCGTTTGTGTGAAGATGTGGTAATTTGATAGTGACGCAATTGTCCTTTCACTTTGTGCATTGTACCTTGTTAGATCATATGATCTTGCTTTAAGACTTCTTCACAAAGATATTCGGAGATCTCTTCCAATTTGAAGGTGAAGCACATCCTTCAGACATTGCAACTTTCTTTATTCGATTGGCTTCTTCCTTCAGATAGTCTTTCTGCTTTCTTTCCATTGACCAGGGAAATCAGACGATGTGAGTTGATCAATCATATATAGCTTCTTCTCAGATATTGAACTATCTTGTATTTGTATTGCCTGACTAGGATAGAACAAAGTAGGCATAGACGATAAGCTTTAAACAATCAACTATAGAGAGAGAAAGAGGAAACTCGACAGTGGAAACGTTGTACTTGTTTCCTTGGTCAATGTACTTTGTAGAGTATCATGTGATCCTTTTACACTTGATTTTCTCTCCAAGTATCACGTGATCCTTTTACAATTGAAAGATGACGCTCATTCTCTAGACAACACTTTTATTGGTCAACTTGAGATAGACGATAGATGCTTTCAGTTAGTGTAGTCTTCCCTTGGGTAGACTGTCTTGTATATTTGACTGTTATTCTCTTACGTCGACTATCTTTTAGCTTTGACCATTCTTCTCTTGTGCAGACTGTCTTGTAACTTTGTCTTGTAATTATCATCAAACAGTAGAGGGTGTGAAGCATAAGTGATATTTCCTGAAATATAATTAACATGAAATTTTTAACCATTACACTTATATCCTTGAAATTGTTATCATTCAAAATATGATAAACGACATGGATAGCGTTTGAATTTAACACCATCAACATGTTTTCTTTGGATCGTACCCGTAAAACAAAACTTTTTGCTTTAGATACCTTTGGGTATCTGACTGTTGATCACCTGGGTACTTTTGAGAGAGTAATCTCAGGAGTTTTTGTGGTGACCAGTTGTAACGCCCAAATTTCTCAACTAAGGAATAACATTAGTAACCAATCAAAGTCTAATCACTATTATGACCTTCTTAGGACACAAGGTTTTTTTTTGAAAACAATAGAACACATCATCGCTAAAGCGAGTACACCTGCCACCTAGTTTGATAAAACGTTTACTTTAACCATAGGTTTTAAAACATAATACATTCTTAACTATGAACATGTTCCCAACATTTAGTAGTAATAACAAAAGAGTAATTCACAGTAACATAACCAAGATTCAAAATAAGTAAACACACTTAGATAAGTGACAAAAGTAAGGTTTTATAACAGAGTTTTTTAGATGGCGAAGAAGCGTCCAAAATCCCACAAAACGAATCATCACACTTCCTCTCCCATCCTTAGTCCACCGCCTACAAGCTCTCCTCCATCTCACACATAGCTAAGCTTCGTCGGAGGGTTCTCCATTGCCTAATAGTGTTAAGCGCCCAAACAACAGAAAACAAAAAGGGTTAACTCCATGGAATCACTTCACATAAGAGAGAAAAACATGTTATTCGAATTTAAATACATGACATGGTAAGTAAGCTAACAACTTACTTCAAGACAGATGACAACACATCCAACAACATAGAATCAAATCAAGTATCAACAAAATCAAATGTTAGTGTCTTATAATGCGACTATATATATATTGCTACCAAGATAGATTGATCAATAATGTCTCGTAAGACGGGACAATTACGTGGGAAAATCACCACCACATCGCCAATTCGAGCAATTCAAATAATTCTGAAGAATGAGACAATCTCTTGGGACAAATAACCATCACATTGCCACTTCAAGCTCAAGCCATATATGCCAAAGTTAGTCAACAACATCTCATGACCTTGCTAGTCACTCGATCAACAATTCCAAATCCAATACTCAAGTAAGAATAACGAGGTGGCATTCCAAATTTAAAAAAGTATAAATCAAATCAAACATACTTATGAACTCATCAAATCAACATTAAAAAAAGGAGATTCTCATAGATTTCTAATCATGCAAGTTATTGAGTAATTCATGCCATATAGACAATAAGGTAATCAGTTAAACCAACTATATTCTTAAGAAATTTAGCAAGTATACAATAGAGTAGAACATGCCAATTCATAATCAAACGACAATCAAACTAAAAAAACACATTCATCTCAAACGCACGCAATTTAATTAAAGCATGCAAGACTCAAATGACACTTCTATACTGAGTTACCCTTCCCTTCACGAGTAGTAGTGCATAGGAGTTGCAGACCTAGAACAAAGAAACGCAGTTTAATTAACTCCATTTCTACAAGAAGCATCAAACCCAAATACTTAACCTCATTCATGCATTAATTCTAAGTTTGTGCAAAAAAAGATTTCCCCCCCCTCTCTATGGAGCTCTAGGCCACCTAATCCAAAACAGGGCTTCCCGAAATTTTTCTTCGATCTAATTTAATGCATAGGCATTCTTAGGTGATACCTAGGGTAGAAAAACTCTCAGAAAAATTACGGGACTTAAAACCCGAATAAGGACTTTTTGGTCCACTTTAAAAGCTCAAAAACTCAAAGTTGAGATTTTTCGAAATAGGTTTTGAATAGCTCTAAACGAGGTATTTATCAACAACTATTCTAAAGGCGCTAAGCATGGGTAAGGCTTTTAGCATCATAAAGTTTCGATTTGGTTCAAGAATGGCTTTTCCTCTAAATTCAGATCTACGACAACAAAAAGAGAATTTAAGCGCATGGATCATGATTATAGAGTATAGAGAAGGTGTTGAAGGTATTTGAAAGAAAAAAAACGAAGCTATTCAACCTTTTGTCAAAAAGCTCCAAACAGTGAGCACAAAAAGACATGGAAATAGGTCGAGAATCGAAAATCGGTCGCGAATTTCTTCGCCTCCTCTCTCTCACTAGTTCACGGCCTCTCGCTCTCTAAAAGTGAGGGGTATCGTGTTTTCCCCTCCTTTTATAGGGGGAGGAAAAGGAAGAAAAAGAAAGATTTTGCGGGTCCGGGAATTTTGGTACTTTTATCTCCTGATTTAAATCAAGTATTCGATGATAGAAAGTTGAATCTTATTTTGGGGTTCATTTAAAATGAGAAAATCACTTAAACGTAGCGTGCTTCAAAATTTGCCGTAAATTTACATTTTGCAATAAACGTCGGATGAAAAAACTCCCTTTGCGGAAAAGATTCATAGCGACAAAGGAATTACGGTAGCACGGATCGAAACTCCGAATAGAAAAACCTTTTGTTCAAGGTCTCACTTAAAGTCCCCGCGGAGATAAAGTATAACTTTATCGGGTTTCCGAAAAGTGAAACTGGACCGGGCGGGCTTCGCTCAACCTATTGCCCGCCCAGTACGCTCTAGAAGCACCGTGAGATAAAGAGGACACCTACCTCGTTTGTGGTCCCATGCCAACTGTTAGATTCTTTCTTTCTTGTCCTATTTGCACTTGGTTTGGGCCTCGATTGTGAGGCCCAAATGTGGGAACGTTCTAGATAAGGATTACACCCACTATAAAAGGGGAGTCCCCACATTGTACCTGACACATTTTTGATCATTAATGAGAATTTTACCTTATTTTACATCATCTTTCTATTTATGCTATGCTAGGGTTTAATCAGTGTACCTTTTATACCTAATTGAGCTCTAGTACGGAACAGAAACCTATCGAGCGTACAGTCGAAACTTCCATATTGGAACACTCGTCATCATAAAAATACCCTAAGGGTCTTATTTTCTTGTAGCTATCGAACTATAACTTAAACAGTTCTCTAGTAGTGGAATTAGCCTTTGTCGGACACTCCGAACCTTATTCGGGTGCGAACATCACTCGTGGCATCACTCAAACTGTCTATAGTATCATAATTAAACATATTCTGAACTTTCTACTTCATTTCACTTGTCAATTCATTAAACACTTTCTCAGGTTCCTCTCACGCTTACACGGTATCCTAGGCGTGAGTCGGAATTTAATTAATTACCCTAATCTGAAACCTTGGTCTTACACTAGTCGAGATAAGAAGGAGGATGGTTGATCGAGTCTTTGCGGGAAGGATCAAAAAACTAAAGGATCGATGGTTTATGATTCAACTTTGCGAAGTAGCTAAGTGGCTAGGATGGACTTGAGGATCATGTTTTCATCTTCAAAGGACTAAAGAAAAGGATATTTCGGGGCTGATTTCTAGAATGTATATGGATGTCATGAGTAACTTATGATGTTAATTGGAATTACTGGGGCAATTCTGAGACTTAGGCCTGGATAAGCTGAAAAGAAAGTGGGACTAGGCAATATTTTGTAGATACGACGAGCATGTGTGTGTGACTGAACAACATAGACCATAAAGAGGTGCTTCTTTGATGAAGGCCATAAGAACAGATTGAGTATTCACCTACCTAGGAATGTCAGAAATGTCAAGATTGGAAGTTAAATTTCTGGTGGCAGAGAAAGAAGAAACATGTTGCCGAGTATGTGGCTTCGTGCCTGACTTGTCAAAAGGCCAAGGTGGAACACCAGAAGCCAGTAGGAATGCTTCGGAGTTTAGATGTGCTACAATGGAAATGAGATAGAATATCCATGGACTTCATGGTGGCATTACCTCGAACTCAGAAGATGTACGACTAGTTGGGTGATCGTTAACTGATTGACCAAGTCAGCTCATTTTCTACCGATAAGGGCTACCTACAACGTGGAGAAACTCGCAGAGATTTATGTGGGGAGCTCCTCATGAGGAACTAGGACATAGTTGAGACTAGGCTCCACTTGTAAGATGAAGAAAATGATCCACTCGTTGGAAGACTTGTAACGAGCCTGTGTCTTGGACAATAGATGGAGCTAGGATGACCCTCTGTTGCAGATTGAACACTTATAGCAACAGTTTCCACGCAAGTATAGGGATGACACCTTATTAAGCCTTTTATGGGAGGAAGTGTCAGACACCATTGTGTTGATACCAAGATGGAGATAGTTTGTTAGTTGGACGTGATCTTCTACAATAGACGATAGAAAAATTCAAGCAAATCAGAGATAAGATGAGGACTTCTTAGAGTACACAAAAGAGCTATGACGACCAACTACTTGAGTGGGAAGATCCATTAGATCCAGAAAACTCACACTGAAGTTCATCGATCCATATCAAATTACTCGATGTTTAAAGTCGGTAGCCTATCAGATAGTACTACCGCCATTTCACTCCAACATTAACAATGTTTTCCATGTTTCGCAACTGTGAAAGTATATGTAAAGCTTTAACATTAGATTCATAATTTTTTAATCTCATGTTTTGATAAATAAATATGTTCTTGATTTCTTTACCATGAAAGCATTGCCTTTAAGGCTAAGAAGAAATGATTGCAGGATGATGTTCTCACATCCTTGACGAGGAAGACGAAAAGTTCAATTAGAAGTCCACAAGAGCTCTTTCTGAAGACTCTGGCTCACGAGATTAAGGCCTCGAAGTTAGGCTATGTTGTTCAATCATGGAAACTGTCATCTGAGGCTTCTCTAAACTTTACGCTGTTTGCTAGAAAAGATGAAGTTCCTCCTCCCCCAATGGTGTACGGTCCTTGCAAGCTGCAATGGCTCATGTTGGAACCGTGCCCTTCTATATTTTGATTGGACCGGGTCCTCTCATCATCTCTATTGGTTCCTGCATTTTGATCCTGTTCCCTGTAGATGTTTGTTCAGCAAATAAAATTTCTTGTCACGCACCCGAAACCTAAGCCGTGACCGGCGCATAAGCTATTACCATAGCCTAGCAAGCCTGCTTTCACACAACTCATTTCCGCAATATCACTTATAAAAATAAACAAGTTTAAACGATAATTTAAAAGAGTTTACTTTGTATTTATAAATTTCCCAAAATGACAAGACCTTCCAATGAGGTTTAAAATCCAACTAAAGATCCAAATCTACACATATCCACTATCCAAGAAGTAACATCATAAAGTACATCATAGAGTTTTTACACTTTACAAAATATGACTACTACATATTCTCTATAGCTGTAGAATACCAAAAAGATAGAAAAATACATCAGCACAGCCACCAATCGAAGGAGGCCTACCAAAAAGAAGTAACTGTACAATCAACAATTAAAGCAGCCTCCCACTCAGCTGGTTGTGAATCTGAAATGGAAATAGAGGAAGGGATAAGTCACAAAGACTTAGTAAGGGCCTATTAACCACCATGAAGTAGAAGAGGAAAATCATAAGCATGATTTTTTTTCCTTTAAAAATCGGGTTAAATATGACAAATAATCAAATCAAGTAACTCAAATCACTTACATAAAACATATATGTTATGGAAAATGCTTCATACTTTACTAACTCGAATAAATGTCACTATAATATTAGGAAAACTTAACGAATCAAGGAATGCGGTTAAATCATTTCCAATTTATAAAATCATCAAAACCCGATAATTCAATACAATAGGCTCAAACATGTGAGAACCAAAAACATAAGGTGGCTCCATCTCGGTTATAGCCCTTTCCTCCTACGGGTGACCTTTCCCGAGTGGTGGCTCCATCTAACGGACAACCCTTTCCTTTCTTAAGTCACATCTTGTCATCGGGGGAAGCTACATCTCGTTGATAGCCCTTTCCTCTTAAGGATTATCTTACCAAAGAGGCGGCTCCATCTAACGGATAGCCCTCTCCACTCGTAATCATGTCATATCTCATCAATCTCATCAGGGGCAGCTATATCTCGTGGATAGCCCTTTCCGTGCACTAGCGGCTCCATCTAACGGATAGCCCTCTCCACCCGAAATCAAATAACTAAGTGCACCTAGGTCGTTACTTGCGTTAACCGCTACGGGATTCTACATGGATTCCCACAATCAACCTTCCAAAACCATAAACAATCTCATATCAAAGTTTCAAATATGATTGTTCTCAATAATTATCGAAGCTCATCAAGATGTCATCCTCAATGCATCATGATTCAATACACAAATTTTGTAACTTCATAGCTTGTAACAACTCATAAAGCTTCTCAAGAATATTTATTCAAATTTACATCTTCGAATAAATTAATAAAAAGATAGTCAAGTGAATGAAATGATGTTTCCCAATTTTAAATAAATGTACAACTTCTGGTTATAATAAAATAGTCAAAACCATAAACATAAAGTAATTAAAAGTATGCCACAATGGTCATAAAACACTCACAACTATGAGGATCAAGAGGAGTGCTAACCGATAAGCTACTGGGCCAACTCGCTATAACATGCGAAGGATCATGTAGATATTTCCGAAGCATAGAGATATGAAAAACTGGATGAACTCCGGAAAGATCTGGCAGAAGTGCTAACCGATAAGCTACTGGGCCAACTCGCTCTAAAATCTTAAACGGTCCAATGAATCTTTCACTTAGATTCCCTTTCTTTCCAAACCGCAACACCCCTTTCATTGGAGACACACGTAAGAACACATGATCTCCCACTGCAAACTCCAAAGGGCGTCTTCTCTTATCGGCATAAGACATTTGGCGACTCTGAGCTGTATTAAAAAAACTTCGAACTAGCTTAACTTTCTCAATTGCATCTTGGATGATTTCAGGGCCTTCAAGCTTAGCTTCCCCCACTTAAAACCAACCTATTAGTGACCTGCATCACCTACCATACAATGCCTCAAATGGTGCTATCTTAATAATAGACTGATAGCTATTATTATAGGTAAACTCCATCAATGGTAAATACTGATCCCATTTCATTCCAAGAGCATATCTTCCAATATCTAAATTGTTCTCTCAGACAGACCATCAGTTTGAGGGTGGAAAGTTGTACTCAAATTCAAGCGAGTCCCTAAAGCATTATGGAAAGACTTCCAAAAGTGTGTAGTAAGCTGAGCCCCTCGATCTGAAATAATAGAAATCGACACACCATGCAAAGAGACAATCTCATCCAGGTAAAGCTTAGCATACTAAGCTGCAATATAATTAGTCTTCACCGGCAAGAAGTGTGCAAACTTAGTCAATCGATCAATGATCACCCACACAAAGTCATAACCTTTCAAAGTTCAAGGCAAACCGGTCACAAAATCCATAGCAATGCCTTCCCATTTCCACACTTGAATCTCAATAGACTGAAGCAATCCTGCTGGCTTTTGGTGCTCTGCTTTCACCTGCTGACACACTAAACACTTAGAAACAAAATCTGCTACATCTTTCTTCATCCCTACCCGCCAATAAAACTCCTTTAGATCTTGATTCAATTTAGTAGAACCTAGATGAATGGTTGATGAGCAATATTTTACCCACATTACATAGCTTTAATTTGTCATTATTAATGATTATTCGTAAGTAATTGACCTTGCTTGACAGTGATTTCTATTATTTGGTCTAATTACGTTTATTATTATTTTCAGGTCTTATTGACATCAAGGGCATTTTGGAGAATTACGGAATGAAGATTTAATTGTGCTGGAGTGAAGATTGTATTTTAGGAAATATTAGGATTTAATTTTGGAATAAATTAAGTTTGCTATCTTTAAGATTCAAACTTATTTAGGTTGTTATTTTAAAACTCTATCTTTAGGATTTATTAGGATTTATTGTTATCTTCTAAGATTTGATTTTGATTAGGATTTGTGATCTCAGCTCCTATTTAAGGGTTTGTGCTGAGACAAACAATTACCTTTTACCTTCTGCTTATTATTCAATATAATTTCATTTTTCAGTAATTATTAGAGCTCTGCTAGGGTTTATGCTTTTATTCCCTGCTTCCTCCCATTTAATTGCTGAATTCGCCCCATCAATTGAAGGCTAATTTCCTTCGAACGAATTCCTTTGCAAAGTATATTGCGCTCTTGAGGTATAGTGCTTAATAGAATTCGCCTGATTAGTTTTCTTTATCTCTACTTCTGACTTAGGTTTGCTTAATTCCTTATGATTAGAAATAGAAGATGATGCATGTTCACTTAGTTTATGTTAGGTCGTAACCGGTTCTTAATCGCTTAGTTTAGGAATCTGTGAATTAGTTATCGCTTAGTTAATTAATTCTCATGAACTAGGAAACTAATAACAAGAATTGATCTTTAGATACCCATGATTGAACAGCGATATACTGAACAAAGGGATTCGTCCGTCTTTACTTGATTATATTAATCTGTTTTTACTTTCTGCTAATCTCTTGAAACTGAATCACAAAACCCCCCCTGAGTGTGTATGCGTTTGTGCGTTTTTAATATTGAATCTTTGTTGATCGATAATCCTTGGGAAACGACCTAGGAGTCACTTCCTAGTTACTACAGTTTTCTTAATTAATTTTTTGTATCGGGTACGACCTCGATCAAATTTGGCACCGTTGCCGGGGACTATCGTCCTTGCCAAAGGTTCAATAGAGTTGGTATTAGTATTAGTAGTAGTATTAGTAGTTCAAGTTCAATCTCTAGCGTAGGTACTGGATTTGTTGCTGAAGGTAAGGAATAATGATTTTTGAAGGATAATTAGGATGTAACTTCAAACGGCCGTATCTTTTGCTCCAAAACTCGAAATTCAACATAATTTATATGCTTTTGGGGTAGAAAAAAATTCCTATTTATCTGACACCGCTAGCCGTGAGATCAATTTTTAAAAAAGCAAAAAGAGGCCTTCCGCCAAAAGTTTTTTTCAAAAAAAGAAAAAAAAACAAAATATTTACTTTCAAGTGATTCTGTTTGGGATAATTAGTGTTGCATGACTAGGGTGAATCCTGGGTTTGTGCATCCATTAATTTCTGAAATAGATAGAGAATTTCATAGGTTAATTAGAGCACGTAGAGCTTTTGTTACTGATCCTCATTCAAGTGATTCTGATTCTGACCTTGATTTTGATTCTGATTTTGTTGCAGTTTCTGAAAACATGGCTGAATAAGGACCGCGAGAGAGAACACTAAGGGAGCTGGCTGCACCTGATTTCACCTACGAAAGCTTGTGTATCCAGTATCCTGAGGATGTACCAGGTGTACTCAAAACTGGACTAATCCATTTATTGCCTAAGTTTGATGGTCTTGCAGGTGAAGATCCTCATATGCACATCAAGGAGTTCCGTACTGTCATATCCACCATGAAGCCTCCTGAAGTTGACAAAGATCATATCTGTTTGATGGCTTTCCCTCATTCCCTTCAGGGAACTGCAAAGACCTGGTTGTATAACCTACCTCCTGCATCAATTGCAAGCTGGGACGACCTGAAAAGAATGTTTCTTGAGAAGTTCTTCCCTGCCTCTAGGACAACTTCAATCAGAAAAGACATCTCAGGAATCAGGCAGCTACATGGAGAGACTCTATATGAATACTGGGAAAGATTCAAGACACTATGTGTGAGCTGCCCCCATCACCAGATTTCCGACCAGCTCCTAGTTCAGTATTTCTATGAGGGTCTGCACAACATGGACAGAAATATCGTTGATGTTGCTTGTGGAGGCGCATTGAATGACATGACTCCTACTGAAGCCAGGCGTTTGTTTGAGAAGATGGCTGCTAATTCTCAGCAGTTTAACACAAGGAGTAATGATGCTGTTAGAAGTGTTAGTGAGATTGGGACAGATCCAAGGGTGGACAAGCTTGAGAAGAGGATGGAAACCATTGCCACCTTGGTTACTCAATTGGCCATGAACCAGAATAAACCTTCACAACAGGTGAGAGTTTGTGGCATTTGCACTAAAGACCATAATACTGACTTTTGTCCCACCTTGCAGGAACCTACAGCTGAGAACCCTGAAGCATATGCTGCCAACATTTTCAACAACCGACCTCAGCAAAATTATGATCTGTCATCTAACAGATATAACCCTGGCTGGAGAAATCATCCAAATCTTAGATGGTCTGATCAATCACAACCTGCCCAAGCACCGTTTCAGATTAATGCTAGACCATATGTTCCTCTTCCAATGCAACAACAGGCTAACAACCCTGCAGCACCACAATCTAAAGAATCTTCATTGGAGGATATGTTGAAGCAGATGACAGCCCAAAACATGCAGTTCCAACAAGACACCAGATCCTCCATTCAAAGGCAGGAAGCATTTATTCAGAATCTGACCAACCAGATAGGACAGATGGCTACTTCATTAAGCCAGCTACAGTCCCAAAATTCTGATAAGCTGCCCTCTCAGACGGTTGTCAATCCAAAAAATGTGAGCGCCATCACCTTAAGGTCGGGGAAGCAGATTGATGCAGACCATGAACCTGAACCAGAAAAGGATACTGAGACCACTTCCACAAGAGCCTTCCACGTACAACCACCTTCCATTCCTTTTCCATTCCCTCCGAAAGCTAAGCCAAGCAAAAAGAAGGAAGAGCATAAGGGAATCTTGGAGATGTTCAAGAAAGTGGAGGTGAACATACCTCTACTTGATGCACTCAAGCAAATTCCAAGATATGCGAAGTTTCTGAAAGAATTATGCACTCAGAAAAGGAAGGGGAAAGGAAATGAAATAGTTCGCATGGGGAGAAATGTTTCTGCAATCATAGGTAAAGTTGGTAAACCTGCTCCTGTTTCAGATGTTCCTGAAAAGTGTGAAGATCCAGGTACGTTTTCTGTTCCTTATGTCATAGGTGATACTAAATTTGAGAGTGTCATGCTAGATCTAGGAGCTTCAATTAATGTAATGCCTATGTCTATTTTTAAATCTCTTTCACTTGGACCTTTGAAACCTACGGGTGTTGTCATCCAATTAGCAAATAGGAGCACTGCACACCCTGTTGGTTGGGTAGAGGATGTCTTGGTTAGGGTTGGTGAACTCGTTTTCCCTGCTGATTTTTATGTGCTTGAAATGGAAAAAGGGTCTTCCCGTAATACAGTTCCTATTATTTTGGGGAGACCATTTTTAAAGACAGCCCGAACTAAGATAGATGTTTATGCTGGAACACTTACTATGGAATTTGGTGATATTGTGGTTAGGATAAATATTTTTGATGCTATGAAACATCCACCTGAGGATTATTCTGTGTTTCACATTGATTTGCTTGATGAACTGCTTGATGATATGTTTGATGAACACGAGTCTGCTTTTCTACATGATTATGATTATCCCTCACTCACTGAGTCATACACTTTCCATGCATGCACTGATTCTGAAATGTGTGATTCTTGCATTGATCAATTTTTGGAAACTGTTGTTGAATCAGATGTTAAGAAATCCGACTGCACTAACCCAATTGTTGAAGTGTAGGCTGCAGAAACTGTATCTGCTAGTTTGGTTCCATCTGTTTTGCAGGCACCCACCCGTATTGGAGCTTAAGCCCTTACCAGATAACCTCAAGTACGCTTACTTGGGGGATGATAAGAAGCTCCCTGTCATTGTTTCCTCTCTCCTTCATGATAATCAAGAGGAAAAGTTGCTGCAAGTACTAAAGAAGCACAAGAAAGCTATTGGTTGGACCTTAGCTGACATTCCTGGTATTAGTCCATCCATGTGCATGCATAGAATACTCTTGGAAGAAGTAGCGAAGCTAGTAAGACAACCACAAAGGAGACTCAACCCAGTGATACTTGATGTTGTGAAGAAGGAGATCACCAAGCTGCTACAAGCTGGAATTATATATCTGATCTCTGACAGCCCTTGGGTGAGCCCAGTTCAAGTGGTCCCTAAAAAGACAGGACTTACTGTAGTGAAGAATGAAAGAAGCGAGCTTATCCCGACTCGAGTAAAAAACAGTTGGAGAGTCTGCATTGATTACAGGAGGCTCAATCAAGCAACTAGAAAGGATCACTTTCCTTTGCCCTTCATTGATCAAATGCTTGAGCGCTTAGCAGGTAAAAGTCACTACTGTTTTCTTGATGGTTTTTCTAGGTACTTTCAAATTCACATTGCTCCTGAGGACCAAGAAAAGACCACATTCACCTGCCCCTTCGACACTTTTGCCTATAGAAGGATGCCCTTTGGCCTATGCAATGCTCGTGGTACATTCCAGCGGTGCATGGTAAGTATTTTCAGTGATTTCTTAGAGAGTTGCATCGAGGTATTTATGGATGATTTCACTGTTTATGGATCTTCATTTGATGCATGTTTAGATAATCTGGATAAAGTTTTGCATAGGTGCATTGAAACTAACATTGTTTCAAATTATGAGAAGTGTCATTTTATGGTAGAGCAAGGCATAGTTCTAGGTCATGTGATTTCTAACAAAGGTATAGAGGTGGATCCCGCCAAGATAGATGTTATTTCACATTTGCCTTACCCCTCTTGCGTGCGAGAGGTGCATTTTTTTCTTGGCCATGCAGGTTTTTATCGTAGGTTCATTCAGGATTTCAGCAAGAAAGCCATTCCTCTCTCTTTAACTTGCTGCAAAAGGAAGTGGCGTTTGATTTTGATGAGAAATGCAGAGAGGCGTTTGATTGCCTCAAGAAAGCCTTGACCACCACTCCTATCATTCAGGCGCCTGATTGGACAACCCCTTTTGAGCTTATGTGTGATGCCTCTAATTATGCATTGGGTGTTGTCCTGGCTCAAAAAGTAGATAAGTTGCCTAGGGTCATATATTATGCTTCTAGGACTTTAGATTCTGCACAAGAAAATTACACAACCACTGAAAAAGAGCTTCATGCTATTGTGTTTGCTCTAGATAAATTTAGATCTTATTTGCTTGGCTCTCGAAATATTGTTTACATTGACCATGCAGCTCTAAAGTTCCTGTTGAAGAAGGCTGAATCCAAGCCAAGGTTGATCAAATGGATGCTCTTGCTCCAAGAGTTTGATTTGAAGATTCGAGATAGGAGTGGAGTGTAAGACCCAAGATTTTAAGCTTAGAATAAGTGGAAGAGATTTCCATTTACGATTAGGGTTGATGTAATGTTAAGGGAAACCTGAACGAAAGTTTATTAAATGAAATATATTTATGAAGGAGAAAGTTCAGGAAAAGTTCAAGGATTGCATTATGATCGATAAAAGTTATAGCACGAACGTTTTACGCTTAAACCTAGGTCAGAAACCCTAGTATATAGCTAATTTTCACTTTTAGGCACGACGGAAGTTAATTCCAAAAATCTTCAGAGAAATGTTAGAACTTCTCTTTTTCCATATATCACAATCGTTTCGAGGCGAAACTCTAGGATCTACGAACGTCCGATTCCAATCATCGGAAGTTTGCCGAAACCGGATCCCTGGTATTTCAAAACCCTAGAATCACCCGACTATGGGGACTTTATCTATTAAGAGCTTCAAATGAATATTTTACACGCGTACACCCATTTCTCTTGATGATTTCAATCTTTCTTCCGAAGGAAGTTTTCTATTCCGACATTCGATGCAAAAAGCAACTTATCGGGTAAAATAGTTTTATACCGACTATGCATTAGTTGCCAAAAATACAAGGAGACCTCTTTATAGTTTTGGAATTCTTTTGCCAAAACATATCTATTAATTCACGGAGAATGACGCCGGAAAAATCAGATTCGCGAAACTTTCATTTTCCCGCGAATTTCCAACCTCTATATATAGCCAAGAAATGAGAAAAAAACAAATATCTTACCCATTTCTTCCCAAGGAGGCCGCGAGTTTGCTAAGGAGAGGAGGAGAAGAGATTTTGTTCAATCCTTGCTTGATCGTTGATTAATCAGTTGCTGCTCCAAGGTTTCGAGGTATAGTCGCTAATCCTTACCTCTGATCGCTTTTTCCATAGCTTTTCTGTAGAGTTTTCTGAGCGGATAGTTTATGGGTTTTTGCAAAACTGTCCTGAATCTTTCATTTCTGATTCTAAACCTCTTCCTTATGTGCCCAAGATCACTTCTGCCGGGTTAGATTTTCCGTTATGTCGCCGGAATTCCGCTGGAATCAATTTTAGCCTAAAATACCCATTTTTGGAGTTTTTGAAGTAAAGCTTCAACCTTTAGGCTGAAAACTATCGCCTTAGCTTAGTGCTAGTAGGATTAGTTGTCATAAACGTCGTTGGTGACGTCCCTGCAAAATTTTATTTTTGGGATTTCAGTTTTGAAAATCCTAAGTTAAAAATCATGACCAAAATACCCCTGCGACAGTTTTTGATCCGATAATTTTTCCGAGTTCAGAATACCCTTAGTTACGGCTTATGAAAGCATAGGAACCAAGTTTGATCGAAGAAAAATCGAGCCCCATAATTAACCAAAGTGGCCGAGCCCTATTAAGGGGGAGGAGGAAAATTTCCTTTTCCGAAAACTTGTCTTTCGCGCTAGATTATCGTACCTTAGAGTATAGATTACTTCGTGTAACCTTAGTAAGTATCGATAGCTTAGTTCTCGATAGATTCTGATAGTATTTCTGTGACTTTGCTTTAAAGGAACTTTTGAGGAATTTCCTGAGGAGCAACGCTTTGCTTGTGAGGAAGAGTTAGAAGATAATCCTGGAGAATCTGCAGGTGAGGGCTTCTCACTGAATCTCTAGTTAATGCTTAGGGTCGATGTTTCGACATTGTTTACTGTTTATGCACTGGAATTGTGTGTGATTGGAAAATGTTTTCTGAGCCTTCGGCTGACAATGTAGATGATTCATCTACTGAATGTTTTTGAGATTGTCTTACATGCTATGTGCTATGTGGGTAATCTAGGATGTGTGGTGCATGCTTTATATGCTAAGTGCTAAGTGTTTATGATGCGATTTATTGATATATGACATGTTGTTGATTGTGATGATTTAAATATGCTCTGTGCTGGAATCTGAGATTCTGAATGGTGAGAATAGCGGGCAGGTCATGCCGATTTTATTTTGAGAGTTTTGAGAAAGTTTGATAGGACGAACGAGGTTCGGGCCTTAATTTTGTTTTGAGAAAGTTTGATAGGACGAACGAGATTGGGAGATCCTGCAAATGTATAAGACTTGCGATAAGACAAAATGGAATCTATTTTATAAAGAAAATTCACAAGACCTTAAATAACCTCAAAATCTTTAAGTAATGATAACAACCTCGAAGGAAGGCATTGGAAGTCAAATCATAGTTTTGGAAAAGCGAGGAGTGTCGTCGGATCCAAGTGTTGAGGAGTTTGGTAAGTTCTGAGTATGCTGGTACTCCTTCGCTCGTTGAGCAGTTTGTTAGCCATCCAAGGGATGAGCCGAGAAGCTTCACTGAGGCGTGAGACCTTGTGAATGCGTGATACTCCACTGAGGCGTGAGACCTTGTGGAAAGCATGGATCTTCACTGAGGCGTGAGACCTCGTGAACAACATGAAGCTTCACTGAGGCGTGAAACCTTGTGAATGCGGGATACTCCACTGAGGCGTGAGACCTTGTGGAAAGCATGGAACTCCACTGAGGCGTGAGACCTTGTGAGAGCATGAAACTTCACTGAAGCGTGAGACTTCGTGAGAGCATTGATGACCCGAAGAGTCATCGTGAGTGGTTGCACTCATTTTATGATTATTGTATTTTGTCGCAGAATCGACTTTACCTTAGGGTAAGCTTTTAGAAACTTTAATTTATCTAGAACACGTGGCGACGTGTCGAGTGAGATCGGAGACGTTGGTTGACTAATCATCCTGCATTCATGCAACATTAATGGGGTATTAACACAGGACGTACTCTGGACCTCGTCGGATTCCAAAATGGTCATAAGACCCGGATTTCCGTGAAAGAGCGTTTGTAAACGTCTCTTGTAGCAGACCGAAATGGCAGACCTACGGGTTACGGCTGATCTGACTACCTTTGTGTGGTGTAAGAGGCACGCGGGCCGAAATGGCACCACCGTGGCTGGTGAAGGGCTGATCCGTTGATGTCCATCCGTTCCGGATTGCATATTGGTTGACTGGGTTAACCTGCATATCATTTCATGCAACATGCATACTGACATAGTTAATGAGTGTGTTTGATACTTGTTAGTTCTACTTGATGCATGTTAACTGTGATTTACAGTCGTTATATTCTTTGTGGAAATATGCAACCCTAGGATGTTATCCCTAGTTATAAGCCTAAGTGGCTATTATCTTATTTATATCTATTGGTGCTATTATTTACATAATTCTTTGGAGTTGACCCTCGCGTCTTCTGTGTGTGCTTTGGCGGACAAACGCCCTTTGTCAGATGTCTTTGGCGGGCTGGTTCATGACGGATCACCTTTCGGGGGAAACTAGAGTGGAGATGCTGGAACAGGAGCGCATCGCGGTAGCGAGAGGAGGACGGATGGTGTACATAGACTAGGTCGTTCTGGATTCAGATTCGGGCGACGATCATGCTAGCATGTAGGTTTAGTGCTGGTGTGAGCTCCTCGAGATGGGATTAGTGTAGGAGTAGAGTCTTAGCTCTGAACATCATTTGTTTTCTTTGGGGACAGGGTAGTTTCCCACCTATAGCTTTTTGTGTGGTTCTTTACGAGAATCACATAGAGTTGGTTGGACTTAGGAGGTCTTGCTTCAGGCCGATGGGCCAGCTTGTTCTCAATTTTGAGGGATGGTGTTGCGGACACTTGACCTTTCTTGTGGATTGTACCTTTTGCCTTCGGGCGTTACACTTTTCTTTCCGTCACTGGAGGTTTACTCGTGACGAGGTTACTACTACAGCGGGGGCTGTTTATATATTGTATATTAGTTCTGATTATTGTTATTGTTGGGTTTTATTTAATTCAGTCTTGTCTTAGTTATTATCGAAAAAAAAAAAAAAATATTCACGTTTTTCCGCATTAAGTTTACGTTTGGTTACTAAAGTGACGCCACCGAAATCGGGGTGTTACATTGTGGTATCAGAGCACGGTCGAGTCTTTCGGGAGTGGTTGGGGAATAGGTCTTCTGTGCTAGGTTGTGTGACTCTGCAAAGAGTGAAAATTGATTGTCTGCAAGCGATTTTTCGCTTAAAAATTGATTGAAGTTATTGCTTAATCATATTGTATAGTTATACTAGATGCTATCTTATGATGAGTACTAACTGTTTGTTTAACTTAACAGAACATGGTGAATACTAATCAGCTAGCTGAGATGATGGCCACTATGGCCCAAGCGGTAACAGCGCAGGCCCAAGCGGTAACAGCGCAGGCAAATGATAGTGCGATGAGGCGTGCTGCTGAGGAGGCACGTGAACAACATCAGCGTCAGAGGGAAGTAACTGTGGACCAGAACAAAGGCCTCAATGACTTCAGGAGGCAAAACCCACCAAAGTTCTCTGGTGGTACTGACCCGGATAAAGCAGATCTCTGGATTCAGGAGATCGAGAAGATATTTGGCGTGCTGCAGACTGTTGAGGGTGCCAAAGTGGGCATGGCGACTTATCTACTGCTCGGTGATGCTGAGTACTGGTGGAAGGGCGCCAGGGGGATTATGGAGGATAACCATGAGGAGATCAACTGGAACTCCTTCCGAACTGCATTCTTGGAGAAATACTTTCCAGCAAGTGCTCGGGATGAGCGGGAGTCACAATTTCTGACACTCCGTCAGGGAGGTATGTCAGTACCGGAATTTGCTTCGAAGCTGGAATCTTTGGCGAAGCATTTCCAATTCTTTCATGATCACGTGAACGAGCGCTATATGTGCAAGCGTTTTGTCAATGGACTGAGGCCGGATATTGAGGACTCAGTGAGGCCGCTGGGAATCATGCGATTCCAATCCTTGGTTGAGAAAGCCACGGAGGTGGAACTGATGAAGAACCGGAGGCTAAACCGGGCTGGAACTGGGGGGCCGATGAGGTCGAGCTCTCAAAATTTTCAGAGCAGAGAGAAATTTCAGAGCAGGGGGCCATATCAGCGTCCTGCTGGAAGAGGATTTACTTCAGGATCTTACAGAACCATGGCGGGTACTGCTGGAGGTTCCGGAGATCAGACTTTGATAGAAGGATTGGTAAGATTAACTTGATTGGATCGAGGATTAGTCGAGCTGAGAGGAAAAAGTTCGCATTAAGTATAAGTTCTCTTGCGAAGGAGATATAGTTTGAAGAAATGGATATTCATTTAGGAAGCATTGAAGAATTAACGGACATTAGAGGTCCAAACTTGGTGAAGGTTCAGGTTTTAAGTCTATGAATTGTTGTCTTAAGTTTCTAGGACTCGAAGTTGGTTAGAATTTGATAGAGAGATTAAGAAGTTGATTGACGAGATGGTGATCAAGTTACAGAAAAGGGAAGTGTTAGTATTAAGATGAACACTTGAGGTTGTCATATTTGGACAAGTTGCTTAAAGTCTAAGAGTGAATGAAACTTGTTATGGATTTCGGTGATACGAGCTAGAGATTAGCGAGTGAATTTTGCTAAGTGGAAAGAGAATCTTAGGGTAAAGATTGACTTCAGAAGCTGGAGATCATATTCGAGTAAGAGTTTTAGTGGTGGTATCATTGAGGATTGTAGTTAAACCTCGGCAAGTTGAAAGATGATATGTCTGTTGAGACGCCGTTGGTCAACATTGGGACTAGAAGAGTGAAACAATCGAAGAGAAAGCAGAGTGTTTTAGTGAAAATTATTTGGAATAAAGACACGGACGGTGTTACGTGAGAGTTAGAGGAAAAGATCAAGGAATAATATCCAGAACTATTACTGACCCTTAAGTTTCGAGGACGAAACTTTCTTTTTGGAGGGTAGTAATGTAAGACCCAAGATTTTAAGCTTAGAATAAGTGGAAGAGATTTCCATTTACGATTAGGGTTGATGTAATGTGAAGGGAAACCTGAACGAAAGTTTATTAAATGAAATATATTTATGAAGGAGAAAGTTCAGGAAAAGTTCAAGGATTGCATTATGATCGATAAAAGTTATAGCACGAACGTTTTACGCTTAAACCTAGGTCAGAAACCCTAGTATATAGCTAATTTTCACTTTTAGGCACGACGGAAGTTAATTCCAAAAATCTTCAGAGAAATGTTAGAACTTCTCTTTTTCCATATATCACAATCGTTTCGAGGCGAAACTCTAGGATCTACGAACGTCCGATTCCAATCATCGGAAGTTTGCCGAAACCGGATCCCTGGTATTTCAAAACCCTAGAATCACCCGACTATGGGGACTTTATCTATTAAGAGCTTCAAATGAATATTTTACACGCGTACACCCATTTCTCTTGATGATTTCAATCTTTCTTCCGAAGGAAGTTTTCTATTCCGACATTCGATGCAAAAAGCAACTTATCGGGTAAAATAGTTTTATACCGACTATGCATTAGTTGCCAAAAATACAAGGAGACCTCTTTATAGTTTTGGAATTCTTTTGCCAAAACATATCTATTAATTCACGGAGAATGACGCCGGAAAAATCAGATTCGCGAAACTTTCATTTTCCCGCGAATTTCCAACCTCTATATATAGCCAAGAAATGAGAAAAAAACAAATATCTTACCCATTTCTTCCCAAGGAGGCCGCGAGTTTGCTAAGGAGAGGAGGAGAAGAGATTTTGTTCAATCCTTGCTTGATCGTTGATTAATCAGTTGCTGCTCCAAGGTTTCGAGGTATAGTCGCTAATCCTTACCTCTGATCGCTTTTTCCATAGCTTTTCTGTAGAGTTTTCTGAGCGGATAGTTTATGGGTTTTTGCAAAACTGTCCTGAATCTTTCATTTCTGATTCTAAACCTCTTCCTTATGTGCCCAAGATCACTTCTGCCGGGTTAGATTTTCCGTTATGTCGCCGGAATTCCGCTGGAATCAATTTTAGCCTAAAATACCCATTTTTGGAGTTTTTGAAGTAAAGCTTCAACCTTTAGGCTGAAAACTATCGCCTTAGCTTAGTGCTAGTAGGATTAGTTGTCATAAACGTCGTTGGTGACGTCCCTGCAAAATTTTATTTTTGGGATTTCAGTTTTGAAAATCCTAAGTTAAAAATCATGACCAAAATACCCCTGCGACAGTTTTTGATCCGATAATTTTTCCGAGTTCAGAATACCCTTAGTTACGGCTTATGAAAGCATAGGAACCAAGTTTGATCGAAGAAAAATCGAGCCCCATAATTAACCAAAGTGGCCGAGCCCTATTAAGGGGGAGGAGGAAAATTTCCTTTTCCGAAAACTTGTCTTTCGCGCTAGATTATCGTACCTTAGAGTATAGATTACTTCGTGTAACCTTAGTAAGTATCGATAGCTTAGTTCTCGATAGATTCTGATAGTATTTCTGTGACTTTGCTTTAAAGGAACTTTTGAGGAATTTCCTGAGGAGCAACGCTTTGCTTGTGAGGAAGAGTTAGAAGATAATCCTGGAGAATCTGCAGGTGAGGGCTTCTCACTGAATCTCTAGTTAATGCTTAGGGTCGATGTTTCGACATTGTTTACTGTTTATGCACTGGAATTGTGTGTGATTGGAAAATGTTTTCTGAGCCTTCGGCTGACAATGTAGATGATTCATCTACTGAATGTTTTTGAGATTGTCTTACATGCTATGTGCTATGTGGGTAATCTAGGATGTGTGGTGCATGCTTTATATGCTAAGTGCTAAGTGTTTATGATGCGATTTATTGATATATGACATGTTGTTGATTGTGATGATTTAAATATGCTCTGTGCTGGAATCTGAGATTCTGAATGGTGAGAATAGCGGGCAGGTCATGCCGATTTTATTTTGAGAGTTTTGAGAAAGTTTGATAGGACGAACGAGGTTCGGGCCTTAATTTTGTTTTGAGAAAGTTTGATAGGACGAACGAGATTGGGAGATCCTGCAAATGTATAAGACTTGCGATAAGACAAAATGGAATCTATTTTATAAAGAAAATTCACAAGACCTTAAATAACCTCAAAATCTTTAAGTAATGATAACAACCTCGAAGGAAGGCATTGGAAGTCAAATCATAGTTTTGGAAAAGCGAGGAGTGTCGTCGGATCCAAGTGTTGAGGAGTTTGGTAAGTTCTGAGTATGCTGGTACTCCTTCGCTCGTTGAGCAGTTTGTTAGCCATCCAAGGGATGAGCCGAGAAGCTTCACTGAGGCGTGAGACCTTGTGAATGCGTGATACTCCACTGAGGCGTGAGACCTTGTGGAAAGCATGGATCTTCACTGAGGCGTGAGACCTCGTGAACAACATGAAGCTTCACTGAGGCGTGAAACCTTGTGAATGCGGGATACTCCACTGAGGCGTGAGACCTTGTGGAAAGCATGGAACTCCACTGAGGCGTGAGACCTTGTGAGAGCATGAAACTTCACTGAAGCGTGAGACTTCGTGAGAGCATTGATGACCCGAAGAGTCATCGTGAGTGGTTGCACTCATTTTATGATTATTGTATTTTGTCGCAGAATCGACTTTACCTTAGGGTAAGCTTTTAGAAACTTTAATTTATCTAGAACACGTGGCGACGTGTCGAGTGAGATCGGAGACGTTGGTTGACTAATCATCCTGCATTCATGCAACATTAATGGGGTATTAACACAGGACGTACTCTGGACCTCGTCGGATTCCAAAATGGTCATAAGACCCGGATTTCCGTGAAAGAGCGTTTGTAAACGTCTCTTGTAGCAGACCGAAATGGCAGACCTACGGGTTACGGCTGATCTGACTACCTTTGTGTGGTGTAAGAGGCACGCGGGCCGAAATGGCACCACCGTGGCTGGTGAAGGGCTGATCCGTTGATGTCCATCCGTTCCGGATTGCATATTGGTTGACTGGGTTAACCTGCATATCATTTCATGCAACATGCATACTGACATAGTTAATGAGTGTGTTTGATACTTGTTAGTTCTACTTGATGCATGTTAACTGTGATTTACAGTCGTTATATTCTTTGTGGAAATATGCAACCCTAGGATGTTATCCCTAGTTATAAGCCTAAGTGGCTATTATCTTATTTATATCTATTGGTGCTATTATTTACATAATTCTTTGGAGTTGACCCTCGCGTCTTCTGTGTGTGCTTTGGCGGACAAACGCCCTTTGTCAGATGTCTTTGGCGGGCTGGTTCATGACGGATCACCTTTCGGGGGAAACTAGAGTGGAGATGCTGGAACAGGAGCGCATCGCGGTAGCGAGAGGAGGACGGATGGTGTACATAGACTAGGTCGTTCTGGATTCAGATTCGGGCGACGATCATGCTAGCATGTAGGTTTAGTGCTGGTGT
Organism: Lotus japonicus; assembly: GCF_012489685.1. Classification (NCBI taxonomy): domain Eukaryota; kingdom Viridiplantae; phylum Streptophyta; class Magnoliopsida; order Fabales; family Fabaceae; genus Lotus; species Lotus japonicus. The sequence goes on along the minus strand of NC_080042.1, from coordinate 34,590,497 downwards.
GAGCTCCTCGAGATGGGATTAGTGTAGGAGTAGAGTCTTAGCTCTGAACATCATTTGTTTTCTTTGGGGACAGGGTAGTTTCCCACCTATAGCTTTTTGTGTGGTTCTTTACGAGAATCACAGAGAGTTGGTTGGACTTAGGAGGTCTTGCTTCAGGCCGATGGGCCAGCTTGTTCTCAATTTTGAGGGATGGTGTTGCGGACACTTGACCTTTCTTGTGGATTGTACCTTTTGCCTTCGGGCGTTACACTTTTCTTTCCGTCACTGGAGGTTTACTCGTGACGAGGTTACTACTACAGCGGGGGCTGTTTATATATTGTATATTAGTTCTGATTATTGTTATTGTTGGGTTTTATTTAATTCAGTCTTGTCTTAGTTATTATCGAAAAAAAAAAAATATTCACGTTTTTCCGCATTAAGTTTACGTTTGGTTACTAAAGTGACGCCACCGAAATCGGGGTGTTACATGGAGCACATAATTTGGTGGCCGATCACTTGAGTAGGATTGAGAGGGATGTTGATTCTCTACCCATTAGAGATGAGCGACTCTTTAATATTTCAGTTTCTTCTCCTACACCTTGGTTTGCTAATATTGTTTATTATTTAGTTGCTTCTGTTTCCCCTCCATTTGCATCTCGAGCTCAGATTGATAAGCTTAAGAGTGATGCTAAGTATTATTGTTGGGATGACCCCTATTTGTGGAAGTTTTGTACTGACCAGGTTATTAGGAGGTGCATTCCAGATCATGAGATTGAGTCAGTCCTTCAGTTTTGCCATACTTCTGCAGTAGGCGGTCACTTTGGACCCCAAAGAACAGCACGCAAGGTGCTTGATTCTGGATTTTATTGGCCCACCATCTTCAAAGATGCGTCGAGGATTTGCAGCACTTGTGAGCCATGTCAGAGAGTAGGCGGTACCATTTCTTGGAGAAAAGAGATGCCTTAACAGCCCATGCTGTTTTGTGAGGTCTTTGATGTCTGGGGTATCGATTTTATGGGTCCTTTTCCTGTTTCTTTTGGTTTTTATTATATTTTGCTTGCTGTTGATTATGTTTCTAAATGCGTGGAAGCTAAGGCCACCCGGACTAATGATTCTCGAGTTGTTGTGGACTTTATTAGGTCTCACATCTTTTGCAGGTTTGGCATTCCTAGAGCAATCATTAGTGACCAAGGCACCCACTTCTGTAATAGGTCCATGCAAGCTCTTCTCAAGAAATATGGGGTTGTTCATAGAATTTCCACACCATACCATCCCCAAACAAATGGGCAAGCTGAGAATTCCAACAGAGAGATAAAGAGGATCTTGGAGAAGACGGTCCAGCCTAACAGGAAGGATTGGAGCAATAGACTTGAGGATGCTCTTTGGGCCCACCGTACTGCTTACAAAGCACCCATCGGAATGTCACCTTATCGCGTTGTTTTTGGTAAGGCATGTCATCTTCCTGTTGAGATAGAGCATCGTGCTTATTGAGCTGTAAAGACTTGCAACTTGGCTCTTGATCAAGTTGGTGGCAAAAGGAAGCTTCAATTGAGTGAGTTAGATGAGATCTGCTTGGAAGCTTATGAGAACTCTAAGTTCTACAAAGAGAAGACCAAAAGATTCCATGATAGTTTGATTTCCAGAAAAGACTTTTTGGTTGGACAACAAGTGTTGTTGTATAACTCTAGGCTTGGCCTAATGAGCGGTAAGCTTCGTTCTAAGTGGATTGGTCCTTTTGTTGTTACTAATGTGTTTCCTTATGGTACTGTAGAGATCAAAAGTGAATCCACAGATAAGAGCTTCAAAGTTAATGGTCATCGCCTCAAGCATTTCCTCACTAATTCTTCTCTTGTGGATACTACCATGGAAGATGTTTCCTTGGTTGTTTCCGCCCTCCTCCCGCCATAAATCAGGGAGTTTTCTTTCCCCTTCTTTACTTTTATTGCTCTTGTTCAACTCCATATTTATTATGCTTCATTGGGACAATGTGTAGTTTAAGTGTGGGGGGAGATTACCGTATGTAGAATATTTAGCTTCTTGAATAAATTAGGTTGATCCATGTTTTTCTTTGAATTCTTAGGTCTTGTTTAGATTATGGGCATTTTCTTTCTTTGAATTGAGTCATGATATCTTGTGATGTGAATCCATGCGTTCTTGTGTGTCAAGTTACTTTTGAAAATTGAGGTGTTGAAACAATTATGATAGTCTTAATTCCCCTGTGAGAGATTTTGAGCCTTAACTATAGGTGGTCAACTGTATGCCATCTCTAATCTTTTTGTTGTGTGATTGCACTCTTGATTATTTGCACTCTAGAACTTGACTTGACGCTTGTTTCTACTTTATATTCACATGCACATATTGAAGTGATTTTAAGCATTTTCTTCTTTTAATTAATAAGTCACTAGCCAAATAAGCCTACCTTGAATGAATTTATCCTTCGATAGCCCCTTTAAGCCTTTTTACCCTCCTTTTCTTTAGCTCATTACAAGCTTATAAGTGAAAAACCATGTTTGACCTAATCTTAGGGGATTTTGGAGCTTTGGAATTGTTTTGGGAGTAAGTATTAAGTGGGTAAGGGTGCATTGTCCTGTAATTCTTCCAATTCTCGGATATGCTTAGTTGGTTGTTGTAAATAAGTATGGTGGTGCTGTTTTTCTTACCAGTTTTGTTATTCAGTAAAAAAAAACAAAAAAAAAAATCCGAAAAAAAATGATGAAAAAAAACAGAAAAGAAAAAAAAGGAAAAAAGAAGAAGGATCAAAGGTTGAAGTATGGGATTGGAGGAAGAATTGCAAGTCTTTATGTTGATGTATTTGGTTGATTTTAACTTACTTTTTACTTATTCTCCATTGCTCCTCTATTTCCTTTGATTTAAGCCACTTATCCCATATTTTATCCTACTTTGTCCTTGGCCCCATTACAACCTTTAAAAGTCCTTTTTGATCTTTATGTGCATGTGTTTTGATTGTTGATGCTAGCGGCTTGTCAAGCATATGGTAGTGTTTGTTCTCATGAAGTGCCTTGAGCGTAAACACAAACATTAAACACTTGGGTGTAAACACTTTGAGAGCATAACTTGTGAGGTTCTATCATCTTTGTTCTCACCTCTTGGTTTGATTGGTTACTTCGCATGCTTGGATGTCCGGATGATATTCATGGATTTCTTGTCTCTTTGATTCTTCACTTGATTTTTCCCATTTCTCTACATTTCCTAGGATTCATTGTTAAGTATGTGATCTTTTAGGTTATTGCAGGATTCACTTCTAGTTACAATTTGATTTTCATGTTCTTAATTCTTTATTTTGTCCAGGAGTGCAAAAGGCTAAGTGTGGGGGTGTTTGATGAGCAATATTTTACCCACTTTACATAGCCTTAATTTGTCATTATTAATGATTATTCATAAGTAAATGACCTTGCTTGACACTGATTTCTATTATTTGGTCTAATTACGTTTATTATTATTTTCAGGTCTTATTGACATCAAGGGCATTTTGGAGAATTGCGAAATGAAGATTTAATTGTGCTGGAGTGAAGATTGTATTTTAGAAAATATTAGGATTTAATTTCGGAATAAATTAAGTTTGCTATCTTTAAGATTCAAACTTATTTAGGTTGTTATTTTAAAACTCTATCTTTAGGATTTATTAGGATTTATTGTTATCTTCTAAGATTTGATTTTGATTAGGATTTGTGATCTCAGCTCCTATTTAAGGGTTTGTGCTGAGACAAACAATTACCTTTTACCTTCTGCTTATTATTCAATATAATTTCGTTTTTCAGTAATTATTAGAGCTCTGCTAGGGTTTATGCTTTTATTCCCTGCTTCCTCCCATTTAATTGCTGAATTCACCTCATCCATGGAAGGCTAATTTCCTTCGAACAAATTCCTTTGCAAAGTATATCGCGATCTTGAGGTATAGTGCTTAATAGAATTTGCCTGATTAGTTTTCTTCATCTCTACTTCTGACTTAGGTTTGCCTAATTCCTTATGATTAGAAATAGAAGATGATGCATGTTCGCTTGGTTTATGTTAGGTCGTAACCGGTTCTTAATCGCTTAGTTTAGGAATCTGTGAATTAGTTATCGCTTAGTTAATTAATTCTCACGAACTAGGAAACTAATAACAAGAATTGATCTTTAGATACCCATGATTGAGCAGCGATATACTGAACAAAGGGATTCGTCCGTCTTTACTTGATTATATTAATCTGTTTTTACTTTCTGCTAATCTTTTGAAACTGAATCACAACCCCCCCCCCCTCTGAGTGTGTGTGCGTTTGTGCGTTTTTAACATTGAATCTTTGTTGAACGATAATCCTTGGGAAATGACCTAGGAGTCACTTCCTAGTTACTACAGTTTTCGTAATTAATTATTTGTATCGGGTACGACCTCGATCAAGGGTGTAAGAAGAATGGTGAGCTTCTTCTAAAATTTTCCTCCTCAAGACCTCTACATTGGGCGCACACAACCGACATCCAAGGCTTAAGATACCATCAGAATCTACTGAAAACTTTGAAGCTTTGCCATTTTGAACACCTTCCACCATTTTCACCACATATGGGTCTTGACATTGAGCCTGTTTAACATCATCAACAAAGGTAGAATGAATTTGCACATTAGCCAACAATGGGTTAGAATGTGCAAGTTCAAATTGAACTCCCCCGTCAACAAGTTCCTGGAATTCTTTAACAATGGGTCTCTTAGCCTCTGTTAAGTGAGCAAGACTACCCATATATGTTCTACTTAGAGCATTGACAACCACATTCGCCTTTCCAGGATGATACAAGATGGTTCAATCACAATCGTTTAAAAGTTCCATCCACCATCTCTGTCTCAAATTCAAGTCCCACTGCTGAGAAATATATTTAAGACTCTTGTGATCAGTAAAAATCTCACAAGTCTCACCATAAAGTAATGCCTCTAGATCTTAAGAGCAAAAACTACTGCAATCATCTCTAGATCATGTGTGGGATAATTCTGCTTGTGCCTTTTAAGCTGCCTAGAAGCATAGGCAATGACTTTGCCATGCTGCATAAGAACACAACCAAGGCCCACTCGAGAAGCATCACAATAAACTGCATAACCTCCACCACCTGAGGGTAAGGCCAAGACAGGTGCTGAAGTCAAACATTCTTTCAATTTCTGAAAGCTTCCCTAACAAGCGTCACACCATTGAAATTCAACTTTCTTTTGAGTTAGTCTGGTCTAAGGGGAGGCAAGCTTCGACAAGTCCTTCACAAAGTGACGGTAGTACACTGCCAAACAAAGAAAACTTTGAATCTCCTTCATTGTCATGGGTCTAGGCCAATTCTGCAATGCTTCCACTTTGTTAGGATAAAAAATTATACCATCCTTGGATACAACATGCCCCAAGAATGCCACAATATCTAGCCATAATTCACATTTAGAGAATTTGGCATACAACTGCTTCTCGCTCAAAGTCTGCAAAACCAACCTTAGATGTTCTTCATGCTCCTATTTACCCTTAGAATACACAAGAATATCATCAATAAACACAATCACAAAGTTATACAAGAAATGTTTAAAGTCTCGGTTCATCAAATCGATAAAAGCAGCAGGGGCATTAGTGAGTCCAAAGGACATGACCAAGAACTCATAATGACCCTAGCGTGTCCGAAATGTTGTCTTACGAACATCTTCCTACTTAATCTTCAACTGGTGATATCCTGAACGCAAGTCAATCTTTGAGAAACATTGAGCCCCCTGCAATTGATCAAACAACTCATCTATGTGAGGTAAAAGGTACTTATTATTTATTGTCACCTTATTCAACTGTCTGTAATCAATACATAACTGCATAGTTCCATCCTTCTTCTTCACAAACAAGACAGGTGCTCCCCAAGGAGAAAAACTAGGGCAAATAAAGCCCTTGTCAAAAAGATCCTGCAACTGCTCCCTTAATTCCTTAAGCTCCGTCGGTACCATCCGATAAGGATGTATAAATATTGGTTGGGTACTAGGAACCAAATCTATAGAAAATTCTATCTCCCGATCAGGTGGTAAACCAGGAAGTTCTTAAGGAAATACTTCTAGAAATTCACACACTTTTGGGACTTCTTCAAGTTTCTTTTCAGCTGCTTGAGTATCTTTTACCAAAGCTAAGTATCCCTAACAACCCTTCCATAGCAACCAGAAGGCTCCTAATGCTGAAATTATATTATATCGTTCACCCTGGAATGAAAAAGAAGGCTCTCCAGGCATATGAAATCTCACTACTTTGTTACGATAATCCACAGTAGCATAATGAAGCTAAAAGATTCTCCCCACGAGGAGTAGCCACAACCAATGTCTCCTCTAAGGGACGAGAACATTTTCCAATTTGAGAAGCGAAACTCAATGATACAAAAGGGTGTGTAGCTCCAGGGTCAAATAAAACACGAGCATCCCGTGAACATACAGAAATTGTACCTGTAACCACTGCATTGGATGCCTGAGCATCCTGGCGAGTCAAAGCAAACATCCGTGTCTGACCTTTCCCTGCCTGTCCCTGACCTCTACCACCGGTACCTCTGCCACCCTACTGAGATACTCCAGAACCTCGGCCTGAAGCACTCCTAGAATGTCTCATAGATGTTGTAGGAGTAAGAGAAGACGCTAAAGTCGCTCCACCTGGTGCTGATGCATGACTAGAGGAAGGATGTGCCAAAGTCAAAGGGCAATCCCACCTAATATGACAAGTCCTGCCACACTGATAGCATGCTCTACTATCTCCCAAGAAATCTCCAGAATGAGTCCCCCCGCAAGTAGAACAAGGTATGTATCTCACATCAACATGCCTTTGAGAAAAACTAGACTGGGAAGGCCCTCCAGACCGTGATCTATGACTCTTCACGGAGCCCGAAGACTGGCCACTAGATACACTCCCTGGAACCATTGACCTCGGTTGTCCCACATATCCACTGACACGACTCGGCTGGCTACTCTGTGACACCTCTAGTCGCTACTTTTTGCGAGAGTCTCGAGTACTACTACTTTTCTCCTTCTGTCACTGGTCAATCTAAAGTGCCAAACTCAAAGCCTCTGTAAAAGTGGAACAATTAGACCCAACCACAGATCTATACAAATACTCCTTGAAGACTCTAATGAACCTCTTGACACGCATGTCCTCTAAGAGAGGATAAGGAACATGTCTAGAGAGCTGAGTAAAATGAGCACTATACTCTGATACAATCATGCCCTCTGTCTGCTCTAGTCTCTCAAACTCATGGACTAAACCATCTCTGACACTCTTTGGAAGGAAACGACTCATAAAGTGTTGAGAAAATGAACCCAATCTAAGGGAGGTGATCCCACCAGCCTCGAATGAATCAAGGTATCATACCAATCTGTGCTATACCAACCAAATGGAATGATGCTAGGTCTACGACTCTGATAGATGAGAATCCCAAGGCCCTCCATATATAGTCTGTCCAAAGCATCAATGAACCTCTACGGGTCTTCACTAGTTAACCCCGAAAAAGTGGGTGGTTTAAGCTTCATGAAATCTGCCAATGAAACCGTGATCTCACTAGTGGTACCTACTGGTTGTTGTTGTCCTTGTCTTTCTTCTTGTTGCAGATCATTAGCTATAGGAGATTGATTTCCATGTTGTTGCTGCCCACTCAAAACTTCAACAAGTTGTTGCACATATTAATGAAACACATGTGTAAGACCCATGTTTTTAGACCTAGATGAAATAAATTAATTTCTTATTCACGCTTAGGTTTCGGTGTAGCGTGAAAGGAACCTGAACAAGTGTTTGCTGATTTGGATAACCTAATGAAGAAGAAAGTTCAGGAAATGACTAAGAATAGTATTGTAGCCATTTTAAGTGATAGCTCGAGCCATTTCCACACCCGGCTAAGGTCGAGAGTATCCGAAAAAGGCTATTTATGCTCCTAGAGCACTGCTTAAGTGAAATTCAAAATCGTTAGAGAAATAAGAACCTCCGGGTATTTTTCTCATGACCAGTGTTTCGTTTAGGCTTTATCTTCTCGGGGACTTTAATTAAGACCCTGAATGAATATATTTTCTATTTGGAGCTTTTAACGAAGTTTCCATACACGTGGCCTCATTTCTTTCAACGTTTGTGATATTTTCTCAGAAGGAAGTTTCCTCATCCGACGCCAACTGCAAATAGTAGCTTTTCAGCGTATTTTGATCCATACCGTGTTTGAATCGTTTTCTTCAATTTAAAGAACCTCGTTTCGAGTTTTGGCATTCTGTCACCAAATCTTCATTTTTAATCTGCAGTTGAAAGTACCAGAACGACCAGACCCGCGAAATCTTTTTTATTTCCACGTTTTCCCTTCCCTATAAAAGGGAAAAAATCACAAATCTCTTCATTCTCACCATTGGAGTCGCGGCCTAGAGAGAGAGAGAGAGGAGGAGAGAAAATTCTCCATTCTTGCCCGATCGTCCCAATTTCTGTTGCGTTGGATTGCGAGCAAGGTATCCTTTTTACTTCTTACCTCTGTTTCTTCTTTCCGATGCTTTTCTCTATGTCTTTCTGTGCTCAAAGTTTTGAGCTTTATGCAAAAATGTATTTTTATTTCGATTTCTTCTTTCAATCATTATATATACCTTGCATGCGTTCCATATTCACCGTCGGTGCGCTCAGATTTTCACCCATTTTACACCGAGTTTACTTTTTGAACCAAAAAGTCCCGACCTAACTTAGTGCCTTTAGGATTAGTTTCTATAAGAACTCTATCGGTTTGCTTTTTCCAAATTTCAACTTTGAGTTTTTTAGCCTAAAATCTTGACCCAAATACCCCTATGTGCATTTCAAACCCGATAATTTTTCCGAGCATTGTTTTACCCTAGTTATGACATAAGATTACCTAGGATTTAAATTAGACCGAAGAAAAAGCGTCGAAACGCCAAAATAGGGGGAGTGGCCAAGAGCACCTCTAGGGAAAAGGGAGAAATTATTTTTCGCGAAAACTCTTCCTTTCATGTTAGATTGTCATACTCTGATGTAAACACTAAGACAACAACCTTAGAGGGGGGTGAATTAGGTTTGTAGTGAAATTGTCAAATTAAAATTTACAAACCTAAAACTTAGAGTAATGGAAGCATAAACAACAAATTCAGAATGAAAATCAATAATGAAATGCTGAAAAATAAAGAGTAAAGAGAAGAGAAAATCACAAACACGATGTATCCTGGTTCACCTTCAACCACAGAAGGCTATGTCCGGTTCTCCTTTCTGATTCGGGGATTTTTCCACTATGTAAATGTTGTTCAGTACAAGCCTCACACCAAGACTCTCAAGAACACCCTCAAGAAAGCACACCACTTCCTTGTTTACACAGCACACACCAAACCTATGGTGGACTCTGAATCACCCTGATTCAAAGGACCTTTTCCACTATCACCAAACCCTATGATGATCTTCACCAAACCTTATGGTCGAACAAGAATCACTCTGATTCTAAGAGAAGAAGAAGCTTTTATAATTGCTTCAGAATCTACACCCAATGTAGAAGATAGAATCCTTATCAAGATCACAATCAAGCACAATATCACCAAAGGCTCATAATTTTTCTAAAATTTGACAACACTTTTACTCTTTGTAAATCTGAAAGTTGTATTCAATTTTTGTGTTTTATCATCTCTGAAACTTCTGGTCTGAATTCTTAAAGGTTGTATTTATAGATTGTATCTAAAGAGACACACTGGTTGAATTCGTTTGCTTCTTTAACGTTTTGAAGTTTTCTTTGTTTTATTCGCAAACTACCGATCTGTGTAACGTTACCAGTGTTGAACTCCATAGTTTCTTTTCGTTTAAAAAGTTTCGTAAGAGACACATCGTTTGGCTTTTTATTTCGAAATTTTAAACTAATATAAGACATGAGTAGTATAAAGCAAGAAGCATTGGAACGGAAGAATAACCAACTGTTCGATGTCTTAAATATTCAAAATCTAATATCATGTGCAGTGGCGGATCCAGAATTTTTATGAAGCCTGGGCAAGTTTAGGCTTAAGCGTAACTGACCCAGGGTTTTAAATTGCGGTTGTGGACATTGCGGTGTTGCGGCGTAAATATTGGGAGAGCCATAAGCATAAAGAGAATGGTTTAGAGTATGGTTTGCCGACAATTCCCTTCTATCATTATATCTATAATATTCACACCCCACACATCCTTTTGATAAAATTTTCCACCTCCCTCAACCTAAAATTCTAATTGATTGATTGAACCTAGTTATAGCTGATCAAGATTATTTTTCTACTTTGTTAGTTGTTCACTAGATCATAAACATAGTTGATTGCATCTGATTCCACATATTTTAATCTTTCTTTTTATATATGTCTTTTAATCCCATCACAACATTTATTATATTTCTCGTTTCTTAATTCTTTTTTCTTATCTTTCTTATATAGTTGTGAGTAAAACAAGTGTTGAACATTATTTTCCTTGTAAATAAGCAACCTCAAGTAGGAAATTAGAACTTATAGCTCTAAACTCACCATAAAAAAATTCTGATCTACCAAAAAAAATCCACCCATGTGAAAAAGGAAAAATAAAAAAGTATATTTATCCACATAAAATTTAGTCAATACAGTTAATAATAAAAAATTAATCAATATATGTGATATCATATTTTTAAGAGCACACACCCACGCAATACATCTTATGTTTTTTTTTTGTGTAAACATTTTTTCATAAATATATATGGTTGTTTTTTTTTGTGAAAGATTAATATATTCAAGGGCAAGGCCCAAAACAGGCCAAAGCCCAAACAAACAAGCTGAACATGCAAGTGAGGCACAAAACAGGCCAAAGCCCGTAAAAAATGGCCAAGGGCCTTAATTTTTTTTCTCTTAAAAATAGCAAAACCCTAAATACTATCTTATTCTTTCTCTTTCTCCAGCCGTTTCCTTCTTCTTCTTCTTCCAGGTGAGGCACAAAACTGTTTCGTTTCTTCTGCAAATTTCTAGCAATTTCTAAATAATCTCCCCATGACCCTTCTTGCTGGCGCCTTCTCTCCTCCAATTTTACTCTAACCTTTCAATTTTGCCCATTTTCTCTTCTTCTTTTTTTCTCTAAAACTGACCTGGTCCAAAGAAAAAATTGTTTTTTTTTCCAGAGCTAGGGCACAGGCCCTAGCTAGCCGGGCGGTAAATCCGCCCCTGATCATGTGTATAGCAATTCATTTTGTGAAATTTTTAAAACCTCTTTGATAGAATGAAAACTACTATCACGTTTAACTTTTGTGCAGGGACATTTAGTTTCCGTTTCATTTATTTTAAAAAACAACAATATGAATTTATAAAAATCCAATGTGCACTTAAGTGTATTTAGTTTTGTGAATACTCAGATTTTATACTTCTTTTAACTTTGGAAAACATTTTAGCTGGATTATAAAGAGCCTTAGGTGATACTAAACTTAAATTGAACTTTTAAAGGCAAAGACCTATAATTAGAAAGGTATAAAACTTATCTATGAAACTTGAATCCTTGAGCTTTCCAATCTTCATGGTCTTCAACCTTTTTCTTCTTTATTAATGTTGTTGTCTTCGTCAAAACCTAGCCAAGATTAAGGAGAGGCTCTTCTTTACATCTGAAGCTTTTGAAGCTTCGTCTAACATTAAATCATACTGTTTAGATTGTATTGACTTGTTTTGACTGAATGATGTTATATTTGTCAAAGGTTTGATCTTGGAAACCTTGGGAGCGAGCGATGAAGCAAGTGAAGGAACCCCGCATTGTGAAGCTGGACATTTTGAAGGTGACGTCCACTTACTTGCTAGTTAATGATTTAGGCGTCGATAACTTCGACTTGCTTATTGATTATGATGGTGTTTATTGAGCTGAATTGGAAAATGTTTTCTGAGGGTTCGGCCGTTGTTAAACCTGGAGACTTGTGTCTCCGTTTTGTGGGGATTTGACCGACATTTGTTGTTGATGTTTTGATTGTTTCTATGGTTGATGTTGGACTAATCACATGTTATATATGTGCTAAGTGGCTAATCATAGGATGTGTTGATATTTGTGCATATACTTTGTTGGACTGTGCTAATTGAATTATGAAATTATACATATTTGTGGAACGTCAGAGTGTGGGGGAAACGTGAAGTTATGCCATGCTAGTGGCAGGGCTTTTGAGAGAATGATTGACAGGTCGGACCAAGGTTCGGACTTTTGTGTTTTTAGGGGATCGAGACCTTCTCAAGGAGTTACTTGGGTTTCACAAGATCTTTTGACTTATAGAGTTAGAGACAAAAAGGAATATAAATTGTTTTGCAAATGAAATTCATAATACACTAAACAACACTAGAACACTTTAAAATAATGAGGATAATCTCTTAAAGAAGACTTAGGGCTTGGAAATGAGCTTTGGAAAATGAGAAGTGTCGGCGATCCTAGTTTGGGGAAACCCTGTGTGCTTTGGCACCTTTTGCTCAATGAGCAGTTTGTTTTTAGGCTACCTGAATTATAAGCCTGGGAGACTAATAAGTTTCTAAGTATGTTGATACTCTTTTGCTCCCTGAGCTGTTTTCGACCATCTAAAGGATAAGCCTGGGAGACTAATAAGTTTCTAAGTACGTTTGCACTCTTTTTCTTGTTGGAGTTTTGGTCGATGAATCGGCATTTACCTTCGGGTGTTTTAGAGACAATATTCTAAGCTAGACACTTTGCGTTGTGAGGACGATACGATGTTTGACTAACCATATTTTATCATTCAATCATTTTGAGGATAAAGCGGTGGGAAATCAGGCCTCGGTAGAACCATAATGATTGAAAGATCAGGTTTCCACATGAGAACACCAAGAGTGTTTCTTAGGTAGCAGACAAAGTCGTTAAACCTACAGTTTAGGGCCGATCTGACTACATTTAGGTGGTAAGAGACACCCGAGCATAGGGGTTAAACACAACGCCCGTGTTAGGACTGACTCGATGGTGCCCAACCTGTATTCTAGAGCATTTTTTTAGCATAACATTGCATGTCATACCATGCACTTGATGACTTGATGTTGATGAACATCGTTATGCAATTTGATGATTTGATGAATTGATGATTAATGTATATCGTTATTGCAACTTGAGGATATGATACTTATATGCTATGATAAGATCTATTGAACCTAAATATCTATCCCCATATACTTTATTTGTTGTCTGTATTATATACATTATTCTGTGAGTTGACCCTCGCGCCTTGCCTTGTGTGTATTGTTTGTGTTTGGGCGGTCGGCAAACTGCCAGATGTTGCTGGGAGATTGGTTTTCAAAGGTTCACCCTTCAGGGGGGATTCGCTATGAGATGATTGATAGGATTGACCCCGCCGGTCACCGAGCGACTTACAAGGGGAGACTGATGGAGGATCGGATTGATGAGCATGGAGGTTTGACGAAGGGAGTGTTACGAAAGTATGCACTGAGCTTTGACCAGCCACCTATGGTACGTTATGGACCCGGCTCTGGGATGCGACCACCTTCACACACGTTGTCTTTTGAGGAGGAGGATCCGTCTGAGCTTATCGCTGCTACAAGAGCACTCCATGGACCGACCTCTCTTGCTGCTATTGACCCTATAGACATTGCATCTTCCTCGAGGCTCGTGGAGCCAAAGGGGGAGTCAGTCGCCACACCTTCCATCCGTTTGGGTGCGTCTACTTCCTCTGGTGGTTATCGCGTGAAACCTTTGGTTCACGTGATGGAGGAGGACATTCTCACCGACGTGGTTGATGTGGAGATGGGCTTAACTAGGGTAGTGAGTAGGACTGTGAGGCGAGGGGTCCTGATTTGGATGTTGATGTGATTGCTGTGGATTCCGACACCGAGGATAACTACACTAGTGAGGAGGAGGAGGAGGGTTAGGAGACTCGCTTCCTTGGGGGACTTGAGTAGGTGTATTTAGTTGTAGTTTTGATTCGTCATTTGTACATTTTAGGACAAGGTAGGTTCCCGACATTTTACTTTTTGTGTGGTTCTCTGATATGGGGATCACATGGAGTAGTCAGACGTTAGGAGGTCTGGAGGAGGCCGTTTTGGGCTGACTCTCCCACACTTTGGAGGAATATAATTATAACTCTTACACATTGAGCACTGAACGTGTACATATTTGCCTTCGGGCTCACTTTCTGTCGCTTGCAGGTATTGGTGACACTTATGGTTACAACGGGGGCTATATATATATGGTATATGAGGTTATGTTATAAGCTTTTGAGTTAAGTCCTTGTTTGGACAAGTCTTTTGATTTAAAATGAAAAAAAATTACTTGCATTTTTCGCACATAGTTTTAGGACAGGTTACTTTTGTGACACCCGAAAGTCGGGATGTTACAACATGCATAGTAGCTGCAAGCTCAACAACCCTTAGGTTGCTTCGCCTTGACCTAGGAACCTGATTATTGGCTACCTCATCTGCCGACCCACGCCCTGCAGACCCAGCTCTCCCTCCAACTCGACCACGACGCCGAACACGACACCTTAGAGGAGGGTCTTGAGGCTGGGTGGCGGACTCATCAGAATTTCCCTTTCTAGCAAGAATCCTCATCTTGGGTGGCATCTTCACCTAAGAACAAAACATTGATAAAATACAAGACAAGACTCCATTTTAATGGTATTAAGAATAGACTCAATCACACCATTGAAAAAGACTTTAGGACTATCATGAGGTGTTAATAGCATCTTGGAAGTAAGTTGTGCCGCGGTTCACAATTTACTAGCAAGATTCTATTACTACCTCATGTCTGCAACTATTAGGACCTACAACCAAAGCTCTGATACCAACTTTGTCATGACCCAAAACCTAAGTCGTGACCGGCACAAAAGCTATTACCATAGCCTAGCAAACCTGCGTTCACACAACTCATTTCCGCAATATCACTTATAAAATTTCCTTTATATTTCTACATTTCCCAAAATGACAAGACCTTCCAATAAGGTTTAAAATCCAGCCAAAGATCCAAATGTACACATATCCAGTATCCAAGAAGTAACATCATCAAGTACATCATAGAGTTCTTACACTTTACAAAATATGACTACTGCATATTCCTTATAGCTGCAGAATACCAAAAAGATAGCAAAATACATCAGCAGGCCCACCAATCGAAGGAGGCTTACCAAAAAGAAGTAACTGTACAATCTGCAAATGAAGAATCCTCCTACTCAACTGCCTATGAATATGAAATGGAAATAAAGGAAGGGGTAAGTGCTCAACACTTAGTGAGGGCCTATTACCAACCATGAGCTAGAAGGGGGAACATCATAAGCATAATTTTTTTCTCTTTAAAATTCAGGTTAAATAGGACAAATGATCAAATCAAGTAATTCAAATCACTTACATAAAACATAGGTAAAAGCTTCATGCTTTACTAATTCAAATAAATGTCACTATAATATAGGGAAAAATTAAAGAATCAAGGAATGTTGTTAAGTCATTTCCAATTTATAAAATCACTCAAAATCCGGTAATTCAATACAATAGGGTCACACATGAGAGAACCAAAAACATGAGGTGGCTCCATCTCGTTGATAGCCTTTTCCTCCTACAGGGTGGCCTTTCCCAAGGGGCGGCTCCATCTAAGGGATAGCTATTTCGTTTCTTAAGTCACATCGTGTCATCGGAGAAAGCTACATCTCGTTGATAGTCATTTCCTCTTAAGGATTATCTTACCCAAGAGGCGGCTCCATCTAATGGATAACTCTCTCCACCCGGAATCATGTCATATCTCATCAATCTCATTGGGGGCAGCTACATCACGTTGATAACCATTTCCGTGCACTAGCGGATTCATCTAAAGGATAGCCCTCTCCACCCGGAATCAAATAACTAGATGCATCTAGGTCATTCCGTTAACGGCTACGAGGTTCTAACATGGATTCCCACAATCAACCTTTCAAAACCATAAGCAATCTCATATCAAAATTTCAAATATGATTGTTCTCAATAATTATCAAAGGTCATCAAGTTGTCATTCTCAAATCATCATGATTCATTACACAAAGTCTGTAACTTCATAGCTTGTAACTACTCATAAAACTTCTCAAGAATATTTATTCAAATTCACATCCTCAAATAAATCAATAAAAAGATAGTCAGGTGAATGAAAGGATGTTTCCCCCAATTTTAAATAAATATACAACTTCTAGTTATGATAAAATAGTCAAAACCATAAACATAGTCATGGGCGGATCTACCACCAGGCTTGGTAGGTCCAATGCCACGCTCAATGAAAAAAAAAAAATTTCTATGGACCAGGTAAGTTTTTGGGCTAAAAAAATTGAGAGAAAGGGTAAAATTTATAAGGTAAGGCAAAATTTAGGGTCTCAATCATAAATTTGCCCCAGCTTCCCAAAATTTCTAGTTCCGCCACTGTCATGGGCGGATCTACCACCAGGCTTGGTAGGTCCAATGCCCTGGCTTAATGAAAAAAAAAAAAATTCTTTGGACCAGGTAAGTTTTTGGGCTAAAAAAAATTGAGAGAAAAGGCACAATTTATAAGGTAAGGAAAAATTTAGGGACTCAATCATCAATTTGCCCCAGCTTCCCAAAATTTCTAGTTCCGCCATTGTAGTGTAATTAAAAATATGGCACAATGGTCATAAACCACTCACAACTATGAAGGATCAAGAGGAGTGCTCCTAACAACTTCAAGATGCCCGGACGAGTAAGTGATCGGCTAATCTAAACACCAACAACAAATTTCAACTCTTTAGAAACTTAATTTAATTTTCTACTATCCATGAGCAGCCAAAAAATTCCCAAATTTGAGCTCAAATTCCTAAAATTAATTTACTCATAACTAGCACACACTAGAATACCATACTTTAGAATTTTTGGGTTATAAATATACCTTAATGAGCTTAAATGATACTCTTTATTGGGTGGGTACTAGGAACTATTTTCTCTTATAGCATAAACCCTAGCACCCAAAACTAACCAAAATCTTCCCACGTGAAACCATCCAGCTTTTACTTCAAACAATTGTAACTTAGAGGTGGCAATTGATGTTGTTTTGGTGAAGAAAGAAGAAGAAAAATGGACTCGACGAGACCCCTGGGTCCCTCGCCCAGGAGACCCAACCTTGGGCGGGCGACGCACCATGACCTTGGGCCTCCCTTCCTGAGGCCCAACTGGCCCACTTGGGTAAGTTAGAGGCGCCAAAACCCAACGCCACCTCTATAAACAGGAGGGAAATACCAATTGTAAGGGACTTTTAGCTCATTCGGAATAATAATAGCATTGAAATTCAGTTACATTTTCTCTCTCTAAGCGGTTAGAGCTTCTCGCTCTAAGCGGTTAGAGCTTCTCTCTCTAAGCATTCTCATACTTTGGGTACTACCTTACCTCTCTATGTTCTAGCACGGAACATTTGGCGCCGTCTGTGGGGAACGGTAGATTTCTATTCCCGGACTACGTGGATCGTGATTCAGGAGGGTTGAGCTTGTTCTTCTAAGCGATTGTTCGCGAGTTTTTTCGAAATTGTGATCCAGAGGAAGATTCTTTGATTTTCTGTACAGTTTCTTCCGTTTCCAAGTTTTTCCGGAGAGATTCTCCAATTCCGATGGAAACACGCCGCAGACGAGGTGATGACGATCCAGAGCATCAGCATGTCTCACCGACACGCCGCGTCAGAGGCAGGCCACGACGTGCGCAATTTCAACGAGAGGAGACGGATCAGGTGACTCCTCCTACGCCGCCTCCACCTCCTCCTTCTCCAACACCCCGCTGCCCTCACCGCCGTCCTCGCCAGAGCAGCAGAGGTCACCAACGGCGTCAGGAGAAGAGACTCAGGCACCTCAGGCACCGATCTCCAGTCAAGATTGGAGGCGTCTGATTAGCAGTATTGATGACATACGACAGCGAAACGAGTATCTTCAAGAGCATCTAGAGTATTACCGCATTGAGCAGCAAGATGAGGGAGAGCGCGAGGCAGAGGTTGTGGCGGAGTTCGAACTGTTTTCAGCGGCAGTAAGAGAAGTTGTCATTCCAGACAATATGAAGAATATAGTACTGGAAACCTACAGTGGAAAGCTGATCCCAAGGAGCACTTGTTGTATTTCAACACGAAGATGGTGATCAGCGCCGCTTCTGATGCAGTCAAGTGTAGGATGTTTCCAGCCACATTCAAAGGAACGGCAATGGCATGGTTCACAACTCTACCACGAGGATCCATCACGAACTTTCGTGACTTTTCGTCCAAATTCCTTGTCCAGTTCTCGGCAAGCAAAACTAAGCAGGTGACGATTGAAGATTTGTATAATGTGCGTCAATCCGAGGGCGAGACTTTGAAGCAGTACGTGAAACGGTTCAGCGCTGCGTTAGTAAAGATAGAGGAATCTGAGCCAAATGCCTGCACCCGCGCCTTTAAAAACGGATTGCAGCCAGGAAAGCTAAATAGTAAATTGAGCAGAAAGCCAGCCAAGTCAATGGCGGAGGTGCGAGCCCGGGCGAACACGTACATACTCGACGAGGAGGATGACGCTTTTAAGCGGAGGCGCGCGAAGGTAGAGAAGGATGGCGAACAGAGGGACATGTCACCAGAAGACAAGCTAAGCAAGGAGAAAGCAGAGGGAAGCAGAAGACGGGACAGGAAGGTTCGGACTGGGGAAAAGGCACCGAGGGAATCTTTGTATCCCAAAAAGGAAAATTTTGAGTGACGCCGGCCCTGGCATCAGGCTGACCCTCGTCGCCGAGAGGAGGCAGGAAAAAGCTTGAACGCCCACCTGATAGAGCTGCTACGTGAAGTTAAGGAGACATGCAGTTGAAGAGGGCGAAAGAAGGAATGACCCGCCGCGGGCAACGACAGACAAGACCAAGTGGTGTGAGTACCACCGATCAGCGGGACATGACACAGGGGATTGCTTTACTCTGAAGAATGAAATCGAGAGGCTCATCCGAGCAGGCCGGTCGCAGCTGAATATACGTGGCAAACGCTGGAATGGAGAACGACATCAGGGGAACAGGTACAGGGGGGTCCCGCCAACAAGATGAACGCCGACAGGAGGATCGTCGCCAAACGCAGACTACTGACAAAAAGGAGACGTTGGCTGCACGAAAGAAGGGAGCGGAGGAGACCTTTAATAAGGATTTTGAACCGCCGGTTGGCACGATAAATACAATTGCAGGTGGTTTCGGCGGGGGCAGTGCGACGACCTCAGCTAGAAGAAGACACGCTCGGGCGGTGACGTCGGTACAACAATACAAAACTCCTTTTGGTTTCCAGCATCTTGACATAGTAATTTCAACGGCAGACTTTGAGGAGGTTAAGACGCACAAGGATGGTCCTATAGTCGTCATGATCAGGATCAACAGTTTCAACGTCCGCCGAGTTCTTCTGGACCAAGGCAGCTCTGCTGATATCTTCTACGGAGACGCATTCGATCAGTTGGGATTAACAGATAAAGATTTAATGCCTTATACAGGGACTCTGGTGGGGTTTTCGGGCGAGCAAGTTTGGGTGCGAGGATACAAAGATTTGGATACAATCTTCGGGATTGATGAGAATGCCAAGCTTCTTCGTGTGAGATACCTCGTGATACAGGTCGTAGCTTCATACAACGTCATTATAGGAAGGAACACACTTAATCGTCTTTGTGCGGTAATCTCCACGGCTCACCTGGCGGTTAAGTATCCGCTGATGTGCAGAAGAGTGGGAAAGATTGCAGTCGACCAAAGGCGAGCCAGAGAATGTTACAATAACTGCCTCAACATGTACGGCAAAAAAGGAGTTGGCGAGGGACATCGGTGTCATGAAATAGAGATTCAAGAGGGAAATCAGAACAAGAGGGGTAAGCAGGAGCGCAGGGTAGGAGAGATTGCCGGGGAAAAGGTAAAGAGACAACGGAAAAATCAAAGGCAAGCCAAAGAGGTTGAGGAAACATAAAGAAAGGGACCGTTCACAGACATTAGGGCAGAGGAGCGCTGAGCAGGGATAGTTGATGATCTAGAAAGATACAAATTCAGTAGAGGAGTGTTGGCAATTGAGCCCATGCTCACGTCTGAACAAGAACGACGTTTGGAAAAGTTGGTCGAGGAAAATTTTGACCTTTTCAGCTGAAGCCCTAAAGATATGAATTCTGGGAACTTCCGCAGTTCAGGACACCAGCTTTGATAAGCAAGGGACCGAGCGTGCAGGAGGAAAGAAGGGTGGTGAGCCCAGGGGCGGACTTAAGAATTCTCCAACGCCAGGAGGGCGGGAAGAAAAGAACATAGCTGTTTGGAAAGGATTGGGATAAGCTAGAGGCAGGGCGAGGAGGCACAACCTACCGCATCAAGGATAAAGGTAAGGCCAGGGCGAGGCAGCGGAAATCGGCGAGAGGAGAGGTCTTCAGGGGCAAGAAAGGTAAGAGGAGCGTGCAAGAGAGCGAGTTGATAACCCGCTGGCAAGAACACCAAATCCGCGGCGGCGTGGAGTGGGTGGCAAGCACGTCAGGAACAAAGGATGAGGTTCTGGGCACGATACTTTGACAGGGAAGTTCGTTGACAAGGGCGAGAGCGCAGCGGAAGGGTCGGATCAAAGCCAGTAGGATCAAAAATAAAAATGCACTCTTTTTCTCCGACACGGGAGTTTTTTAATGAGGCAACCCTCGATGTACAGAAAATCTTTTACAAATGAAATACAAAAAGAATATTCACCAGCAATACTCCTAATTCAAAAGATACGGTCGCCCGGTGGGAAAAATTCCCCGAAGGTGGCAATCCCAACACGACCTTGATGTCTGGGGATTGCCCCGGGAAAGTCCGGCGCGAACCGGTGCTATCCAAATAGCAACTCAACTAACACGTCACGTTGGCTTGGTGGGAAAAATTCCCTGAAGGTGGCAATCCCAACATGACCTTGATGTCTGGGGATTGGTCTGGGAAAGTCCGGCGCGAAACGCTGACCTCTCGTTGGCGATGTGTGCGGGAAAGCGACTCATCCCCAAAATGGGGTGGGTCCCTTATCCCCTTAGTCTCCCCGAAATCTGGGAATACGGGGTCTCCTCGAAATGTGGGCGAGAAAATAAACTAGGCATAAGTCTGGGTAAACCCATATGGCCATTGGGCCCCCAGCAGTGTAAGCCCTTGGCGGGATGAAACCGTCAAGGCCACACCTGCTCTTACGGGAAATATTGGTGTGAAAGAAAGCCTCAAAATGAGCAACAGTCCTAGTTTCTTCGGCACACCTTCAAATCGCTACACGAATGCAAGGCGAACAACAAAAAAAAAATTGCCTTAATGGCGACAGGCGAACAAAAATTGCCTAAATGGCGAGGGCGAACAAAAATTGCCTTAATGGCGAAGGAAAGACACAAGACGAAGTCAAAATAAAGAAAATATAACAACATTAGTTCATTACAAAAATATTTACAAAAGATGACAAAAACACAGTTATCTTTACATTGACGATTTTTCCCTCTCAATTTCAGCAGCAGGGAACTGCTCGGCGGTGAAGCCCGGAGGATCGTCAGGGCCAACAAGCCCAAGAGAGGTAATCTTCTTGAAAGCTCCTATTCCATCAAGGTTAATTCCTTGATAGAGATGTTGGACTTGAGCCTTGGCAAGAAAGAAGCCAGGGCCACACTCTTCCACGACCTCAGCCGAACCGTCAGCTACCAACCTGGCTTGAGAGGTCTTGGTCTTGGAGTTCATATCTGCGAGGGCCTGGTTTTCTGCCTCAAGTTGCAACCTCACGTCAGTCAGGGCTTCATTTGTCGCTCCCAACTCGCTCTGAAGAAAAGCGATCTCTTGGCCTTGAAAGATGCAAGTGGCCTTGCCGGCGTTAATTGACTCCGTTTTTGCCTTCACGTCTTCCTGAAGTTCATACCAATCCAACTCCAATTCATCCGTCCTCTCCTTGCAAGCAGCCATGTCCTCGTCGTAGTAGCTCATCTCGACGCCCACGTTGGCCAATTTCCTCGTTTGAGCTGCCACTTGGGTCAGCAACTTGTCCCATTCTTTGTGAGCCTCCTGCGTGGTCACGTGGTAACTGTCAGCCTCTTGTTGAATTTTCTCCACTTCTGCGGAGGAAGCTGAGTCTTGAGATAGTTGGGCAAAGAGGCACCCCGCTCGTAAGAGGTGGTTGAGAGCTTCCTGCGCTGCAATATCAAGGTCAGGAATCTCGGCTGCTCTCATATTACCAAGGGAGGCATTAGACAACATAAATGCGATGAGGGAAGGCTGTTGGCACGCTGAAGGTCCCGCTTGGTCGCCGGAAATAGCATGTTTGGAGCACTGGGGGAGCAAAAGACTGACGACCCTTGGGAGTTTGCACCTTCGTCCTGAGGGCTCGCCGGTCGGGCTAGAGATGCTCCAGCTGGGCCCGCCTCGGTTGGATCAGGAGAAAGAGTTGTTTGGGGAGAATTTTCAGAGGGTTTTAGACCAGCAGAAACTCCCTCCGGACAAGGTGAGGACTTAGCACCGCCCACGTGTTTCGGCGTCTCTTCGCCCGCCAGGTGTGTGGCGGACGCTTCGTCAACTGGAGGTTTCTTCTCGCCTTTCTTTTTCTTCTTTTTCTCCGGGCGTGGGGCGGATGCTTCACCAGTCGAAGATTTCTCGCCTTTCTTTTTCTTTTTGAACTTTCGGGGCGAGAAAGTCTCGACCCCGGATTTTCCCTCCGAGCCACGGTTAACTTCTTTGGCTTTCTGGGACCTCTTCGGGGGGAAGGTGGAGCGGCATCACCATGGAATCTTGGAGCTAGGTCGTCAGTAGGCTGCAATGGGGCACACCCGTTGTAGCCTCATCAGTCCCAGCTGCGCCGGGAACAGGATCACTTGAAGAAGATCCTTTGGCCTTCTTCGAAGGAAGAGCGGCAGCCTCGGCTTCAGAATCGGCAGCGATGTGTTTCCTCTTGATCACCTGGGTATTGAAAACAGGAGGAAACTCGAGTGGATCGGCAATTAGGGGGCGTTGTAGTGCGGCCGCAGTAAAGTCAATCCCTTCTAGGAGGGTGTGGAGTGTGTTTTCGCGAGCGGCTTCGAGCAACTGGGAGCATTCCAGGATGGGGATCCCAGCGACGAAGCCGAGGATGGCTTTGTCTTCACTGTCCAGTGATGCGTCGGTTGGTGGAGGAACGTCGCGGGGATCCTCTATCCAGTAAAGAGGAAATTAAGCAGTCCCATCCCGGCGTGTGAAAGCTTTAGGATAGGAAGGGTGCACGATTACACGAAAATATCGGCGCCCGGGCCCCATCTTGATGTTACTCTTATAAGGATGGAGACGCTGTCGACCCGTTCGAGACTTCAGGGATACCCACCCGGGAGCCTCAGCTTTTAAGGATCTTGGTTCCACGTCATAGAAGTAAAAGAAATGGGAGGTTTTGGCTTCAAGGTTGATGGCATCACACAGGATCTCATAGCATCGGGCGAAGGCCCAAGCGTTGAAATGAAGTTGACTTGGCGCCACGTTGATTTCTCTCAAAACCTGGCAAAGAAAGGGGGAGAAGGGTAGTTTGATCCCCAGGTCAAGAAAGAAGAACTCATAAACGTAGAAGAAGTGGGGCTCTTCCGCGCCTTGCTCGAGTGTGCAGCATTTCCAGGGGCGGCGGCTGCTCAAGCCCCGGCTAGTAATGAGGACATCTTCGAGAGATTTTTCATGGAATAACCCTCCGACTCGGTGGGCCAGCTCAGCGATGGATTTGTCGGTGGACAATTCTGAGGGTTGGCAGATGGCCTTCAGAACGGGTTCTCTGGTGGCGGACGAAGGGAGGGTAGAAAGAATTTTGTGCCAGAAGGCATTCGTTTCATTTTCATGAAGGGGATGCCCCCCGGCAGGAGAAGGAGTGGCCGGGGCACGGGATGTTTGGGCGGGGCTTTGAAGTCGTGAGGATCTTTTGCTGCGGCGTTGAGGAGTCATCTTTTTGCAGAAAGGAACTGAGACGGAAGAGGAGAAGATGCTGAGGTAATAGCTTGGTTAACTTTGCAAGGATGTGGAGGGTTTCAAAAGTGGTAAGTGAGAGAAGGGAGTTGAATTTAAAGGTTAGGATAAGAAACGGTTGGGAGAATGTGCCCCATCATGGCAAAGGTGGAATGATTACCTCAGGAGACGTGACACGGATTTTGGGGAAACGGGGGTGCCGCATTAAAAGAAAGCCGCAACAGTTGCTGCCGATTGGTTGAGATTCAAATTGTCAAAGTTGTGATGTAACTGGAAGGGACATGTTAAAGGTAGCGGTTGAGATTTTGGGGATTCACTGACCCTGGCGTCATTTCAAGGCTTGGCGCGTGGGATGGACACGACACGCAACAGTTCCACGATTCAAGGCACGTGCGTAACTACGTTGAGAAGGGCGGACTAGTAGCCTTCGCCACAAGCCTGCTTGTGGACGTGGATCGCCAGGAAAGGGAGGACACGGCTGGGGATCCAAAGTGTTGATTGTAAAGGCTTTATTTATCAGGCCATGTTGGCCGTTGGTCTTCACTTCTAGATTCTTAAGGTGTTTTAGGTCTTAGTCAGTATTCTTAGGGATGTTGCCTTGTTTTTTGTTTAAAGACACACTTAGCTTTCATGCTTCGAGCTTGGTGTCTTGTGGACTTGTGGACTGGGCGAGACCCCTGGGTCCCTCGCCCAGGAGACCCGACCTTGGGCGGGGGACGCACCATGACCTTGGGCCTCCCTTCCCGAGGCCCAACTGGCCCACTTGGGTAAGTTAGAGGCGCCAAAGCCCAACGCCACCTCTATAAATAGGAGGGAAATACCAATTGTAAGGGACTTTTAGCTCATTCGGAATAATAATAGCATTGAAATTCAGTTATATTTTCTCTCTCTAAGCGGTTAGAGCTTCTCTCTCTAAGCATTCTCATACTTTGGGTACTACCTTCCCTCTCTATGTTCTAGCACGGAACAGAAAATAAAATGAAAGAAGAGAATGGAGGAGAGGTCGCTGTCGATTTAGAAGAGGAATGGGAAAAGTGAAAGGAGAAAGTGAAGGTGGGGTGGGGTAGGGTCGGTTTTATTTTTCTTTTATGCAATGTTATTTGTTTTTTTTTTAACATAAAAGTGAAACGGTGTGTTTCATTTCTCACAGCCGATTTATCTTTGATGACAATCTTTTCCAATCCTTGTTCCTTTCATGGACTTGGAAGTAGCTCCTACTCTTGAAGATCAACTTAAGGAAGCTGCTTTCGACCCCTCCACTCATACTATATTAATGTCCGTGTTTGCAACAAAGGACTGTGGATCAACATTTGGATGCTATTGAGCACATGCTCAAATTCCTGCTGGTGTGGAACGGCCAGTCTTATGTTTTAATTGCTTATTCTAACACCTCCTTGTCTCCTATGTGCTTATTTTGAACATTTTTCTATATCTCTCAAGTATTATGCTTTTCCCGTATGTTTCTCTGTTGCTTTGATACCACCTTTGCTAGATTAAGCGCTTTGTTTTTGCTAATGCCAAAGGGGAGAGAAAAGGAAAACAAGTTTAAACTAGATAATCATGTGAGGGGGAGAGCCAAGTTTTCTCACATTTGCATAAACTAATAAAACTTAGGGGGAGCTCTCACTAAGTGTTTCATTGTTTTTATCCCTAAAAGAAGTTGCTATAATCAAAAAGTGGGAGATTGTTAAGTTCAAACGTTCCACTCATAATTCTTTAATCTCATGTTTTGAGTAATAAAGACATTCTTGATTTGTTTTACCATGAAAATCACACATTTCTCTTGAAGATCATATGCCTTGACTTTTCAGGGAACTTATCATCTGTACTCCCTATCGTTTGGAGAGCATAAGTCAGGTCTGGAAAACACATCGTCCAGAGATCTTTTGACCAGTAAATGAAAGAACCTTTGCATACACATGAAGACGTTGAAGAAAGACTTAAGTGCACGAAGATTGTACCTACCTCTTGGATCACCTTTCTTGAAGTTTTCTCTAAAGAAAATTACAGCAACGGGTAAAAGCCAATGCAAAGTAAGTGACCGTTTGTACTATAGAAGGCTTAGATAGCCAAGTAGCAGACGATGCAACGTCTCTTAAGGGAAAATTATAAAAGGAAGACTTGAAGAGCTAAAGCAACAACAATTCTTTAAATTCTTTCAGCACTTGAACAAAAAGCGAAAAGTCTTAAGAACTCCTTTATTCATCATCGTTAGAGCACATAGAAGTCAAATCTTTCTCTTGAAATACTCTTGATATTCTTTAGTGTCATATCTTGTACACACTTCTAAATGAGTAACTTGATCTTAATCTTTCTACATCACTTTTTGTGAAGAGATCTAAGTAGAAGCAAAATCATTTTCAAATTTGGGAGAAGTCTTGAAGAATACTTGTTGGGAGAAGTCTTGTCGAATACATATTGAGGAGTAGTCCTTGATACTTGTTAGTGAAAAATCTTGGTGGATACCAAGGCCTTCAGGTAGCCCATCGATTTAGGGTGAACCAGGCTAAAATCTCTTGTGTGGTTATTATTTCACAATTCAAACCTCCCTCCTTGTGTCATTTCTTTATTTATTAGTATACCCCTGATCCATCACATATCATTGAACCAGACGAAATTAAGCTGAAGGCCAACTTATCATTTGAAGTACCGCTGGTCAAGATTGTGAATAAAAGCATGTCAAGCAACTGAGAGGAAAATAGACCATGCTGGTTAAAGTTATCTGGAATCAAGAGACGAGCGATGCTACTTGGGAGTTGGAGTGAAATATGAGGAAGCAGTACTCAGAACTGTGGTGACTCGTAGTTTTGAAGATGAAACTATTTTTAGGGGGTAGTAATGTAAGGCTTAGGTTTTCGGAGAATTATTAATTACTTAATTTCCGACTTACGCCTAGGGTTTTGTGTTGACTTAAGAATGTGTGTAAGCAGTGTGTTCTTAAAATGACAATGGAAACAATGTTTAAGACCTATATATATATATATGTATATATTTGCAATCACATTTTGAATGCTAAACTCTGAATTGTTACCATTTCTCAGAGACTGGTTGCAATTCCTAATATTCTGACGAACACACTGTCGCGGGTGCGTGTCAAAGTATTTTTGCTTTGAATGCAGTACAAGGTGATGAACACCAGGATCGTTCTCACAAGGACTTGATAGATTATTAATTGATATTAGAGTAAAACAAAAGCAAATAAAAAGAGGGTTTTTTTGATTGATTTGGTAGAAGGTAACAAGCAATAATTAAATAGATTAAACAGAAGAAAGAAAGTGTTAGTCCTCGGATTATAACATTCAAGTGGAACAAACCTTCATTGGTTACAAAAGATTAATTCTTCCTTATCAATTCCCTAATTCGTGAGAACTAATTAACTAAGCGGAAATTAATTCACAGTTTCCTAAACTAAGCGATTAAGAAACAGTTACGAACTAACATGAACTAAGCGAACATGCATCAACTCTTATTCCTAAACCTAAGGAATTAAGCAAACCCTAGATCAGAAATAGGGATGAAAAGAATTAATAAAGAAAGAAATTTGCATTAAGAACAGAACCTCAAGTTTGCAAACATAAGAATATTAAAAATCCTAAGACTAACTATGGAGTTTAGCAACTCATACTAGAAAAGATGGAGAGAGATATTAGGAGAAGGTGGAGGAGGTGATGGTGAGATGTGGTGAGGTGGTTTGGTGGTTTTGTCTAACAAAAGTCTAAACTCACTTATTTATACTAATAAATAAACTTGTTCATCAAGTAACAATCTTTGTTATCTAAATCTTTTCTAAATCTTCACAAAATCGGGCCAAAATAAAGGAGTAAGCTGCTGAACAATCAGACATTCGTGGGTCCCACAATAAGTTTGAATCTTCAACTGAGGTAAACATAAGAGTTGTATGTCTTTAAGTCAGCTTCGCGGGCCTTCAATCGGATCCTAATTCGGAGTTCTGTAGCCCAAGATATTATCATTTTAGTGCAGACTGTTCCAGACTCGCAGGATTAGCGACAACAACTTTGCAAGGAAATTATGACCAAGTTAGAGGCTGATTCTAGAATTGTGTTGAACATAAACGTTGTAGGGCTTCCAGTTATCTTTCCAATGACATATTATGCGCCCAATTTGGATATTTGTAGCTCCGGATTCAACGTGTTCTAGCAAAACAGTCACAGAAACTAAAAGTGTAGAATTAAGCACTTTTCCATGAATAATCCAAATAAACACTAATGGTCAAAACATGGCTAAGTTATAACAATTAAGCACAAAAATGTACATAATGAAGCTTAGAAAGATACACGTAAAGTGTATCAATTATGCGCTTATCAAATACCCCCACACTTAACCTTTTGCACTCCTGGGCAAAACTTAACTTCAAAGAAGATTCAGAAAATCAATTATGATAACAAGTACTTCCTAAAACATAAAAACTCAGCTCACACTTATCTTTGAGAGGTAGAAATTCGGATTTATGAGCAAGAAAACAACCACTTCATTTTCCTCAAAAATTAGACAAATTAGATTCCATCACCTACATTCCAAGCCAACAAGAAATTGCAAATTGAACATTAAAGTTGGATGCAAGTGTTATACTCTGTACTCTCAAGTGTTTGGGCTTGTGTTTAATCATGCTTAAGCAACTCTCATCATCTCATGAAAACATGCATCTATCATAGGCTTGACAAGATTCTAACACACCAATTAAATTGAACAAATGCATACAAAGATCAAAGGACTTTTGAAGGTTGTAATGAGGCTAAGGTCAAGGAAGGATTTATGAAAGATATTCAGAGTTAAAACCTTAGGAAAAATAAGAGCAATGAGGAAAAATTCAAATTAAACTTACTCACAACCCCAAGAATTAACACATTCTTCCTTTTAAAACTTCATTTTTTCAACTTCCACTTCCTTTTCTTTCTTTAGTACCTTCCTTCACTTTGTAACTTCTCTTTTTTTGACATTTGCATATTTTTCTTTTTTTTTTCTTTCAACTTCTTTTCAGCTTGCTTACAATTTATCCTCAAGGAAGGCACATATTTTGAACAGCTTAGACCATGCATTCAAATAAATCACCCCCGCACTTGTTGAATACTCATTCCCAAGTCAATTCCAAAGCTCTTACATTTTCTAAGGTAAGGTATCATCATTGTTTTTCACTTAGGCTTGTAATGAGCTACAAAAGAATAGAGATATTAGGCTCAAAGGGGTTAAAACAAAGGTTAAAACATGCAAGGTAAGCTTTTTAGGCCAATAGCTTATTGAAAAATAATGCCTTATCACTTCAATGTATACACATGAACAACAATTTCAGTCAGAATCAAGTCAAGTTTTGCAGTGCATATAAACATGAGGAAATCACACAAGAAAGAAGAGAATCATGGCAAAGACATTACCATTCAAGTGTTTGGTCCAAATTCTCACAAGGTAGTCTCACATGGCAAGCATATAACACAATGAATCCAACAAATCAGTTCTCAATGCAAATCATGATGAACTCAAAATGCAAGCAACTTCATCCAAAAGAGACATGAAACTTAACAAGCAAAAATGGTTATATTGCTCACAAACTCAACATCTCTAAAAATCAATGAAAAGTGTGAACTATTTTATTGAAAAGAATAAAAAAACAAAGCAAATAAATTAAAATAAAATTGCAAACTATCCTAACTGAGGTTCTACTACTCCTAAATAAGATTCCCACCCCCACACTTAAATCACACATTGTCCTCAAGGTGAGGCACAAATCATCAAATAAATTAGACAAGTGTAATAAAAGAGAAAGGTTAGGAAAAACCAGGGATCAAGGGAGCTGGCGAGACATGAAACCTGGTAATGCTCTTAATCTGCTATCACCTGGGTCCGGTGGAGGCCTTGCATTAAGAGGAAGCTCATAGTCTTGAGGCACAACAACGACAATCCACAAGTCAGGTGGCTTTGGAGGGATCTCATCTACAACAATCTTAACAAACCCAAATTGTTTTCTAGCACCTTCAGCATGACTCATGACAATGTTCAGTTTGAGTGAAAACTTTTTCCAAGCATGTGTACCACCTGAAATAAGAGTAAATGAAAAATCAGTACATTCAACAATCAACTCTTTGTCTGGAGGCTTCGGTGGAGGTTTCAAAAAGTATTCCTCCATTGAGGTTGGCTCCTTGCAATCAACAAACTCTCCAATAAGCACGACTTTTTCAAAAATGTCTAGATTAATTAAAAGCGGCTTATGTGGAAATATTGCTAATTTAGATCCACGTTCTACATCCATCTTCTTAACTTCATCCCTTGCAAAACACTTCTTGAAATCATCCAACAACTTATTTTCTTCTTCACCATGATACATCTTCTCACTCTCATAAGTTCTATGTGGAAGAGGGAGATGTATTTCTTGTTGGTTGGCTTCATCACTAGAATCAGCATCAAAAGCAACATCGACTTCAAACTCGTTAATATCATCAGAACCATCAGTGCTAGCATCAAGATGAGTATCAACACAAGGATTAACTTTATCATCAATTTCCGCATCAACTTCATGTTGCAATGTGGGAGCGTGTGCAACTAGCTCGTTAACTGGAGCTTGTGAATTCGCTGTAAGACCCAAGTTTTAAGCTTAGAATAAGTGGAAGAGATTTCCATTTACGATTAGGTTTGACGTATCGTGAAGGGAAAACCTGAACAAGAGTTTATCGAATGGAATAAATTTATGAAGGAGAAAGTTCAGGAAAAGTCAAAGGATTGTATCGAAGTCGATTTAAGTTATAGCACGACTAATATTCGTTTTAAAACCTAGGACAAGAACCTTAGGAAATCAAACTGTGTTCCACCCTTGGAACACTGTAGGAATTTAGTCCAAAAATCTTCAGAGAAATGTTAGAACTTCTCTTTTTCCATATATCACAATCGTTTCGAGGCGAAACTCTAGAATCTACGAACGTCCGATTCCAATCATCGGAAGTTTGCCGAAACCAAAACCCTAGTATTTCAAAACCCTAGAATCACCCGACGATGAAGACTTTTTCTATTCAGAGCTTCAAATGAAGATTCTACACGCGTACACCCATTTCTCTCGATGATTTCAATCTTTCTTCAGAAGGAAGTTTTCTATTCCGACATCCGATGCAAAAAGCAACTTATCGGGTAAAATAGTTTTACACCGACTTTGCATTAGTTACCAAAAATACAAGGAAACCTTTTCTTAGTTTTGGATTTATGTCGCCAAAACCTATCTTAGAATTCATGGAGAAAGAAGCCGGAAAAATCAGATTCGCGAAACTTTCATTTTCCCGCGTTTTGCCAACCTCAATATATAGCATTAAAAACAAGCCTCGAAAACCAAAAATCATACCGATATTTCTTTGAAGAATTAGAAGATTCAGCGGGGAGAATATCGTGTCTAGAATACCTTGGAATCAGTAGGAAGAATCGGAAATCACTCTCATATTTTTATCTTAACTCTATGAGCTAAATCCTCCGATATCTAAACAAATCTGTACCGGTTTACAAAATATCTTCTCAAAAATATCTTCACAAAATATCTTCTCAAAATATCTTTGATAAATATCTATCCATCCTTATCCAATCTTTACAAAATATCTTCCATTTCATTCCCTATATATATATGTTGAAGCTTGAAACAAAAACCTCACAAAACACAAAAACTCACTCATTTTCTCTCTTGAAGCCGCGAGTTTGCTAGGAGGAGGAGGAGAAGAGATTTTGTTCATTTCTTGCTGGATCATCGATTAAACAGTTGCTACTTCAAGGTTTCGAGGTATAGTCGCTTTTCCTTACCTCTGATCGTCTTTTTCCATAGCTTTTCTCTATGTCCTTCTGTGCTCATAGTTTTGAGGTTTTTGCAAAACTATCTTGAATACTTCATTTTTGATTCTAAACATCTTCCTTACGTGCCCAAGAGCACTTCTGTCGGATTAGTTTTTCCGTTATGTCGCCGGAACTCCTCCGGAATCAATTTCTGCTTAAAATACCCATTTTTAAGCAAAGTCTCAACCTTTGGGCTGAAAACTATCGCCTTAGCTTAGTGCTAGTAGGATTAGTCGTCATAATCGTCGTTAGTATCAACCCCATCTAATTTGTTTTTCGAAACTCTGATTTTGAAATTCTGAGCTGAAAATAATGACCAAAATACCCCTGCGACAGTTTTCGATTCGATATTTTTTTCTGAGAGTTTCCTTGGCCTAGATATCGCCTAAGAATACCTAGGAATCGATTTAGATCGAAGAAAAAGTTCGGAAACCCTATTTTACATAGTGGCCGAAACCTATTGCTTAGAGTACCGTGTCCAAAAATAATTTTTGGGTCTCTATGACCTGAGCCATTGCGTAGCTCTTCCGATTGTCGAAATTTTGGCGCTGGTTTCGTGTCATTCCGAGTTCTGTAGCTCGAGTTATGCTCGTTTTAGCGAACGAGGTTATGTCGTCTATTCATGCTTAAAAATTGTACTCTGAAGCTTCTTAAGCTTTGTCTAACGCTAGTTAGTGTTATATTGACCGAATTGACTTGTTTTGATTGACCTTCGCTTCGTTTGCTCAAAGATTCGTTTGGAGGAACACTTGGAGCAGGAAAAGAGGATTGTGAAGGAGCCTTGCTTGAACACACTGGACGAGTTCGAGGTTAGGGCAACTTACTTGCTAGCTAATGCTTTGTAGGCGTCGATAAATTCGACTTGATTTATTGTTTATGCATATGAATTGTCTGGATTGAAAATGTTTTCTGAAGGCTTCGGCCGAGTGAACTGATTGAGACGTGTGTCTCCGTTTTCTGGGCTTCGGCCGACATGGGAGATTAGGATTTATCGCATTGATATGTTGATAATTGACTCGCATGCTTAATTGTTAAAATGGTTAACTATAGGCTATGTGATTATTTGTTCACATGATATTTGGATTATATTGATTATAATGTGTCTTTCTATTACGCACTTGAATTGCTGACTATATTGAATATACCGTGCAATTGTGCGAATGAGTGAGGAACGTCAAGATAGTGGATAACGGGTAGTTATGCCAGACTCCTGACGAGTTTTTAGATAAAGTTTGATGGGACGGACCGAGGTTCGTACCCTATTATTGTTTTATGGATCGAGACCTTCTCAAAGGAAAATTGAGTTTGAAAATGATATTGGAAAAACCCCATTTGAATTCACGTAAGAACTTGGGTTGTTCTGTCTAAGGCAAGAAGGGCTTTTAATGAGGTATTGTGCCCGGCCAGCTTACCTGGGAACTTCTCGGGCCATTACTTGGGTGATGATGGACCTTTTGTTTTGAGACCTTCTCCAGGGAATCATTGGAATTATGGGATCTTTGAAACTAATAGGATTAGAGACAAAACTTAAACAATTTCATAATGAACCTCCATAATGTATTAAACAACCTCAAAACCCTTAATATAATGATAAATGTAAGACCCAAGATTTTAAGCTTAGAATAAGTGGAAGAGATTTCCATTTACGATTAGGGTTGATGTAATGTGAAGGGAAACCTGAACGAAAGTTTATTAAATGAAATATATTTATGAAGGAGAAAGTTCAGGAAAAGTTCAAGGATTTCATTATGATCGATAAAAGTTATAGCACGATCGTTATACGCTTAAACCTAGGTCAGAAACCCTAGTATATAGCTAATTTTCACTTTTAGGCACGACGGAAGTTAATTCCATAAATCTTCAGAGAAATGTTAGAACTTCTCTTTTTCCATTTATCACAATCGTTTCGAGGCGAAACTCTAGGATCTACGAACGTCCGATTCCAATCATCGGAAGTTTGCCGAAACCGAATCCCTGGTATTTCAAAACCCTAGAATTTCTCGACAATGAAGACTTTATCTATTCAGAGCTTCAAATGAATATTCTACACGCGTACACCCATTTCTCTTGATGATTTCAATCTTTCTTCCGAAGGAAGTTTTCTATTCCGACATTCGAGGCAAAAAGCAACTTATCGGGTAAAATAGTTTTACACCGACTTTGCACCGACTTTGCATTAGTTGCCAAAAATACAAGGAGACATCTTCTTAGCTTAGGAATTCCTTTGCCAAAACCTATCTTAGAATTCATGGAGGATGACGCCGTAAAAATCAGATTCGCGAAACTTTCATTTTCCCGCGAATTTCCACCTTCTATATATAGCAAATAAAGGAAGAAAAAACACAATTTTCCTCCATTTTCTCTCCTCTAAACCGCGGCCAAGAACAAGGAAGAAGGAAGAAGAGTTTTTCTTCATCGTTTGCTTGATCGTTGATCCGTTAGTTGCTACTTCAAGGCTTCGAGGTATAGTCGCTAATCCTTACCTCTGATCGCTTTTTCCATAGCTTTTCTGTAGAGTTTTCTGAGCGGATAGTTTATGGGTTTTTGCAAAACTATCCTGAATCTTTCATTTCTGATTCTAAACCTCTTCTATGTATGCCCAAGATCACTTCTGCCGGATTAGATTTTCCGTTATGTCGCCGGAATTCCGCCGGAATCAATTTGAACCTAAAATACCCATTTATGTAGTTTTTGAGTAAAGTTCCAACTTTTAGGCTGAAAACTATCGCCTTAGCTTAGTGCTAGTAGGATTAGTTGTCATAAACGTCGTTGGTGACGTCCCTGCAAAATTTTATTTTTGGGATTTCAGTTTTGAAAATCCGAAGTTAAAAATCATGACCAAAATACCCCTGTGACAGTTTTTGATCCGATAATTTTTCCGAGTTCAGAATACCCTTAGTTACAGCTTATGAAAGCATAGGAACCAAGTTTGATCGAAGAAAAATCGAGCCCCATAATTAGCCAAAGTGGCCGAGCCCTATTAAGGGGGAGGAAGAAATTTCCTTTTTCCGAAAACTTGTCTTTCGCGCTAGATTATCGTACCTTAGAGTATAGATTACTTCGAGTAACCTTAGTAAGTATCGATAGCTTAGTTTTCGATAGATTCTGATAGTATTTATGTGGTTTTGCTCTAAAGGTGATTTTGAGGAATTTCCAGCGGAGCAAGGCTTTGATTGTGAAGGAGCTTTAGGAGATAACTCTGGAGAACCTACAGGTGAGGGCTTCTCACTGAATCTCTAGTTAATGCTTAGGGGCGATGTTTCGACATTGTTTACTGTTTATGCACTGGATTGTGTGTGATTGAAAATGTTTTCTGAGGCTTCGGCTGACAATGTAGATGATTCATCTACTGAATGTTTTTGAAGATTGACTTACATGCTTTGTGCTATGTGGGTAATCTAGGATGTGTGGTGCATGCTTTATATGCTAAGTGCTAAGTGTTAATGTTGAGATTTCTTGATATATGACATGTTGTTGATTGTGATGATTTAAATATGCTTTACACTGGAAATCTGAGATTCTGAATGGTGAGAATAGCGGGCAGGTCATGCCGATTTTATTTTGAGAGTTTTGGAGAAAGTTTGATAGGACGAACGAGGTTCGGGCCTTAATTTTGTTTAGTGGATCGAGACCTCCTCTGGAAGCGACTTGGGATTGGGAGATCCTGCAAATGTATAAGACTTGCGATAAGACAAAATGGAATCTATTTTATAAAGAAAACTCATAAGACCTTAAATAACCTCTAAATCTTTAAGTAATGATAACAACCTCGAAGGAAGGCATTGGAAGTGAAATCTTAATTTTGGAAAACGAGGAGTGTCGTCGGATCCAAGTGTTGAGTATGTCGTTGTTGTGCTGTTGGAGCAGCGTTTGATGTCGTGCTGTTGGAGCAGCGTTTGTTGTTGTGCTGTTGGAGCAGCTATGTTGTTGGGCTATCCTGGGGATAAGTCCGGGGAATTGATAGTTCCCGAGTATTTGATACTCTTGTGCTGTTGGAGCAGCTATGTGTTGTTATGAAGTGCCAAGCAGAGTACTTCGGTATAGCAGGAAGTAACGATCAGCCATGCAGAGTTGGATCGGTCCTGACTATACCTGGCACAACAGGAGGTAACGATCATCCATGTAGAGTTGTATCGTGCCTGTTGATGTTCGGCATAGCAAGCAGAAATGGTCAAACCATGTAGAGTTTGTACCGTCTTGACTATAGCCAAAGGTGATAAGTGACGCCCGAGCAGAAATGGTTAAACACGAGGCTAGTGTTACGACCGTCTCGAGGTGCCCAGCCTATAAGTGGCAATACCTTTGGTTTGTCCCGTCGCCAAGCAGAGTGACGTTGTTGTTTTGTTCCGTCGCCAAGCAGAGTGACGTTGTTGTTTTGTTCCGTCGCCAAGCAGAGTGACGTTGTTGTTTTGTTCCGTCGCCAAGCAGAGTGACGTTGTTGTTTTGTTCCGTCGCCAAGCAGAGTGACGTTGTCGGTTTGTTCCGTCGCCAAGCAGAGTGACGTTATTCGGGTTTTATGCTGATCTGACTAGCTGATGAGTGTGTTTGATACTTGTTAGTTCTACTTGATGCATGTTAACTGTGATTTACAGTCGTTATATTCTTTGTGGAAATATGCAACCCTAGGATGTTATCCCTAGTTATAAGCCTAAGTGGCTATTATCTTATTTATATTTATTGGTGCTATTATTTACATAATTCTTTGGAGTTGACCCTCGCGTCTTCTGTGTGTGCTTTGGCGAACAAACGCCCTTTGTCAGATGTCTTTGGCGGGCTAATTCATGATGGTTCATCCTTCGGGAGGAACTAGGGTTGAGATGCAGAAACTGGAGCGTATCGCGGTAGCGAGAGGAGGACGGATGGTGTACTTAGACTAGGTCGTTCTTAATTCAGATTCGGGCGACGACCACGCTAGCATGTAGGTCTTAGTGCTGGTGTGAGCTCCTCGAGATGGGATTAGTGTAGGAGTAGAGTCTTAGCTCTGAACATCATTTGTTTCTTTTGGGACAGGGTAGTTTCCCACCTATAGCTTTTTGTGTGGTTCTTTACGAGAATCACAGAGAGTTGGTTGGACTTAGGAGGTCTTGCTTCAGGCCGATGGGCCAGCTTATTCTCAGTTTTGAGGGATGGTGTTGCGGACACTTGACCTTTCTTGTGGATTGTACCTTTTGCCTTCGGGCGTTACACTTTTCTTTCCGTCACTGGAGGTTTACTCGTGACGAGGTTACTACTACAGCGGGGGCTGTTTATATATTGTATATTAGTTCTGATTATTGTTATTGTTGGGTTTTATTTAATTCAGTCTTGTCTTAGTTATTATTAAAAAAAAAAATATCTACGTTTTTCCGCATTAAGTTTATTTTGGTTACTAAAGTGACGCCACCGAAATCGGGGTGTTACAATAAAAGACTCAGACGAAAGTTTAGGGCTTGAACATTAAGTTTTGAGAATGAGAAGTGTCGTCGGATCCAGGTTTCTGGGGAAACCATTGTGCGTTGGCACTTTGCTCGATGAGCAAGTTTTATTGGTTGGCCAATCCAAGGGATAAGCCGGGGAACTAGTCAGTTCTGAGTATGTTGATACTCTTTTGCTCGTGGAGCAGTTTGTTTGGCCATCGAGATGGTGAGCCATGGTAAGTTGAAAGGTCACTGAGTGCGAGATGCATTCTTTTGCTCGTGGAGCAGTTTGGTTGGCCATCGAGACGGTGAGCCAAAGTGACTAGGAAAGTTACCAAGTGTGACTAGCACTTTTTTGTTTACCTTAGGGTATTGTAGAGACGATGTACTCTAGCTAGATACGTGTGCCTTGGTGAGGACGATTCGTTGTTTGGCTAACCATATTGCATTCAAGCATACATTTCTTGGAAAGTGTGCTGCTTTCCGAAGGACGATCTCAGATCGGACTTCATTGGAGCGAGATGCTTCACAGGAGTGTGCAGCTTCATAGGAGCGAGATGCTTCACAGGAGTGTGCTACTTCACAGGAGTGTGCAGCTTCATAGGAGCGAGATGCTTCACAGGAGTGTGCTGCTTCACAGGAGCGTGCAGCTTCATAGGAGCGAGATGCTTCACAGGAGTGTGCTGCTTCACAGGACCATAGAATTGTCTCCCTTAAACATCTCCAGAAGTTATTCGGGGGTTTTACCAAGTTAGGGCATGACGCTCAATCCCGCCTTGAACTGTAGGGCTACGATGGAGCATTTGTTTGCTTTGACAAGGCTTCTACCGATCCTTCTCCCCATTTCTTCTTTTTCTTCGTCTACCTTTTCATGGATCTGATAGTTAAACTCCTATTTTCACCATTTATCTGCAAAGTTTTGAATTTTCATCTGGTCGCCCCCGGTCAATTACATCTCAATGTCTGAGGCTTTGTCTGATGCTTTGAGATTCTTTGTCAATCACTCGACCTCGTTCCTACCTACACCCTGTTTTTCTTCTTCTACAAGATCAACCCGAATCCATTAACATATCACCTAGGTCTCCTTAAATGCCAAATCTCACCGGGCCTGGTTTTCCCTTTAAAGAGTAACCATAAAACTGCATTTTCAAATACATTTTTCAAAATAATGAACAACATCGACTTGCCCTAACTATTCACTCACCCTTCTAGAGCCGCCAAATTACCTTTCCACTGGACTAACTCTCCTAATTTGATGGACAAAACATGCTTTGGTTGGGTTTGGAGTTCAAGTTTAACCCATTTTAAAAAACTGGGTTTGGCTTCAGATCTGGTATTGGTGATCCTGCGCCTGAACTCACTCGATATATATGAAATTACAAAACTATATATATATTGGTAAGTTGGTATATTGGTTGAGTGTTGATCTGTTCTTTATTTTATATTTGAGTTTTATGTCTTGATTTGTTAATAAGTCAATCATATTTGAACAACAAGGTATCAGGTGTTTTTTTGCAAAGTGATATAAAACGATTTTTTCGCAATAGAATGACGTAAGTTGCGATTTCTTTTTGCATAAAAGTTTATCATCGAGTTAGGTCCGAACGTGGATCTGAGGCCACAACGGATTTGAGTAAACTTGAAACCCGACGAGTTTTCTTTTCGAAACCCATTGGGTTTGGGTTTGGATTCGGGGAAGACAAAACCTAAGCCTAATCCCACCCGTTGTCATCCCTACTTGATAGTGCTTGTCTTATCCCAATAAATTGCAATGTTAACATTTCACTCACATCTTACTCATTCCTTACCAAAATTTAGTACCATTAAACGAAAATAACAATAAGGGTGAACTTTATTTGCCTAACATTTTTATTATTAGGCAGATACACTCTTATTGAAGTTTACAAAGTGGTGTGAGAAAAAGAAATTAGCATACGAATACATATTAGAGACCATGAATCTATGATCACTTAAAAGAGAAACTTTGTTTTAGTGGAAAAATGGCCAAAAACCACTTTGGTGATTGACATCTCCCAAAGGCAGTGCCTGATCCCCACCACTACTATTCATCAAATTCATAAACCAATGCTGCTTCTGCATTACATCATCAATGTTCATCTCTTCAATCTTGGCTACAACATCAGTCACCACTGGTGCTGGTGCTGGTGCTGGTGCTACCATTTGGATTTGGGCTTGGCTCTGACCATTCTTCTTGGTCAACACTTGAATCCTTTGATTGATGTCCTTCAAGTTCTGGTCAATAATCCAAGCCAGATCATTTAAATCAACCATGCTTATATTGTCCAAAATTTTACCTGCACTGTCACTGAGGCACTGAAACATGAGTTGTGTTATCTCCTTTTCTCTGTTATCCCTCCTCTGTTTCTTCACCTGCTCTGTGGCCTTTTGGATTCTCTGTCTCAGAAAGCTCTCTTGATTCACCATCTTCTTGCTCTGCTCCAATTCAGGCATTCTCATGAACTTGGCAAGCACTCCTTGGACCCCCAATTTTGGGGACGCCCAAACCTCTGGCTGAGGATCATAGGGACTATAAACTATAGCACAAGCATCAATATCGCAAAGTTTGCTGAGTTCACTAACCTTCTTCATTAGTCCCTTCTTCCTTTTCTTGAATGTCGCCTTCCTCGCTGAATCATTGGTTATGAATGCGAGTTTCACCTTCTTTCTGGTCATGGTGTGATGAGAAAACCAGATAGAACAAAATCTCTTTATATACATCATTTCAAGATAACCATGACAATTTTGAGTTGGCAACATTAAGATGGAGCATTCAATACTAAATCAATGTGCAATGATTAGGAGATGTTAAGTTTGAATGCCCTTCCATCAACAGAAGATACAGGATAATTTGTGTCACAAAGATATTCAAGTGGTTTAATATCTATTCATTAGTTTCATAAAATTGGTGGATTATAAATATATTGTAACAGCTAGTGCTATATGCAAGATTCTTACTGTATTTTGACAACTCTCTTTCTGCTTATGACACATGCCTTGAATTTTCCTTACATTTTGGGAGATATGATAGTAATGTACTTAATAGAAAAAAAATCATAAAATGATTCATTACGATATTTGTGACGAGGAAAATTAACAATAAGACACCATCCTTCTAATTTCTTAAATCTAAGTATTAAAATCGTTAAACCCCCGACATCTTTTTAACTAAGGTGATTTCTAGGACAACTCTCAATTATGAGGATATCGGTACCACTTGTATGAGGATACTGTAGTGAAATATACTTATAAATTAGCAAGTATCCCATGTAGTTTTTTGCACAGGTATTCTTTAAAGCACTAGAAAGATCTAAAAAGTTAACTTCATTCATTTATAGAAAAGTTAGTTTACTATTAAAACTCGGTTCTTTGCTTTTATCAAGGAGCAGCTCCTGCATAATGATTTGAGGCTGAGCAGATTCTGAGCATTAATCCTTTGTCTTGCCGTGTGCTGGTGGATGAGCATTCCTCCTTGCATTGATCCAGGCAACCAAACTCACAGCAGTTTCAGCATAGCATACATGAAAATCAACAAGATTTTAAAACTGAAGATGGAGGATGCAGAGTTTCAAAATGGAAGCCAAGTTGGACTTTCACCATCTCAGTATCAACAACGGAACCAGAACATCCTTGCTCAAGTGCCTGATATGCAGCCGTCACAGCAGGGCAGTTCTAATTCGTATCCACAGGCACAACCAATAGCAGTTGTCATTTGATAAAGATCGAGTTCCTTTTAACTTTGGTTAACGTACCCAAAGTTACCGTGCATATTTTATAAAGCAAGTACTGGAATAAAATATAGTAAGAAGAAAGCAATCTTATTAATTAAGCTTAATATTTGTGATTCTTGATGATTGGAAAAAGAATTCCCAACACTTGAAGTTGAAAATCTTCAATGCTAGATATAATTAGCTACAAGTAACATTACATTGCCCACTCTTACATGAATTTTGATTTTTGTTCAAGTTGAAGCAAAGAGCAGAGAGATCATGCTATGAATAAACCTTGATCTATAACTGAATAATCAGTTGAATCATATAAGTGGGGGCGGAACTTCTGCAATAACTGGTCTATTCCTAACATATATGTTTGACGAACGCACTGTCGCGGGTGCGTGCCAAAGTATTCTGCTTTGAATGCAGTACAAGGTGTTGAACACCAGGATCGATCTCACAAGGACTCGGTGAAGTATTAATTGATAATAGAGTAAAACAAAGCAATTAAAAATGGGGTTTGATTGATTTGATTGTAAAGTAACAAACAAAACTTAAAAGAGATTTAATCAGATAAAAGAAAGTGTTAGTCCTCGGATTATAACAGTCAAGTGCAACAAACCCTCATTGGTTACAAAAGATTAATTATTCCTTATTGTTTCCCTAATTCGTGAGAGTTGATTAACTAAGCGAAAATCAATTCACAGTTTCCTAAACTAAGCGATTAAGAAACAGTTACGAACTAACATGAACTAAGCGAACATGCATCAACTCTTATTTCTAAAACTACGGAATTAAGCAAACCCTAGATCAGAAATAGAGATGAAGAGAATTAATAAAGAAGAAATTTGCATTAAGAACAGAACCTCAAGTTTGCAAACACAGGAATATTAAAAATCCTAAGACTAACTATGGAGTTTAGCAACTCATACTAGAAAAGATGGAGAGAGATATTAGGAGAAGGTGGAGGAGGTGATGGTGAGATGTGGTGAGGTGGTCAGGTCTAACAAAAGCCTAAACTCACTTATTTATACTAATAAATAAACTTGTTCATCAAGTAACAATCTTTGTTATCTAAATCTTTTCTAAATCTTCATAAAATCGGGCCCACATAAAGGAGTAAGCTGCTGAACAATCAGGCATTCGCGAGTCCCACAAGAAGTCTGAACTTCAATTGAGGTAAACATGAGAGTTGTAGCTCTTTAAGTCAGCTTCGCGGGCCTTCAATCGGATCCTAATTCGGAGTTCTGTAGCCCAAGATATTATCATTTTAGTGCAGACTGTTCCAGACTCGCAGGATTAGCGACAGCACTTTGCAAGGTCATTTTGACCATGTTAGAGGCTTGTTCTTCAATTGTGCTGAACATGGAAGTTGTAGGGCTTCGAGTTATCTTTCCAATGACATATTATTCGTCCAATTTGGATATTTGTAGCTCCAGATTCAACCTGTTCTAGCAAAACAGTTATAGAAACTAAAAGTGTAGAATTAAGCTCTTTTCCATGAATAATCCAAATAAACACTAATGGTCAAAACATGGCTAAGTTATAATAATTAAGCACAAAAATGTATATAATGAAGCTTAGAAAGACACACGTAAAGTGCATCAATTATGCGTGTAACACCCCGATTTCGGTAGCGTCACTTTAGTAACCAAAAGTAAACTTAATGCGGAAAAACGTGAATATTATTTTTTTTTTCGATAATAACTAAGACAAGACTGAAATAAATAAAACCCGAATGCGAAAAGCAATATAACTAATGTACAATATATAAACAGCCCCCGCTGTAAGTAACAACCTCGTCACGAGTAACCTCCAGTGACGGAAAGAAAAGTGCCACGCCCGTAGGCAATATATACAAACCAAATGAAAAGGGTGAAGTGCCCGCAACACTATCCCTCAAAACTGAGAATCAGCTGACCCAATGGCCTGAAGATAAGACCTCCTAAGTCCAACCAACTCTCTGTGATCCCCATAAGGAAACCACACAAAAAGCTATAGGCGGATCTACCCTGTCCCCTAAGTAACAAAAGAAGCAAGACTGTCAGAGCTAAAACTCTACTCCTACACTAATCCTAACTCGAGGAGCTCATACCAACACTCAGAACTATGTGCTAGCATGATCGTCGTCTGAATCAGAATCCAGAACGACCAAGTCTATCAACCCTATCCGTCCTCCCCTCGCTCCTGCAACGCTCTCCGATGCTGGAGTCACGGGCTTAGGGCCCGAACCCTGATCATCAATGATCGCAACGGAGGGTGCACTAGACCCTGCCGAAGGCACTCCCACTGGAATCTCCTCTGAGGGATCCTCCTCCTCTGAAGATGACGGTGGCGGCGGTGCTCCTCCAAGACCTGGTCCACATTGAACGCCCGGTGGCAAGTTGAAGCTGATAGAGCATCGCCTCAACACTCCTGACCTCAAGAGTCCTCCACTATCCACGTGGTCCTCCATGATACGCCCCGAATACGTCGCTCGGTGGCTCGCGGGGTCAACCACCCACGACCCGGGGTCGTCCTGGTCGATCATCTCGTACCTAATCCCCCCCGAAGGGTGGACCATTGCGAACCAATCCGCAATGTTCATCTGACAAAAGGCGTTGTCCGCCAAAACACACACAGAAGACGCGAGGGTCAACTCTAAAGAACTATGTAGATAATAAACCCAATAGATACAAATAATAGATAGCCACTTAGGCTTATAACTAGAGATATCATTCCTAGGGTTGCATGTTCCACAAAATCATAACGACAATAATAACAATTAGCATGTTCCAAGTAAGTTTATCAAATAGCAACCACACTCATCAACTAAGTCAGTATGCATGTTGCGTGATATGTATGCAGGTTAACCCAGTCAACCAATATGCAATCCGGAACGGATGGACATCATCGGATCAGCCCTTCACCAGCCACGGTGGTGCCATTTCGGCCCGTGATGTCTCTTACTCCCACAGGGTAGTCAGATCAGCAGTAAACCCGTAGGTCTGCCATTTCGGTCTGCTACAAGAGACGTCTACAAACGCTCTTTCACGGCATTCCGGGTCTTATGACCATTTTGGAAACCGACGAGGTCCAGAGTACGTCCTGTGTTAATACCTCATTAATGTTGCATGTATGCAAAATGATTAGTCAAACAACGTCTCCGACCTCACTCGACACGTCGCCACGTGTTCTAGGGAAGTTAAAGTCTCTAAAAGCTTACCCTAAGGTAAAGTCGATTCTGCGACCAAAAGACACACTTCATAACGACACATAGCTGCTCCAACAGCACCACCACACACGCTGCTCCAACAGCACAAAAACACACGCTGCTCCAACAGCACAACAATAACCGCTGCTCCAACAGCACAACATCAAACGCTGCTCCAACAGCACAACGACAACATACTCAACACTTGGATCCGACGACATTCCTCGTTTTTCCAAAATTAAGATTTCATTTCCAATGCCTTCCTTCGAGGTTGTTATCATTACTTAAAGATTTAGAGGTTATTTAAGGTCTTATGAGTTTTCTTTATAAAATAGATTCCATTTTGTCTTATCGCA
Organism: Lotus japonicus; assembly: GCF_012489685.1. Classification (NCBI taxonomy): domain Eukaryota; kingdom Viridiplantae; phylum Streptophyta; class Magnoliopsida; order Fabales; family Fabaceae; genus Lotus; species Lotus japonicus. The sequence goes on along the minus strand of NC_080042.1, from coordinate 34,546,213 downwards.
AGTCTTATACATTTGCAGGATCTCCCAATCCCAAGTCGCTTCCAGAGGATGTCTCGATCCACTAAACAAAATCAAGGCCCGAACCTCGTTCGTCCTATCAAACTTTCTCAAAACTCTCAAAATAAAATCGGCATGACCTGCCCGCTATTCTCACCATTCAGAATCTCAGATTTCCAGTGTAAAGCATATTTAAATCATCACAATCAACAACATGTCATATATCAAGAAATCTCAACATTAACACTTAGCACTTAGCATATAAAGCATGCACCACACATCCTAGATTACCCACATAGCACATAGCATGTAAGTCAATCTTCAAAAACATTCAGTAGATGAATCATCTACATTGTCAGCCGAAGCCTCAGAAAACATTTTCAATCACACACAATCTCAGTGCATAAACAGTAAACAATGTCGAAACATCGACCCTAAGCATTAACTAGAGATTCAGTGAGAAGCCCTCACCTGAAGGTTCTCCAGAATGATCGCCTAGAGCTTCCTCGTACTCAAAGTGTTGGTCCTCAGAGAAATCCTCAAAAGCACCTTTACAATAAAATCACAGAATACTATCAGAATCTATTGGAAACTAAGCTATCGATACTTACTAAGGTTACTCGAAGTAATCTATACTCTAAGGTACGATAATCTAGCGCGAAAGACAAGTTTTCGGAAAAGGAAAATTTCCTCCTCCCCCCCTAATAGGGTTCGGCCACATTGTGCAATTATGGGGCTCGATTTTTCTTCGATCAAACTTGGTTCCTATGCTTTCATAAGCCGTAACTAAGGGTATTCTGAACTCGGAAAAATTATCGGATCAAAAACTGTCGCAGAGTATTTTGGTCATGATTTTTAACTCAGGATTTTCAAAACTGAAATCCCAAAAATAAAATTTTGCAGGGACGTCACCAACGACGTTTATGACAACTAATCCTACTAGCACTAAGCTAAGGCGATAGTTTACAGCCTAAAGATTGGAACTTTACTCAAAACTACATAAATGGGTATTTTAGGCTCAAATTGATTCCGACGGAATTCCGGCGACATAACGGAAAATCTAATCCGGCAGAAGTGATCTTGGGCATACATAGAAGAGGTTTAGAATCAGAAATGAAAGATTCAGGATAGTTTTGCAAAAACCCATAAACTATCCGCTCAGAAAACTCTACAGAAAAGCTATGGAAAAAGCGATCAGAGGTAAGGATTAGCGACTATACCTCGAAGCCTTGAAGTAGCAACTAACGGATCCACGATCAAGCAAACGATGAAGAAAAACTCTTCTTCCTTCTTCCTTGTTCTTGGCCGCGGTTTAGAGGAGAGAAAATGGAGGAAAATTGTGTTTTTTCTTCCTTTATTTGCTATATATAGAAGGTGGAAATTCGCGGGAAAATGAAAGTTTCGCGAATCCGATTTTTCCGGCGTCATTCTCCATGAATTGTTAGATATGTTTTGGCAAAAGAATTCCAAAACTATAAAGAGGTCTCCTTGTATTTTTGGCAACTAAAGCATAGTCGGTATAAAACTATTTTACCCGATAAGTTGCTTTTTGCATTGAATGTCGGAATGGAAAACTTCCTTCGGAAGAAAGATTGAAATCATCAAGAGAAATGGGTGTACGCGTGTGGAATATTCATTTGAAGCTCTGAATAGATAAAGTCCTCAAAGTCGGGAAATTCTAGGGTTTTGGAATACCAGGGTTTCAGTTTCGGCAAACCTCCGATGATTGGAATCGGACGTCCGTAGATCCTAGAGTTTCGCCTCGAAACGATTGTGATATATGGAAAAAGAGAAGTTCTAACATTTCTCTGAAGATTTTTGGAATTAACTGCCAGCGTGCCTAAAAGTGAAAATTAGCTATATACTAGGGTTTCTGACCTAGGTTTAAGCGTAAAACGTTCGTGCTATAACTTTTACCGATCATAATGCAATCCTTGAACTTTTCCTGAACTTTCTCCTTCATAAATATATTTCATTTAATAAACTTTCGTTCAGGTTTCCCTTCACATTACATCAACCCTAATCGTGAATAAAAAGTTTATTCACTTAACATAAGCCTAAAAACTCGGGCCTTACATTACTACCCTCCAAAAAGAAAGTTTCGACCTCGAAACTTAAGGGTTAGTAAATAGTTCTGGATATTGTTCTTGAATCTTTTCCTTCAGCTCCCATGTCGCATCACCAGTGTCTTTGTTCCAAATGACCTTCACTAACTCGATCTCTTTCCCTCTCAGCTGTTTTATCCTGGTGTCACCAATGCTAATTGGCGGTGTCTCGAAAGACAGATCATCCTTCAACTCAATGTCATCCAGCTCGATAACATGTGTCGGATCCGCAATATATTTCCTCAGTTGTGACACGTGGAACACATCATGAATGTTTGATAGAAATGGAGGTAGTGCAATCTGATAAGCAACTGGTCCAATTCGACGAGTGATCTGATACGGTCCAATAAACTTGGGCGTAAGCTTCTTTGACTTGATTGCTCGACCAACTCCCGTCGTCTGAGTAACTCTCAGAAATACATGATCTCCTTCTTCAAATTCCAGAGTTCTGCGCCTCTGATCTGCATAACTCTTCTGTCTACTCTGAGAAGCCCTCATCTTCTCTCTGATCTGCTTGATCTTCTCAGTGGTCTGTTGCAGAAGTTCCGGTCCTACCAACAGATTCTCTCCGTTTTGGTACCAACACAAAGGTGTTCTACACTTGCGGCCATACAAAGCCTCATACGGTGCCATACCAATGCTCGTATGAAAACTTTTGTTGTATGTGAACTCAATCAATGGCAATAAGGTATCCCAACTGCCCTTGTTGTCTAATACGCAAGTGCGTAGCAAATCCTCCAACGACTGAATAGTTCTCTCAGTCTGTCCATCGGTCTGCGGATGATAAGCAGAACTTAGTCTCAGCCTCGTTCCCAAAGCTTCCTGAAGAGCTCCCCAAAAATGTGATGTAAACTTCGGGTCTCGATCGGATACAATACTTGTCGGTACTCCGTGAAGTCGTACAATCTCCGATATGTAAATCTCTGATAGTTTCTCCACGTTGTACGTAGTTCTCACCGGTACGAAATGAGCCGACTTTGTCAGTCGATCCACGATTACCCAAATAGAATCGTATCCCTTCTGGGTTCTTGGCAAAGCCACGACGAAATACATCGATATGCTATCCCATTTCCACTCTGGTACGTCTAAGCTTTGTAACATACCTGAAGACTTCTGATGCTCCACCTTTGCCTTCTGACATGTCAAACATGCGGCTACATACTCAGCCACTTGTCTTTTCATTCCTGGCCACCAGAAATTCACCTTCAAGTCCTGATACATATTCTTCATTCCAGGATGAATACTTAACTTGCTCTTGTGACCTTCATCCATAATTAATCTTCTCAAGTCAGGGTTGTTAGGTACACAAACCCTATCCTTGCACCGTAGGATGTTGTCACTTCCTACCTTGAATTCTGGGTCTTTACCTTGACTTACCAAATTTCTTTTCCCGAGCAGAAACTCATCTTGTAACTGTTGGTCTCGGATTTCTTCCATCAATCCATTGGTAATTCTGACCATCCCAAACTTCAGTTCTCCCTTGGATAATCTCACATCCAAGCTCAAATCCCGAAATTGTTCCAGCAGTTGCAGCTCCTTCACCATCATCGCCGAGATGTGCATCTTCCTGCTCAAGGCATCAGCAACAACGTTCGCCTTTCCAGGATGATATTGTAGAGTGAACTCGTAATCTTTAAGAAATTCCATCCACCGACGCTGCCTCATGTTCAGCTCCTTCTGCTCAAAAAGTACTTCAAGCTCTTATGATCACTGAATATAGTGAAATTGCATCCATACAAGTGATGCCTCCAAATCTTCAGTGCAAATACGATCGCAGCTAGTTCCAAGTCATGAGTTGGATAATTCTTCTCATGCACCTTCAGTTGTCTTGAAGCATAAGCAACCACCTTCCGATGTTGCATCAGCACACATCCCAAACCTTGATATGAAGCATCACAGTATACCTCATAAGGTTCCTCCGGTTGCGGTAAGACGAGTACAAGTGACGTCGTCAACCGTTCCTTCATCGTCTGAAAACTAGTTTCGCACGCTTCAGTCCATGCAAAAGGTTGGTCCTTCCTCGTCAGTTGAGTCAAAGGTCCAACTATCTTCGCGAAATTCTCGATGAAACGACGATAGTATCCCGCCAAACCGACAAAACTTCTTATCTCAGTCACTGTCTTTGGCCGTTCCCATGACAATACGGTCTCTACCTTTGCTGGGTCCACAGCTATTCCCTCCTTCGAGATCACATGGCCTAAGAATTTTACCTCTTCGAGCCAAAATTCGCACTTGGAAGGATTGGCATACAACTCCTTCTCCCTCAGCACTTGTAAAACTTGTCGCAAGTGCTCCTCGTGGTCTTCGGCATTCTTCGAGTAGATTAAGATATCGTCGATAAACACCACGACGAATCGATCCAAGAACGTATGAAAAGTCATATTCATGTAAGCCATGAATATTGCAGGTGCGTTCGTTACCCCAAATGGCATCACTAAGTACTCATAGTGTCCATAACGGGTTCTGAATGCCGTCTTCTGGATATCCTCGGTCTTGACTCTGATTTGGTGATAACCCGACTTCAGATCGATCTTCGAGAATATTGTAGCTCCTCGCAGTTGATCCATCAAATCATCAATTCTAGGTAACGGATACCTATTCTTGACGGTTACCTTGTTCAATTGTCGGTAGTCGACACATAATCTCGACTTCCCGTCCTTCTTCTTCACCAATAAGACTGGCGCTCCCCAAGGTGAAACGCTTGGTCGTATGAATCCCTTCGACAGAAGATCTTCGAGTTGGGACTTCAATTCCACTAGCTCCGCAGGTGCCATATGATATGGTGCAATCGAAATCGGCCCTGTTCCCGGTACGATGTCTATAGCAAACTCAATGTCGCGCACAGGCGGCAATCCAGGTACATCGCCAGGAAAAACATCCGTGAATTCTTTCACCACTGGAATACTGCCCACTTCCGGGTTCCCTTTGCTCTCCAAGCTCAGCAAAACAGAATACTCCTGAGATCCCTCGTTCAAAGCGACGCTGATGTGATTGGCAGATAGATACTCGGAAAGATCCGAATCAGGGAATACCACTCTCTTTCGGTTGCAGTCCAAAAGACAATGATAGCGGGACAACCAATCCATTCCTAGGATAACATCTAGGTTCTTAAGAGTTAGGCATACTAGGTTAGCATGGTAGATCCTATTGTTGTATGTTATCGGACAATACATGCATGCTGAATTAGCAAGTAGAGTCTTGGCAGGAGTAGCAACTATCAGATCGAAGCTCAAAGCAGTAATAGGAAGTCTTAATCTGATTGCACAATCTCTAGAGATAAATGAATGCGTTGCTCCGGAATCAAAAAGTACGGATAGAAGGTTACCGTCTATCCCGCAGTCGCCTCTAATCAGTCCATCTACCCCCTCAGCATCTTCACCATCCATGGTGTAGACTCTCGCCTTTGCAGCAGGACGCTTTCCTCTAGCAGTGTTGACGGTTGGTTCCGCCTTTGGTAGCCTGCACTGTGCAGCAGTGTGCCCCAACTTGTTGCAATTGAAGCATTGAGGCCTCGTGTCGGAACAAGCACGAGCAAAGTGCCCCGGCTTCCCACACTTGAAGCACGTCAGTTCCCTGTTCTGAGTCTGACCTCCAGAACCTCCAGCAGCACCCACCATGGGCCGGTAAGATCCTGATGCAAACCCTCTACCAGCAGGACGCTGATACGGCCTCCTGTTCTGGAACCTTCCCTTGTTCTGATTATTCTGAGAGCCCGACCTCATCGGCCCTCCAGTTCCAGCCCGGTTCAACCTCCGGTTCTTCATCAGCTCCACTTCAGTGGCTTTCTCCACCACTGATTGGAATCGCATGATTCCCAGTGGCCTCACTGAGTCCTCAATATCCGGCCTCAGTCCATTCACGAAGCGCTTGCACATGTAGCGCTCGTCAACATGATCATTAAAGAATTGGAAATGCTTCGCCAAAGACTCCAGCTTCGAAGCAAATTCCGGTACAGACATACCTCCCTGACGGAGTGTCAAAAACTGCGCCTCCCTCTCATCCTGGGCACTTGTCGGAAAATACTTTTCCAAGAATGCGGTCCGGAAAGAGTTCCAGTTGACCTCTTCATGGTTGGCTTCCATGATCCCCCTGGTGCCCTTCCACCAGTATTCAGCATCTCCCAGCAGAAGATAAGTCGCCATGCCCACCTTGGCACCCTCTACAGTCTGCAGAACGCTGAATATCTTCTCTATATCCTGAATCCAGAGATCCGCTGCGTCTGGATCAGTACCACCAGAGAACTTTGGTGGGTTTTGCCTCCTGAAGTCATTGAGGCCTTTGTTCTGGTCCAGAGTTATCTCTCTCTGACGTTGATGCTGTTCGCGTGCTTCTTCAGTAGCACGCCTCATGGCATTATCATTTGCCTGTGCTGTTACCGCTTGGGCCTGCGCTGTTACCGCTTGGGCCATAGTGGCCATCATCTCCGCTAATTGATTAGTGTTCACCATGTTCTGTTAAAGGAAGCAAACAGTCAGTACTCATCATAAGATAGCATCTAGCATCACTATACAATATGAGTAAGCAATAACTTCAATCAATTTTTAAGCGAAAAATCGCTTGCAGACAATCAATTTTCACTCTTTGCAGAGTCACACAACCTAGC